>NC_143484.1:10290327-10941994 GCF_027475165.1 Benincasa hispida | reverse complement strand
AGGGATCGGGTTGGAAACTGAGAAGAAGATAGAAGGGTTAGGCTGTTAGATCAGTTTGGTCCAGTCTTGAAGATTTTGTGATTCCGGCCAAACCACGAGGAGTTATGAGCTCAAATTTTAGGAAAAGCTTCCTGAGACATTTTAGAACATGGTTTTAGAAGTAAGTATGTCAAAATAAGGTTTATAACTATGAGTAATCTAAGCTGTAATTTGAATCTAGATTCTAGGGGTGAAAAGGGAGCCCGAGGTAGAAAAGGGAGCTACTAGAGTGAAAAGCTCCTAAGCAATCAATGTGAGTGGCTAAAACGTTTTGACTAAAACATTTGATAAAAAGAGGGTGGTTTGGGGCGGGGTGTGACATCTTTAGGTGGATTTGACCTACCAGATGAACTTCCATCAACAACTCTTTTTTATGGAGCAGGCCCTTCAACAACTCTTGTTGAAGCTTCAGTAGTTTTGTTGGAAAGTTCATGGAACACGATTTTACTACGTGGACTGTGCTCCTCAAGGAATGTAGAGTTTGTCAACACAAACACCTTGTTTTCCTTAGGATCATAAATGTAACCCCCTCGTGTACCTTTAGGGTGGCCTACAAATAGGCACAGCCTCGAACGTGGTTCCAGTTTTGTAGGATTAGCCTCAAGCACATGTGCTGGGAAACCTTATAAGCGGAAGTGATGCAAACTAGCTTTATGCCCATTCCACAACTCCAAAGGTGTTCTGGCAACACTCTTGGAAGGAATACAGTTGAGGATATAAGCTGCAATCTCCATTGCAAAACCCCAAAACGAGTCCGGTAAGGAAGTGTAACTCATCATCGACCGAACCATGTCCAACAGGGTTCTATTTCTCCTCTTTGATACACCATTTTGCTGAGGTGTACCAGCTATTGAGAGTTGGGAAACGATTCCATGTTCGATCATATAGTTCTGGAACTCAGAATCTAAAAACTCTCCACCCCGATCTAATCGAAGTGTTTTTCCGTTTATCCAATGCATTTTCAACCTCAGCCTTGAACTCTTTGAACTTTTCAAAGGATTCTGACTTCTGTTGCACCAAATAAACATACTCATACTGGGAGTAATCATCAGTAAAAGTGATGAAGTACTCGTAGCCACCCCTGGCTCAAACATTCATCGAACCATAAAGGTATGGATGCACTAACTCTCGAGGCTCTTTGGCTCGATAACCTTTTCCAGTAAAAGGTCTTTTAGTCATCTTGCCTTCAAGGCATGACTCGCACACAGGTAAAGAATTTTCCTCTAGCTCGGTTAGAAGTCCATTCTTCACCAACCTTTCAATCCTATTGAGATTGATGTGTTCTAATCGAAGGTGCCAAAGTTGGGCATTTTCTTTTGGAGAAATCTTAAGTCGTTTATTTTGAGTTACGACAGTTTTAAACATCTTTATGTTATGGAGGGATTTTAGTGCTAACGGCCATAGAACATACAAAGTATTTTCCAATTTTGTTGAACAAATCTCAACACCATCTTTCATAATAAACACTTTATTCACCAAAAAGTTGAGAGTATATTTACATTCAATCAGACACTTTACAGAAATTAAGTTCCGCTTTAACTCTAGAACAACATTGAAAGTATTCAAAATGATAAATTTATTCTGTTAAGTCAACTGGAGTCCTCCCACTATCACAGCTGAGACGACGTGCCCAGTGCCTACTCGCATCGTCATCTCACCAGCCTCAAGCTACCGCTAGGATCTAATCCCCTAAAAAGAGGAACAAAAATGATTAGTGGCCCCAAAGTCAATAATCCAAACAGAATCATCCTTCTCTACTAAACAAGTTTCCAAAAGTAGTAAATCATATTTACCTTGTTTTTCCTTGACCTTAGCCTTCTTCTTCTCCTTGAACCAACAAGGACAATTTTGCTTCCAATGCCTGTCCTGGTTGCAATGGAAACATTTTTCTTTCTCAACCGACATTGGTCGCCTTCCCCACTGTGTGATAGGTTGTGGGTTAGTAGGTGCCTTCCCTTTTCCCTTACCACCCTTCTTCTTTTTTCACTTGGAAGTGTTAGAAGTAGAAAGTGCAGACTTAGTTCCTGAGGTCGAACCTCGATGGACCTTCTTTCATGATGGAGTAACATTTGCCTCACCAACCTTCTTCTCCTTACTTTTCAGCTAGGATTGGAATGTCTACAACTCGTTGAGGAGAGTTGTAAGGGTATAATCAACTTTGTTTAACACATCATTGCTGATAAAGTGTAGGAAGCTTTTTGGCAACGAGTGTAGAATTATGCTAACTTGGCTACCCTCATCGATGCGTCACCCATTCATCTCTGTTGTATTGAAGTGGACCATCATGTTTAGAACATGTTCTGGAACAGATGTACCCATTCATCTAATTCGAAGATGTGTTCGTTGTAGACAACAACGACAACAAAACGAAGCTAATTTAAAGGCACACGAAGACAACCCCTGTGGGGTAAGCGCCAGGAGGGTCGTCTTTAAACTTCATGTAAACTTCTATTTTGAAATTAAATAACTAATTTCTCTTTTATCTATTTTTTTTATTTGTAGAGAGATGTACAACTTAGTCAAGTCAAAATTTTATTTATGGGTGTAGACTAATTAAGTTTTCTTTGCATATTAAATATATAATTAAATTTAGTAATGAAGAAATTTCTTAGTTAAAATTTTAAAACAAAACAGTCAAAATTAGAAAAAAAAAACACACACAAAGGCAAATCGTGAACCTGGTCCATGAGTTTGTCGTTGACCAATCCACCGGCACTGACATCGAGCTAGGGGATTTGAGGTGGGGTAATTTTTCCGGCGTGGGGTTATTTTTCAGACGTGAGGCGAGCAAATCCAACGTAAGATGAACCGTCTGCATTGGGTTCTGGATGATGATGGTTGACGGTGATATATAGGGTGGATATATATATATATATATATATATAATATGGTATATACTATCATATGGGGTTTTTTTTTATATATATATATACCACCGTCGCATGGTGTTTTTTCGTTTTTGATATATAGAGTGGTTTTTCTATATATATTGTGATATATATTTTCTTTTTCGATATATAAGGTGATTTTTTTATATATATTGTGATATATATGGTGGTTTTTTTCTATATATATACTATGATTTATATATATTCGTTTCCATCTTACTAATATATTTCATATATTATTTATAATATTTACAAACATCTAAGGAAAGTGTTCTAATGTATATTTAAAAATAACCATGAATCTAAACTATGGTATATATATAAAAATCATTTTACTAGTATATTTAAAAATATGTTGAAATATTTAAAAATATTTTACCATTTTACTAGTATATTTCATATATTGGTTTGAATATTTGCAAACATCTAAAACAATGTTCTAAGATATAGAGACATACATATCATATATATCATAATACTTGGGATATATACATCAAATAAACAATAAAATATATTGACATACATATCAAAATATATTTGAGTTTTAAGGTATATTTAAAAATAACCATGAATATTTTAGTAGATATCAAATATATTTACCAACATATTTCATATAATTTTTAGAATGTCTCCAAATAAATAATGAAATATATTACATGCACAAGTGAACAAATAATGAAATATTTCACATAGTATAGAAAAACAACATGAAAAACGAAATAGTGATTTATGTCAATAATTGAAACAATCTCTAATTTATATACTGAGGTATATTTCAAATATTTGTTAGAATATTTTCAAATACCTAACAAAATTTTCTAAGGTATATTTTAAATAACCATGAATAAAAAGAAAACAATACGTGAAACTAAAGGAAATGGAAAATAAAATTTCATTAAATGCATTTTCTCTCTCTAATTAAAATAAATAAAAAAAGTCTCAAATTTTCTCCATCCATTTGAAAATGTTAAAAAATCATATCAAATGCATTTTCTCTCTACATAATAAATGCAATTTCTCTTCATCATTAAATGTATATAAAAATCGAAAATAAAAACAATAAAATAGTAAATTTATCCAAAAATAGTACTAAAAGTTTTTCTTGAAAAAAATTAAAACTTAAAACATTTTTGAAAATATGACCTAAAGAAGATATTTTACGTAGAAATCCCTTAAAAAAAAATTCAGAATTAAAGATGAGACCATTTGTCCAAAGGACCCATCAATGAGAACATTTCCACACATAAAAAGCCCAGCCCATCCATGCAAAGCAAAAAAGCCCAACCCGTTTATTTCATTTAGAGGCAAATTCTTTCCTTTTACCTTCCATTTCTCATTCTTCTTTCTAGGGCAGAAGCCGCCGGTAACCTCTTCCTCTCTTCAATGCTTCTTTCCCTTACTCTAATCTTTTGTTAATTTGTTATATAAGATTTGTTGTTTATGATTATTCGATACATTTCGTTGTTTTGATTTTGGTTCCTTAGAGCCACTATTGTTCCTATCGTTTTTCTTCTCATTTTCATTATTTTGCTTGGTTTGCAGGTGGGTAATTTCGATACAGGGGTTTTCAGCTATGGCGCCTAAAGGTATGTACACATTGTGTTTGTTTCAGTACACAATCTTCATTTATTCGATTCCCTCTGTTCCATAGTAATCTACTGATTAATGAAATCAACTTTTGCTCTGAACTACGAGAATTAGTGAGTTTTCGATGTTTCTGGTGTTTAAGGGAATTTTTGTTCTTCATTCGCTATTTGAATGAATTTTTTGTTGGGATTTAAGTATATGCATACTATATTGCGGACAAGCGTAGTCAGTTGAGTTGGTACCCAGTCTGAGAAAGTGTTAGTGTAATATGTCCTCGGTCTTACTTTTCTTCACTGCATTTTTCTTCAAGTGTTTTAGATGTTACTTTTTTCTTGTTTTGATGGTAGCTGTCAAGTTCTTGAGATGGTTTAATGTGTTTGTGTGTGTATATATAAACGTGAATCAGAATTTCATTGATGGGATGGAAATACAAAAGGGCAATATATGCAATAATGTTATTCCATTGGGAAACAAGAGAAGTAAGATTGTAATCACATAAAAGGATGTGAATTTCAAAAGATTATAAAAGAATGAGGGAAATCCAATTCCCTATCTTCAAATGTCCGATGATTCAGTTCGATCCAAATGAGCCAAATGTATGCTTAATCTCTTTATCCTTAAATGGACGACCATAAGAAGGATATTAAGAAGGGTGGAGGGGTCATTTGGAAAGATCATTTGATAGTTGATGGTTTAATGCATATTCAGTGTGAATTTGTAATGAATGTGAGAATCTGAGCTAAATAGATTAGACATTCTGAATGCTTATGAGCTTTTGCAATGCACAGTTCTTATTCTTAATTTGATGGTTTTTGCAGCTGACAACACCAAAAAGGGTGATCCTAAAGCTCAAGCCCTGAAGACTGCCAAGGCAGTCAAGTCTGGGCCAACTTTCAAGAAGGCTAAAAAAATCAGAACGTCGGTCACATTCCATCGCCCCAAGACATTGAAGAAAGAAAGGAATCCCAAGTATCCTCGAATCAGTGTGACTCCTAGGAACAAGTTGGATCAATATCAAATTCTTAAATATCCACTGACCACTGAGTCTGCGATGAAGAAGATTGAGGATAATAACACCCTTGTTTTTATTGTCGATATTCGTGCTGACAAGAAAAAGATTAAAGATGCTGTGAAGAAGATGTATGACATCCAGACCAAGAAAGTGAACACTCTAATCAGGTATGCTGCATGATTTTAGAAGTTTATAAGTTAAATTACAACTTCCTAAACTTTCAATTTTTCAAGTTCATGTCTAATTGGTCCATGAATTTTAAGGTGTCTAATAGGTCTTTGAACTTTCAATTTTATGTTTAATATATCATTGAATTTTAAAAATGTCAAACCTCATTTTCTTATTTTTTCAATTTTATGTATAATGTGTCACTGATTTATTCGAGATTTTTAATACTTCGAACTATTAGATCTAAAATTGAATTTTACGTTTGATGAGGCTCTTAACTTTTAATTTTGAATAGGTTTTTTAAACATAAAATCTAAAATTTAGGGATCTGATAGATACTAAAGTGAGAGTCCCCCCAAGTTTATGGATCAAATAGACATGAAGTTGTTGGCCCTAGTTTTTATCATTCTAATTTTGCAAATGGAAGAAACACCTAGCTATGACTGTATGCCCTTCCAAGCTGATTATGCACCACTTTATTCTTTAGTTACTATTTTTTTAAAAAAAATAAAAAATAACGTATAAAATTGATTGATTCACATGAAGTCTATATTGTGATGATGACAAAGTATGATTCTACTCATGTAGGCCTGATGGAACAAAGAAGGCATACGTTAGGTTAACCCCAGACTACGATGCTTTGGATGTGGCGAACAAGATTGGAGTTATCTAAACTGCCTAGGCAATTGTTTTCATTTCCATGGCGACAATTTTGTTTAGATATATTTGAGTGCATCTTGTCTGAATCCTAAGGTTTTTAACTGTGTTTTTATATAACATATTGGTCTAGCTAGCTCTGGTTGACTGAGTTCAAAACACTTATGGAATGTGTTCGAATATTTGTATTAGTTGGCCTCAAACACCTTTGTCATACTTCTGAATTCTGTTCATAATTTCTTCTCAATGTAGCACAACTAGATCAAGTCAATCTCTAAAACAGTCAATGATTGTGTTATTGATGTATGGTTAGATAGACAGTCCCTAACAATTTGATCTTTTTCAATTTAGTTTTTAATCTTTCTATAAGTTTTCACTTTATTCCTTTTGTATGTGAACGTTTTTTTTTTCCTGAAAAGTTGTATATGAACATTTTTATGGGCCATACAAACAAATTTGGGTAAAATGAGTTTGTTATTATATTATATATATAATAATTAATACTTTGGTTTAAATTATACAATTGAAATTAAAGGACGATCAATCATTCAATTCAAAATAAATAAATAATTTTTTTTTTTTTTAACTATGGGAGAGTTATTATGAAATTAAAAAAACAGAAAAAATATTTTGGCTATTCTGGCGCCTCCACCGCAATCTCAGTTCCCAAATCCTCCATCCTTCCCGTTTCACATCCTACGCTGAAGCTCGCAAGTGGGTTTTGGCTATTCTTCTCAATCACCTCCAATCTCATTTTCAATGGGGAAGAAATTAGAGTGTTTGACAACCACCTGAAATAACTTTTTAAGTGTATTTTAATCCATTTTTATCAAAAGTGTTTAAATAAAAATGGATTTTTTGAAAAATTCTTTTTCTCAAATCAATCCAAACGGCCCTAAAATATGCATTACAACTATTTTGAGTGATTGCCAAATATTTTAATTTCTTTCAAAATGATTTTTTCTTAATTAAACATCACTTAATTCTTTGAGCATAGTGCTTGAATTGCCAATCTTGCAGATAAATTGGTAGCATTGCCCAATCCAAACGACTTTGTAGATACATCAATCGAACAATTTTCCCTACCAATACAAATCTTTTCCACCAAAAGAGCACTGTTTGTCACATCTCATGAGCCTTGTTTGAATGAACCACATTTTCCCTCTAGATTTCCATAACTAGCAAATTGGATTTCAGAGATGATATGCCCTCCTTGACAAGACAACTCTAACGTGCTTCCTTCGTTAGCATTTCCACATATTGTTCCTATAGTGCTAGTTTGAACTAAGACTTGTTGAGGATTTCCACCAATTTCTTCTAATAAAACCAATGTGTTTGTGTCATCTGATAGAAACGATCTTGGAATATGATACCATCTTTGGGAAGGATTCCCACAATTTCCAATACATTTGCTGGGGTCATATGCACCTCTATAATCACAGGTCGCACTGCAACTATCATTGCCAGCAATACAAGAAGGCCAAAATCGACCTATACTTTTTCCATTTACCCAAGCTTGACCTTTTCCCATTCCTCGCATATCCAATGCTACGGGGTCAATTCCAGAAGGTGTCTTAAAGCTTGTTTTGTACCATGTCATTCTCCTACCAATAGATTTATGATTTAATGTGCTCCAGTTTGTTCTATGTGAGAACATTGGGTTGTAAAGTTGCTTCATTTCTCCATTTAATCCAACCTTACAAGACCATAAATTTGATGACAAATCAGTTGTGACATTTCCATCTCCAATTAAATAAATGGGACCTCCATCAATTCTAGTAGGCACCATATCATAAAATGCATCGTAATTTTTTAGTCCTACTGTGGCACTCAAAAGAGTTATGGTGTTGGTTCCTACTTTTAATAGAATGGGTTTCTTAAATACAAAACTCTGGCCATTGCTTCCCCATTGTGACCCAATGTACCTTTTATTCACAAAGGCATGAAGCACGTGACCTTTTGTAATCACTTGGAGAGTTACATTTTGAAGTGAAGATGTTGCAATGGTGTCAACATTCGCCATGTACCACAAGTAGTCACTAAAATTAATAGTGGTTCCTTTTTGCTCCAAAAGAAGGTTTGCCTTAAATGTACCCTTTCCCTGTAGAGTATCTCTCATGGGCTCTGGAGCCCAAACCTAGGACAGTTGCGCATTTTCCTTCTCATTCTGCATCTTCACGAACATAGATGTTTGAGAATTGATCTTTGCAGTATTGAAAACCTCTTTGTTGCAAGCATTGAGAATGCTCATAGACCAAGCTGGTATAAAATACTTTCCATCTACCTGTAAATCTATGGTAACATCATTGCTGCTATCTGTGTTGCTCAAAAAGCAAAACCTCTCTCCTGTTGTTGGGTTAAGGAATTTTGTTAAAGTTACAAAGCTATCAATTTTTTGGTCTGAACAGGTTCCGTTGGTGAGAATCCTCTCTCCCATTTTAATGGATGAATGGAGTTGTTTGAGATGTCCCCATTTGGGTTGATTCAAGTTTCCATATTCATCAAGTGGAGCATTGTAATCGTAAGACGTAGTGATGAATGGACCTCCCGATGTTCTTCCAAAGTTGGTGCCTCCATGATACATGTAATAATTGTTAAAAACACCGCCAGATTGGAAAAATCTTGCCACAAAAAAAGCTACGTCTTCTACACTTCTATAAGGGTCTTTATCAACCCATTTCTTGAACCATCTCATCCAATTTTCAGTAAACATTTTTGGGCTCTTAGGATTATTTGGACTAAAATTATCACAATAGAATCCATTGCATGTATTAATGATAGGTTGTGGGGCATCACTTTTTTGGCACATGATCCATGGAACACCAATATTGAGAGATTCAGCCATTTGAGCACACCATTTGATATATGCTTTTCCTGCATTTCCATATGGTGTCATCACGTTTCCATACTCGTTTTCGATTTGAGCTAAGATTAATGGTCCTCCTTGTGATTCAAAGAGGTTGGCTTGTTTGCACATATTCACTATCTTTGTTGTGAAAGTTTACATTTCATTCTTGTAGACTTGATTGTCAGTTCGAAATTGGATTCCTGGCATATTATGCAACCACAGTGGAAAGCCTCCGTAATTCCACTCGGCACACACATACGGACCAATCCTCATCACGACGTACAACCCAACATCTTGAACGAGCTGGAAGAATTTAATAAAATTTAGATGTCTAGAGAAATCATATTTTCGTCATTGAGGTTTGTGGCGATCCCAAAAAATGTACGTCTCAATTGCATCAAGTCCACCATCTATAACTTTTTGAATAATATCAGGCCACATTGATTTGGTACTTCGTGGATAATGAATTGAACCTGAGAATATAACACGTCGTTCACCATTTATAATTATGGCATTTGAATCAATAGGAGATATTGTCTCCTGTACAAAAAGAAAAGCAAGATAAAGTTGCAATGAAGGCAAGAACAAGCCACTGAAGGTTAAACATCTTTGAATCTATAACTATATGTTTTGTTTTTTCATTTGTCTTGATCAATGTGTTTATATACAGGGAAATAATGTGACAATGTGATTACTTTCCATCTATATTTGTACTATATTTGTTGATAAATTCTAAAACTAGAAACAATGTTGGTGAATTTAGGTGGCCAAACTCTATCTATATGAGTTGCTTCAATTAAATTTTGATAATACTTTCTTTAGAAAAAAGTTTTGAAAAGATTCTTCGGCTTTATCCTTAAATAACTTATTACCCATCACAATTAAAATATTATAACAACATTTTGCATTTTAGATTTTTCATTTTCTGCCTTGTGGTCATATAATAAAATAATACATGGTAAATAACATTTGTAAATATCTTATTTTGGTCTCTCAACTTTAGCTTTCAAACTGATTTTTGTCCTTAATTTTTTTAAAGAAAAGTGTACATTTTAATCCTTTTTGTAAATAAGCGGGCTAAAGTTTTATAACAAAAACTCTAGGGTAATTATTAGAAATAGCACAAAAACAATTTCATCTTTTATAAATAACGACCCTTTTTGATCAAGTTTTAATAGAATGTCAGCTTGATGCTATCACATCTTTTTTTTCTCTCTCCATTTTTATACTAATTAATATATTATTCTTATGTATTTTATTTTCAGTCTATTTATTCATTTTCTCTATTCATCATTTCCTTTATTACAAGTTTGTGTCCAGCTTCTTGTTCAGAAAGAAGAAAAAAAAAAAAGAAATATGTATAGTAAACAAAAATGAGATAAAAAAATAGAGAGTAACATATCTTGAATAGAGTTTCTCAGTTAAGCTCCTAAAAAATATTCAGTGAGAAGAAACTAAAAATAATAGAGGGAAAAAAGGTGAAGAAGAAGTAAGAAAATGGATTGAGAGAGAACTTGATTTTTTTGATAAATTATATATATATATATGAATTTTAATTAATTTATTATATTTATATTTAATTTAATAAAAGCGAGGGAGTTACAACTCTCTCCCCCTAATTCTCTCAGTAAGACGTGCAGTGTGAGGAGATTTGGGAAATCAGCCGTCTTCTTCAGTTTTGTACGGAACGAAAAAAAAAAAAAAAAAACTGTCTCTGGTTCTCTCCCAAGAAAATCACAGAGACGAAAAGGTTCTTCTTTTCCTCTTCTTCCTCTTCTTCCCCCTTCCAAATATTGAGTAGAGCCTACAAGTCTTGCCAATTCTCAACCCAAGAGAATACAAAAGGTTTCAGTTGTGGTGGTGTCCTAATCAGAGAAGAGATCTTGATCCCTTCGAGGAAAACGTGAAGAAGTGTTCTTTAAGGGTATGTATATTTCTTCCCCAATTTCTTATAATTTAAGCATGTTGTAGTTTAGACTCTAAATGAATAATCTCTATGTATCATTCTGTAATTTGGAATTTTGTAAAACTAAAATTGGGATCGATCCCCACTTCCGCTGCGAAACCATCACTAGTTTCCCTTCAGCTTGGCCTCGAGGCACCTTTGCTTATGTCCACCTATGGATGGCATTTGCATGACCTTTTACTCAAACTCCAAAAATGGATAGGATTTCTTTCGTTGTTGCCCTAATCGATTTTCCCCTACGGTTGGTTCATTGGGGTGAAACTCTAGAATCTAAAATGAGGGATTACAGTTACAAAAAAATGTTAAGCAAGTTAATAGTTTATGGACCGAACAATGGTGACTGATTTTTATGATAAGAATGAGTTGTTCTGTATATTAGCATTTTTTTATTACTCAACGGCCTTTTACTCGAGGGTGCTCAATGGCTAATCATGCTCAGTAGAACTCGATGGCATTTTGGTCTTTTCAACTCCTTTGAAGCCTGAATGTTCAAATCAACTCCAAATTGCTTCAAATTAACCCCGTTCTTCACCAAATGATTAATTCTACCTCTTGATTGCTCGGTACCTATAAACTAGGGAAATAAACACATAAAATCTACTAACGAGCCCGAATTAAGCTAGGAATAATAGCTCTTTTTGAGAGTAACAATCACACCCAACTGAATTCTTGCTCGTCCTAAACAATGTAAAAACACACAATCAAGTAGGAAAATAATTAAAAACATGCTAACTTAATTCGCAATATTTTACTCTAGTCTCAACAATCGAATTGAATGAAATTTGTAGTCAAGAATGAAATCATTTATGATCAATCAATGAAGCACACGTTTAAGAATGATTCTCAATCTATTCATGTATGAGTGAGCCTAGAGTCTTTCTAGTTAAGCTTACACAGCCCAGAAAAGTTTTAAAAGTTCCTCATACAATTTTTCCTCCTACTTTAGTTTGATTATCGACCTCGAACATACCACACTTGCAAAAAATAGGGCAACACTAAGACAAGGGCACCTAAACTCACACACACAAAACATAAAGGGCATTTATTTTACCTAGAGGGCTAGCTTTCACACCCACTGCCAGGAACCTATCACTCTTTTCACCTCTATCTATGCACATACACACACCATTTTTTTTTCAGGCACACTGATTTTTCCTCATTTTTTATGCTTTTTATATTTTTATTTTTTTCAGAATTGCAACTAATTTTCTTTTCTTTATTTTTTTATTTCTTTTTTTTATTCACATTAAGCCCTATTTTTTCCACTTTGTCTAGTTTTTCTCTAAAACAAGTATAGTTACTCCTAAGTGAAAGGTAGACCTGTTTGGATGAGAAATACGAACCAGATAACCCAATTCTAAGCATGCAAGACTTTAATTTCGCAAAACAATGACTTAAAGATGCATGAGAGATAAGAAAAATCAATGCAATCAAAGCACACAACAAATTACCCAACGGGTACCCTACCCCCATCTTAAAAATATATATTATCTCCAATGAATTTCAAGTATAGCTCAAAATGAATAAAGACAAGGGAACAAAAAACCTCCCCCAAAATCGATGTCACACAAGGAGCAGCCCGAGGGATTCATAACCCAAGGTCAAGAGAAAAATCTTTGAAGGCTTAATTGGTCCATTTATGGACTGAAGCAAGCTTCTCGATCTTGGAATATAAGATTTGATACTGCGATCAAATCTTATGGCTTTGACCAGAATGTTGATGAGCCTTGTGTAGACAAGAGGATCATCAACAACTCAGTAGCTTTCCTAGTGTTGATGCAAATTATATCCTACTCATTAGGAATGATGTAGATCTACTGAATGATGTTAAGAACTGGCTAGCGACCCAATCCAAATGAAATATTTGTGAAAGCCTCAGTTTGTTCTAAGAATTCAGATATTTAGAGATCGAAAGAACAAAATGCTAACTCTGTCTCAACCATCATACATTGACAAAATGTTTGTCAAGTATTCGATGCAGAACTCTAAGAGAGGCTTATTACCTTTTAGGCATGTAGTTATATTGTCTAAGGAACAGTGTCCTAAGACATGTCAAGAGGTTGAGGAAATGAGATGGATCCTCTATGCATCGACTATTGGCAGTCTGGTGTATATGATGTTATGTAGGAGACCTGACATCTACTATGCGTTAGGAATAGTCAGTAGATATCAGTCTAATTCAAGATTTGATCACTTGACCATCGTTAAAAATATTCTAAATATCTAAGGAGAATGAAGGACTACATGCTCGTGTATGGTTCTAAGGATCTGATCCTTACAGGATACACGGGCACTGATTTCCAAACTGATAAGGATTCTAGGAAATCCACATCAGGATCAGCATTCACTCTTAACGGTGGAGTAGTAGTCTGGAGAAGCACAAAGCAAGGGTGCATTGCTGACTCCATGATAGAGGTTGAGTATGTAGCAGCTTATGAAGCTTCTACGGAAACTGTTTGGCTCAGGAAATTCTTGAATGATCTGGAAGCCGTTCCAGACATGTCAAAGCCCATCACAGTTTATTGTGATAATAATGGTGCTGTGGCCAATTCCTGAGAGCCTAGGAGTCATAAGCGCGGGAAGCACATAGAGCGGAAGTATCATCTCATCCATGAGATTGTGCATCGAGGGGACATGATTGTCATGCAGATAGATTTGGAGCACAAGATTGTTGATACATTTATAAAGGCCCTTACAGCTAAGGTGTTTGAGGGTCATCTGCAAAGTATGGGTCTATGGGACAGGCCACGTTTAGACTAGGGCAAGTGGGAGATTTGTATTGGGCGTGTTATGCTCTACTTTATTGTTTGTGTACTTTGTATATTAGTTTGACTTATATATTATACACTCCACTAGCTTTAGATCAAGTGGAAGATTGTTGGGGTTGATGCCTTAAATCCCGTAGGGTTCTATACTTTGTAATTGTATTGTACAAACATTTTATTTATGTAATAAAATATGTTATGTTTTATTTCTTTCTTTATTTTTTTTTTGTTGCATTAACCACAAACCAATAAACTATGATCCAAGATTACCTTGTAGCTTAAACATGTATGTAGAGACATAGGGGTGGATTATAATGGTTTGTAGTAGATAGATAAGGCTAGAACCTTCTCCTTGTCACACTACATGTATGGCCCGCTTTGTAGTTGTTACAATTGTTGTAAAGTGCTACAAATCATCTGATCCTGAGTGAGTTCTAAACTCTTACTTATGAAGGCGATCCTTTGATATGTATGAGTGGGAGTGGCCAGATTGCCGACTCAAAAAGCCTACCATTTTGGGGATTCGTTTGATTAGGAAGCTGGGAACATAGGTATACAAGAAGGAATTCACTCCTTCCCTAACATCGGGGTAAGTAGATAAATTTCTCCCTTAAGTGTTGATTCCAGGGCTTGAACAATGTAGTGCCACACCCTCTCCTGGCCCGAGAAGGGTTTGGTCATGGTTGGACTATAATTTATTCTTCACTAGAGGGATTAGTTGTACTTAAAGAGTTAGATGTAACTATAGGAGAAAAACGGTAATTTTGGCCCAACTGTACTTATGAGCAATTCTTGAAGGATCGTCGTACTGTTGATAGGTTATATCCAAATATATCTGTAGTGCGAAGAGTGCAACTGTGGGTCTTTAGTGGAGTGCTCAAGAGTTAATGGATAGTGAATAATTTAATTTAAGAGTTTAAGAGTTTAGTTAATTATTCACGTGTCATTGGTGCTTCCAGCTATAGGTCCATCAGATCCCCTCGGTAGCTCAACGAGAATAAATGAGGATCTATTTTTGGATTAATTTGATTTGTTCAAATTAATTGAGGGAATTAATTATATGTGATATAATTAATTTAATTTAATGTTATATTATATAATTACTATAGTGTATTTGATACATTATAATATAAGGTTTATTAGAGAGGAAGTAAATATTTGAATGTGATTTATATAATTAAATTTAACATAAATGGCATTTATATTAAAAGCTATTGGTAGGAGAGTACTGAAACTATAGGATATATTGTATTTGGTATAATATAGAAACTATAGGTTATATGTTATATTTGATATAACATATAGTTTAATATATATATTATATGATAAGGTAGTTATCATATAAATTTATATAATAAATGATTTATTAAATAAATGATTTATTTAATTTATTTAAAATCATTTTTTGGGAGGGAGTTAACTCCCTCCCCCTATTTCTCTCCTCTATGTGATAGTGGAGCAGACTGATTTTATTTTCTTCCACCCTGAAAAAAAAAAAAAAAAACATAGAAAGTCACAGAGATCTGACTGTAACGACCCAACCCCCTAGGACTCAAGTTAGATTGTTACTAAACAGATGCATGCATGGAACTTAAAACGACACCCTTTTATAGTGAAATAAATGCTAAATAAATAAGGTAAATTCAAAAGACCTTCATCAAATTCAAATATTAAAAACAGACGATAGGGTACCCATAAATCATAAATGATGATAAATAGGTCTAAAAACAAATCTTAATAGTAAGTTTCAAACATCAAAACTAAAAGTTGAAAAACATGAAAAGAAATCTAAATATCATGAGTGGAAGCATAAAATTGGTTCCAGTGGCTCGATCACGGATTTCGCTTGTCAATCGTCCGTGCATCTCTACCTTTACCTGAAATAACAACATGAGAAAGGATGAGTCCAAACTACTCAGTAAGTAACCCCATTGCTGGAGTCATGCTAAGCATCTATGTCCTCAATATGCTTACCTCGGGTGGAAACATATAAACTTCTCTAGTCCTCATGAGACACATACATATATGAAAAATTACTTTTTATCCTACTGTAGTTCATAAAGCTGAATGTACTTTCTGACCGTTATCGGCTGTCAACTTAATTTGTACCCGACTTCCGTCAGCTTTCTGTCCCATCATTCTTAATTATCCTTTCCCTCGGATGCGCCCACCATGTTGCGCTGACCAAGTTGCGATGATTCTTCTTGGCCGAATGTTTGCGAGCACGATCAACGCCAAGCCTTGCTGTGAAGTTGCGCTCAACCAATGTATTCCTATGATCGCAATCTCTACATTGCGTTAACTCATATTCGACACAAAAATATAAAGATCAACTGCTCTAATGTGTTGGACGCATGCGACCGCAATATTATAGAATTTATGCTCAAGAGATGCAATTTAACATATTTTGTCAATACAATCCAACATTGTTTAAGAACATAGTACTATGATAACGTGCATTTCTGCCCGTTATCAGTTGGTTCATGAAATTTGAATAAGGCATCTTGAGAAGTCTAGGTGGGGAAAAGGCGGTTGACTCTTTAAAGAAAATCTTTAGTTTATACTTGAGGACAAGCATTGTTTTAAATTTTGGGGTGTGATAACGGGTAGAAGTACATGTTATTACAGCTAAAATAAGTAAAACAATGAGATAATGCGACGGTAAAAATAAACAATATTATGTACAAAAGCGCTAAACTAAAGAAATTACGTTCGCATGCAACCATCCCATAAAAGCAGTTAATTCACTTATTTTATGCAGGAAAAATGCGTTGGCGCAAGTAAAATTACGATCCAAGGAATTAGGCGTCTGTGCGATTGAAAGATTACGATCGCAAAGTCATGCGATCATATGCGATCGTGAGAAGTTGCTCAACAAGGTGGCTGCATAAAGACCGCGCATCAAGGTGACAGCATAATAAATCATGATGGGACAGAAAGCTGATGATGGTCGAATCTGAATTTAGTTGACAAGCTGTTAAAGCCACACTGTAGCAAGTACACTCAATTTTCGGTGACCTTTAATTGGCGCATCAGAGCAGGAGATTTAATGACCGCCTATCATTGTAATCATTAGAGAGAAAGGCTGCTTCACCTCGAGCTCTATAAATACCGAAGGCCACCATTGTAAAAGGGATCATCATTTATAGAGAATAAGTTAGAGAGCCGTAGAAGACGGAGACGAGCTAGGAGACGAAGAAGCCGAGAGATCATTTCAGGACAGATCGAGAGGCTGCCGAAAAGCGCTACAAAAGGGAGAGAGGGCCAACACTTGCGAAAGCAAGAATATTCATCTGGACAGAGTTGGAGTGAAAAAGATAATGTAAAAAGCCACGGGAAGCAAGACATTGCTTAACGGGCTTCTTATCTCTAAATTCCATTGTTATTTTATATTCAACACTTTATTTATAGAAAATGGAAATCTCATTTCAATCTATGTTCAATCTCTCCACATTTCTCATGAGTAGCTAAATTTCCGAATGGGTTAAGAAGTACTTAGCTAGCATGATCTAAGATTTACATTTTATGCGATCATTTTGTCTTATGTATGCGTCATTCACCCTTTAGAGATACTTGAGAGAGTCAGATTAGAACCGCATAAGGAAGAGGTAGAAACTTAGACATAAGTTCTATTGCTATTAACACATCACATGCACCCTAGAAATAGGATATGATAGTATGCGGTCACCTTGTGTATGTGTGCATCATTCATCATTGCATAGACAAGAATAGAGGCTTAGACATAAGTCCTATCGACATTTTCGTATACATCACATGCATCCTAGAAATAGGACTTATGGCATTTGAATTGAGAGATGACGTGCTGTTTGTTTGTGTGTAGCATGATCGCATGACTTGTTCGAATCTTAGGAAGTGTTAGCTAAACCCCTTCTCAACCGGTCATCGTATACTCATTATAACTCTCAATTTCATCAACTCTTCGTTTGAACTCCATCGCATAGGAAATATTCTTAATCAAAACACCATCTAACTTATTTGTTTTTAGCACCACAAGAGAATCAAATTAACTGTCACATATTTACTCAGTAGTCCCTGTGTTCGACCATGGACTTACCAAGAAACCTAGTGAGGCTTATACTTGGGTCTTATTAGGAAAACTTGCATGTGCAACGCATATCACATCAGCACAAACTAACACCATAATCACATCACAATTCACAACACATCAATAATACCAGACCATGGAATGACTAGTCTCATTATATAACAATGTTTATAATAGGACTTACATTTCACCAGGATGACCATAGGTGACATGACCTGACTCCTGATGAGTTGTGAACTCCTTCCTATGAAGGTCGAAGACTCAATAAACCTAGCATTTTGGGGATTCGTCTGATTGGGGAGCTAGGAACACAACTATACAAGACGAAATTCACTCATTCTTCATTGTCGGGGTAAGTAGATAAATTTCTCCCTTAAAGGCTGATTTCAGGGCTTGAACAATGTGGCGCCAGACCCTTCTCTGGCCCAAGAGGGGTTTGGTCATAGTTGGACTATGAATTATTGTTCATTAGAGGGATCAATGGCACTTAAGAAGTTAAATATAATTATAGGGAAAACCAGTAATTTTGGCCCAGCTATACTTACGAGCAATTTGTGAAGAGTCATTGTACTATTGAGTTGTTATATCTAATGGATACAGAAATATATTTGTAGTGCGAAGGGTGAGCGGTTGGTCTTTAGTGAAGTGCTCGTCAGTCAATGGATGTTGAATAATTTAATTAAAGGTATTTAATTAATTATTCAAGTATCACTGAAGCTTTAATCTACAGGTCCATGAGGTCCCCTCTGTAGCTCAACAAGGATTTAATGAGAATCAATTTTGGATTAATTGGAATTATTCAAATTATTTGAGAGAATTAATTATATGTGATATAATTAATTTTACTTAATTATATATAATATAAGTACTATAATGTTTTGATACATTATTTATGCGGAAATAAATATTTGAATATGATTTAAATATTAATTATGTGAATTGGATTCATATAATTAGATTTAATATAAATAGGATTTATATTAAATATCATGCATTGTTGAGAGAATGAAAACTATAGGTTATATTGTATTTGAGACAATATTAAACTATAGGTTATGTGCTATATTAAATATAACATAAAGTTTAATATATATTATATGATAAAGTAGTTATCATATAAATATATATTAAATATCTTTTAAATAAATTATTTTAATTTATTTTGAAAAATGGTATTGGGAGGGAGTTGTAACTCCCTGATAACACTAGAAATGTGCTTTCTTCTTCCACTTAGCTCAGGGTTGTTTAGCTACTTAATTTGGTTACATTCATTATTTTGTAGGAATCAAGTGTACAAATAGTCGGATTAAGCGTTCAGGACAAAAAGGCACTAAAGTGACGAAGTTAGGAGCTAAATTGATCAAATGACGAAGAAATGAAGAATGTTGCCCTGCCGAGTGTTGTAACACTCTCACTAAACCTAAGTCCAACGCTAGCTCAAAGCCATTGGATAGAATGTAGAGATCCAAGACAGCGTTGCAACACTGCCCTAAGCATTGCAATGCTCTAGAGATGCTTCAACACCACCGTTGCACTTCTTGTCAACATTGCCTTCAAATGCTTTAGGACAGAATAGGCGGTGTTGCAATGCTCCTCTAGAGCGTTGCAACACTACATGGTTTGACGGATGTACAGCCTCAGCACCCGCGCAACACTGCGTCAAGACAGCACTGTGACGCTTGCATGATGCTCGACCATTATGCGCCGCAGCATTGCAACGCTCTTCCTAGCGTTGTGCCACTGCAGTAGTTTTATAAAAGAACAATTTGGGTCAGCCGATTACATCACGCCAAGTACACCCAATCTTGGGTGTCGTTGCTCTATTCCAATCTTGTTTTATCTCTCTGTTCCAGCTAAAGGGTAAGAACTTAGTTTCGTTCCAATTCAATTCTTGAGACTCGTATTGTAATTCTGTGAGTTTTAGTATGAATTTATGAGATTTTTTCTTGAGCATATTCTTCAATATTCGTGAATGGGGTAATCTAACAAATTAGCCATGAATGTTCAATTGATTGCTTTGATTGACCCTAATTTATAATTGTTAGGTAGTCGTCACCTAGAAGCATGAGTTAGTTAGTTTGTTGTGTTAATTTGGGATTCCAATTAGCAAGCATTTACTTTATAACTTAGATAAATCTCGCTCAATTAGTTGATTAGACAATGGAAATCAGTTAATTGGCGTAGATTGGCCTTGAATCTTAATACCTGTTGATTGATTGATTAGTTGAGGACTCTCGCTTTTCTGTTAATTAACTTGATTGTATGGACTATCGGGTAGGATTCTAATCGAGTAGGCTAAGTTTTAATTCAAATATTCCCATGCATCTTTTGATTAGTAAGTGATAGAATTGATGAGGAATGAAGTAAACTATAATTACCCAAGTTAAGTATTCGTTCGATTGATAAATTTTTTGCATTCGTTTATATTGCGCACCTTTTGTTTTCTTGCCATTTATTTCACAAGTTTTCACCCCCCGCCTCCCTTTTGGTTACTTCCCACAAGTTCCAATCTTTGAGGAATCCATATTCGAAGTTCTGTGGTTCGATCTCGGACTTGTTACTTGTACTACTAGTTAGTATAACGGGTTAGTTCGGTGCATACAAATTTTATTTGTGTTGGTGCGGTTTCACAAGCGATGATGAATCCAATGGCCAACCACTCTATTCCCCCTATTTCTCTGTATTTAGTGCGTGTTGGAAAAGTGGCTCCCAATATTTTTTTAAACAAAACTCCTCTTAATTTTTTCCTCTCTTTCAAAAATCTAAGACCTCACAGCTCCTTAATGATTCTACTCCCTGAAGAGAATACAAGAGGTTCTTATTGTGGAGGTGTTCATTTGGATTGTTTTTCTGTTCGTGATTATTTGTGAAAAATTCAGAGAAGGGAATAACTTTTCGTGAAGAAAGGTTCTTCAAGGGTAAGTCTTCTCTCACCCTAATTCTCTCTTTTTCATTTATATTTACATGCTGTAAATTTGTGATTATGCATAATATTTGTATTCTATTATTTTGATTTTTATGAAAATAAAACTTGGACCGATCCTCATGTTTTTGCTCAAGGACCTTCACAGGTTCATTTCGTGGTCCGGTCTCATACAAACTCTTTGTATAAAATACCCTTGCTCACATGTCTCCACATAAACGATCAGGATCAAATCATTTGTAGCACATTACAACAATTGTAACGTCTATAAAATAGGCCGTATTCATAGTGTCACCAGGATAAGATATCCATTCTTATCTATCTACTACAAACAGTTAAGGTTATCACTTAAACGTGATCCACCTGTATGTCTCCTTGGATCTTAGTTCATTGGATTGATTTAATGCAGTCTAAACATTAATAATACTTCTTATTTTATTAGATATATAATTTGTCTTTAGAAACTATCAGTGACACTCGATTTAGGACATTAACTCCAACAAAAGAAACTTGACACAAGACTAAATAGGAGTAGTTTTTTTTCCATGCGTAACTCACTATCTTATCATGATGCGGGCGCGTCGCTTAAGGCATAGCACCTAAAAGGTTGAATCATTATTTACATTTATTTATCCATCATTCTTTTTGTAAATGTTACAAATGATTTGCTCCAAATCATTTATATAGAGAAATGCGAGCGGGATATCCTATATATATAAGATAGGACCACAAAATATTTAATCTTTCTTTATAATACATCGTTGACTGAAGGGATTGATACTCCAAATGATTACCATATGTAATTCGATCTCAATCCTGAGTGAGTTATGAACTCCTACCTATGGTGGATCGACTTTTAATTTGTATGGGTGAGAGTGGCCCGAGTCATCGACTCAATACTCCTACCATTTTCGGGACAAGACCGAGTAAGGAGCTGAGAGCATAGCTACACAAGATAGAATTCACTCCTTCCTACCTATAAGGTAAGTAGATGAGTTGTTCCCTTAAGTAATGACTCTGGGACTTGAACATTTGAGTTCCACCATCTCACTAGCTCGAGAGGGACTTGATTTATAGTTGTACTATAAAAAAGTTATTCATTGGAGGACTAGTGCTACTTAAGGAGTAAAAGGTAATTACAAGAGTAAAACGATAATTTGGCCTAGTTGTAATTGCGAGCAACTCGTGAAGGATTGACTTAGTTGTAATGGTTAAATCTATAGATACAAAATATTCTACAATTTATAAAAATGCAACTATAAGTCTTTAGTGAAATGTCGATAGTTAATAAATATTAATTAATTTAAAGAGTTTAATTAATTAAACGCGAATTATTGGAGCTTATAACTAAAGGTCCATTGTGTCCCACTTCTAGCTCACAACGGGTAAAACAAGGATCATTAGTTTTGAAAGAATTTGAATTGTTCAAGTTGGTTAAGGGAATTTATGTTAATTGTATGATATATAATGAATATAATGTATATATTACACTATACTATAAACTAAATTTTGAGTGAGATTCAAAATTAAACCATCTAATATGAGAATATTAAATTTTTAGTGAGATTCAAATATTAAAATAATATGAATTGGATTCATATTAAAACTACAAGTTAATATTGATTATGAATGAGATTCATATAAAATATATAGGTTAGGAGAGAGGTGTACATTTGAATTCGATTCAAAATTATATTTAATTAAATATGACACATTAAATTAATTAGTTAATTAATTTAATTTAAATTAAATTAAGTTAATTATAAATTAAATAAAAATAAAAATTCGAATGCAAAGGGGACTGGGGAAGTGGGTGAGGGGAGTTAACTCCCCTCTCCCAGCCTTTTAAATGGAGATAAGTTTTCATTTGTGGAAAGGAAGTTTTTTACGAAAAAAAAGACATTTCTCTCTCTCAACATCTGTGTTTCTTGATAAGTATATTCTTATGTAAAATTCCATTCCTACTTTCAAAAGAGGTTCTCACATAATCAATGCTTACCGAAGAATATCAGGGACGACTCTTTTCATGGCGTCACTATTCGTCAGGAGATTAGTTCATTGATAACGAGTGAAGTATTATTATAGAGAAGATTTGAAGAGGTATCTTCAAAGGTAATCTTTCTCTTCCCTTTGTTTTCCTCTACTTAACCATGTATGTTTTTCTTTTCTACGTTACTATTTTTCAAGTCAAAATTAATAGCAAAGCGATCGCTCACTTTTATTGTGGGATTCGATCCCTTCATAATGAACTTAGAAACTTATTGGTTTGATACAAACATAGACAATCCATAACATATCCAAAAACAAAGAAATAAAAGCCATGCAAAAGAAGGAGAAAGAAGCAAGTCTCTTGACTCTTGTCCTCAAGTTCTGGATTCTTCAATGATGTCCTCAATCATCCATTTCTCTTAAACTCTAAGTCATCGCCTCTATCCAAAAAATTTGCATTTGTCAAGAACATCTGAGTGTCTGGACTATTTTTTTCTAAAGAATATTTTTTCTTTATTTATTGTATATTTTTTGAAGCTATTTTTTGTTTTCGTCCGGGGAAAGATTGTTTGCCCTTAAAAAATTGTTTCCTTATAGGGATTATAAGTATTAAGTTTCCTCTTGGTTTGTAAGGTTAGCCCTTTTGACGAATTCATGTAGATGATTCCGAGTTAGGGTATTGTGCTAAAAAGAATAGGTTGTGAGGTTGTGGCTATTGTCTTGTGCTGCAACATATGTTATTGTTTCTACTTCACTGAAGAATAAGTTTTTAAATTGGTTTTGTACTTAGAGGAGTATAAATTTTAGCTCTAGAAGAGATTCTTGTTTATAGGGAATCATTAGTTTATCTTGTTTGAAGTGCCTTTCAAACAAGAAGATGAAAAGAGTGATAAAACAAGGGGAGTCCTAGGTTTAGGGGAGCATAAAATCTTCAATAGAAGTAAGCTCTTTGAGATTCTCTATAGAAGTTTTTTAACAGATAAGTGCTTCATTGTAATTGCTTAACATTGTTTAGTGAAGCTATTTTCTTCAGCCACGTTGTCTCTAAACGTAGTGTGATTGCATTGAACTGGGTCGCTAATCTCTAGATGGATATTAGATTGTCTTTGAGATTCTAAAAGTTTAGTTTATTGTCTTCTGTATTATTTGTAACATTGTCTTTGACTTGTGTAGTCGCACATTAGATTCACCTAAATTTCAAAATCATTAAATCTAATAATGTAGATGGATAGAGGGTGAAAAATGAAGAAGACGAGCGATCATTTGTCCAAAATGACCACCTACTCCAGCAGTTATGACTTAAAGAGCAATTTTTATCCCAACACGATAGGGTCAGAACGATTAAAATAAGCATTACAATCCTTGCTCATATGTTCAAAGCATTGAGCTGCGCTTCGAGACACCTTTTTGGCCCATAGTCTTCATTTTTCCATGCCTTAGATTTCAAATTGGGTCTTTAGGCCCTATTTTCTCTATTATTGCTTCAAAGTCTTTAATGTTCATTCAAAATACTTGATTCATACAAAACAAGACAAAAAAGCATCAAAGTACACATTTAATCGTCAAAACTAACTTAATCCTAAGTCCTAGAAGAGCACATTTTAAGTGTTGTATTATATTATTGTTATTGTCTGCGGCAGTAAGTGAGTGAGTTTTTTAGAAGAGAGAAATTATTTAGATATAAATAAATGAGTGTGGATGTTTTTTCTTTCCTAAACTTGTGGTTAAGTTATAATAATTTAATCATAGATTACTTACGATTTTCTCAAGTTTAAGATACAAAATTTTTAACACAAAACTAATGATTTCCTTTGGGGACGAATTTTATATAACTGAAATTAATTAATCTTAGTTAATCAAAAGTTGACTTAGGATTATTGACTATTAACCATTGCTAATAATGTAGCCGAAAAAAATAACCATTCCTAATAATAACCAAAATTTTCTAGGTCAAGAAATGATATCGATATTACTTTAACAATAATTTACCATTTATGTTTTATTTGCAAATGCTCCACTTATTTATAAACATGCAATAAGAAGATTTATTATTGCATATTCAATAATGTAGACTCCGTAAACTATTAGGTTTGTCGATCCCATTAAAGTTGTCAATAATACATAATATCAATTTCAATTATGAAAGAGTAGTTAGGTTGGATGGGGGAGCATATCCCAAAAAAATCTATATTCCTATTTAGAGTGAAGAATCATAAGGCCTTTGTCCAAAGATGTTGCCAGGAGGATGATAATTGCATATAACGAATTGAGAGTTACTCTTACAAGGCACTCTAGCACATCCAATATGCACTGAGTTTCGCCACACCACCTGAGTGTAGTGGTTACACTCACCTTTGATGCACAAGTTTGAGGTGTAGTTGTATAGAGGTTTCTCCTCCAGCCACAATTTCACTGCAAACGCTCCGGTGATTTTTGGGTAGTAGCCTGCGGCTATGTTTTCGCCATATGGCCCACCTGAGTAAACCATTGCACAATCATTCCTCCTTTTATTAGCATAGGTTTGAGCATAGGTCGCTATTGTTTTATTCCATGTAACGGGGCCAACCCCAACTTGTGCACGAGCATGATTGTGTAATGCAACATAGTCACGAGGGAAGTTTTGCGCATGAGTTTGGCATAGGATGAACATGAAAGTAGCTAAGAAAATGGCCCTAAGAGGTTTTTGAGTCCACATATTGAAGAAAATTTAGATTAAAGGGTAGGTTTTGAGATGTGAAGTGAAGGGAATTTATAGATATGAAAAATTAAATATGGAATGTGATGAGGAAAGGAAGAATGAATCTAAGTTAACATGATCTGTATTTTTCTTATTTAGGAACATTTCTGTTTAGTAATTGCATTTGCACCCTAATTAAGGGCTAATAATTATTGTGTATAGGCTATTTTTCTTATTTAATGACCATTCTGTTTCGCAATTACACTCTAATTAAGGACTAATTACTAACTATGTTTTAAAATCATTTTTCTTCATTAATGACCTTCACAGCATAATTTGACCATTATAGCTTGACATTGTGGTCAAGTTATAGTTTAGAAATTTATGCATAAACGAATATCTACAGTTTAAACAAGATGTGTATTATAATATTGCCCTTGCTTGTGGTCCAAAATTGAGTTTTTTAAAAGAGTAATAATTATTATTGTACTCATAAATAAATCAGTCTCAAATTTTTTCCCTCTAAACATAAATAATTTAATTACAAATTACTTAGGAAAATTGTTTTCAATGACACCCAAAAAATTTGTTGTAATGTAATTTCAATAATTTATATTAATTAAGGGCGTTTTTAGAATTTTTAAATTTTAAAATGTGGTTTCTAAAATTTAATTATTGCAAAGAGAATGTTTCAATTTAATTGTTTATCGGAGGCCTGTTGTGGAAATTGGACTTTTATACCACCCAGATTTCTTTAATTTGAAATTTATGTCGAGAATTATTTTCATTATGGAAAAAAATCAGGTTAAAAGCTCTTGAATTGAAGATTTAAAGGGAAAGAGGGATTAAAAACAAAATCTGAAGGGAAAGAATAAAATAATATAAAATGTGATATGATAAAATAAAATAAAATATTTTATTTTTACTTTATTTTATTTTATATATTATTATTTTTTAATTATTTATATATAAAAAAATCTTTGTCTCCTTCACCCTCACGTTTTTCCGAGACCCTCCTATCTTCTTCTTCGTGCCCTAGCCTCGCTTGACTGCCTTTTCTCCATTCGGCCACTATGCATGTCCGATCGAGCCGCCACCAATTTGTCGATCGTTCGTGGGCCGCCGTTCGCGCGCAGGTCAGCTCGGTCTCGTCAGCAAGCAGCGATCATTCAGATCCCCACTGTCGTCTCACCTAACGCCTTTCGTTCACGAGCATCCGTGCCAGATCCGCTTGACCCGTCACGTCGTTCGTCTCCCAGTCGGTCTCCTCTGTCACGTCGCTCGACTCGTCGCGTCACCATCTACACTAGTTGCGATCCCCAAGCATTCTTCCATCTCTCTTCAACTCGTCGTCGGCCGAAGCCTCCACCAGCCAGTCGCGTTCGTTTGATGCCGTCCAGCCCCTGCAGCCATCATGGTTGCCGTCAGATCTATTTTGGATAAGTTTTTCGTCATTGGGTTTTGCCGGATCTTGTGGATTTGGGTAAGTTGGTGATTCTTTTGTCAAATAGGACTATTGGCCATGGTGCTGTGCTTCATTATCTTTTTTACACACCTTTGGTTGGATTTTGAAGTCGAGTTTTGGAGAAGCTTAGAAGTCAAAGGGGCACCGTCGAGGAAGTTGGAAGTGGTTTCGTCATTGGGTAAGCTATTGGGCATTTCAAGTTTGGCAATCGTTGTGAGTTTTGTCGTTTGGGTATTTTTGTTTTTGGATCTGAGGTTTTATAGTTGTTGTTTGAACTTAAATTTGATGGTTGTACTCATGTTAGGGCCGCTACTTAGAGTTTGTTGTTTTCGTTAGGTTGTGATTCCTTCGGGAATCACCAAAATGGTGTTATCCTTCGGGATTCACCAGAGATTACGTTTCCTTCGGGATTCACTAGAGGTGGTGTTATCAATCAGGATTCACCAAAGGTTGTGTTTCTTCCGAGATTTATTAGAGGTGGTGTTATCCTTCGGGATTAACCAGAGGTTGTGTTTATTTTGAGATTCACTAGAGATAGTGTTATCCTTCGAGATTTACTAGAGGTTGTGTTTTCTTTGGAATTTACTAGAGGTGGTGTCTCCTTCAGAAGGTTGTGGGTCCTACGGGACTTACTAGATGTAGTGGGTACATTTAACTACAGTAGGATGAGAGGTTAGTTTTGCATGTTGATATGTGTCCTATGGGGACTATGTTAGCTTTAGGGCTTCAATCAAACCAAGTATTTTGATATTTTGATGATAACAAACTCAGATTTTTTGTACTAACATGTTTAGAGTCACTATCTTATAGAGCTCGGAAAGACGATTCCAACGCAATTTGAATCGCTCAAATTGAAGTTCAAATGAGAAAGTTATAAGCAAAAGAAGATTGGAGAGGAAATCCAATGTGGTAGTGACACGTGACACCTTGCTGACATGGCATCCGACGTGGCACACAAACGGTCAATATTGATGATGTGGTAGCTGATGTGGCGGATGACATGACGCTCCAACTGATCACTTTTTGTTGACATGGCGATGACATGGCACATGATGTGGCAGTGACGTGGCGACCGTGGACGAATGAGATAATTACAAGTGGTGGTCACCCCAGCTTCACGTACGGATGCGCGCGTGCGCCGCACGTGCCTGCGGTTTCTTCACATAATACGGCGCGTGACGTTCAATCTCCTCCCTTGTGCGCGTGATGCTCATATCATCCGGCTATTTTTTATTTTCTTATTTTCCTTTCATTTCCTGATCCAATTTTCTTCAAATTCTTACCAAATTTAAGCCTTTTCAAATTTGATTTCCTTCCTAAATTTTCATCCTTCAAATCATTTTTATTCTCCGAATCTCAAAAATTCCAATCTTTCAAAATTCTTTTTCAAATTCTTTCCTTTCCTATTTTTATTCAATCTCCACCCTTCATTTGCAATCATATCCAATGGCCAAAATTTATCCTCCTCGCCTATAAATTCGACTTGATTTTACTCTTCATGGACACACCAAAAGCTATCAAGTCTTAAGCTCTCAATTCTCTCTACTTTCAAATTTTTGTCCTCCTTGCTCCTAAATTGGCCTAGAGTTATTTTTGTGAGTTTTTTTTCTGAGTGCTCAACTTGTGTATTTAGCCTTCAAGAGATAATATTGTGAGGTTTTCTTTTAAATTTTGGGAATTGTATTAAGGTGTGGGTACACCTTGGGTTGTGAGAAAAAGAAATTGGTTTGATCCTGAACCAGTAAAAAGGATCTTGGGTTTTTCTTTAGCTTAGGAAAAAGAGGGTCGTGTGTCGGTTTGGTCCTCACCTGCAAGAGGATCACTTAGTGAAATACCCAAGAAGGAGTCTTGGAGAGTGGAGTAGGTAATTTGCCAAACCGAGTCTTGGAGAGTGGAGTAGGTAATTTGCCAAACCAATATAATTCCCAGTGTTTTCTCTCCCTCTCTCTCTCTTTTATTTCTTGTTTTCAAAGTTTTTACTTCTTGTCTTAGTTATTTTTTTAATCTTTCTAAATTGCATGATTTAATTTTTAGTGTGTTATTTAAATTTATCCTTGATTAAATTGTCTTTAAATTTGAAGCTATCATAGCTTGCATGATTTAAGTTTTGTCTTGCATAAATTTTCTTTAATCAAAATTAGTGGGTTAACTTTATTGAGCATTGTAAGAATTGGTAGTCAACCCTATTCACCCCCTTTTAGTGTTGCCTTTAGATCCTACAGACTAGAGGGGGCATTTATGCTCCACCAGAGAAAGGCATCTAGAGGACATAGATTCCTAATCTGACCCTAGTAGTGGGGTTACTTATTGAGTATATTATACTCATCCCTTCTCATGTTGTTATTTCAGATAAGGGTATAGATGCACCGGTGATTGACAAGTGGAATCCGTGATTGAGCCACTGGGACCAGTTTAAATACTTATGCTCATATTTTAATATTTCTTTTATGTTTTAATTTTTCAGTTTTGAGATTTGAGAATATTGTTAAGTTTGTTTTCAGATTTATTTGTTTCCGCTTATGATTTATGGATTTTAAATATTTGAATTTAATGTAGATCTTTATAGTTACCTTATTTATTTATCATTTATTCACTATAAAAAGAATGTTGTTTTAATTTTTATGCATGCATGCGTAATAACGGCCTAGCATGAGTCCTATGAAGTCGGGTCGTTATAGATAGACACTGATAGACATTGATAGACATCATATCAGTGTCTATGAGTGTCTATCCCTGATAACTAATAGTAATCTATCAGTGTCTATAATTGATAATTAAGATAATTAAAAGTGGTCTATCAGAGCCTATCAGTGTCTATCACTAATAAATAGTAATATTTGTTATATTTATAAATATTTTTGTTCATTTTACTAGATTTTAAAATACCCCAATTACCTATTATCCAGACTCTTGAAAGGCATCGTCGTACAGTCCTCTAACCCGAGTAAGGAAACATAATAGAGAGAGAAAATAATGGATCCAAGACTTGTACTACAAACGCAGTAAAGTGGTAACATCGTCGTCAAATCCGTAGAGAGACTAATGATCAACCAGGATAATTTAATAATTCCACACGAGGGGGGTTTTTGTTGGTTTTGCAAAGTAACTGACAAGCAAATAAAGAAAACAAGAATGAGCACAGAAAAAGGGATTGAATCAAATTGATGGAAAAATCTAAAGTGCTACAACATGTATGTAGTGACATATAGGTGGATCATATTTAAGTGATATCCTAAATGGTCTGTAGTAGATGGATAAGGTTGGATACCTTATCCTGGTTACACTACGAGTACGACCTGCTCTGTAGATGTTACAATTGTTGTAAAGTACTACAAGTGATCTGATCCTCATCATTTATGTAGAGACATGTGAACAAGAGTATTCTATACAAAGAGGTTTGTATAATACTGAACCATGAAATGAGTAGTCTCATTATATAATACCGTTCATAATAGAGACTTACATTTCACCAAGATGACCATAGGTGACATGACTTGGCTCCTTTGTGAACTATGAACACCTTCCTATGAAGGCGGTCCTTTGATTTGTATGGGTTAGAATGACCAGATTGCCGACTTAATAAGCCTAGCATTTCTGGGGATTCGTCTGATTAGCGAGCTAGGAACACAACTACATAAGACGGAATTCACTCCTTCTCTAATGTCGGGGTAAGTAGATAAATTGCTCTCTTAAAGGCTGACTTTGGAGCTTGAACAATATAGCGCCACACCCTCTTCTAGACCGAGACGGGTTTGGTCATAGTTGGATTAAGACTTATTATTCATTAGAGGGATCAATGGCTCTTAAGGAGTTACATGTAACTATAGGGGCAAAACCAATCATTTTAGCCCAGCTGTATTTACGAGCAATTTATGAAGGGTCATTACACTGTTGACTTGTTATATCCAATGGACACGAAAATATGTCTGTAGTACGAAGGGTGTAGCTATTGGTCTTTAGTGAAGTGCTCGTCAGTTAATGGATGTTGAATAATTTAATTAAAGGAGTTTAATTAATTATTCAAGTATCAAAGGAGCTTCAATCGACAAGTCCATGAGGTCCCCTCTGTAGCTCAATAGGGATTTAATGGAAATCAATTTTGGATTAATTTGAATTGTTCAAATTATTTGAGGGAATTAATTATATGTGACATAATTAATTTTATTTAATTACATATGATATAAGTACTATAATGTTTTTGATACATTATTTGAGAGGAAATAAATATTTGAATATGATTTAAATATTAATTATGTTAATTGGATTCATATAATTAAATTTAATATAAGTAAGATTTATATTAAATATCATGCTTTGTTGAGAGAATGAAAACTATAGGTTATAATGTATTTGATACAAGATTAAACTATAGGTTATGTGCTATATTAGATAAAACATATAGTTGAATATATATTATATGATAAAGTAGTTATCATATAAATATATATTAAATATTTTTTAGATAAATTATTTTAATTAAATTTTGAAAAATGGTTTTGGGAGGGAGTTATCACTCCCTGATAGCACTAGAAATGTGCTATCTTCTTCCACTTAGCTCAGGGTTGTTTAGCTACTTAATTTGGTTAAATTCATTATTTTGTAAGACTCGAGTGTACAAGCAGTCGGATTAAGCGTTCAGGAAAAAAAGGCGCTAAAGTGACGAAATTAGGAGCTAAATTGATCAAATGATGAAGGAATGGAGAATGCTACCCTACCGAGCATTGCAACACTCTCATTAAACCTAAGTCCAATGCTAGCTCAATGCCATTGGACAGAATGCTAGGATGCAAGGCAGCGTTGCAACACGACCCCAAGTATTGCAATGCTTCGAAGATGCTCCAACGCCACCGTAGCACTACTCGTCATCGCTGCCCTCAAACGCTCTACGATAGAATAGGCAGTGTTGCAATGCTCCCCTAAAGCATTGCAACGCTACGTGGTTTGATTGAAGTACAACCTCAGCGTGCGCGCAACACTGCATCAAGGTAGCGTTGTAACGCTTGCTTGACGCTCGGCCATTATGCGCCGTGGCGTTGCAATGCTTTTCTTACCATTGTGCCACTGTGGTAGTTTTATAAAAGAACAATTTCGGTCAGTTGATTACATCATGCCGAGTACACCCGATCTTTGGCGTCGTCGCTCTGTTCCAACCTTGTTTTAGCTCTCTGATCTAGCTAAAGGGTAAGAACTTAGTTTGGTTTCGATTCAATTCTTGAGACTCGTATTATAATTCTATGAGTTTTATTATGAATTTATTAGACTTTATCTTGAGCATATTCTTCAATTTTCATGTATGGGATAATATGACAAATTAGCTATGTATGTTCAATTTATTGTTTTGATTGGCCCTAATTTGTAATCGTTAGGTAGTCGTCACCTAGAAGCATGAGATAAGTTAGTTTGTTGTGTTAATTTGGGATTCCAATTAGTAAGCATTTACTTTATAACTTAGATAAATCTCGCTCAGTTAATTGGTTAGAGGATGGAAATCAATTAATTGGCTTAGCTTTGCCTTGAATCTTAATGCATGTTGATTGATTGATTAGTTAAAGATTCTCGCTTTTCTGTTAATTAACTTGATTTTATAGACTATCGAGTAGGATTCTAATCAAGTAGGCTAAGTTTTTATTCGAATATTCTCACGCATCTTTTGATTAGTCTATGATAGAATTGATGAGGAATGAACAAAGCTATAATTACCCAAGCTAAATATTTGTTCGATTGATAAATTTTTTGCATTCGTTTAAGCTATGCACCTTTTGTTTTCTTGCAATTTATTTCACAAATTTTCGCAACTCCTCGCCCCCCTTTTGGTTTTTCAAATCTTTGAGGAATCGATATTCGACTCTTTGTGGTTCGACCCCGATCTTGCTACTTGTACTATAGTTAGTATAAGGGGTTAGTTCGGTGCATACAAATTTTATTTGTGTAGGCGCAGGTTCACAGGTGACAATGAATCCAGTGAGTGACCACTCAATTCCCCTTATTTCCCTCTACTTAATGTGTGTATGGAAAAGTGGCTCCCAATATTCTTTTAAACAAAATTCCTCTCAGTTTTCTCCCTCTGTTTCAAAAATCTAAGACCTCACAGCTCCTTAGTGATTCTAATCCCCAAAGAGAATACACGAGGTTCTTATTGTGGTGCTATTCATTTGGATTGTTTTTTTATTCGTGATTGTTTGTGACAAATTCGTAGAAGTGAATTGGTTTTCATGAAGAAAGGTTCTTAAAGGGTAAGTCTTCTCTCACCCTAATTCTTTCTTTTTCATTTATCTTTCCATGCTGTAAATTTGTGATTATGCATAATATTTGTATTCTGTAATTTTGATTTTGTGAAAATAAAACTTGGACCGATCCCCATATTTTCGCTCAAGGACCTTCATAGGTTTATTTCGTGGTCCGGTTTTATACAAACTCTTTGTATAGAATATCCTCACTCACATGTCTCTACGTAAACGATCAGGATCAGATCATTTGTAACACTTTACAACAATTGTAACACCTACAAAGTAGGTCATATTCATAGTGTCACCAGAATAATGTATCTAGTCTTATCTATCTACTATAGACGGTTAAGATTATCACTTAAACGTGATCCACCTGCATGTCTCGTTGTATCTTAGTTCATTGGATTGATTTAATGCAGTCTAAACATTAATAATACCTCTTATTTGATTAGATATATAATTTGTCCTTACAAGTTACCAGTGACACTCAATTGATGACATTAACTCCAACAAAAGGAACTTGATACAAGACCAAATATGAGTAGTTTTCTGTCCATGCATAACTCACTATCTTGGCATGATATGGGTGCGTCTCTTAAGGCATAGCACCTGAAAGGTTGAATCATTTTTTTACCTTTATTTATCCATCATTCTTTTTGTAAATGTTACAAATGATTTACTCCAAATCATTTATGTAGAGAAATGTGAGTGGGGGTATCCTATACAATGAGTTTGTATAATAAGACAGGACCACAAAATATTTAATCTCTCTTTGTAATACGTCGTTGACTGAAGAGATTAATATTCCAAACGATTACCATATGTAAATCGATCTCAATCCTAAGTGAGTTATGAACTCCTGCCTATGGTGGATCGTCTTTTAATTTGTATGGGTGAGAGTGGCCCAAGTCATCGACTCAATACTCCTACCATTTTGGGGACAAGACCGAGTAAGAAGCTGAGAGCATAGCTACACAAGATAAAATTCACTCCTTCTTGCCTATAAGGTAAGTAGATGAGTTGTTCCCTTAAATACTGACTATTGGACTTGAACATAGCTCCACCATCTCACTAACACGAGAGGGACTTGGTTTATAGTTGTACTATAAACAAGTTATTCATTAGAGGACTAGTGCTACTTAAGGAGTAAGAGGTAATTACAAGAGTAAAATGGTAATTTGACCCAGCTGTAATTACAAACAACTCGTGAAGAATTGACTTAGTTGTAATGGTTAAATCTATGGATGCAAAATATTCTACAGTTTATAAGAATGCAACTATAAGTCTTTAGTGAAATGCCCATAGTTAATAAATATTGATTAATTTAATTAAAGAGTTTAATTAATTAATCTCAAATTATTGGAGCTTATAACTAAAGGTCCATTATGTCCCACTTCTAGCTCACAATGGGTAAAACCAGGATCATTAGTTTTGAAAGAATTTGAATTGTTCAAATTAGTTAAAGGGAAATTTATGTTAATTGTATGACATACAATTATATAATGTATATAAATACATTATATGATATACTAAATTTTGAGTGAGATTCAAAATTAAACCATCTAATATGAGAGTATTAAGTTTTTAGTGAGATTCAAATATTAAAATAATATGAGTTGGATTCATATTAAAATTACAAGTTAATATTCATTATGTATGAGATTCATATGAAATATATAAGTGAGAGAGGTATATATTCAATGATTCAAAATTACATTTAATTAAATATGACATATTAAATTAATTAGTTAATTAATTTAATTTAAATTAAATTACGTTAATTATAAATTAAACAAAAATAAAAACTCCACTGCAAAGGGGAGTAGGGAAGTGGGTGCAGCCTTTTAAATGAAGATAAGTTTTCATTTGTGGAAGGGAAGTTTTTTACGAAAAAAAGACACTTGTCTCTCTCAACATCTTTGTTTCTTGATAGTTTACAGAGAAGAATATTCTTATGTAAAATTCCATTCCTACTTTCAAAAGAGTTTCCACATAATCAATCCTTACCAGAGAATATTAGGGACGACACTTTTCATGGCATCACTAATCGTCAGGAAATTAGTTCATTGATAACGAGTGGAGTATTATTATGGAGAAGATTTGAAGAGGCGTCAAAGGTAATCTTTCTCTTCCCTCTATTTTCCTCTGCTTAACCATGTATGTTTTTCTTTTCTGTGTTACTATTTTTCAAATCAAAATTAATAGCAAAGTGATTCGATCCCTTCATAATGAACTTAGAAACTTATTGGTTTGATACAAACATAGACAATCCATAACATATCCAAAAAAAAAAAAAATAAATAAAAGCCACGCAAAAGAAGGAGAAAGAAGCAAGTCTCTTGACCCTTGTCCTCAAGTTTTGGAACATCCTTCAATGATGTCCTCAATCATCCATTCCTCTTAAACTCCAAGTCATCGCCTCTATCTAAAAAAATTAGCTTTCGCCCCAAAGACATGAAAATCTTACATGTCTTTGCATTTGTCAAGAACATCTTAGGTGTCTGAACTATTTTTTTCTAAAGAATATTTTTTTTTTCTTATTTGTTGTATATTTTTTGAAGCTATTTTCTGTTTTCGTCCTAGGAAAGATTGTTTGCCCTTACAAAATTGTTTCCTTATAGGGATTATAAATATTAAGTTTCCTCTTGGTTTGTAAGATTAGCCCTTTTGACAAACTCATGTAGATAATTTCAAGTTAGGGCATTGTGCTGAAAAGAATAGTGTATTCCTCATTGCGAGGTTGTACTACAACCTATATTCTTGTTTCTACTTCACTGAAGAATAGATTTTTAAATTGGTTTTGTACTTAGAGGAGTATAAGTTTTAGCTCTAGGAGAGATTCTTGTTTATAGGGGTATTATAAGTTATCTTGTTTGAAGTGCATTTCAAACAAGAGGATGAAAAGAGTGATAAAACAAGAACGGAGTCCTAGGTTTAAGGGGAGCATAAAATCTTCAATAGAAGTAAGCTCTTTGAGATTCTCTGTAGAAGTTTTTTAACATATAAGTACTTCATTGTAATCGCTTCACACTTTTTAGTGAAGCTATTTTCTTCAGCCATGTTATCTCCAAACGTAGGTGTGATTGCATTGAACTGGGTCACTAATCTCTAGGTGTTTATCTTTATTTTATTCTAAAAGTTTAGTTTATTATTTTATGTATTATTTGTAACATCGTTTTTGACTAGTGTAGTCACATATTAGATTCACCTACATTTCAAAATCAATGAATCAAATAATGTAGATGGATAGAGGGTGAAAAATGAAGAAGACGAGCAATCATTGTCCAAAATGGCCATCTACTCCAGAAGTTATGACTTAAAGAGCAATTTTTATCCCAACACGATAGGGTCACAACGCTAAAAAAGGCATTACAACCCTTGCTCACAGGTTTAAAGCATCGAGCTATGCTTCGAGACACCTTTTTGGCCCATAGTCTTCATCTTTCCATGCCTTAGTTCTCAAACTGGGTCTTTAGGCCCTATTTTCTATATTATTGCTTCAAAGTCTTTAATGTTTATTCAAAATACTCGATTCCTACAAAACAAGATAGAAAAGCATCAAAATATACATTTAATGGTCAAAACTAACTTAATCCTAAGCCTTAGAAGAGCACTTTTTGAGTGTTGTATTATATTATTGTCATTGTCTGTGGCAGTAAGTAAGTGAGTTTTTTAGAAGAGAGAAATTATTTAGATATAAATAAATGTGGGTGGATTTTTTGCTTTCCTAAACTTGTGGTTAAGTTATAATAATTTAATCATAGATTAGTTACGATTTTCTCAAGTTTAAGATGCTAAATTGTTAACACAGAACTAATGATTTCCTTTGGGGACGAATTTTATATAACTAAAATTAATTAATCTTGGTTAATAAAAAATTGACTTAGGATTATTGACTGTTAACAATTGCTAATAATGTAGCAGACAAAATTAACCATTTCTAATAATAACCAAAATTTTCTAGGTCAAGAAATGATATCGATATTACTTTAACAATAATTTACCATTTATGTTTTATTTGCAAATGCTCCATGTAGTTATAAACATGTAATAAGAAGATTTATTATTGCATATTCAATAATGTAGATTCCATAAACTATTAGGTTTGTCCATCCCATTATAGTTGACGATAATAAGTAGTATCAATTTCAATTATGAAAGAGTAGTTAGGCTCGATAAGGGAGCATATCCCAAAAAAACTATATTCCTATTTAGGGTGAAGAATCATAAGGCCTTTGTCCAAAGATATTGCCAGGAGGATGATAATTGCATATAACGAATTGAGAGTTACTCTTACAAGGAACTCTAGCACATCCAATATGCATTGAGTTTCACCACACCACCTGAGTGCAGTGGCTACATTCGCCCTTGATGCACAAGTTTGACGTGTAGTTGTATAGAGGTTTCTCCTCCAGCCATAATTTCACTGCAAATGCTCCGGTGATTTCTGGATAGTAGCCTGCGGCTATGTTTTCGCCATATGGCCCACCTGAGTAAACCATCGCACAATCATTCCTCCTTTTATTGGCATAGGCTTGAGCATAGGCCGCTATTTTTTTATTCCATGTAATGGGGCCAACCCCAACTTGTGCACGAGCATAATTGTGTAATGCAACATAGTCACGAGGGGAGTTTTGCGCATGAGTTTGGCATAGGACGAACATGAAAGTAGCTAAGAAAATGGCCCTGAGAGGCTTTTGAGTCCACATATTGAAGAAAATTTAGATTAAAGGGTAGGTTTTGAGATGTGAAGTGAAGGGAATTTATAGATATGAAAAATTAAATATGGAATGTGATGAGGAAAGGAAGAATGAATCTAAGTTAACATGATCTGTATTTTTCTTATTTAGGAACATTTCTGTTTAGTAATTGCACCCTAATTAAGTGCTAATAATTATTGTGTATAGGTTATTTTTCTTATTTAATGACCATTCTGTTTCACAATTACACTCTAATTAAGGACTAATTACTAACTATGTCATGAAATCATTTTTCTTCATTAATGACATTCACATTGCATAATTTGACAATTATAGCTTGACATTGTGGTCAAGTTATAGTTTAGAAATTTATGCATTAATGAATATCTACAGTTTAAACAAGATGTGTATTATAATGTTGCCCTTGCTTGTGGTCGAAAGTTGAGTTTTTTAAAAGAGTAATAATTATTATTGTACTCATAAATAAATCAGTCTCAGATTTTTTTCCCTCTAAACATAAATAATTTAATTACAAATTACTTAGGAAAATTGTTTTCAATGACACCCCAAAATTTTCTTGTAATGTAATTTCAATAATTTATATTAATTAAGGACGTTTTTGGAATTTTTAAATTTTAAAATGTGGTTACTGAAATTTAATTGTTGCAAATAGAATGTTTTATTTAATTGTTTATCAGAGACCTATTATGGAAATTGGACTTTTATGCCACCCAAATTTCTTTAATTTGAAATTAATGCCGAGAATTAATTTTATTATGGAAGGGAACGAGTTAAAATATCTTGAATTGAAGATTTAAAGGGAAAGAAGGATTAAAAACAAAATTGGAAGGGAAAGAATAAAATAATATCAAATGAGATAGGCTAAAATAAAATAAAGTATTTTATTTTTACTTTATTTTATTTTATATATTGTTATTTTTTAATTATTTATACAAAAATTATTTCTCTCCCTCACCCCTCACGTTTTTTCGAGACCCCCCCCCCCCCCCCCCCCCCCACCCCCCCCAATCTTCTTCTTCGTGCCCTAGCCTCGCCCGACTGCTTTTTCTCCAACCAGCCACCACGCGTGTCCGATCGAGTCGCCACCAATTTGTCGACCGTTCGTGCGCAAGTCGGCTCGGTCTCATCAGTAAGCAGCCATCGTCTAGATCCCCTCTTCCATCTCACCTAATGCCTTCCGTTCACGAGCATCCGTGCCAGATCCGCTTGGCCCGTTGCGTCGTCCGTCTTCCAGTTGGTCTCCTCCGCCGTGTCGCTCGACTCGTCGCGCCACCATCTGTATTAGTTGTGCCCCCTCGAGCATTCTTCCATCTCTCTTCAGCTAGTCGTTGGCTGAAGCCTCCACCAGCCAGTCGCGTTTGTTCGATGCCGCCCAGCCCCTGCCGCCATCGTGGTTGCCGTCAGATCTATTTTGGGTAAGTTTTTCGTCGTTGGGTTTTGTCGGATCTTATGGATTTGGGGAAGTTGGTGATTCTTTTCTCAAATAGGACCATTGGCCATGGTGTTGTGCTTCATTATCTTTTTTACATGCCTTTGGTTGGATTTTCAAGTCAAGTTTTGGAGAAGCTTGGAAGTCAAAGGAGTGTCGTCGAGGAAATTTGAAGTGGTTTCGTCATTGGATAAGCTGTTGGGCATTTCAATTTTGGTAATTGTTGTGAGTTGTGTCGTTTGGGTATTTTTATTTTTGGATATGAGGTTTTGCAGTTGTTGTTTGAACTGAAATTTGATGGTTGTACTCGTGTTAGGGCCACTACTTAGAGTTGCTGTTTTCGTTTGGTTGTTTGATTTCATCTGTGGATTTTCGACTGAGGTAAGTAATCTTACTATTGGAATTGTCCATGGGCCAGACACTAGGTGTATGCTTGTAAGATAAGAGACAGTATGACTGATTAATAGCATGATTAGTTGATGGTATGATTGATGTACGTCTTCTTCGATATGAGGACCTGAGGGATTAAATGCGCATATAAATATTTGATCTCTAGCATGAGATGAGTACGTGTTATTCTGTGAGATTGTGTTTGATTTCTAGAATGTATGTGTTCTTTATGTTTGAATGCTAGCATGAGATGAGTATGTGTATTCTATGAGAATATGTTTGAATACTGGCATGAGACAAGTATAGGTTATCCTATGAGATTATGTTTGATCTGAGAATCTGAGGTGTATATACATGTATGTTATAGAACCATGCTATGATGTTGTAGTAGCAGTAGCGTCCTTACTGTTAGTTAGTTACCCACTAAAGGTTGTGATTCCTTCAGGATTCACTAGAAGTGGTGTTATCCTTCGGGATTCACCAGAGATTATGTTTCCTTCGGGATTCACTAGAGGTGGTGTTATCAATCGGGATTCACCAAAGATTGTGTTTCTTTCAGGATTCACCAGAGATGGTGTTATCCTTCGAGTTTAACCAGAGGTTGTGTTTCTTTCAAGATTCACTAGAGATAGTGTTATCCTTTGGGATTCATCAGAGGTTGTGTTTTCTTCGTGATTCACTAGAGGTGGTGTCTTCTTTGGGATCACCAGAGATTGTGGGTCCTACAGGACTTACTAGAGGTAGTGGGTACAGTTAACTACAGTAGGATGAAAGGTTAGTTTTGCATGTTGATATGTGTCCTATGGGGACTAGAGGGGGTATTTATGCTCCATCAGAGGAAGGCATCTAGAGGACATAACGTCGCAACAGTAAGGAGAGCATTGCAACGCTGCAGCACGTTTTTGCTATACGTCAAGGAGGTGTCAAAACGCTACCCTTGACGCTTGGTTGTGCATGCATGGAGGTGGGAGTTCCGTCAAACAATGTAGTGCGCAATACTAGGGTTGAGCGTTGAATGCTACCATTTTGCCGCAAAAGCGTTGGACTTGAGCATTGCACTTACGTTGTGACGATGTCGTTGTTCCATCTTCAAAGCATTGCAATGTTCGCAGCGGCATTGCAACGTTGCCCTGTACACCAAGCTACTGCCGAACGAGCATTGCACTTAGGCTTTTAAAAAGAGTTGCGACACTGAAACAAAGCAGAATCATCTTTTGTCATCTCAGCTCGAATTGATGCGTTTGACTCCTGATTTTCTGTTCTTTTTACTTGATTCTTCATCCTTATAATATACTTGCTCCATGGGATCAATTCTCTTACAAAATGAGACAAATATAACACAAGAGTTATCCAAATATAGTAAAGTTAAGGCCATAAACTTAGCACTTTCGCCCACAACTTAAACCTTGATCATCTCGAGCAAGCTTATAACCCTCAATCGAGAAAATTGACAAGAAAATGTTCACTCCATTCATCGAATTTTTTCTCAAATCTCAATAATCTTTAGGGTCAAACAATAAATCACATAACAAAATCCAACAATCACTTAATTGAGACTTGTTATAAGAGGTCTTATTCAATCAAAGTCATGTATAAATGAAACACTAAGACATGAATACTTTTTCGTAAATCGAAAAGTACCCAAAAAAGTTTTATCCGACTCCCATCTCATCTTCCCTCTACTCTGGCTCAGTCATTAGCTCAAGGCATACTATTATTGCTAATCAAAGAGAAACACTACCCAAGAGTGCCAGAAACTCATAGACACAAAATATAGAGGGCATTGGTTTTACCTAGAGAGTTAGCTTTCACACCTAACCGCTAGGAACCTATCGCTCTTTTCTTGCGGGCCCTAACTAGACACGGCGGAGGTAACTCTTTTCACCTCTATCCATGTACACACACACTATTTTTTTTGTAACACAAGGCCACTATTTCTCACTGTCTAATTTTATTCTCAGGCACTAAAAGTTACTCTCAAGCCAAAAGGGGGCCTTTCGAGGTCACAACAAAAATCCGAGATGGATAATTCATTTCTAAGACTTTTAAAGGATTCAAATTAGAAATTTTCAACCTAGGTTCATTATGCATGGATCTAATGAAAAAAAATTATAAAAAGCTCAAAATCATGAAAATTACTCCTCTTTAAGAATAAGCAACCCAATGAGTGTGTCATCAATTTGTTACTGAAAGGAAATGACAAACAAAATGAACAAACATTAAAGCATCCATCAAATAGAATCAAGACAACAATTTAGATCACAAATTAATATATCAAATATCACGAAGCATGCTTCATCCACCCCCAACTTAAGAGTTATGCATTGTCCTCAATGTATATCTAGGCTTTAACTCATGCTAAGGACAAAAGGAAAAGGGACAAGGGGAACAGAAATACTCCGCTGCATTTTGGACACAAACATGATCATTAAAAAAGACTTCTTCCAAGAGACAAAATTGGCATTCTTCCTAAGAAGAAAAGTAAATGTACTCTGCCATTCTTTAATTAAAAAGAAAATGAAAGAAACAAAACAAAAGATGAAAAAGAAAAGAAAAGAAAGCAAATAAATTTTAAACTCCTAGTTGCCTCTAGGTAGTGCAACATTTAACGTCTTTTGCTCGACGACTAGTGACGCAGGCTCAAGTGATAAAGGTTGGAGCCAACAGGAAGCTTGAGCAAGTTAGGTTGACTTCCTCTTTGTTGATGATCTTAAGGCGGTGCCCGTTCACCTTGAACTCCTTCCCTGTCTCGAGACTCTTGATCTCAACTGCACCATAAGGAAACAAGTTAATAATCTCCAAAGGATCAAGCCATTTAGACTAAGTATACGGGCATGATTGATAGATGTGAATTATAGAGCAGCACTTTCTGACCAACCCGAAATTCCTTCCTCAAAAGACCCTTATCATGAATTAGTTTTGACTTTTTTTTGTAAAGTCTTGAGTTCACATAGGCTTCAAGGCGTAGTTCCTCAATTCTTGTAGTTCCAGAAGTCTCTCCTCACCAGCTTGGGCTAGATTCAAATTACATTGCTTAACCACCCAATAGGCCTTATGCTCAAACTCTATCGGTAAATGGCACTCCTTGCCATAGACAAGCTTGACGGGCGTTGTTCCAATAGGAGTTTTGAAAGCAGTTCTGTAAGCCCAAAGAGCACCATCAAGGTGTGTGCTCCAATCATTTCTTACTATATTGACGGAGGAGCTGACTCTCTCGAGATCTAACTCCGGTCGTCACTCGAAATGGATGAAGGAGATGAAGAACTCTTAGCCATCTTCTCACGCATTTGTCTGGATCGCAAGGATCCGCCCTAGGTGAACCTCAGGCGAAAACTTTGGATGATCTGAATTTCTGCTCATCGGCTTCTATTTATAGAGCTTGGGTCGCCGATAGCATTAATTGGACTGCTCTGAGTCTGACATTCGGCACATTAGTCTTTTTCTGAACCTCTGCCATTAACGGCGTGGTAGGTGAAATGTCAACATCATCTTTTGGTTTTTCTCGAGGTAGATGCGTTGATTCGTTCATTCCACCAACCTTACGTTGATCCCATTAATATGCGTTGTCGCGTAGCCGCAATCATTCAATGGCTGCATTTGTTTAATACCGCAACTCTACATGATGACCGAAATCATTCGACGAGCGCAACTCCCATGCGATGGACGCATATGGCTGATTATCGCAACATCTATGCGTTGATCGATGCGTTCGACTTTGCGATGGAGTGTTTCTCTACATGCGGTCGTCTATGCGGTAGTCCGATTTCCATTTTTGCGTTCATTTCCTGTATTAGCTACAAAAATAGAACATTGAACGCATAATTAACAAAAAAATAATGGGTTAGCTGACATTCGACATGTTGATCGACGCAAGCTCATTTTCTCGTGAATTCCTATCGTGATTACCGCATATTCTGCCTAATAATCTTCATAATTCTAAGTAAAAGGCCTCTGCATGTTATCAGAGATGGAAACAACCTTGCATTCATCACGTTCATCCCTATTCCACCATAGAATTCAACTTCAACTTTCACTCTAAATGCTTAAATTTGTTTTACATAACTTGAAAATTATAGAGGCAACAGAAATAGTATAAATAAAAATAAACCTAAGCATGCTTCTACTGCAAAATAGAGAAGAAATGGAAATCGAAACTAACCCTTGGGGAACTAGTCATTCGCATTTCCTCTCTGGTAGTAGATCACGAACTGATACATTACTTCTCCCGGTCTTAGCACCACGAATTCAGCAACACAATAGAAACTTGAACACCATAATGAGGACACGTCCACAATGTCTTCCTTCTTATTCTCAAGGATAAAATCACAGAGAGTTGTGAGTTTTAGTGGATTAATTTTGGTCTAAAGAAGGGAGAGAGTTTTTCTTTGAGAGCAATGCAGAGGAGAAGAAGATTGAGTGGGATCTGTGAAACAAATTTCATATTCAACTTCTGAATTCCCTTCTCTGTCTTTCATGTATATGAGAGGGGGTTCAGGGAGTTATCAATAACTCCCTACCTTATATTAAAACAACTTCCCTTAGGAGTTAATTTTCAAATTTCAAAAAATTGAATTTTTAATATATATTAACTAATTTAATATCAATATCAAATCATATGTTATATCACGTATAACATATAACCTCTAGTTTATATTATATTACATATAACATATAACCTATAGTTATAATTCTTTCATATAATTTATAGTATTAATATGAATCATACTCATTAATTTTAAACTATAGTTTTTATATGAATCACATTCATATAATTAATATTGGAAACATATTCAAATATTTATTTCTCTCATTAAAATTGTATTATAATATATCACATACATTATATTAATTATATCATATACAATTAATTCCCTTTAAATAATTTGAATAATTCAAACTAAACCAAAATTAATTTGATTATCATTAATCATTATAGAGCTAACAAAGGGACCTTATGGACCTATAGATTGAAGTTTCAATTATATGAGATTAATTAATTAAACTCTTTAATTAAACTAATCCCCTTTTAGATAAACTTTGCGGCCCGACAATCTTCGTAAAAGAAGGGATTTTTGTCCATAAGCTTGTGCTTGTTTGGAGTGATCATCATAAATGATGAAAGTGTATTGTATTGTGTACATAAAATATTCAACCAAAGTTGCTCCTGTATAAGGGGTGTACATCTCACCTACATTTGGATGGGTTAAATCGTTCATCCAGATGACCAACTACGTTCAATTTAGGCCCCATCAATTTCAGAACATTCAGTTCATATCCTGACCCCAACAATGGGGTTACTTATTAGGAATTTTAAATACTAATTTATTTCTTAAAATGTTCTTCAGACATAGGCAAAAACATACTAGAGATGCTTGATTAGGATGTTTGTTCACCGTATCATTTTTACACGATGTTTTGAAAGTTTATGAGACCTACTAATTTTAGTTGTTTTAAATTTAAATGTTTCTTTTTAATTAAAGTTTTTAGGAATCCCGAACTAAAGATTCATCTAGACTTTTCATTAAATTGTTTTTAACAGCTTTATTTGTTTAGAAAATGTTTAACTTAAATTTGAATGGTCAACAAGTTTTAGTTTCGAAACTGCATGCATTACAGTAATGGTTCTAGTTAGAGTTCTTGAAAAGTTGGGTGCGTTATAGTATATCACATGCTTTTAGTGATAAAATTCTATCACTAATAAATTTCAATGACATTTGAGGCTATCAATGATAGAAGTATATGACTAATAGACTTCAATCACAATGATACTACTTTTCTAATCGATCCAAGAACAATCAAAATAGAGAGTTCATGGATTATTTTTGCCATTTAAGAACATTCCCCTTTTTTGCTATTAATACAGAGTGAGCCCTTAGCTAATAGAGTATTTCATCCATTTGAAACACTTTTGGAAGTGTTTCTATAAGCAAAGTAGCGTCAACATAAATGGAGCAATAGAAGGGTCTCATATGTTCTCTTGGCCCTTCCCATTCATACACAAGAAAAATTAAATTGTCATATTTGCATTATTTATAACTTATTTGCTTTTATTTGTAAATAAATTAACTAATTTTTCCTTTTTAATACAATTCCTCATTACTACCTAAAGTTCCATCAATTTTCGACTTGATGTTTGTTGTAAAATATCTCGTTAAAGGTGTAATAATTCTTGTATACTAACTAGACTTAATTTTGTGCAAAACTTAACTTGTTGAAATTAGTATATTTTGAGATATTTTTACTTTACTTTTGATTAAAATTTGTGGTTAATTTAGTGAAACCTAAATGAAGCAAAATTTACAATATATGTTAAGTTTAAGATTAATTTGATAAAATTGAAGATTTAGGGTGAAAAATGATAAATAAAAATTTGAAAAAGAATCCTCAATATTTAATTTTACGAATAATAAGACCTATTTAAGATTTTTTAACATTCACAAATTTTAGTCGAATAATAAAATTGGACACAAATAGGTCACATTATCAAATATTTCATAAATTCACAAACTATTTTTAAAGAGAATTAAAAAAAAGTTGTCAAGCTCAAAAGTGCCATGATCTCGTCAGAAAGATCCAACGGTTATGATCGACAGATTTCTTCTCGCCAGGACAAATGTAATGTGCACCTGGGAAACGAACCCGGGCCTGTGATGTGGCAGGGTATTATTCTACCACTAGACCACTAGTGATTTGTATTTACAAAATATAATACTAACAATAATAATTAAAGAAAACAAAGAAATACTAATAATTAGTGTAAATTTAGTGTACAATCCAACAACTTATCGACCTATTTAAGCATAGATGTGCTGATTGCGTACTAAAATGAGCTTTCTTCAATTTGTATAGTGCTTTTATTTTGTGACATGTTATCAGATCCAATGAACGTTGTGAATATTTGTTTGTTGATCTGCTTTTACATTCTGCAATACAAATGGTTTGAAATTTTAGAAATAATATTTTTATGTTTTCAAATGTATATTATAATTCTCCTTGAGCGTAAACAACATATGACAATTTATTGGATTGAAGAATCTTTCAGTTGTTCAAAAGATGTCTAATGTGAATTTACAATAATTTTCTCATCATTATTGACCCAAAATGACCTTATCAATGATGCCAAACCAAAAATATATCTGGATCAACTTAAATATCACAACCTAGACAAAATCATCCTTAGATAGAGTTCTTTGTAATCAATTTCTAACTGAACAAAATTAACTACAAATAAATCTAAGTAATGGATACAATGTATAACATATCAATTGCAATACTAAATTCATGGTATATATATAAATATCTTGCAATATTTAGTATATGATGTACTAGAATATCAAATGCAATATTGATTTAATAATTTGAACATTTCATGCTTATAAAATAACTTAAATCTATCAAATAATTCATGGAGATAAGGAAATAGAATAAGAGCATTTAAATTATATATATCAATCTCAAAATCTAAAAATTAGATTAATCATAAATAATAAAAGATTAACTCATATTTAACATAATATCATATACTCCTACTCATAGCTAAAAAGATTAAGCAATAGAAGTTTGACTATGAGAGTTGGTAGAGATGTGACAACTGTTAATGTAATTAGATGCATGGAGAAGTAGAATTGTGGAGGGGATAAATTCACCAAGTCATTAAGTTTGGTCACAAAAGTAATCCCAGATCGCCACACTAACGCATCGCACACCTCTCGGTGATCAACCACATGCTTATATCTCTATAATGCATGGTTGAGTTGATCATAAGATTATTCCTATCTCTAGGAACACTGCTTACTTTGCTTAGTGAGTTCCACTACTTACCCTATCGGGCAGTTGGTTGTAGCTACTTAGCTCATAGACAAGAATTGTGATAGCCTCACACTAAGCAAAGAGGATTGTCTCACTATACTCGTGCAATGCACACCTCTCGGTGGATTTCTACATATATCATATCTCTATGCCGCATGATTGATTATGCGATAACTCTTGCAATCTACCCTCAACTCATGCGATGAAAGTAAAAGATAATAAAGAAGAAGGAGATGATGAAGATGGTGTTAAAGGAACTAAAGAGATGCATTGATTACAAAATATATTAATGTCTTAAGACAAAATGTAATACAACATAGAGGTGAGAAGAGAGATGGAGGGCTAGATGTAGACAATTTCTTGCTTTCATTAGATGTACGTCATGGCTGCCGGTGGTGCCATGGATGGGTGGTGGAGTAGTCTCTCTCGAGCTCTATCTTTGACGAAGCTCCGGTCGTCACTCAAAAAGGGTTGTGGAGGTGAAGAACTCTCAAAGAATGTCTAGCTCATACTCTTATTTGTGATCATAAGAATTTGTCCAAGGTAGAGACTCGGATGCTTTGAATTAGGGCTCCAAGGGCTCTATTTATAGAGCTCAAACGCCTGACAACATTGGTAATCCCACTCTGAATCACTGCCATTTCTGACACGGTAGGTGGAATGTCAACATCATCTTATCTCTTTGATATTCCCAAGGTATGCATTCATGATTGTTTCTTCTGAAGTATCAACACATTCCACACACCTTGCGATCAACCTTCTATCATAGTTATCACTCTTTAGTTGTAGCATTTCATGTGACGAAATGGTCTTCATGAAGATCAACACAGGCGATCAATTTTGTGATGGTTTGGGATCAACACATGCGATCGATTCCTACATTAGCTACAAAAATAGACATTCGGATGCAAAGTAATGCATGATAAAGGGTTAGTGGAGATTTCTAGTGCTGATCGACGCAAATTCAATTTTTCACAAGAATCCTTAGTATTATCAATGCATATTCTGCTCATAAATCCTCATAATTCAATGTAAAAGGCTACAATTGTTTGTATTTCTACAAGCTATCAATTTATGATATGAAAATCTTAATAATTTAAATATAAATGATACATGTGAAATTACAAGTTTAGTATATCGTTTTCTAAGTTTTTATAATATATGTCTCTAAACTTTAAAAAGTGTTGTTTTTCTAGTAAATTTAATTTTTATACCATGGTTCTAAATGCATGTAGTCTATAGTATGATTTTAGATCATGGTTTTTGCTGACTCTTGTGTAAAGTTAATGTTTACATTATAGTTTTGAAAACTTGGTAGTAATCTATCACAACGGTGGTTGTTAAGCTTGGTATAAAGATACACCCTTGATTATGGTGTTACAAACAATGGTCTAAAGTATAATAATAATTTGACTATAGATCACAATTAGTGTTAGTCGTGGTGCCATGAAATATGCATGCTTTAGGCATTTGCTTACATACTTTTATTTAGAAAAAACAAATTTTGCATGTTTTTCCCTCTAGATTTAGTTTTAATAGATAAAATGAGTTTATAGGGTCTTGTTTGTCTTAAAAGTTGATATTTAATGATTTTAGGTGGTTTTGTGAACTTTGGCAGGTAACTTTGACCAATTTGGAGATTATTTTATTTAAAATACAGTTACATCGCCAGATTTCACTGTGACCGCATCACTGAGCCCTAATTTTTCAAAAATCGATCAAGTCAATGGAGGTTGCGTTTTTCCCGTTCAAAGCAGTTGTTCAGCCCCAAAATGATCTGGTTAACTCCTAGAGCATGATTCTCGACCTTCCTCAACCGATTTGGAGCCTACAAATGGAAGGGAATCTTCTCATTTTAACACATGACTCTCCATCGACGATTCTATCATGATTTACTCATAGTTTCTGCCATTTTAGTCAGTCCTTTTGGGTGACTTCTCAACTTTTGAAGTTAACAGCCCCATGATGAAAGTTCCTCTGAGGCGGGATCACTCTAGGTCATCTCATCCCATGAAAGCGTGCGATGAGAGATGATTCATCCATGAAAAGGGAGAATTAACCTAGGGAAAGACTATGAATTTGAGGACTTTCCTCAAGGCATCTTGAGTTTTATTTCCAACACTATTCATTTCATTTATTTTTTATTTTCTTTATTCCCTTTACCTGTTGAATCTATCTTGTAGCTATGATTTCTAATTCAAAAATTTAATTATTTTATCATTTAGTCATGAGCTAAGTCCTCCTACGTGTTCAACAATGTGAATGCCCTAGGGTTTTTATGGCTTAAGAAATGTTTTATTTCATACCACTTGGTTTTACGTATTCTCTTTTTTGAATTTAAAGATAAAATCTACAAGCTAAACTGACAATTTTCTTCAGCGATCTAGTGAAGTTCGAATGTTGAGAAGGTTAGGGTGTAAACGGACGTCACAAAGAGATATGAGCCTATAAGAGCCTGGAAATAGGATTGTCATGACACCTTAGAAATAAGGGGAACTATAGGATAAAAAAAACTGAGCTTGAAGTAATTTAAGATATAACTAACAATCACAACATTAGGCATTAGCTGCTTAGACCTCCTAAAGGTGAAAGGATTGAATCCCAAGTGGAAGCATATGATCGCCTTGCAATTTCGTTTTCGACTTAACATAAACAAAATACGGTATGAAAATAATAACATAATGGATAAACATTCAAGATTAGCATGCATTTAAGAGAAGAAAGAGGGAAGAGCTAAACCTTACATTTGTAGATTCCCAAAATCGTCACGATTTCCTCTCTGTCTTCTTCGGAACGTCTCTTCAATAATCAAGGGACACCACCGTAAGTGAAACCTTGTTATTCTCTAGGATCCCAAGAATTGGATGTGTGGTCTCCAAGACTTGGAAGAGGAAGAAGAAGTAGTAGAGAAAATAAGAGAGATTTTGAGAGAAGTAGTAGGAAACTAGGATTTAGAATTCTCAATTCAACTTTGTCACAAACATGGCCCGTGAAGACCTATTTATAGAGAGAAAGGGTGACCCACTTCTTCTAGTATTTCCTATTTCTACTCTAGTTCTAATTTAATTAAATAACTTTTATTTAACTAATTCGTCCAATAATTAAGTAGCAATATATATTAAATCTAATTTAATGTATATATTTAATTAATAAATAAATAAACATCACGTATTTATTTATCTCTACATCTCAAAAATTAATTGATTAATTAATTAACCATTAATTAATCAATTAAACGACTTGATTAAATCATATTTACTATAGAATTAATCAATATATAATTTCACATATTTATATGTATACATCTCTTTAATTTTGAATCTTATTCAAATATTTTTCTTTCTTAATTATAGATCACATTTAACCATATTATGTTAATCTCATTAATATACAATTGATTTGAACAATTAAAATCATTCCTATTATATACCCTTTAGTGAGCTAACAAGGGGACCTTATTGACCAACATATTAGAAATCCAATGATATAAGATCAATTAATTAGACTCTTTAATTAAATTAATCAATTTTCATTAATTAACAGTCACTCCACTAAAGACCAATAGTTGTACTCTTCGTACTATAGATTTATTTCTATGTCCACGGATATAACCAATCAATAGGGAGTCGATCCTTCACAAATTACTTATAATTATAGCTGGATCAAAATACCGTTTTACCCCTGTAGTTACATCTAACTTCTTAAATACCACTGATCCCTCTAATGAACAAACAGTTTGTAGTCCAATTATAAACTAACATCTCTTGGGCCAGTGAGAGGTTAAGGCTTCAATGTTCAAGACCTGAAATCAACTATTAAAGGAGCAATTTGTCTACTTTCCCTAAGGTCGGAAAAAGAGTGAATTCCATCTTGTGTAGTTATGTTCCCAGCTCCCTACTTAGATAAGTCCTCAAAATGCTAGGCTTGTTGAGTCGGCTAACAGGGCCACTCTCACCCATAAAAATCAAAGAATTACCCTCATACACAAGAGTTAAAAACTCACTCAAGATTAAGGCCAAGTCACCTATGGTAATCCTAGTAAAATATGTTGGGGTTGATGCCTTAAATCTCTAGGGTTCTATAGTTTGTAATTGTAATGTACAAGAAATTTAATTATTTTATAAAATATGAGATATTTTATTTGACATTTAGTAGTATTAAACCCACAAACCAATAAACTAACATCCAAGGTTATTATCTGTAGCTTAAAAATGTAAGTAGAGACATACAAGTGGATCATGTTTAAGTGATAACTTAAATGGTCAATGTAGAGAAATGTGAGGTGGGTGTTCTATACAAAGGGGTTTGTATAAGACCAGACCACGAAATGACTAGTCTATTATATAACACTATTCATAATAGAAACTTACATTTTACCAGGATGACCATAGGTGACATGACCTGACTCCTGAGTGAGTTGTGAACTCCTATCTATGAAGGCAATCCTTTGATTTGTATGGGTCAGAGTGGCTAAATTGCCAACTCAATAAGCCTACCATTTTAGGTATTCATCTGATTGGGGAGCTAGAAAGACAACTATAAAGAAACTCTTATCGAAGAGGACCTATGAGCGGAAGCAAGATCATTCCAAATTCATTGTGATAGAAATACAAGCATTCACAAATATACATACAAGTTATGCATCACAGAATAAATTACGGCATGCTTTCAACAAATAAATACAAAAGGACTAAAGACTCACCTTTGAAGAACTTTTTTTCTTTTTATCTCTCGCTCTCGTCAAAATCAGCCCCTTTTGCTATCATTGCAACGCCAATCCAATCATTTACCAACTCTCGTTGTCGCTCACCATCAAATGGTCTTCTACATGAACAAGCAGCAAGGAGGACACCACCACTTAGTGACCTTGGTATTCTCGGAGTGAGAATCCAGTGGTATGGGCTCTATTGGATTTGGTAGAGGGAAGAAGGAAACACGATCATATTCAACAACCAAGCAAGTGGGAGAGGTTTTATGTCTATCGTATAGACGGGTGCTTGATCGTTTAGAAAAAGGTACACGATCGTTTAGGTAATCGGGTCTGATCGTTTAGACGATCGTTTAGAGAATATCGCTCTTGCACGCGATCGTTTAGTAAAAACTATATGATTGTTTAGGTCGACTGCACGTGTACATGATCATTTAGGAAAACTCGAGTTGTCGTGTAGGCTCTCGTTAGCTATACGATAGGCAGTGTACAATTATGAAGCGATAATCCGATCCAATTGTAAAATGAAAACTATTTTTATTTTATCCTTCAGTTATGAAAATTGAATGCAACCACCCACTTTCACGTATGGTTATGAAGAAAACCACCAACAATTATCTCATAATCGTTTAATTATAAATAAATATAATAACTAACTTATCATATTTTATTTATAATCTATAGTTTTAATATCACATCATATGCAACATTTAAACCATAATCCTTTTCTCCTCCACTAGATATAAATCTTATTTATATCCTTTTCCTCCAATTAATGTATCTCATACATCATGTCAACGATATCAGATATATTAAACAATTTAATCGTATCATATATAATCAAACTCTCTCTTGTCAATTTGAACACTTCAAACTGACCCAAAAACTAATTCTCAACTTGAATGTATTGAGTTACCAAGGGGACCTTATGGACTTGTAGTTTGAAGCTCCAACAGTACGTGAATACCTGGCTAAACTCTTTAGCCACGAGATCCACCATCTGTTAACTGTCGAGCACTCCACTAAAGACTGACAGCTGCACTCTTCTCACCATAGATATATTTCTGTATCCATCGGACATAACCAGTCAACAGTAGATAACTCTTCACAGATGCTCGTAAGTACAATTGGGCCAATTTACACTTTTGCCCCTATAGTTACATCTAACTTCTTAAGTACCACTGATCCCTCCAATGAACAATATCTCATAGTCCTACTATGAGTGGACATCTCTCGGGCCATGAGAAGGTGTGTGGCACCACATCGTTCAAGCCCTGAAATCAGCCCTTAAGGGAGAAATCTATCTACTTAACCCTGTTTTAGAGAAGGAGTGAATTTCATCTTGTGTAGCTGAGTTCCCAGCTCCCAAATTAGAAGAATCCCCAAAGTGGTAGGTTTGAGTCGGCGATCTGGCCACTCGCACATGCAAATCAAAGGACCACTCTCAAAGACAGAAGTTCCCAACTCACTCAAGATTGAGGTCATGTTACCTATGGTTATCCTAGTGAAGTGAAGTCTCTGTCATGAACGATGTTATATAAGAGACTATAACATTTCGTGGTCCAATTTTATATAAACTCCTTTGTATAGGACGCCCCATGTCTCCACATGAATGATCAGGATCAGACCATGTGTAGTAAGTCACGACACTTGTAACTCTCTACAAAGCGGGCCGCATCTGTAGTGTCACTAGGATAAGGTTTCCCTCCTTTATCCATATACTACGTTCCATTTTGGTTATCACTTAAGACATGATCCACCTGATTTCTCCACATACATACTTAAGTTACAACCACAACCATGGATCTTCGTTTATTGGTTTCTGGTAAAGCAAATAAAGCATCCCATGTTAGACAATAGTGAAGAAAATATCATATATTATTACATCACAAGCGCTTATTCAATACAGTATTTACAAACTACAGGACCCAACGAGAGTTTAGGGCATTGACCCCAACAAGCTACATAAGATGAAATTTACTCCTTCCCCAATGTCGGGGAAAGTAGATAAATTGCTCTTTTAAGAGTTGATTCTGGGGCTTAAACTATGTGGCGCCATACCTTCTTCTGGCCCGAGAGGGGTTTGGTCATAGTTGGACTATGACTTATTATTCATTAGAGGAATCAGTGGTACTTAAGGAGATAGATGTAACTACAGGAGCAAAACGAAAATTTTGGTCCAATTGTACTTACGAGCAATTTGTGAAGAGACATTAAACTGTTGACTGGTTATATCCAATGGACATATGATTATATCTGTAGTGTGAAGAGTATAGCTATTGGTCTTTACTGGAGTGCCGGTCAGTTAATGGATGTTGAATAATTTAATTAGAGGAGTTTAATTAATTATTCAAGTAGAATTGGAGCTTCAATCTACAGGTCCATGAGGTCCTCTCTGTAGCTCAATAGAGATTAATTAGAAGTGATCCTGATTCATTCATATGGTAACATGAGGAGTGGGGGTCTCTTGTGCAATGAGTTTTCATAAGATGGAACCAAGAAATAAGTCACTCTTGCTTTATAACATTCTTTACTGTTTAAGACTTGACTATTTTAAAACGATGGCCTATGTAACTTGACCTGAATCCTGAGCTAACTATGAACTCCTATTTATTCGGGATTATCCTTAGACTTACATGGGTGAAGGTGTGCTCAATAACGCTGACTCAATAAGCCTCCCATTTTAGGTGTAAGATCGGACAAATAGCTGGATGACATAGGGTGCAAGATGAAATTCACTCCTACCTGCTTTCAGGGATAGTAGATAGGTTGTTCCCTTAAGTGCTAATTCCAGGTCTTGAACAAGAGATCCCACCCTTTCATTGGCTCGAGAAGGACTTGGTTTGATGATCGGATCACAAACCAATTGTTCATTAGAGGATCAATGGGACTTAAAGAAGAAGAGGTAATCTCGGGGGTAAAACAACCTTTTAACCCAACCGTTATTATGAACAACCTGTGAAGGGTTAACTTACTAATTATGGTTATATGGAGTGGACACAATATCTACAATGAGGGGAATGCAACTACTAGGCTTTAGTGGAGTGACTCGATAGTTAATGAATGGGGGTTAATTCGGTGTAAAGATTTTAGCCAATTAATCTCGGATCGTTGGAGCCCATAATATGTAGGTCCATTAGGTCCCCTTACTAGCTCACAAATGGATTAGCCTTAGAATAGCATGATAAGTTGATTTGAAATGTTTAAATTCGAATTAAAAAAATTAGTAATTATATGTGATATAACTACACGTTTAATTTTGGAATTACAAGTAATTGGAGAATCGATTAATATATAAATATGATTTAAATATTAATTTCATGAATAAGGATTTATGGTAATGGAATTGGTGACAAATTATTTTAATATTTGATATTAAATTAATAGAGTTAATTAAATTATTCAATTAATTCTTAATTCTTAATTTTATTAGAAAAATTATTATTGAATTAATTTTTATAAAATTAATAAATTTTTAATTCTAATTAAAGAATTAGAATTAGAAAAAGTTTTGATTTTGAAAATAAAATTTCAAAATCAAATTGAAAATGGAGAAAATCCGAATGTGAGATTTTCCCACTTTCAAGCTAGAAGGTTAGTCACATTCTTACACACAATTCCACCACCAAATTCAAAAAGTAGCTGGAATCATTTTAAGTGATCATTTTGCATGAGTGTCATGTAATAAAACCACTGTTGATTGAGTGGAAAGGCTGATGCAATTGCTGAATTGCTATGTTCTTTAACGTTAAAGAAGTTATTATTCAACAAGCTAAAAAACCAGAAAACCTCTCCTCCAATTCCCTAAGTTTAATTTTCTCCAATTCTAGTGGTAGTCCACAGCAAGAATTGGAGAAGATTGTAGTTAAATTTTGAGTTTGAAGAGGATCTTCAAAGGTATGTAATGAAACCCTCTCAACACCCTATGAACATACTTATTTTGATGTCAAAATTGAAGAATTAGAATGCTTAATGATCCTGTTTTCTTCTGCTACATGTTTTTTTTATTCTAACAACATCAATCTCAATAGGATTAAGAGATTGGTTAAGAATGGACCTCTAAGCGAGTTAGAAGAATTTTTTTTTTACCATGTGTGAGTCATACCTTGAAGGCAAAATGACTAAAAGATCTTTTCTAGAAAAGGTCATAGGGCCAAAGTGATGGAGTTAACATGCAATTAGCAGAAGAAATGATGATCATTAAGCACTCTAATTCATCAATTTTAGCATCTAAGTAAGTAGAGGCCTACTTCCAAATTCGCTTTCAACAACACCACGAAAAAAGTAAACTATGGTAGCCCACTGATCTGATTTGATGTCAATTTTTTAATTAATAAAAATAGTTTGTAGAACTCTTCTATCTTCAAATTGAGCTTGAATTTTCACTCCAAAGTCTTGTAGACCACCACTCGATCTTCTCTACTATTCTCTAGGACCTTAGATCAGTGGTGGAACCTAAAATGAGCTAGGACTTGGGGAATTTTGAGAAGAGAGGATTGGTTTTTGGTATTTTAGGTGAAGAACACTTCTTCTTTAAACCAGCAAAAATCTCAGCTACATTAAAAAAATTGCATGGGGTTTCTCTCAGCTCAATTAGACACCTCAAATTGAATAAATTGGAAGCAAGAAGGAGGTGGAAGACAAATGGGTGAAAGTGGGAAAAACCCATTTTCTTCCAATTTTGATTTAAATTGAATATAAAATAAATTTTAATTTGAAATTAAATTTCAAATTCTAAAGTTAATTCAATTTTATTTTATTTTTCACCAAAATTATTCTAATAATTAATTTTGAATAAAACTAATTCCAATTAAACTATTTTTATTAATTAAAAAATTGATATCAAATATCAAATTCTTCAACCACCAATTCCATAATCATGAATTTGTATTCATGTAATTCATATTTAAACCAAAATTAAATATTATCCAATCCTTCAATTTGGTTTATTCAATAATTAAACGTGTAATTATATCGTATAAAATTATTAATTCCCTTAATTCAAATTTGGACGCTTCGAATTAAACTCATAACTCTATTCTAAGGTTTAATTCGTTTGTGAGCTAGTAAACGAACTAATGGTCTTATAGATCATGGACTCTTCCAACAATCAAGATTAATTGGATAAACTCTTTAAATCAAATTAATTAACATTCGTTAACTATCGGGTCACTCCACTAAAACCCGATAGTTGCACTCCTCTAACAGTAGATATATTTCTTTCCACTTGATTTAACCATAATTAGTAAGTCGACCCTTCACAAGTTGTTCATAATAACGACTGGGTCAAAAACTGTTTTACACCCAAGATTACTCTTGTTCCTTAAGTCCCATCGATCCTCTAATGAACAATTGGTTTGTGATCCAATCACCAAACGAAGTCCTTCCCTAGCCAATGAGAGGGTGGGGCCCCTTATTCAAGACTTGGAATTAGTACTTAAGAGAACAACCACTCTACTATCTCTAAAAACAAGTAGGAGTGAATTCCTTCTTGCATCCTATATCCCTAGCTATCTACTCGATCGTACCCCTGAAATGGGAGACTTATTGAGCTAGCGCCTGTTGAGCCAACCCTCACCTATGCAAATCTAAGGAATACCCGAATAAATAGGAGTTCATAGTAGCTCAGGATTAAGGTTTAGTTACCTAGGTCATCGCTTTGAAATAGTCAGTCTTAAATAATAAACAACATTATAAAGTAAGAGTGACTTATTTCTTCGTTCAGTCCTATACAAACTCTTTGCATAGGACGCCTCCACTCGCATGTCTCCACCTGAACGATTTGGGATTACATCGTTCGTACTAAATACAAGGTGGGCGCATCCGATACTATTACCAAAATAAGATACACAACCTTATTCGTATACTATATACCATTTTGGCTATTTACTCAAACTTGCTTCATTTTTATGTCTCCATATAAAGTCCAAGAACTCAAGTAATAGCTATGGATCTTAGTTGATTGGATTTTGGCTTTACAAGTGCAATTTACATATTCAATAACGTATTTATTTAATGAACCTTAACATCTTTATAATAGAATATGTTTAATGTTATGAACTCCGAGTTTTAGGATATACTGTTGGGAATATCCTAGAACTCGTAGTTCGTAAATTATGTGTTAAACATTCTATTTATCAATAAAATATTATTGAGTATCTTATTTCAATAAAGTTGTTGTTTTTGCATTTTATTATGAAAATTCAATAAATATATCCATGGCTAGTATGAATACTTTAACTTTATGTGGTGACATAAATAGGATCAAGTTAATAGTATATAGCCTAAATGGTCTATAAGTATATGGTTGAAATTGGGTATCTCATCCCAGTAACACTATTGATGCGGCCCATTTTGTATAGGTAATATAAATGATGTGATTCACAGATCATTCATGTAAGGGACATGTGAGTGGGGGTATCCTATGCAATGAGTTTGCATATAGACTAGACCACAAAATAGTAATTTTCTTTATAACGACCGTTTACCGTTAAAATTGACTATTTCATATTGAAGTAACCTAGGATAACTCGATCTTAATCCTGAGCTAGCTATGAACTCCTGTTTATTCGGGACTATCCTTTGATCTGCATGGGTGAGGGTAGTCTAACAACACTGCTCAATAAACCTTCCATTTTGGGGATAAGATTTGATAGATAACTTGGGACATTGTCCTGCAAGATGGAACTCACTCCTACCCATTTTAGGGTTAGCAGATGGGTTGTTCTCTTAAGTGATGATTCCGGGTCTTGAACAATCGAGGCTCCCCCTTCTCATGATAGAGAGGGACATGATTCATAAGTGCTATTATGAATCAAATTGTTCATTAGAGGGTCAGTGGGAACTTAAGGAAGAACAAGATGTATTTACAGGGGTAAAAGGGTAATTTTGACCCAGCTGTAATTACGAATGACCTGTGAAGGATCAACTTACTTATTATAGTTTACATGAACAGAAATATATCTACAGTGAGAAGAGTGCAACTGTCGAGCTTTAGTGGTATGTCTTGATAGTTAACGAATAGTAATCAATTTGATTAAAGAGTTTAACGAATTAATAACAGATCGTTGGAGATCATGATCTGTAGGTCCATTAGGTCTCTTTACTGACTCATAAATTGGAATAGCAAATTGAGTATAGGATAGGATGAATTTTGGAATTAGGTTTATGAACTTGAAATGTTCAAATTCAATTATTAGAGTTTTCGATTGGTTGTATTTGATATAACTAAAACTGTTTAATTTAGTTGAAATTAGATGAAATTGGAGAATCAATTAATATTTAATTATGATTTAAATATGAAATTGAATCATATTGGTGATTTTTTTTTTTGTATTTTATTAAATTAGTATCAAGATATTAAATTAATTTTTTAATTAAAAGGTTTAATTAAAAAAAAATCTAGTTTTAACTAAATTAATTGTTTTGAATTTATTTATAAAACTAATTTTTAAATAAAATGGTTTTATTTAAAAATAATTTTATTTTAAAATTGTTTTTCAAGATAGTGGATTTTTCCAATTTAGGAAAAATCCACTAACCAAACCTATGGTGGTTAATCACCTAATTCCACCATCTTCTTCATCAATTCTCCAAGTAGGAGCTGCCCTCCATGCAGCCTAACTTTGCTGCATGATTTCAGACTATAAATTGAACCTCCATGCAGAGAGTTTGGGGGAATTATGAGATTTTGATACTGACCTGCTGCAAGGTTGAAAACCCTTTTAATCCATAAAAACCATCCAAAATTCGACTTGATTTGAGTACATTCCTTCTTGAGCTTTGTAGAAAAGATCTTGGTGGTGGTCTTGTTGAATTTTCAAGCTCAATCTTGAAGTGATTCTGCTGAATTCATGGATTAAGTCTTCAAAGATAAGTTTTGCTTCAAACCTTCTTTTGCTTCAAACCCTCTTTAAACTTCTTTTGAATAACATGTTTAAAATTAAAATTAAGAGTAGTTAGAGTGCTTTTGATTTTGATTTATTCCTCTGCATGTTAAATTACTCCTTCAATTGGTATCAGAGCATGATTTAAGTACTCAATTATCGTTAATTTGAGTTTGGTTGGTGAACTTCTAAGCGTGTTTAAGTTAGTGACTGATATGGTTTAAATTTAATTTTGGCATTAGAATTCTCTTTGATTTCGTTAATGTAATTGGTTCTTGTTTGATGAACTTATGTGTATGCACTAGAGTCTGTAATTTATTTGGAGTTATTAGAGTCCAAATTAAGCTATAATTTTGAAGATTCAAGCAAGCATATTCGAGTAGAAAACTAGAGCTAAGAATTCTACCCAGGAGCGTCACGATGTTGTTCATCGAGCATTGCAATGCCACGGGCTTGCTAATGAATAGCGTTGCAACGATGGGATGCAACATCACGACAATGTTCATCCCAAGGGTTTTCTTTGCGCGCTGCCTGGCCAGTTTGAGGGTTGAAGAAGCCGGTTCGACCGGTTCTCCTCCAAACTGGTCCGGTTCAACATCCTTTGGTGCTTGGTGGTCCAATTCAGGTGGTTCGGGTTTGGTTGGGTCGGTTCGAGTAGTTCTTCATCAAATTAAAGTTATTTTTGACCTATTATTGTAATAATTTAGCTTATTTATTGGTTTAGAATGCCAAAGTTGAACCATATTAGTATTATTTAATTATTTTATGCATTTGATGTGTATTATTTTTTATTAAACATATTAGTGCATAAACTATGCCATTCTAGATTTAAAATCCCACCATAGGTAAACATGTTGCATGCGTTATTATATGTTATAATTAGTTATAATATATCGTATGCATGTTTTAAGGGTTTGTTAAAAATTGATGTAATTGTTAGGTTAATTTTTGTCTTTGAAGCATGTTATGGTTGGTTTAAAGCATGTTTGTTTTATAAATTAGTTATAAAATGAAATTAGAATTTAAAATCCATAACAAAGATAAACAACGTGCTCAATTAGTTAAGATAAACAGTGTGCTCACTTAGGCTAACAACTAGTTTTAATGGATAAAATAGATTGTTAACTTATAAAATTTGGTTACAAACTCAAATCGATTCATAGACCTATCTAAGGCTGGGGATACTTAAGTTCACGGTTTATGTAACACCTCCTATCTGGGGATTATGACCGAAATATTGAGGGTTGTTAACTGATTTTATGAGCTTGCATGAGCGGTGTGAGGTTTAAAACTGATTTAAACACATAGATATCGTAGCTTAATATCAAAATGTTAACATTATACTTGGATAAAATCACATTGACTAAGGTTTTTCTTAAATTAGCCATAATAAAACCTGAGTAAATGAATACCCAAACATTTAGAACACTTCAGTGGGAGATTAACAATATATTCGATATAAAGTTAATAGCTCTCATGTCCCCAAGAGTTCACACCGTGAGATCCATGCTCGGCTTCGTGTCGCTTTTACCGCGACTACTTTATACAGAAAGTGTTTGCATGGGTCAATAACAAGGTGAATGGGGGAAGTATTTCATAGTAAGTGGGTGAAGGAAATGTGTCAACATTGCCCTACGATCTCCTCCATTAGTTTGAACCGTGAGATTCTTATGTTGCGTTTTCTGTCGTTTTTAGGTGGCACTAGCTAGTCGTTAACCACGGTGATCCCTACGCAGGGTTGTAACATAGGATTCAGAAAAACCCAAGCTTCAATAATGAATAGGGTCTTATAGTTCTATCTTGGATATTGTCTTCCATCACGGGGGCATGTTCATACCGTTCTATAAAATCTCAAAATGGTAGGTCACACTTATAAGAATTACTAATTGTTAGTAAAGATCTTGACTGAAAACGATAACCAAAAGAACTATAGGAATAAAGAGTTATTTTGATATAATATTTGGTCAAGAATCGTCTTGCTTCAGTGAAGGAATGGTTGACTGCCCCATGGTAGCAATTGTTCTAAATCACTAAATTATCGTTGCAAATAAATAAAGATTTATGGGTACTTTATTATTTTGCTAAATTTGGATTTAGATGCATAAAATTTAATAGAATTTGTTTAACTTGTTCAGCAATGTCGAATTCAATTATACAACTGCTAGCTTTCGATAAATTTAACGGCGAAGAATATTCAAACTAGAAATCCAACATCAATACGACATTAGTTGTTGATGATTTGAGGATATTGTTGATAGAGGAATGTCCTCTGGTTCCTAGTACAACAGCAAACCAACATGTTTTGGACATCTATGATCGGTGGGTTAGGGCTAATGAAAAAGCTCGGGCCTACATCTTAGAAAGTATATCTGGTGTACTTAATAAGAAACATGAGGTAATGCCCACCGCCCGTTAGATAATGGCGTCACTTCAGGAGATGTTGGGGCAACCGTCATCATCTGTTCGACATGAAGCCATTGAGTATGTTTGCAATACTCGCATGAAAGATGGGTTCAACTTTAGAGAAAATGTTCTCGATATGATGGTCTATTTTAATATTGTTGGGGCTCATGGGCGATGATAGATGAGATAAGTCAAGTTAGTATGATATTGGAATCTCTCCCAGAGAGTTATCTTCCTTTCAAAACCAATGCTGTTATGAAAAAATTACTTATAATTTGACTACGTTGTTGAACGAGTTACAGACATATCAGTCGATGATGAAACTTAAATAAAAAGAAGTAAATGTTATTTCTCGATCTAAGAAGTTTTTTAAGGGGTCGATGTTTGGAACAAGACCCACTGATCACAAGAAGTTTGTTCCCTCTTATTCGAAAGATAAAATTGTACAAATGAAGAAAAAGGGTAAAGGAAATAAGAAAACCACTACTAAGAAAAACAAAAAACAAAAACAAGAATCACAAAGGAAAGTGTTTCCATTGCGGAGAGGATGAGCATTGGAAGCTTAACTACCTAAAGTATTTGGTGGAAAAGAAAGCAGAAAAGGTAAAACAAGGTAAATCAGATTTACTAGTAGTTAAAACATGTCTAGTGGAGAATACTCACCTAACCTAGATATTAGATTCAGGCGTTGCTAATCATGTTTGCACTTTTCTACAGGAAAGTAGTTCTTGGAGACAACTTTTTGAACAGGAAATGACTTTCAAGGTGGGAATGGGTGAAGTCATTTCAGCTCATGCAGTGGGAGATGTCAAGCTTTTTGTTGGCGAATCTTTCATCTTACTTAAGATTGTATATTATGTACCTAAGATGAAAAGAAACTTAATCTCCATTTCATGTCTGCTGGAAAATATGTATAGAATATCTTTTGAATCTAATGAAGTGTTTATTTTTTCAAGAGGTGTTCATATTTGTTATTCAAGACTCGAAAATAACTTGTACATATTAAAACCAACTGAAGCAAAGGCCATTCTAAATATAGAGATGTTTAAAACGGCTGAGACTCAAAATAAAAAATGGAAAATTCCTCCTAATGCCTATCTTTGGCACCTCAAACTTGGTCACATTAATCTCAATAGGATTGAGAGATTGGTAAAAAAAGGATCATCTAAGTCAGTTAGAAGATAATTTTTTACCTCCATGTGAGTCATGTCTTGAGGGAAAAATGACAAATAGATCTTTTCCTAGAAAAGGTCTTTGTGCCAAAGAGCCTCTCGAACTTATACATTCAGACCTATGTGGTCCGACGAGTGTAAAAGCACGAGGAGCCTACTAGTATTTTGTTAGTTTTATTGATGATTATTCGAGATATGGCTACATTTACTTAATAAGTCACAAGTCTGAAACTCTTGAAAAGTTCAAAGAATTTAAGACCGAGAAAGAAAATTTGTTAAGTAAAAGAATTAAAACAATTCGATCTGATCGAGGTGGTGAGTATATATGATTTACAATTCCAAAACTATCTAGTAGATCATGGAAATCAATCCCAGCTCACAGCACCTTGAACCCACAACAAAATGGTGTTGCAGAAAGGAGAAATTGAACCTTGTTAGACATGGTCCGATCAATGATGAGTTATGCTCAGTTACCTCAATCCTTTTGGGGGTATGCAGTATAGACTGCAGTATATATTTGAAACATTGTTCCTTTAAAAAGTGTTTCATAAACACCATATGAATTATGAAAATGAAGCAAAACTAGTTTATGTTATTTTTGTATCTGGGGTTGTCCAGCACACGTGTTGGTACAAAATCCTAAGAAACTGGAAACACGTTCGAAATTATGCCTCTTTGTAGGATACCCTAAAGAAATAAAAGAAGGACTGTTTTATGATCCTCAAAAAGACAAAGTATTTGTATCGAAAAATGCTACATTCTTGAAAGAAGATCATATTAAAAATTATCTACCTCGCAGTAAACTAATATTACAAGAAATGACCAAAGATGCTACAGAAAAATCAATAAGAGTTGTTGATCAAGCTTGTCCATCAATAACTGTTATTGTCCTGTCATATCTGTCTCAAGAGTTGAGTATGGTTAGATGTAGTGGGAGTGTTGTTCAGCAATCTAAACGTTATATGGGTCTAATTGAAACTCATCATACATGATGATAGATTAGAGGATCCATTAACCTTTAAAAAGGCAATGGAAGATGTTGACAGGGAATAGTGGATAAAAGCTATGGACATTGAAGTGGAGTCTATGTACTTCAACTCTCTCTGGGAATTTGTAGATCAACCACATGGGGTTAAACCCATAGGTTGCAAATGGATCTACAAAAGAAAACGAGACCAAACTGGTAAGTGCAAACCTATAGAGCCAGACTGGTGGCAAAAGGTTTTACCCAAACAGAAGGGGTTAATTATGAAGAAAATTTTTCTCCTGTTGCCATGATAAAATCAATTAGAATACTTCTATCCATTACCACATATTATGACTATGAAATATGGCAAATGGATGTCAAGACAGCTTTTCTGATCTGCCATCTTTATGAAAGTATTTTTATCTTTCAACCAGAAGGATTCATCGAACAAGGACAGGAACAAAAAGTCTGTAAGCTTAAACGATCCATTTATGGGTTAAAACATGCTTCAAGATCCTGGAATATAAGATTTGATACTGCGATAAAATCTTATGGCTTTGAATAAAATGTTGACGAATCTTGTGTATATAAGAAAATAGTCAACAAGACTGTAGCATTCTTAGTTCTTTATGTTGATGATATCTTGCTCATTGGGAATGAGGCAAGCTTCCTTGCTAACGTAAAGAGATGGTTAGTAACACAGTTCCAAATGAAAGATTTGGGTGATGCTCAATACGTGGTAGGAATATAGATCATTCGAAATCAAAAGAATAGAACCCTAGCACTATCTCATGCATCTTATATTGACAAGATGTTGTTAAGATATAATATGCAAAATTCCAAAAAAGGTATGTTACCTTTTAGACATGGAATTCGTTTGTCAAGGGAACAGTGTCCTAAGACACCTCGAGATGTTGAGGAAATGACAAGAATTCCATATGCATCTGCAGTTAGGAGTTTAATGTATACAATGTTATGTACACGTTCTGACATATGCTTTGTAAGTTGGAATCGTCAGATGGTTCCAGTCCAATCCAGGACACAGTCATTGGACTTCTGTTAAAACCATCCTCGAGTATCTAAGGAAAACGAGGGACTATATGTTTGTGTATGGACCTAAGAATTTGATCCCTACTAAATACATCGATTCTGATTTCCAGACTGATGTGGATTCTAGGAAATCTACTTCAGGATTAGTTTTCACTCTTAATGGAGGAGCTATTGTTTGGATAAGCATTAAACAAAGTTGTGTCGCTGACTCCACGATGGAAGCAGAATAAGGTATGTGAAGCTGCTAAAGAAGTAGTATGGCTATGCAAATTCTTGGATGACTTGGATGTAGTTCCAGATATGCACCTACCTATTACACTATATTGTGATAATAGTGATGTTGTTGCCAACTCAAAAGAACCAAGGAGTCACAAACATGGAAAACATATTGAAAAAAAAGTACCATCTCATCAGAGAAATAGTACACTGAGGAGACGTGATCGTCACAAAGATAGCCTCTGAAGAAAACCTTGCTGATCCATTTACGAAGGCCCTCTCGGCTAAAGTGTTCGAGGGCCACTGGTTGGACTAGGACTCTGAGCAATGTAATCTAGGGCAAGGGGGAAAATATTTATGGTATTAGTGATGCCCTAGTTTATTGTATTTTCCTCTATGTTTCTCAACATTGTATTATATATATTTATTCTCACTGGAGTTTTAGTCCAAGTGGGAGATTGTTGGGAATGTCTTAGAACTCGCAGTTCATAAATTTTGTGTTAAACATTCTATTTGTCAATAAAATATTATTGAGTATCTTATTTCAATAAAGTTGTTGTTTTTGCATTCTATTATGAAAATCCAATAAACATATCCATGGCTATAGTATGAATACTTTAACTTTATGTGGTGACATAAACAGGATCAAGTTAATAGTATATAACCTAAATGGTCTATTATATGGATGAAATTAGGTATCTCATCCTGGTAACACAATTGGATGTGGCCCATTTGGTATAGGTAATACAAATGATGTGATCCATTTATGTAAGAGAGATGTGAGTGGGGGCATCCTATGTAACGCGTTTGCATATAGACTGGACCACGAAATAGTAATTTTTCTTTATAACTACCGTTTATTGTTAAAACTGACTATTTCATATTAAAGTAACCTAGGATAACTCGATCTTAATTCTGAGCTAGCTATGAACTTATTCGGGACTATCCTTTGATTTACATGGGTGAGGGTAGTCCAATAACACTGCTCAATAAACCTTCCATTTTGGGGATAAGACCAGATGGATAGCTGGAGACATTGCCCTGCAAGATTGAATTCACTTCTACCCATTTTAGGGTTAGCAGATGGGTTATTCTCTTAAGTACTTACTTTGGGTCTTGAACAATCGAGGCCCCACCTTCTCATGATAGAGAGGGACGTGATTCATAAGTGGTATTATGAATCAAATTGTTCATTAAAGGGTCAGTGGGAACTTAAGGAACAAGATGTATTTATAGGGGTAAAATGGTAATTTTGACCCAATTGTAATTACGAACGACCTGTGAAGGATCGACTTACTTATTATGGTTTACATGGACAGAAATATATCTACAGTGAGAAGAGTGCAACTATCGAGCTATAGTGGTATATCTTGATAGTTAACGAAGAGTAATCAATTCGATTAAAGAGTTTAACGAATTAATAACAGATCGTTGGAGCTCATGATCTGTAGGTCCATTTGGTCCTTCTACTGGCTCATAAATTGGAAAAGAAAATGTAGTATTGGATAGGATGAATTTTGGAATTAGGGTTATGAATTTGAAATGTTCAAATTCAATTATTAGAGTTTTTGATTGGTTGTATTTAATAAAATTAAAACCGTTTAATTTAGTTGAAATTAAACGCAACTAGAGAATCAATTAATATTTAAATAATGATTTCAATATGAAATTGAATCATATTGGTGGAATTGATGTTTTATTAATTTAATATTAAGATATTAAATTAATTTTTCTATTTAATTAAAAGGTTTAATTAAAAAAAAAATTAGTTTTAATTAAATTAATTGTTTTGAAATTATTTTATAAAAAGTAATTTTTAAATAAAATGGTTTTATTAAAAAAATTATTTTAAAATTGTTTTTCTAGGAAAAATCCACTAACCAAATCTAATCTGGTTAATCACCTAATTCCACCATCTTCTTCACCAATTCTCCAAGTAGGAGTTGCCCTCGATGCAGCCAAGCTTTGTTGCACAATTTCAGAGTATAAATTGAACCTCCATGTAGAGAGCTTGAGGGAATTCGAAGATTTTGATACTAACCTATTGCAAAGTTGAAAACCCACTCAAACCATCAAAGATTTAAGTGTTTTCAACACACATTCCTTATTGAGCTTTGTAGAGAAGATCTTGGTGGTGGTCTTATTGAAGTTTTAATCTCAATCTTGAATTGATTCTGCTGAATTTGTGGATTAAGTCTTCAAAGGTAAGTTTTGCTGCAAACCCTCTTTGAACTTCTTTTGAATAGCATGTTTAAAACTCAAATTAAGAGTAGTTAGAGTGCTTATTGATGCTGATTTATTCCATTGCTTGTAAGATTACTCCCTCATATACATCCCAACAAACTCCCACTTGGACTAAAACTCCAATGGGTTTACATATATACAAATATATACAATTGTTGAGTATGGGAGAATAAATACAATAAACTAGTGCATCAGATACCCAATAATTCTCCCACTTACCCTAGATTTATCTATCTTGTAGTCCTAGTCCCACTAGGTGACCCTCTAATACTTTAGCCAGGAGGGCCTTTGTAAATGGATCAGCTAAGTTGTCTTTTGAGGCTATATGCCTGATGATCACATCTCCTCGATGTACTACCTCCCTGATGAGAGGGTATTTACGCTCGATGTGCTTTCCGCGCTTATGGCTTATAAATCTCTAGAATTTTTAACCACTTGACTACAAGGGTGATCCACATGTGCATATTTGGAACCACTTCCAAATCGGTAAAGAAATTTCGATGCCATACTGCCTCCTTGGCTACCTCGCATGCAGCTACATACTCCGCTTCCATGGTGGAGTCAGCAATAAAACTTTGCTTGATACTCCTCTATACTATAGCTCCTCCATTCAGAATGAATACTGATCCCGAAATTGATTTCCTTGAATCCACATTAGGTTGAAAATCATAATCAGTGTATCCAGTAAGGATCAGATCCTTAGCACCATACACAACATATAGTTCCTCGTTCTCTGAAGATATTTGATGATGTTCTTAACGATCGTCCAATGATCATATCTAAGATTATATTGATATCTATTGATGATTCCAACTGCATAGCATATGTCAGGGCGTGCACACAACATCACATATATTAAACTTCCAACTGCTGATGCATAAGGAGTTTGTTTCATAATCTCAACCTCTTGAGGTGTCTTAGAACATTGTTCCTTAGACAAATGAATTCCATGCTTGAAAGGTAACATACCTCATTTGGAATCTCACATTTTATATCTATACAACATCTTGTCTATATAAGATGCCTAAGATAATGCTATTGTCCTATTCTCGCAGTTCCAAACTATTTGGATACCTAAAACATACTGTGCATCTCCCAAATCCTTCATTTGGAATTCCAATGTCAGCTAGAAATTCTACTTCATTTCCAATGTGTATAATATTATCAACATATAAAACCAAAAAATCTACAGTTTGTTGACAATCTTCTTATAAACACCAGGTTCGTCAACATTCTGTTCAAAGCCATAAGATTTGATCGTTATGTCGAACCTCATATTTTAGGATCTAAATGCTTGTTTCAGTCCATAAATGGATCTTTTAAGCCTGTAAACCTTTTTCTCTTTACCCTGTTCTATAAAACCCTATGGTTGAGACATATATATACTATTTTCAAGATAGCCATTCAAAAACGATGTCTTGACATCCATTTTCCAGATTTCATAATCATAAAATGCAGCAATGGACAAAAGTATTCTAATAGACATGATCATGGCAATTGGAGAAAAGGTTTCTTCACATTTCACCCCTTTTCTTTGGGTAAACCATTTTTCCATGAGTCTAGCTTTGTAGGTCTCTACTGTACCAGCTCGGTCGCGTTTTCTTTTGTAGATCCATTTGCAACCAATAGGCTTTACCCCTTTTGGTTGATCTATAAGTTCTCATACTGAATTGAAGTACATAGATTCCATTTTGAGGTCCATAGTTTTTATCCATTGGTCTCTATCCATATCTTCCATTGCTAATTTAAAAGTCAATGGATCCTCTAAGGCATCATCAGGTATGACGACCTGAGTTTTCGTTAAACCCATGTAACGGGTAGGTTGATGAACAACCCTCCCACTATGTCGAGGCATACTCAACTCTTGACAAGGATGTTAAGTACCAGTTTGATCAACAACTTTTGTTGAGTTGCTTGTAGCTTCTGTGGTTATTTCATTTAATACTAGATTACTACGAGGTTCATGATTTTTTATGTGGTCCTCCTCTAGGAATGTTGCATTTATCGGTACAAATACTTTATCTTCCTGAGGATCATAGAATTAAAAACCTTTTGTCTCTTTAGGATAGCCTACAAATAGGCATATTTTTTAATGGCGTTCCAATTTCTTTGGGTTCTGGACCAACACATGTGTTGGGCATCCCCAAATCCTGAAGTGACGTAAAATACCTTTACGTCGTCTCTATAACTCGTAAAGTGTTTCTGAAACACTTTTCGAGGGAACCATGTTCAAAATATATACAATAGTTTGTTGGGTTGTGTGTCCTAAAACTTGCAGTTTGTAAAGTTAAATACATTCTATTATCAATAAAGATATCTTTCAACATTTCTTCAATAAAGTTGTTATTGAATCTTTAAATTGTATTCGCAAAGTCTAAATCTAATGAACTAAGATCCATAGATATTACATGAATACTTGAACTTTATGTAGAAACATAAAGATGGATCAAGTTCGATTATATAGCCAAAATTGTCTATAGTATATGAATAAGGTTGGGTGCCTTATTCTGGTAACACTATTGGATGCGGCCTACTTTATAGCAGTTACAAGTTGTTGTAAAGGTACTACAAACGAAGTGATCTTGATTCGTTTATGCGTTGACATTAGGAGTGGGGTCATCCTATGCAATGAGTTTGCATAAGATCAGATCAAGAAATAAGTCACTCTTACTTTATAACGTTTTTTACTATTTAAGGCTGACTATTTCGCTTAGATGACCTAGGTAACTCAATTTTAATCTTGAGCTAACTATGAACTCCTGTTTATTTGGGATTATCCTTAGGTTTGCATAGGTAAGTGCTGGCTCAACAGCACCAGCTCAATAAACCTCCTATTTCAGGGGTAAGATCGAGTAGATAGCTGGGGACATAGGGTGCAAGACAGAATTTATGCCTACCTGATTTAGGGATAGAAGGAAGGTTGTTCTCTTAAGTACTGACTCCAGGTCTTAAACTAGGGGCCCCACCCTCTCATTGGCTCGAAAGACATCGGTTTAGTGATTGGATTAGAGGATCAGTAGGAGCTTAAGTAACAAAACGTAATATCGGGGATAAAACAACATTTTGACCCAGCCGTTATTATGAATGATCTATGAAGGGTCGACTTGCTATTTATTGTTAAATCACATGGACACAAATATATCTACATTGAGGAGAATGCAACTATCGAGTTATAGTGGTGTGACTTGATAGTTAACGAATATTGATTAATTTGGTTTAAAGAGTTTTAGCCAATTAATCTTAAATCATTGGAGCTCATGATCTGTAGGTCCATAAGGTCTCTCTACTAGCTCATAAAACATAAACATCTTGAATTATTAAATTGAGTGAATTTGGAATGATATCAATTTGAATTATTCAAATTGAATTTCAGTTTGAATATGTTCAAATTGAAATTAGGGTTTGAGTTTGAATAAGTTCAAATTCAAATTAGGGTTTGTATAATTATATTCGATATAATTAACATTTAACTTATGAAATTAAACGAAATTAGAAAGTTTATAATATTTAAATATTGATTTAAATATTAATTACATGAATAAGATTCATGTTGAAAAATTAGATGTGTGATTAATTTAATGTTTGATATTAAATTAATTAATTAATTAAATATGTTTAATTAACTATAAAGTCAAATTAATTCCAATTTTAATTCAACTTAAGAGATTAGATTTTGATTTGATTAAATTATTAATTGATTAAATCAGGTTTCAATTAATTTGGAATTAATTGAAATTGGAAATTGAAAATTTGAAAAAATGGAGAAAGCGGATTTTTCCCACATGTTATCGATGCATGAGGTGTTCCTCATGTGAAAACACACAACTTGATTGAATGAGCTACTGGCATCTTGGGAAAGCTGAAATGCTTGCATGCTGCAAGTGATTAAAAACTCTCTGAAAATTGAAGAATAGGGAGAGATGGCTGAGATTTTTGGTTGGTAACAAGTTTCTGCAAATTTTCTCTTCTTCTCTCTTCAAACCCAAAAAATACCTTCACAAATTCATTCCACCACTCAATTCAAGGCTGAGAATAGTAGAGAAGATCTCTTGGTAGTTCACTGTCAGTTTGGAGCTGAATTGGAATGAAGAGCAGCTTGGAATTCGAGGAATTCATTGAAAGGTATGTTCATCTTGAAACCCACTTTTGATTTTCTGAAATAACATGCTTTACAACTCAAATTAAATTGAATAAAGAGTTCTTATTGATTCAGTTAGCTTGTGTTAGATGCTGGTATATCCCATCATAGCCTCTACTACATGTCCCCAAAAAGAACTTGGAAAATGAGTATAACTCATCATCGAATAAACCATGTCCAACAGGGTTCTATTTCTCCTTTCTGCTATACCATTTTGTTGAGGTGTACCTGGTGCTGTGAGTTGAGATTGAATTCCATGTTCTATCAAATAGTCCTGGAATTTTAAGCCCATATAATCCCCACCTCGACCTAATTGGTTCTCAACCTCTACCTTATATTCCTTGAAATTTTCAAATGTTGCAGACTTATGATGCATTAGGTGAATATAGCCATATCGAGAAGAATCATCAATAAAGCTAATGAAATATTGATACTCTCCTCGTGCTTTAACATTCATCGGACTGCAAAGGTCTGAATGTACTAGCTTTAAAGGTTCTTTGACCCTAACATTTTTTCCTGTAAAAGATCTTTTGGTCATTTTACCCTTAAGACAAGATTCACATGGTGGTAGAGAGTTATCTTCTAACTAATTTAGAAGTTCACTCATAACCAATCTCCCAATCATATTAAGATCAATGTAGCCCAGTCTTAAGTGCAAAAGATAGGTGTTTGGAGAATTTTCTACATTTCTTGTTTTGAGTTTCAGCTGTTTTAAATATTTCTATATTCAAAACAACTTTTATCTTAGTTGGTTTTAACACGTATAAATTATGCAAAACATATTTTGATACCTTTTGAAATAATGGTCACTTCATTATTTTCAAACGAGACTTTATAATTTTGTTATGCAAACATTTGATAGATATTAAATTCCGTTACATAGAAGGAATATAATAAGCATTTTCAAGTAAAATGTATCTATCTCCAACAAATAACTTTATAACTCTCACTATTTAGCTGAAACTACCTCCCCATTCCCTACTTTAAAAGTTGTTTTGCCTTCTATAAACAATCTCCAGGAACTAGTTTCCTGAGCGAAAACACAGATATGATTAGCGGCACCTAAATTTAATATTCAGGTTAATTTATCATTTTCCACAAAACATGTCTCAATGACAAGTAAGTCATATTTACTTTGTTGTGCTTGCTATGTTTCTTCATCTATGAAATTGGTGTTTATTAGTTTTAACATATCCAGAACATGCTCATCAATAGAGGTTCTATACTTTATGCTATAGTCATAAACTTCTTCGAGAATATTGATTCTAACAGATTGCCAAAACAATGTCTATAACGAATCCATGATTCCTTTAGGAGAAATGAAAAGCATCTAAAAAGTGTTTTTATTACCTTCAAATTTAGAACTAATATTGCTAGTTTTGTTTAGGTTAACGTGTTTTATTGTGTAATTTAAGGAAACTAAGCATTAGGAGCAATTTGTGTGAAAAGGATAAAAATCCCAGGGCAAAACTCCAATTTTGAGCAATTACGAGTTGGCCATGGACTTAGGAAGAAACCAAGGACCCAAGATCAAGAAAAGAGGCAAATTTGGAAGCAATTCGGGGGAGCCAGCATTAGAAGAGCATTGCAACGGTGCTCCCTAATGCTGCAGACCCAAGAGCAATTTGAAACAGGGCAGTATTGTAACGCTACGAATTTGACGCGTGGCTGGCATGACGTCAGTGTTACAACACTAGTTTGCAGCGTTGCAATGCTGCGAGCATATTATAAATAACATCATTGCACCACCATGTCTGAACAGGAGGAAAATAGAGAGTCGACTGTGATAGATTTTACCTAAATTCTAGTCCGTACAAGAGCCGAAACAGAGAAATTCTGAACGTTTTTGGTTGAAGACTCGAGATTTCGATTGAGAGTTGATCTGGGAGTAATTATGGATTGATGTGATAGGAAGATTGATCGTGGTCGTGCACTTTTGTTGAAGAATAATTCAATATTTATGGTGAGAGTCCAGAAGGTTGTAATTGGGATTCGAACCTATTGAGGGGAGATTCTTCATCTTTGTTAATTTATTTTTCACCATAATGATTGTTTGTTTGTTGAATACTATTATCGAAATCATGTGTGGCTAAACTCTTTTATTCTATGGTGTTTGTGGATTTAAGGGATGTTACTCTGAGTATTTGAATTTATAATTGATTGATTTTCCATAGATTTCTAAATTGTTTGTGCTTAATACTTTTAATTAACTGGCCACTAATTGAATGAACTTAAGTTAATTAGATGTCTCAAGAGAGAATTTAATTCGCTGGACCCGATAATTTAGATTGTTATTATAAATTGCATAAGAGTGAATTTAGAACAATAAGGGGTGCGATTGAAGGGTCTTAATGTTGTAACTATTCAATCGATAGAAGAGATTTAGGTCGATGGGTAGTTATTAGGATGGTTTGAGCTCAAGAGAGAATTCCCTGATTTTAGAACTTCTAGCCTCAATCTATCAATTTTGATCAATTGCATGTCATATTCATTGTATTCCCTAAATAAAATAACACCCTGGAATTGTTTTGCTCTGAATTGTTCTTGTGTGTGACTGAATTTTTGTTATCCGTAGTTATAGATAAAAATCATCTTTTGGTTGTCTGGATAAAATTGACGAAGAATTATGATAGCTAAGTTAGGAAAATTTTGCTCATGCTGGTCCTTGAGGAGGATACCCTATTTGAGATTTATTACTTCGATTGCGTACTCTTGCGCATACTGTCGAGTTTTTGGCGCTGTTGCCGAGGACTGACAAGAAATTTTTTTCCCATGCTTAATATTGCTAAAGACTAAGTTTATCTTAATTTGGGGTTTTTTTTTTGTAGTTGTTACAGAATCTTGTGTATGCGAAGAAGTCAATAGACTGAACTTGTTCCTTGTGATCCAGAACTTGAATAGACTTTGAGAAGAGTAAGAAGGAACAGGAGAGTTGAGTTCGACGCCATGGGAGACTAAGGGGGAGCTGTTAGAACTATCAGAGATTGTTTCCAACCAGCTGTCCCTACAACTTAGATGAGCATTATTGAGGCCCCAATTAATGCTAATAATTTTGAGCTAAAACCTGGTTTAATTCAGATGGCACGGGACCTTGCATTCAGAGGAACTCCACATGAAGATCCACATAAACATATATACTCTTTCCTGGAAATTAATGGGATTGTAAAAATAAATGGAGTCTCTTATGATGCCATTAGACTGAGATTTTTTATTTTTTTCATTGCAAGACAAGGCTAAGGACTAGTTGTTATCATTTGCTACAGGAAGCATAACAACATGGGATGAGTTGGCCCAATCTTTTCTAAACAAATTCTTCGATCCTACAAAAATGAGCAGATGGAGAACAGAAATGGGCACATTCAGACAAAGAGAAGACAGACAGTTATTTGAGGCATGGGAGCGCTATAAGGAGTTGTTGTGGAAGTGTCCCTAGCATGGATACCCTGTCTCGTTACAAATCCAATTGTTCTACAATGGGTTGACCAGTACAATGAAATTCATCTTTGATGCTGCTGCAGGTGGCTTAATTTTTGCAAAAACTGTTGATGCTGCTCCGACATTATTAGAGGACATGGCTGCCACGAGCTATAATTAGCCCTCAGAACAATCTTCATCTAGAGTGACTGGAATTTATGAACAAGACGAGGTAAATACTTTAAAGGCGCAGATGGCAGCGGGTGATGCACTTACATCATCGAAAGTACCTAACCCTGAGCAGGCAAATTATGTGCGCCAAGCGAATCAATTTCAAGGAGCACATCAAAATTCTTATCAGATGAACCAACCAGTCTTTATCACCCAGGTTTGCGCAATCATGAGATTTTTTTCATATGCTAACAATAAGAATGTTTTGCAGGCACCTCCATATTTTTTTGAAAAGAAACCATCTATGGAGGCTTTGCTTGGGGATTTCATAAACGAGTCGAGGAGTAGAACCAATTTCTTGGAGAGCTCAGTGTTTCTGTGAGATGTTTCGACCGAATGATTGGAAAAAACAAAATTTCTTTTTTTTTTTTTTATCTCACAGTTACCAAAAAACTGTGAAAAACCTCCCACTCAAGTCAGTTATTAAGAAAAAAAATTATTAATTATAAATAAATACAATAAAAAATTATTAATTATAATATAATTAATAAATTATAAATAAATACAATAACTAACTTATCATATTATATTTATAACCTATAGTTTTAGTATTGCATCATATGCAACATATAAACCATAATTCTTTTTCTATTTTATGGAATTTAGTATAAATCATATTTATATTAATCCTCTAATTTAATAATGTATCAAATACATCATATCAATTATATAATATATAATTGAATCAATTTAATTATATCATATATAATCAAATTCTCTCTTGTTAATTTGGATACTTCAAACTAACCCAAATATCTCAGGTTCCAATCTACCGGGACACAGTCATTGGATAGCTGTAAAAAAATCCTCAAATATCTCTGGAGAACAAAGAACTATACACTTGTGTATGGACCTAAGGATTTGATCCTTATAGAACACACTGATTTTGAATTTCAGACTGACGTAGATCCTAGGAAATCTACTTCAGGATCAATTTTGACACTTAACGGAGGAGCTATAGAATGGAGAAATATAAAACAAAGTTGTATAGCTGACTCCATGATGGAAGCAGAATACGTAGATGCATGCGAAGCAGGTAAAGAAGCAGTGTGGCTGTGCAACTTCTTGATAGATTTGGATGTCATTCCAAATATTCACCTGCCCATTACTCTGTATTGTGACAATAGTGGTGCAATTACTAATTCCAAGGAAACAAGGTGTCACAAACGTGGAAAACATATCGAAAGAAAGTACCATCTCATCAGAGAGATTGTACACCGAGGAGACATGATAGTCACGCAGATAGCCTCAGAAGACAACCTTGCTGATCCTTTTACGAAGGCCCTCTCGGCTAAAGTGTTTGAGGGCCACCTAGTTGGAGTTGGACTACATGCATCATATCTAAGGCAAGTGGGAGAATGTCAAAGGGTATTTTAGATGCTTTAGATTATTGTATTTTTCTCTCTTTATTTCTCAACATTTTAGACATTATATATTTATATAATTGTCTCACTGGAGTATTAGTCCAAGTGGAAGATTGTTGGGAATGTCCTAAACTCGTAGTTTGTAAATATATTAACATATTCTATTTATCAATAAAAATGTTGTTGAGTGTTTTATTCAATAAATTACTATTGATATTACATTCTTTTTTGAAATCCAATAAACAAATCCATTGCTATAACATGAATACTTTAACTTTATGTGGCGACATAAAAGAGAATCAAGTTTTAGTATGTAGCCAAAATGGTCTATAATTATACGAATGAGATTGGGTACCTCATCCTGGTGACACTATTGGATGCGACCCATTTTGTATACTTTTACAAATGATGTGATCCAAAAATTATTCACGTGGAGACATGTGAGTGGAGGCATCATGTGAAAGGAGTTTGCCTAAGATCAGACCTCGAAATAGTCAATTTTTATTATAACAACCGTTTACTGTTAAAACTGACTATCTCAAACTCAATGATCCAGGGTAACTCGATCTTAATACTGAGCTAATTATGAACCTCTTTTTATTCGAGATTATCTTTTGATCTGCATAGGTGAGAGTAGTCCAACAACATTGCTCAATAAGCCTCGCATTTTAAGGATAAGACTGGATAGATAGCTGGAGACTTAGGTTTGCAATATGGAATTCATTCGTACCCGATTTATGGTTAGCAGATGGGTTGTTCTTTTAAGCATTGATGCCTTGTCTAGAACAACGGGGCCTCGCCCTCTCATGGAAGAGAGGGTTATGATTTATAAGTTGGACTATAAGTCAATTATTCAATAGAGGATCAGTGTGAGCTTAAGGAGCAAGATGCATTTACAGGGGTTAAAGGATAATGTTTGACCCAACTGTAAATACGAACGACCTGTGAAGGATTTACTTACCGATTATGGTTGAAATGGACAAAAATATATCTACATTGAGGAGAGTACAACTATCAGATATAGTGAAATTTCTTGGTTGTTAATGTAAAGTGATTAATTCGGTTTAAAGAGTTTAACCAATCAATTGTAAATGGTTGGAGCTCATGATCTATAGGTCTATAAGGTCCTTCTACTAGCTCGTAATTTGGACTAGTAAATTGAGTAATTGTAATGGGTTGGATTGATGATATAAATTGCTCACAATGATGCGATACTACTTTTAGTTATGCGTTAATTATGGATGTTCATGTAGTATGCCATGCGTAGTCACAAGTTTCCTTACGATGGAACCGAGTATAATTTCACTGCAAGTTTCTCGGTGTGATCCGAAGTCAAACACGGGGAATTGTTTAGGTTATTGCGGTATGTTCATGATATATGCGACCAGGTTTTCAATCTTTAAAAATGAGTTTATACAGGTATATAAATTGTGAGAAAATAAAGGAAAGCAATAAAGATGCGATAAAAAACTAAAAATACAGTAAACGTAAGCTAGATGTTACAAGATACAGACTTCATGTACAAGATGCTGGGATTAAGGCTGGCTGTGAAAGTTATGCAAAGACATGGGATGCAGCGACAAGCCTTATGGACAGAATAGAAAGAGAAAGACAAATAATACAAACAACGCAAGTTCTTAATAGGATTGAAGGTACAAATACTGTTCAGCTCTTCTCTTGGCGTACACCTCTCAGTGATCGGCCGCACTCCCACATGTTCGTGGTGAAACAGAGACTACCATAATGAATGCAAGGTTGCTTCCATGTCTGGAAGTACTACTCGCTTTAGTTAACGCATTCTTCTGACCTTCTCTCGATAGGTCAGAATGACATCTTCACTTTTGCTCTCACAGGTGGAGATGTCGTCTAGCATGCTTTAGCTAAACGTATTTTATATCTTTAATACAGATTAAGTTCTTAGTGATTCATATTGCTCGTCAGGGGGTTAAGAGACATCATGAAGAAAGTGATGGATGGGTGAACGGAAATACATAGAAAATGGTAAACGAAATCTATCAAAACATTTAATATTTCTACTAAGCGTTTGATACATGGTGTGTGAATGAAGAGATAAAAAAAACATGAAATACACAATGAAAGAGAGATAGAACAGATACAATCAAGTGCCAATGTCTTGGCACAGATTTAATGGAGATCTGCTTGCCGGATAGGATGGATTTGATGGTAGGAAGAGCTTACCTCTCAGGCTTGCTCTACCGATAGTAGGGATCTTTGCACAGAGCTTATGATAGGGTGTATGGCAGTTGGATCTGAGATTCACCTCTCGGACTTATCTCGTCTTCTTCCTGGATTTCTTCTCTTAAGAACTCAGCTCAGCCTTTTCTCTACAATCTAGCAACACTTAGCCCCGTATGAAGTAGCATATCTTTTCTCTGAAATCAATGGGGTATTTATAGGTGTAGATCTTTGACTCCGGCCTTGAGGTCCCCACTCATGGTTATGGTAATTTCAAAGATTGAGGGATATTATTCCTTATGTTATGCAATCAGACCGTCAATTCTGCACAACCATTAGTTGTACACGTGTCTCAATCCTCCGCTCTTGCGTTGTTCAGCTGCATCTTTTGATCATAGGTTCACATGCAGTGTTTGTTTTTATTACCTCATGCGGTTGAAGCACAGCTCTTGGATCGACTATCGCATTACTCCGTCATTGCTGTAATCGTCTCTTCATTGTGGATTGACGGGCGCCATGTGACAGAGATACGTTGATTAGTCTCTCGTGAGCCTTGAGCGCAAGCGATGACTTGGTCTCCTACAAAACAGAGTAAAGTTCAGCTTGTCTTCCATATTTTTGGTGTTAGTGGTTGTAATCGCAAACATTTATAATTATTGCAATACTAGGCTAATTTTCATACAATTGGTGCATAATTACTAACTTTTGGCCACAATATCTAGATAAGGTGGCATAAATAACTTGTATTTCTACAAGTTATCACACCCCAAAATTTAGATATATGCTTGTCCTCAATAATATCTTCTACTAAGGCAATCATGCTCCATTCCTATCCTATATTTCTGCGATGATTGGTTGCTCCAAATGTTATACTTAGGCAACACAATGAAGATCGTAAAAATAAAAGATTAAGAATGTCAACAAAATTAACAAAGGAAGATAAAGAATGAGGCACAGGCAAAAGTAGAGTGAATATATACTTTGATTGTATTGACTATTAACAAAGTATACAAATATATTACAAATGAACACATTACAAAATATTTTCTATTGCCTGTACAAGAGTCAAAGAATTTGATTAACTTACAAATTATAAAAGAAAGGTGCATGATTTAAAATTCACACCATGCTTCCAATAAACACAGACACATTTTTGCCGAGGGCGGGCAACACGCATACATCCCTGCAACACACCCCTTACTAGCGCTACTACATTTAAAGTATGGAGACATATGCGAAATTAAATTGCCAAAACATAAAAGACGAATCCTACTACACATTAATTACGGAAATAAGATAACGGTAAAAGAAAGCGGTAAAGAAAGCAAGTAAACTAGATATAAAGGTCGATTGAAAGAAGTTATTAGATTTACCGCAATCACTTTCCCTACAAGTGGTTTAATCCTGCTTGCCCAAGTCAATGGTGTCCATGCATCGATCGAAGTTCGGAAGCATCAATGACCGGACATTCACCAAAGGCCATTGGACCAACCGATTCAATTGTAGCTTCCGGACTTTCCCCGCACTGGCTAAATCAAACTTCAGCTTCTTGCATGCCTACATCGCCTTATGTTCCAACTCAAGTGGCAGATGACAAGCTTTTCCAAAGACCAGGGTGTGCGGGGACATGCCAATTGGTGTTTTGTAGGTCCTGTAAGCCCATAGTGATTCATCAAGCCTGGGTGACCAATCCCTCCTGGCAATATTAACTACCTTCTCCAAGATAGCTTTGATCTCTCTGTTAGAAATCTCTGTCTGCCCATTAGTCTGTGGGTGATAAGAAGTTGCAACTCGATGGTTGACATTGAATTTTTTCAATAGGTTAGTAATTATGCGGTTGATAAAGTGAGAGCCCTCATCGCTGATTAAGGCCCGTGGCGTCCCATATTGAGCAAAAATGTTTTTCTTCAAGAACTTCGCCACAGTGGCTACATCATTCTTGGCACATGCGATGGCCTTAACCCATTTCGATACATAATCAACTGCAACCAGAATATATTGATGACCTTCGGATGGTGGAAACGAGCCCATGAAGTCAATTCCCCAAACATCAAATAATTCAACTTCTAAGATTGACGTCAATGGAATTTCATTTCTTTTAGACATATTCCCCGTCCGTTGACACCTATTGCATTACACAACATGGGCATGTGCATCTTTAAACAGTGTTGGCCAAAAGTAGCTGCACTGCAAGACTTTTGCTGCCGTTATTTGCCTCCCAAAATGTCCTCCGTATGGGGACTCATGATAGAGCTCTAAAATGTGCTTGGCTTCATGCTCAAGAACACATCGACGTATTATATGATTAGGTTCTTGTCGATAGAGGAATGGAACTTCCCAGAAATAAAATTTGGCATCATGTCTTAGCTTCTTCTTCTGCTGGTATGTATAATCATCTGTTAGTTGACCGCAAACTAGGAAGTTTACTATGTCCGCATACCAAGGAACATTAATGTCTACTGCCATTAGCAGCTCATCAGGGAATCTTTCCTCAATATCTTTTTCTGTCCCTTGAACCTCGCAATTTTCCAATCTTGACAAATGATCTGCGACTTGGTTCTTGATGACCTTCCGGTCTTTGATTTCTAGGTCAAACTCTTGTAGGAGCAACACCCACCGTATCAACCTCGGTTTTTCATCCTTCTTCGTCATTAGATATTTAATCACAGAATGATCCGTATACACCACCATTTTTGTTCGAATTAAGTATTGTCGGAACTTTTCTTGTGCAAATACCACTGCAAGCATTTCTTTTTCTGTGGTCATATAGTTCTCCTGTGCATCGTTCAGTGTTTTGCTCGCATAATAAATAGGATGCAACACCTTTTCCCGATGCTGACTCAAAACTGCGCCCACAGCATATCCATTAGCATCACACATTAATGCAAATGGTTGCGTCCAATCGGGCGCAATCAAAATTGGTGCGGAGATTAGTGCCTCTTTCAAGGTATTAAATGCTTTGGTGCAGTCGTCATCAAAATTATACTCGCGGTCAGTTTCTAGAAGTGCACTTAAGGGTCTTGCGATTTGGGAGAAGTTACGAATAAATCTTCTATAAAATCCCGCGTGTCCCAGAAAGCTCCTAAGTGTCTTTACATTCACAGGTGGGGGTAATTTGGAAATTGCGTCGATTTTCGCCTAATCGACTTCCAATCCTTCCTTGGAGATTTTGTGACACAAAAATATTCCGTGGCATTTCTTCCAGTTTAGAACAAGATTTGTTGCCACGCATCTCTTCAAGAATTTTTCGTGGTTAGTCAAACAGAAGTCATAATTACTGCCGAAGACTGAGAAATCATCCATGAATACCTCGACTGACTCCTCCAAGTAATCTGAAAATATTGCCATCACGCATCATTGGAAAGTGCCTAGTGCATTACAGAGTCCAAATGGCATACATCGGAATGCGAACGTACCAAATGGGCACGTGAAGGTTGTCTTGTCTTGGTCCTCCAGCACAATTGCTATTTGGTTATACCCTGAATAGCCATCAAGAAAACAGAAAAATTCATTCCCAGCAAGTCTATCTAACATCTGATCAATGAACGAAAGTGGAAAGTGGTCCTTTTTAGTGGCCAAATTCAGCTTGCGATAATCCATGCAGATTCTCCACCCCGTAGTTGTCCTTGTGGGAACCAATTCATTCTTGTCATTAGTGATGACTGTCATCCCCTCTTTCTTCGGCACACATTGTACTGGGCTCACCCAACTGCTATCAGATATCGAGTAAATGACATCGGCGTCCAGCCATTTTACTATTTCCTTCTTTACAACCTCCTTCATGGCAGGGTTCAAGTGGCATTACCTTTCTACTGATCCATTCTTTCCTTCTTCCAGATGAATCTTATGCATGCAATACGAGGGATTGATTCCTCAAATGTCTGCCAAGGTCCATCCTAAGGCTTTTTCCTTATTTCTTAGGATCCGTATGAGAGCATCTTCTTTCTCCTTACTCATTGATGCAGAAATAATAACTGGTAACATGTCGTTACTCCCTACATAAGCATACTTTAGGTGCACCGGCAATGGCTTTAACTCTAACACAAGTGGCTCTTCTAAAGATGGCTTAATGCACTGCGATGTCCGTTCAGATAACTTGAGTGGTTCAAAATTAGATTCCGCATGAATTGCAGCGCAATCCTCTTCCAACATTACGCCGATTGCAAAGTCCTCCTCCTCCATTTCCTTCAGGGGTTCGTGCCACTGTTCTCCTCGCAACTCTTCGATATATTGGCAGTTCTCTATATCTCCTAGGTACTTCAACGCATTGAGTACATTGAATTTTACTTCTTGATCATCGACCCGGATGGTCAATTCTCCTTTCTGCACATCGATTAACGTCCGCCCTGTGGCGAGAAATGGCATCTCAGAAGCATGATAGGTTTTATTTCAAAGCTTGCATTCCCCTCAACTACTGGTCTTAAAATCCCTGGTGAAAAATTATAGAAATCTGGCGCTGCATATTCCCTCATAGGGATGTTCTGGTCAGCAGCAAGAAAAATAGGATCTTGCACTGGTAAATCTCCCCTCTGGTTTCCAGCAGATGCCATATTCTCATTAGCCATACTTCTTCACCAATTAATTCAACTCTGATGAACTCTGCGCGGAAAATACACTTGATCTCTGGGTCCACATAGAGTTACTAGATCACCCCAACACTTCTAAGTCGTCAGACTGCTCTCTACGTTGATCAGTCAATACAAAGAGAACTGTCTTGCACATAACATGAAAATATTCAACATTAACCATTAACCGTTCCCCAGAAACGAAGCCATAAACTTGTAACGGGTTGGATTGATGATATAAATTGCTCACAATGATGCGATACTACTTTTAGTTATGCATTAATTATGGATGTTCATGTAGTATGCCATGCGTAGTCACAAGTTTCCTTACGATGGAACCAAGTATAATTTCACTGCAAGTTTCTCGGTGTGATTCGAGGTCAAACATGAGGAATTGTTTAGGTTATTACGGTATGTTCATGATATATGCGACTAGGTTTTCAATCTTTAAAAATGAGTTTATACAGGTATATAAATTGTGAGAAAATAAAGGAAAGCAATAAAGATGCGATAAAAAACTAAAAATACAGTAAACGTAAGCTAGATGTTACAAGATATAGACTTCATGTACAAGATGCTGGGATTAAGGCTGGCTGTGAAAGTTATGCAAAGACATGGGATGCAGCGACAAGCCTTATGGACAGAATAGAAAGAGAAAGACAAATAATACAAACAACCCAAGTTCTTAATTGGATTGAAGGTACACATACTGTTTAGCTCTTCTCTTGGTGTACACCTCTCAGTGATCGGCCGCACTCTCACATGTCCGTCGTGAAACAGAGACTAATGTAATGAACGCAAGGTTGCTTTCATGTCTGGAAGTACTACTCGCTTTAGTTAACGCATTCTTCTGACCTTCTCTCGATAGGTCAGAATGACATCTTCACTTCTGCTCTCACAAGTGAAGGTGCCGTCTAGCATGCTTTAGCTAAACGTATTTTATATCTTTAATGCAGATTAAGTTCTTAGTGATTCATATTGCTCGTCAGGGGGTTAAGAGACATCATGAAGAAAGTGATGGATGGGTGAACGGAAATAGATAGAATATGGTAAATGGAATCTATCGAAACATTTAATATTTCTACTAAGCATTTGATACATGGTGTGTGAATGAAAAGATAAAAGAAAACATGAAATATACAATGAAAAAGAGATAGAACAGATACAATCAAGTGCCAGTGTCTTGGCACAGATTTAATGGAGATCTTCTTGCCGGATAGGATGGATTTGATGGTAGGAAGAGCTTCCCTCTCAAGCTTGCTCTACCGGTAGCAGGGATCTTTGCACAGAGTTTCCGATCGGGTGTATGGCAGTTTGGATCTGAGATTCACCTCTCGGCCTTATCTCGTCTTTTTCCTAGATTTCTTCTCTTAAGCACTAAACTCAGCATTTTCTCTACTATCTAGCAACACTTAGCCCCATATCAAGTAGCATATCTTTTCTCTGAAATCAATGGGGTATTTATAGGTGCAGATCTTTGACTCCGGCCTTGTGGTCCCCACTCATGATTATGGTAATTTCGAAGATTAAGGGATATTATTCCTTCTGTTATGCAATCAGACCGTCAATTCTGCACAACCGTTAGTTGTACGCGTGTCTCAATTCTCCGCTCTTGTGTTGCTCAACTGCATCTTTCGATCATAGGTTTGCATGCAGTGTTTGTTTTTATTACCTAATGCGGTTGAAGCATAGCTCTTGGATCGACTATCGCATTACGCCGTTATTGTTGTAATCATCTCTTCATTGTGAATTGACGGGCGCAATGTGACAGAGATGCGTTTATTAGTCTCTCGTGAGCCTTTGGCGCAAGTGGTGACTTGGTCTCCTGCAAAAGTTCGGCTTGTCTTCCATCTTTTTGGTGTTAGTGGGTGTAATTGCTAACATTTATAATTATTGCAATACTAGGCTAATTTTCATACAATTGGTGCATAATTACTAACTTTTGGCTGCAATATCTAGATAAGGTGGCATAAATAACTTGTATTTCTGCAAGTTATCAGTAATCTTGATGAAATTTGAAATTAGGTTTAGAATTTGAAATGCTCACATTCATTTAGGATTTCTATTTGAAGGAAATCGAATACGAGGATTTCCATGAGTAGCGGAAGGATCTTTCCAAATTTCGATCGTATGTTAACTTTACAATTACAATCACAAACGAAAACATGCAGTTATGCACAAAATAGAAATTACAGCATGCTTCACAACAGATCAAAGGAAGAATCAACAAACCTCTGTAGACTCATCTTCAACTTCCTTTATCACGAATGCTCGATCACAGAAACACAGCAACACACGAATGTTCGTCCAACATGACCGCTCCACTGCACGATCACCGCACACTCGAACTAAGCGATCGCCAAGGTCAGGAACACCCCGAACACCACGAACGGCCTCCACAGATTCTCGAGTGTATCAATTTAAGTATGACACCACCAAGAAGATTACCTTGGTATTCTCGGTGTGAGAATCCAAAGGGTGGGCTTTATGTGGACTTGGTTAGAGGCAAAAAACCGGAGGAACCACAATCGTGTAAACGATTGTGCAAGTGGGCGATGGAACAACCTATCGTATAGGTCGATGTCTAATCGTTTAGGAAAAGCCATGCGATCGTCTAGCGAAAGCTATGCGATCTTTGGCTCATCGTCTAGCTGATTGTCTATCATAAGAACACTCCATGATTGTTTAGCTAACTCCAAGCTGTCGCTTAGTAAATTTAGTTTACTTGACAACTTCCCTGCGATAATTTTCCGAGGTTGGAAATCTCAAAATCACAATTTTCTTTTCTTTTCTTTTATACTAAAATTAGGAAAAAATTTTCCTTTTATCTCACGGTTACCATGAAACCATTAATAACCTTCCACTCAATTGGTTATTAGAGAAAAAGAAATAATTATCCAATAATTAATATTATTATAAATATAAATAATAACTAACTTACCATAATATATTTATAACCTATAATTTTATATTTCATCTCACGTAACATATCAACTATAGCTCTTTTTTTATTCCATGGCACTTAATGTAAATCTCATTTACATTAATCCTCCACTTGATGTATCTAATACACAATATCGATCATATCATATATAATCGAATTACCTCTTGCCAATTTGAACATTTCAAATCAACACCAAGAACTGATCCTCAACATAAATCCATTGAGCTACCAAGGGGATCTTATGGATCTGTAGCTTAAAGCTCCAACAGTACGTGAATAACTGACTAAATTCTTTAGTGACGGGATCCACTATTAGTTAACTACTAGGCACTCCACTAAAGACCGATAGTTGAACTCTCCTTACCACAAATATATTATGTGTCTATCTTAACCAATCAACAGTGCGACAACCCTTCACAAATCACTCGTAAGTATAGCTTGAGCAATAACTGTTATGCCCCTATAGTTACATCTAACTCCTTAAGTACCATTAAATCCTCTAATGAATATAAGTCATAGTCCTACTATGATCGAGTCTTCTCTTCTAAAGAGAAGTTGTGGCCACTATGTTCAAGCCCTAGAATCAGCCATTAAGGGAGGAATCTATGTACTTCCCCTGCTTCGAGGAAGGAGTAAATTCCATCTTTTGTATTGAGTTCCCAGCTCCCAAATAAGACATGTCCACAAAAAGGTAGGCATGTTGAGTTGGCAACCTGGCCACTCTCACCCATACTAATCAAAGGACTACCCTCAAAAGCAGAAGTTCCCAAAACACTCAAGATTGAGGTCGTGTCATCTATGGTCATTTGGGTGAGATGTAAGTCTCCAGTATCAACGACGTTATATAAAGAGTCTAGTCATCTCGTGGTTCGATCTTATACAAACGCTTTGTATAGGATACCCCCGCTCACATGTCTCTACATGAATGATCAGGATCTACCATCTATAGTAGTTTACAACACTTTCAAACCTGTATAAAGCAGCCCGTATCCGTAGTTTCACGGGATCAGGTATCCCACCTTAATCCTTATACTATAGACCTATTTGGGTTATCACTTAAGGCATGATCCACTTGTATATCTCATATACATGCTTAAGTTTACATAAGATAACCATAGATTTTTGTTTATTGGATATCGGTAGATGCCATAATCAAAGAAAGTTATTTTATTTATAAAACAATGTGTATAATTACAAACAACGAGACTGTTGGGAATGTCCTAGAACTCGCAGTTCGTGTTAAACCTTCTATTTTACCAATAACAATGACTTGTTGATTTTGCATCTTATTATGAAAATCCAATAAATGCATACTTGGCTATAGTCTGAATGTTATAACTTTATGTAGTGACATAAACAGGATCAAGTTGACAGTATATAGCCTAAATGGTCTAATAAGTATATGGATGAAATTGGGTATCTCATCCTGGTAACACTATTGGATGCGGCCCACTCTGTAGTTGTTACAATAAGTTGTAAGGTGCTACAAATGATGTGATCCACAAATCGTTCATGTTGAGACATGAGAGTGGGGGCATCCTATGCAATGAGTTTGCATATAGACTAAACCACGAAAATAGTCACTTTTCTTTATAACGACTGTTTACTGTTAAAACTGACTATTTGATTTATTATATAACCTAGGTTAACTCGATCTTAATCTGAGCTAGCTATGAACGCCTGTTTGTTCGGGATTATTGATGACAGGCATAAATGCACGTCATTATAGACCTTTTATTTAGAATTATGAGGGCTGTTAAGTAAAATATGCGGCGAATATGTTAGGAATTCATGAGAAAACGAGTTTGGGTCGATCGGCATTAAGAATCTTAGCTAACCCACTATTATGTGTTATGCAACCAATTGTTTATTTTTGTAGCAACCGTAGACATCGATCACATACGCAGGAGCCAAGCTATCGCGGAGACGATTGCATACGCTCGACGCATGGATATTATGCCCATCAACTGCATGCGTCCATCGCATATAAGTTGCAGCTATCAAGCGAATGCGGTCATCGCAGAGAGATTGCGGCTACATAATGATGACCATAATAGAAGGGCGACCGCAAGGTTGGTGGAATGCAACATGAACGCATACCTTGGGAGTATCAAAAGATGATGTTGACATTCCACCTACCACGCTGTCAGCAGCAAAGATTCAAAAAAGGACCATCGCGTCGCGAATGTCAGAATCAAAATAGGTCCATTAATGTTGTCAACGATCAAGCTCTATAAATAGAGGCCGTTGAGCAGAATTTCAGATCATCCAAGGTTTTTCGCTTAAGGCTCCCTACCTTAGGGTGGATCCTTGTGATCCAGACGAAAGCGTGAGAAGACAGCTTGAGAAGACAGCTTGAGAGTTCTTCATCCCCTTCAATCATTCCGAGTGACGACCGGAGCCATCTTCGGAGTTAGAGCTCGAGAGAGTCTACTCCACCGCCCATCCATGGCACTACTAGCAGCCTTGACACACATCTACTAGAAGAAAGACATTGCTTCCAGCTGGCCTTTCCATTTCTTTTTTTTCCTTGTATTGTATTACATTTTGGCTTAAGGAATTAATACATTTTGTGGTCAATACATTTCTATATTTTCCTTCGACTCCATCTCCATCTTTATTTACTTAGTATCCTTTACTTTCATTGCATCACTTAGTGAGACTGTTAGAGTATCGCATACTTAATCATGCGGCATAGGAATATGAAGCATGTAGCAAACCACTAGGAGGTGTGCGTTGCGTGAGTGTTGTGTGAAAATCTTATTTGCTTAGTGTGAAGTTGTAGCAACGCTTGTCTATAAGCGGACATAATGCTTGTCTATGAGTAAAATCAGCAACAACTAACTGCTCGGGAGGGTAAGTGGTTGGTTGCATTAAGCAACGTAAGCAAGTGTTCACTAGAGATAGGAATAATCTTACATCAGCCAGGTTTATGCGATTTCCTTGTCTTATGAGCGCATCATTCATCATTTAGGCATACTTGGGAGAGTAGTCTAAAAACCAAATCTAAGACTCGAGAGAGCGGATTGGATCGCATAAGCAAGAATGGGGAACTTAGAGATAAGCTCCGTTTGCTATTACACAATGTATGCATGCTGAGGCATATAGAGATGTAGATATACAATGATGCACGCAAGATGAAATGCAAGCATAGAAGTCCAAGCCTGTGTCCTACAACGCATGGATGAATGATGATTTATGCGATACTACTTCTAAATATGTGTTATTAATGGATATTCTTGTAGTATGCTGTGCGTTGTCACAAGTTTCCTTGCGTTGGAACTAAGTATAATTCCACCGCAAGTTTCTTGGTGTAATCCGAGGTTGAACACAGGGACTGTTTGAGGTTATTACGTTACATTTGTGATACATGTGACCAGGGGTTTTCTCCATTTATAAGGTTTTTGTGTACAAGTATATAAAATTGCAATAAAGTAGCGATACTAAAATAAAGTGTAATAAAATAAACCTAAGCTAAGATGATACAAGATACATGTTTCATGATACAAGATACTGAGGTTAAGGCTGGCTGTGAAGATTATACAAAGATCGTGTTATGCGGTGGCAAGTCTTATGTACGAAGCAGAAAAAGAAAAGATAACTAATATAAATAGCGCAAGTCCTTAATTGTGATAAAGCTATGAGTACGGTTCCCCTCTTCCCTTAGCGTACACCTAAGCTAAGGTGATCGGCTGCGTTCCCACATTTCGGTGGTGAAACAGGGACGAACGTAATGAACACCTGGTTTCTTCCATCTCTAGAAGTACTACTCGATTTAGTTAATACATTCTTCTAACCTTCTCTCGATAGATCAGAATGACATCTTCATTTCTGCTCTCACAGGTGAAGATGCCATCTAGCATGCCTTAACTAAACATATTTATCTCTTTAACATAGATTACGTTACTCGTTTAATCCATATTAACTACCAAGGGATTAAGAAGACTTCATGAAGAAAACAATTAATAGAGGAACGGAAATAGATAGAAAAGTGGATATGAAAATGATCGAGACATTCAATAAATCTATTTAGCGTCTGATACATGGTTTGTGAACGAAGAGATAAAAAAGATGAAATAAAGTGATGAATAGAGTTAGAAACAAATACAAATAAGCGCCAACGTCTTGGCGCCGATCTGGATGGAGATTTTCTTGTCGGTGTGGATGCATCGAACGAAAGGATGAGCTTCCCTCTCAGGCTTGCTCAACCGGTAGCAGGGATCTAAGCACAGAGCTTTGTGGCGAGGATTTGGCAGAATAGCACTGAGACTCACCTCTCGGCCTTGTCTCTTCTCTTCCCGGATTTCTTCAGATCAACACTTAGCTCAGCCTCTCTCTCAATAATCTAGCATCAATTAGCCCTCGTATCAAGTATATCTTCTGTGAATTCTATGGGGCTGTTTATAGGTGAAAAGCTTTGACTCTTGACTTGTGGACCTCACTTATTATTATGGAAATTCCGAAGATGGTGGGATAATTATAGATGGTGGGATAATTATTCCTTCTATTATGCAATCAGACCATCAAATATGCACAACGGTTAGTTGTACACGTGTCACAATCCTCTGCATTTGTGTTGCTGAATTGCATCTTTCGATCGTGTGCTCGCATGCGGTTTTGTTTGTATTATCGCATGCGGTTGAAATATAGCTTTGGATCGACTGTCGCATTACGCCGTCATTGCGTTAATCGTCTCTTCATTGTTTGATTGACGGGCGCAATATGACAGAGACGCGTTATTTAGTTTCTCATTCAGCCTTGATCGCAAGCGGTGACTTTATTTCTTGCAAAACAGAGTAGAAATATCCTCTTCTACCATCTTGATGGTGTTAGTAGGTGTAGTTGCGAGAATTTATAATTATTGTATTTCTAAGTTATTTTTCATACAATTGACGCATATTTACTCTCTTTTGGCCCCAATGTCTAGATAAGGCAGCATAAATAAGTTGTATTTCTACAAGTTATCACACCCCCAAATTTAGATATATGCTTGTCCTCAAGCATATCTTCTACTAAGGCAATAATGCTCAATTCCTATCCTATATTTTTGCATTGATTGGTTGCTCTAAATGTTACACTTAGGCACATTTCTTGACATCACAATTTTCTTCTATCCTTGCTAATTCCTAGCAAAGGTTTACTTTACTCTTCTATATAACAAATTTATGCTAAAAGATGCTTTTCTAGTTTTAAAATAGAATGCTTATCTCTTTTTTGTCAAAACAACTTGATGTGTCTCTATGTGGTGGTCAAACATTGCGTCGTTTATTAGAGACTGTTGGTCATGGTTACACTCTTCGTTTTGGCTTGTTCCCACGGGTGACATGCGAACATCCAACTACTGTTGTGTGCCAATCTCAACTTTAACTCATGATAATCAGTGGAGTTGTCTCTTGCATCCTTTTATTGTGTTTTTGTATTTTTTTTCACTTTTCATTTTCATACTGCATTGTTCTTGGAAACCCACCTTCATTTTGGCTTGCTCCTACGGGTTTCACACGAACATCCAACTACGAGTAGGCTCCTTTCATAACAAAACTCTTATCAGGTTGGGAACATCTTTTAGGTTTTCCCTTGCGCTGACATTGGAGTTTGGTATAATTTTTTTTTTGGAAATGTACAAAATGAACGCATTTTCTTAAAGACCGCATATTCTTGATCTCATCTGCTCAAACCTTCCCCACCCCTAAATTTAGAGATGTGCAAGGTCCTCATTGCGTTTTTTGGATAGACTAGACAAACACTTAGCAAAAATTTCAAAAAAAAAGGTCTAAGCAGAACTTTGAAAGATAAAAGGTAAAGTACTACTAAACTAAGAATTAACTAAGTGTTAGTCAGAATTTACAAAGTATGGGAAATGTTTCTTAATACATCATGGCAGCACAATGTAGATCGCAAAAATAAAAGATTAAGAACATCGCAATTAATGACAAAGGATAATAAATAAAAAAAAAAAGGCACAGGCAAAAAGGAGTGAATATGTACACAGTTGTATTGAATATTAACAAAGTATTCATAACCCTCCCACTACGTCAAGGCAGTCTCAACTCTTGAGCTAGTTGACTAGATGTTTCGACCTCAACAACCCTTGTTGATCTGTCAGTCTGTTCAATAACTCTTGTTGAATCCTTAGCGGTCTCAATCTCACTTGAAATCTCACGCAAAACGAGCATACATCCTGGCTTATGATCCTGGATGTGGTCTTCTTCCAAGAAGATAGCATTTATAGAAACAAACACTTTGTTCTCACTCGGATCATAGAAGTATCCACATCTCGTTTCCTTGGGGTAGCCTAAAAAGAGGCAAACCTTCGAATGCGGGTCCAACTTCTTTGGGTTAGTCACGTGCACATGTGCCGGACAGCCCCAAATCCTAAAGTGGTGTAAACTAAGTCAAATTGTAATTAATATTATTCATTATGACATTAGTATGGAAGGTTAGGTAGCTCTTCCAAAGAGACTTTAATATCATACTAACTTGGCTAATTTCGTCCATGGTAGCCCCGTGAGCTTCTGCGACATTAAAATGAACAATCATGTCTAGGACATGTTCCCTGACATTGGTTCCATTTTTCATGCACGAGTTATAAACATACTTTATAGCCTTGGGTCGTACAGAAGATGATGATTGCCCAAACATTTCTTGTAATGACGCCATAATTTCATGGATGTAGGCATGGCTTCGTGTTTCTTGTTAAGAACATCGGATATGCTCGCTAAGATATAGGCCCTTGCCTTTTCATTTTCCCTTACCCACCTATGATAAGCATCCCGAACACTTCCAAAGATTAGGGTATCTAATTGACATTAAGAAATGGATATGGATTGAGAAGTTGGTGAAAAGTGGACGTCTAAAGAGTTTAGAAGAAAACTTCTTGCTGGTGTGTGAATCATGCGTCGAAGGAAAGATGACCGGATGACCTTTTACTGGAAAAGGTTACAGAGCCAAGGAATCCTTAGAGTTTGTACATTCAAACCTATGTGGTCCAATGAGCGTTAGAGCTCAGGGTGGGTATGAATATTTCATCTCTTTCATAGATGATTATTCAAGATACGGGTATCTCTACCTAATGCAACGTAAGTCTGAAGCCCTTGACAAGTTCAAGGAGTATAAGGCTGAAGTTGAAAACTTGTTAGGTAACAATATAAAAACACTATGATCTGATCATGATGGAGAGTATATGGACCTCCAAATCAAGAACTATATGATAGAACATGGGATTGCGTCTCAACTCTCGGCCCTTTGTACACCTCAGCATAATGGTGTATCAGAAAGGAGAAACAAAACCTTGTTGGACATGGTTCGGTCTATGATCAGTTATGCTCATTTTCCAGACTCGTTTTGGAGTTTTGCAGTGGAGACTACATGCTATATCCTAAACAACGTTCCCTTGAAAACTGTTTCTGAAACACCTTTTGAGTTGTGGAGAGGTCGTAAAGGTAGTTTATGCCACTTCAATATTTGGGGCTGTCCGACACATGTGCTTGTGACTAACCCAAAGAAGTTGGAACCGCATTCGAAGGTTTGCCTCTTTGTAGGCTACCCCAAGGAAACGAGAGGTTGATACTTCTATGATTCGAGTGAGAACAAAGTGTTTGTTTCTACAAATGTTATCTTCTTGGAATAAAACCACATTTGGGATCATAAGCTAGGAAGTAAGCTCGTTTTACGTGAGATTTCCAGTGAGACTGAGACTACTGAGAATTCAACAATCATGTAGAGTGGAAATACCACTTGATGAGGGAGATTGTGCATCACGTTGATAGGACAATCACGAAGATCGCATCGGAGCACAACATTGCTGATCCTTTTACAAAGGCTCTAACGGCTAAAGTGTTTGAGGGTCACCTGGAGAGTTTGGGTCTGCGGGACATTCGACATCTTGTCTAGGGAAATTGGGAGATGATACTGGGGTATGCCCTAGTTTATTATATATTGTACATGTTTTTTCTTGTATTGTACACCAGTCTCCCGAGGCATTAGGACAAGTGGGAGATTTTTGGGATTGGTATCCTAATTCTCTCGAAGTCTCATTGTTTGTAATTATACACATTGTTTTATGAATAAAATAATTGTTATTTCATTCTGGCATTTACTCATATCCAATAAAAAAAGCTCCATGGTTACCTTATGTAAACATAAGCATGTATATGTGATATACTAGTGGATCATGCATTAAGTGATAACCTAAATAGGTCTGTAGTATAAGGATTAAGGTGGGATAACTGATCCTGGTGACATTACGGATACAGCCTGCTTTGTAGAGGTTTGCAATTGTAAACTACTATAGATGGTAGATCATGACCATTCATGTAGAGATATGCAAGCAGGTGTGTCCAATACAAAGAGTTTGTATAAGGTCGGACAACGAGATGACTAGACTCTGTATATAACGCCGTTGATACTGGAGTCTTACATCTCACCTAAACGACCATAGGTGACACGACCTTAATCCTGAGTGTTTTGGGAACTCTTGCCTTTGAGGTTGGTTCTTTGATTAGTATGGGTGAGAGTGGCCAAATTGCCAACTCAACATGCCTACCTTTTTGGAGACTAGTCTGATTTGGGAGCTGGGAACTCAATACACAAGATGGAATTCACTCTTTGCCTAAAGTAAGGGTAAGTAGATAGATTGCTCTCTTAAAGACTAATTCCGTGGCTTGAACATAGTGGCCACAACTTCTCTTTGGAGGAGAGGACTTAGCCATAGTAGGACTATGACATATGTTCATTAGAGGATTCAGTGGTACTTAAGGAATTAGATGTAACTATAGGGACATAACAGTTATTGGCCGAGCTATACTTACGAGCGATATGTGAAGGGTTGTCGCACTGTTAACTGATTAAGATGGACACATAATATATCTGTGGTAAGGAGAGTTTAGTTGTCGGTCTATAGTGTGGTGTTTGGCAGTTAACTGATGGTGGATCCCTTGACTAAAGAGTTTAGTCAGTTATTCACGCGTTGTTGGAGCTTTAAGCTACAAGTCCATAAGGTCCCCTTGGTAGCTCAATTTATTGAAATTGAGGATTAGTTCTTGGTGTTGATTTGAAATGTTCAAGTTGACAAGAGATAATTTTATTATATATGATATGATAGATATGGTGTATGAGATACATCAAGTGGAGGATTAATGTAAATGAGATTTACATTAAGCGCCTGTTGAACACAAAAATGCATTTGATGCTTAGATGATGTGATACTACTTCTAGATATGTGTTAATTATGAATGTTCTTGTAGTATGTTGTATGTTGTCACAAATTTCCTTATGTTGGAACCAAGTATATAAAATTGCGGTAAAGTAAAGGAAAGCAGTAAAAATGTGATAATAAAATAAAGTGCAGTAAACCTAAGCTAAGATGATACAAGATATAAGTTTCATGATACAAGATGCTGGGGTCCAGGCTGGCTGTGAAGATTATTCAAAGATCGTGTAATGCAGTGGCAAGTCTTAAGTACAAAGCATAAAGAGAAAGATAACTAATATAAACATCGCAAGTTCTTAATTACGTTAAAGCTTTAAGTACGGTTCTGCTTTTCCCTTGGCGTACACCTTTCAGTGATCAGCCACATTCCCACATGTCTGTGGTGAAACAAAGATGAACGTAATGAACTCAAGGTTGCTTCCATCTCTGGAAGTACTACTCACTCTATTTAACGCATTCTTCTAACCTTCTCTCGATAGATCAGAATGGCATCTTCACTTCTGCTCTCACAGGTGAAGATGCCGTCTAGCATGCCTTAGCTAAATGCATTTATCTCTTTAACTCAGATTAAGTTACTCGTTTAATCATATTAACTACCAGAGGATTAAGAAGACATCATGGAGAAAGTTATTAACAAGGGAACAAAAATAGACAGAGAGTGGAATATGACAATGATCGAGACATTCAATATTTCTATTCATCGTCTGTACATGGTTTTATGAATGAAGAGATAAAGAAGATGAAATACAATGATGAAAAGAGTTAGGAACAAATACAAACAAGCACCAACATCTTAGCGCCGATTTAGATGGAGATCTGGTTGCCGGAATGGATGGATCAAACGGATGGATGAGCTTCCCTCTCCGGCTTGCTCAACTGATAGTAGGGATCTGAACATAGAGATTCACGTCAGGGATCTGGCAGAATAACATTGAGACTCACCTCTCGGCCTTGTCTCTTCTTCTTCCCAAATTTCTCCAGTTTACACTCAACTCAGCCTTTCTCTCAACAATCTAGCAGCAATTAGCCCCGTATCAAGTAACATATTTTCTCTGAATTCTATGGGGGTATTTATAGGTGAAGATTTTTGACTCTGGCCTTGTGGTCCCCACTTTTTGTTATGGAAATTCTGAAGATGGAGGAATAATTATTCCTTCTGTTATGCAATCAGACCGTCAAATCCGCACAACCATTAGTTGTACACCTATCACAATCCTCCGCTTTTGCGTTGCTCAGCTACATCTTTTGATCGGGTGTTCGCTTGTGGTGTTGTTTTTATTACCGCATGCGGTCGAAATACAGCTCTGGATCGACTGTCACATTGCACCGTCATTGCGGTAATCATTTCTTCATTGTTCATTGACGGTGCAATGTGATAGAGATGCGTTGATCGGTTCGTCTTGAGCCTTAATCGCAAGTGGTGACTTGGTTTTCTGCAAAACAGAGTAGAAATCTCTCCTTTTCTTCCATCTTTATGATGTTAGTGGGTGTAATTGCGATAATTTATAATTATTGTATTTCTGAGCTAATTTTCATACAATCGACGCATGTTCACTATTTTTTGGCCACAATATCTAGATAAGGTGGCATAAATAACTTGTATTTCTCAAAGTTATCACACCCCCAAATTTAGATATATGCTTGTCCTCAAGCATATCTCCTGCTAAGGCAATAATGCTCAATTCCTACCTTATATTTTTGCGACGATTGGTTGCTCTGAATGTTACGCTTAGGCACACTTGACATCGCAATTTTCTTCTATCCTTGCTAATTCTTAACAAAGCCCTACTTTATTCTTCTATATAACAAAATTTTGCTCAAAGATGCTTTTCTAGTTTTCAAAATTGAATTTTTATCTTTTCTTTGTCAAAACAACTTGATATATCTATATGCGGTGAGCAAAAATTTGCGTCATTTACGTAGAGATTGTTGATCATGGTTACACCCTCCGTGTCACACCCCCTCCCTAGCCTTAGCCCCAAGACTTGGAAGGGAGCATGAGGGTACACCAGTAGTATTCCAAAATAAGATTTTAATTTAACATTTCCCCCCTTATCTATTAAAGACTTTAACATGTTTACCATAATTTATCTAAGTTTCACACATATAGTTCAATTTCCTATGTTCCTTTATCACATGATCCGAGCCATGCCCTGAGAATTTACCATGTCCTGGTGTTTTGGTGGTTTGTAGACTCCTTCCTGAACGCTCCGCTTTACTACCTGGGGGGGAATAGAAGAAAACATTTGGAAGAGTGTGAGGTACTAAGCCCAGTGAGTGGTGCTTTTAAAATAATAATCACTTTACAAAACATATTTTTGGGAAGTCAATCACATAATCACAATTTCAGTATAATTTATGCATGATCATGTGTAAATTCATTCAATCATCATCCTCCAGTTCTATGCTATACTTGGCATGTTCATATCATGTACATACTATTAATCATAAAAACTTTTTATGGAAACTTTCCTATAACCCACTTTTCCTACCAATGTGCACATCGACAATTCTTTTCCCGCTAGTCATGCTTAGGTAACTTGACTATATTTCCCGTCGGTCGTCACCGACTATTATTTCTCGTCGATCGAGGTCGACTATATTTTCCTGCCATATGTAGTCTAGGTATAATCTCGGTTTCCATAGAAATTTCACAGACAATATCATGGTAAGCAACATAACATCATCAACATGTATTTTGCAATTACATATGCATATATTCACATATCAATGTATAAAACTAAATAACCACTCACCGTAAGCAAGTTTTTCGACTAAAATCACCTTGAGAATACCTTCTAAGAATTCCTCCATATCAATGGAAATTCCTCAATTAATATTTGTTATATCAATAAATAATGTCAAAATAGCCAAAATATCATTATTTAATCAAAGTACCAGCTTACCCTACTCTAATTTAGCCAAAATCCTAAAATTAGCCTCTTTAGAGGTTATTTGGACTGTGGTAGGTAGCTGGGCGTTTGGCTGTGTGCAGGGTGGGCGTGCTGTGCCGCACAGGAGCTGAGGCATTGGGCGTGCGTTGCACGGTGGGGCTAAGGTGCTGGGCGTGATGCGTTGCACGGTGGGGCTGCTAGGTGGGCTAGCACGCGGGATGCATCGAGCGAGGCATGCTATTGGATGGACACAGCGCTGCAAGGTGTGCGCGCAAGGTGTCGGATGCGCTGGCTGGCTGTGCGTCTAGGCTGGCTCAATGCTTCACCAATGTAACCTTTGTTTCTTTTGAAATCCAATTAACTTGGCAGCCTAATAACTCAAACGTAACACTCTAAATATGCTCTCAATACAAGATTTTGGTGATGGTATGAATAAATCCTTCTCGCCCAACCCCTCTATTTATAGCCATTCCAAACTCACCCCCTTGTGGCAACTCAACTCCCATTTGTCTTACTTTGGAGCTGCCAACACTTAAGCTACTCCAGCCTAGCCTTGAGTTGTTCTCACCTCAACTTTCCAGCCAAAATTTCCTTTTTTGCATGTAATCTCCTTCACCCACCTCCTGCTTAGGGTGATAAGACCTCCATTGCATGAAATCTTCTTTGTCCACCTCCTGCTAGAATTTTTTGTGAACCTCCTTTTGCCACCTAAATAACTTAAATACTTAAACATATTCCTCTATTTAAATTGTTAAAACTCATGATCGCATAACTATTGTCATCTCTCCTTGGAGTTCCTTTCCATCAATTAGCCTTACTCTTTGTCCTTAATGCATCAACTTACCTCCATTGAAATTCCACTTAGCCATCGCATGAGTCGGCCATCACCAACGCATAGGGTTGCCGCTCACCCTTGATGCATGGCTTGCTAGGTATGCTTGCTCGGCCTACTTGGCATGGACGCACGACGCTGACCATTGATGCATGGGCATGTTGCCTAAGCGCTTGCTTGCTTGGCCGCATAGGCGCGCTCGGCCGCATAGGCGTGTCTTATTGCATGGGCGTGTGGTTGGCATAAGGCATCGACGCATGGCTACTCAACAGACTTGGAAGTGCTTGACGCATAGGATGGGCATCCGAATTTCCCACTCGATGCATAGGCAGGGCACTCGGCATACCTGCTCGACGCATGGGCTGCGCGCTAGGCCTCGACGCATGGCTTGTGCGCTTGGCATGCCCACTCGATGCATGCCTCCTGCCAGTGTTCGCATGTCTTGTGCATGCCTTCGCATGTCTTGTGTCCACATATAGTTCAATTTCCTATGTTCCTTTCAAGTCTTCTTGCTTCCATTCTCCATGCACTCTTGCGTTTAACATGCCTAAGCCTTCCATATCGGTTGGCCCATTGGTCACCTTTTGGATAATTTAGTATTAATGTTTTTCACTCTTTGCCCCAATATCCTTACTTAGAATTTTTCATCTCTATTTAACCTCCCACTTTAGATTTAATGTTAAGGTCTTACACTTCGTTTTAGCTTGTTCCCACGGGTGTCATGTGAGCATGCAATTACGGTTGTGTGCCAATTTCAACTTTAACTCATGATATTCAGAGGAGTTGTCTCTTGCATTCTTTCTTTTTTTTTTTCCTTTTTGTTTTTTTCATACTGCGTTGTTCTTGGAAACCCACCTTTGTTTTGGCTTGCTCTTACGGGTGTCATACAAACATCCAACTATGAGCAGGCTCCTTTCACAACTAAACTCTTATCAGGTTGGGAACATTTTTTAGGTTTTTCGTTGCACTGACATTGGAGTTTTGCAAATTTTTCTTTTTTTTTAACAGAAAATGAATGCATTTTCTTAAATACTGCATATTCTTGATCTCATCTGCCCAGACTTTCCCCACCCTCAAATTTAAAGATGAGCAAGGTCCTCATTGCGTTGTTTGGATAGACTAGACAAACACTTAGAAGAAAATTTCAAAAAGAAGGTTTGAGCAGAACTTTGAAAGACAAAAGGTAAAGTACTGCTAAACTAAGAATTAACTAAGTGTTAGTCAGAATTTACAAAGTATGGGAAATGTTTCTAAGTATAATCATATAATACATCATAGCAACGCAATGAAGATCGTAAAAATAGAAGATTAAGAACATCGCAAATAATTGACAAAGGATGATAAAGAAAAAGGCACAGGAAAAAAGGAGTGAATATGTACTCAATTGTATTGAATATTAACAAAGTATACAAATAAGCATAAATGAACGCAATACAAAAAAAATTTCGCTGTACAAGAGTAAAAGAATTTAAGAGAATTAAGCTTTTCTTTCAAATTCGATTCAGAAGGGTGCACGATTAAAATTCACACCATGCTTCCAATAAACGCTGATACATTTTTGCCGAGGACAGGCAACAATGCATACATCCTCGCAACACACCCCTTAACTAAACACATTTCTAGAGGATACCTCAATATAGTGTATTTAGCTAAGAACGGGCAAAGAACATATACGATCGCAACACACCCCTCATCGCAACGCATTTGGGTGTATTGGATGCAAGGTGTCTCTTATTACTACTCACTACACCCATCATCTCGTTACATACCAGTTTATATTCTTTTATTTTTAATTCATCAAAAACGCAAGTCGAAAGGACTTTGTGGTGATTCATCCAATCATTCACAAAAACTATACGACAGGTGCTACTAAATTAAAGGAATGGAAATACATGCGAAATTAAATTGGAAGGAAATACAAAAAGTATTAAAAACGAATCCTAATAGACAGTAAATAATGGAATTTAGAAAGTGGTAAAAGAAAGTTGTAAAGAAAGCAAGTAAACATAGATAGGGATGCTAATTGAAAGAATTTCTTAGAATTACTGCAATTGCTTCCCCTGCAAGCGGTTTAATCCATCTTTCCCAAGTCAATGGTGTCCATGCGTTACTCGAAGTCGCCTCCATAGTAGGGCTTAATCCATTGACCATTGACTTTAAATGCGCCATTTCTCGTCTAAAGTTGTTAGTTCCACTGCGCCGTGAGGAAAGATTGTCTTGATTCGGAATGGCCCAGACCAGCGAGACTTCAATTTTCATGGGAACAATCGCAAACGTGCATTAAATAATAATACTTGTTGACCTTCGATGAATGGTCGTTTATGCGGTCGTCATGCCATTTCTTGGTTTTCTCCTTATATATCTTGGCATCTTCATAAGCGTCCCTTCGCCATTCGATTAGCTGGCTTAATTGTAGATTCCGGACTTTCCCCACACTTGCTAAATCAAACTTCAGCTTTTTGCATGCCCACATTACCTTATGTTCCAACTCGAGCGGTAGATGACAAGCCTTTCCAAAAACCAAAGCATATGGAGACATGCCAATTGGTGTTTTATAGGCAGTCTTGTATACCCACAATGCTTCATCAAGCTTGGGTGACCAATCCTTCCTGGAAGTATTGATTACCTTCTCCAAGATAGTTTTGATCTCTCTGTTAGAAATCTCTGCCTGCCCATTAGTCTGTGGGTGATAAGCAGTCGCAACTTGATGGATGACATTGAATTTAGTCAACAGGTTAGCAATTATGCAGTTGATAAAGTGAGAGCCCTCGTCGCTGATTAAGGCCCGTGGTGTCCCGTATCGAGCAAAAATGTTCTTCTTCAGAAACTTCGCCACTGTGGCCACATCATTCTTGGCACATGCGATGGCTTCAACCCATTTTGATATGTATCAACCGCAACCAGAATATAGTGATGACCTTCTGTTGGTGGAAATGGGCCCATGAAGTCAATTCCCCAAACACCAAACAATTCAACCTCTAAGATTGACATCAATGGAATTTCATTCATTTTAGACATATTCCTCGTTCTCTGACATCTGTCGCATTGCACAACATGGCCATGGGCATCCCTAAACAGTGTTGGTCAGAAATAGCCATACTGTAGAACTTTTGTTGCGGTCCATTGCCCCAAAAAATGTCCTCCATATGGGAACTCATGACAAAACTCTAAAATGTGCTTGGCTTCGTGCTCAGGAATGCATCGACGTAATATATGATCAGGTCCAAGTCGATATAGGAATGGATCATCCCAGAAATAAAATTTGGCATCATGTCTTAGCTTCTTCTTCTGCTGGTACGTATAGTCATCCGATATTTGACCTCAAACGATGAAATTTACCATGTCTGAATACCAGGGAACATTAACGTCTACTGCCATTAGCAACTCATCGGGGAATCTTTCCTCAATATCTTTTTCTGTCCCTTGAACCTCGCAATTCTCCAATCTTGATAAATGATCTGCGACTTGGGCCTCGATGCCCTTCTGGTCTTTGATCTCTAGGTCAAACTCTTGTAAAAGCAACACCCACCATATAAGCCTCGGTTTTGCATCCTTCTTCGTCATCAGATACTTGATCGTAGAGTGATCTGTATACACCACAACGTTTGTTCCAATTAAGTATTGTCGGAATTTCTTCAGTGCAAACACCACCGCAAGCATTTCCTTCTCTGTGGTTGTATAGTTCTCCTGCACATCATTCAATATTTTACTTGCATAATAAAGAGGATGCAATACCTTATCCTTGCGCTGACTCAAAACTGTGCCCACAACATATCCGCTAGCATCGCATATCAACGCAAATGGTTGCGTCCAATCTGGCACAATCAAAATGGGTGCGGAGATGAGCGCATCTTTCAATGTGTTGAATGCTTGGGTGCATGCATCATCAAAATTATATTCTCGGTCAGCTTCGAGGAGTGCACTTAAGGGCCTTGCGATCTAGCAGAAGTTGCAAATAAATCTTCTATAAAACCCAGCGTGTCCTAGAAAGCTCCTAAGTGTTTTTACGTTCACTAGTGGGGGTAACTTGGAAATTGCATCGATCTTTGCCTGATCAACTTCCAATCCCTCCTTAGAGATTTTGTGACTCAGAACTATTCCTTCTTCCACGATAAAGTGGAATTTTTCCCCGTTCAAAACAAGATTTGTTGCCACGCATCTCTTCAAGACCTTTTCAAGGTTAGACAAATAGGAGTCATATTATTGCCGAAAACTGAGAAATCATCCATGAATACCTTGACTGACTCCTTCAAGTAATATGAAAATATTGCCATCATGCATCGTTGAAAAGTGCCCGGTGCATTGCAGAGACCAAATGGCATGCGTCGGAATGCAAACGTACCAAATGGGCACGTGAAGGTCGTCTTATCTTGATCCTCCGACGCAATTGCTATTTGGTTATACCCTGAATAGCCATCAAGAAAACAGAAGAATTCGTTCCCCGCAAGTCTGTCTCACATCTAAGCAATGAACGAAAGTGGAAAGTGGTCCTTTTTAGTGGCCAAATTCAACTTGCGGTAATCCATACAAATTCTCCACCCCGTAGTCGTTCTTGTGGGAATTAATTCATTCTTGTCATTGGTGACGACTGTCATCCCCCTCTTTCTTTGAAACACACTGCATTGGGCTTACCCAGCTGCTATCAGATATCGGGTAGATAACACCTGCGTCCAGCTACTTCACTATTTCCTTCTTCATGATCTCCCTCATGGTAGGGTTCAAGCGACGTTGCCTTTCTACTGATCCAGTCTTACCTTCTTCCAGACGAATCTTGTGCATACAATATGAGGGACTGATTCCTTGAATGTCTGCCAAGGTCCATCCTAAGGCCTTTGCGTTATTTATTAGGATCTGTATGAGCGCATCTTCTTTCTCCTTACTCAGTGATGAAGAAATGATAACTGGTAACGTGTTGTTACTTCCTAAGTAAGCATACTTAAGGTGCACGAGCAACGACTTTAACTCTAGCACAGGTGGTTCTTCCAAAGATGGCTTAATGTGTTGTGATGTCCATTCAAATAACTCGAGTGGTTTAAAATTTGATTCAACATGAATTTCGGCACAGTCCTCCTCCGACATTGCGCCGATTTTAAAATCCTCTTCCTCCAGCTCCTTTAGGGGTTCGTGCCAATGTTCTTCCCGCAGTTCCTCAATATATTGGCAGTTCTCTACATCACCTGGGTACTTCAATGCATTGAATACGTCGAATTTTACTTCCTAATCGTCGACCCTGATGGTCAATTCTCCCTTTCGCACATCGATCAGCGCTTGCCCTGTTGCAAGAAATGGACGACTAGAGATGATAGGGATATTTCTATCAGCTTCGTAATCCAATATGACAAAGTCTGCCAGAAAGATAAACATGTCCACTTGCACGAGAACATCTTCTATCTTGCCCTTAGAAAGCTTTATCGATCTATCAGTTTGTTGTAATGTGATCGTGGTTGGTCTTGCTTTGCCGATGTCCAGCTTCTTAAAAATCGACAAGGGCATCAGATTTATGCTTGCCCCTAAATCGCACAGCGCATTCCCGACCATCTTCGCTCCTATCGTGCAGGGCAATGTAAAACTCCCAGGGTCCTTCATTTTAGTGGGGAGATTATTTTGAAACAGAGCGCTGCAGTCATATGTTAACGCAACTGTTTCATTTTCCCTGGTCTTTCTTTTATTGGCCAGAATATCCTTGAGAAATTTTACATAACTCGGCATCTGCTCTATTGCTTCTATCAAGCGAATGTTAATGTGTAGCTGTCTGAGAACGTCCAGAAACCTCTGAAATTGCATGCTATTATCTTTATTCTTTATTCTGGACAGGAAAGGTGGAGGATCCGCCGTATTTCTTGTTCACTTGGCTGTTTGGTGAGGTCCTGTACTTGCTGTGTTTCATTAGCTAGAGATTGCGTTGATTTAGAATTCATATCTTGAGGAGCTTCATCTTTTGTAGATGAAATTACGTTTGAACTAGTACTTTTTCCAATATTAGTTGACTGGTCATCATCAACAGTCGAATCTACTGGTGTTGTTGCCGCATCTGGTACTTTTGGTATAGGGGCTGTTGTTCTACCACTCCTTAATGTCACTGCATGACATTGTTCTTTACCTCTAAGCCCCGATACTCCTGAGTTTTCGTGCCGCGTACCAATCACTTTTTTCTTTAATTCCCTCGCAAGCTGATTTATTTGTTCTTCTAATTCGTTAAGGGATTCAGCTTGCGGTTTTCTCGTTGCCTCGATCTCTTCAATATATATTTTTAACGATGTCTCCAGAGATGAGGTGCTGCAAGAGGTATCATATAAGAATGGTTGGTCACAGGGTGGTGTACCTTGAGGATTATTTAGGCTGCATTCCAGATAAGTGAAGACTGAAGGGTTGCCTCGATCCCCTTGATAACTAAATTGATAGAAACTATGGCACTCCTGATTGTGATTCTCATCAAAACCAAAAATTGGGTGATCCAACCAACTAGGGTTGTGGATGTTGCCAAATGATTCATCGTAGACAGCATATACGGGTTGTTGATTCCATGGGCAGACTTCTACTGGATGTCCCTCTCCTCATTGAGTGCAATCCATTGCGGCCACGTGAGTCATTGCATTAACTTGTGCTGATCCTTGAGAGAGAGTTCTTTGTTGGTTAGCCACTGTCTGGAGGACTGAGGTCATTGTGGTCATTTGAACAAAGTGCGCTCATTGTATCCGTTGACACATCGGCACTTTCTACTCTTTCTTGCTCCCGACCTCTTACCTCAAGTCCGGTATCAACCCACTCATCAGAATGTCGCGAGATGCGATCCAATATGTTCTTTGCTTCCGTATATGACTTATTCATTAATCCTCCTCCAGCGGAGGCATCAATAACTGCTTATGTTGATTGGTCTAAGCCATTGTAAAAGGTTTCCATCAAAATACTATCAGGAATCTCGATATGCAGACAACTCTTCACTAACCGTCTGAATCGCACCCAGGCGGTGCTCAAGGATTCGTAACCCTTTTTTTCGAATTCCAAAACATCCCTTCGCCTTTTTGCATAGACGAATGGAGGAAAGAATCTGTTCATGAACCTATCAACCAACTACTCCCATGAATTAATCTTATCTGGCTTTAACGACTGAGCCCACCTCTTTGCTTCATCCCGCAATGTGTATGGGAATACATATAGTTTAAGCCCTTCTTGAGTTACACCAGCATGGAGAATGCACTGCACATGTCTACAAAATTCGTCAAATGAGCGTGTGGTTCTTCTCCCTGTAATCCTTCAAATTGTCCCACATTCTGAATCATCTGCAGCATAATAGGTTTTATCTCAAAGCTTACATTCTCCTCAACCATGGGTTTTAAAATTCCTGGTGAGAAATTATAAAAATCTGGCGCCGCATAATCCCTCATAGGGATATTGTGGTAAGCTGTAAGAAAAACTGGATCTTGCACTAGTAAATTTCCCATTTGGTTTCCTGCGGGTGCCATCTCTTCATTAGCCATGCTTCTTCACCAATTAATTTGGCCCTGATGAACTCTTGCGCGAATAGTACACTTGTTCTTTGGGCTTTTTAGAATTACCAGATCACTCCAGCACACATAAGCCGTCAGATTGCTCTCCGCGTTGAACAGTTAGTACAAAGAGATCTGTCCTACACATACCACAAAAATATTCAACACTAACCGTTAACTAGTCCTCAACAATAACACCATAAACTTGGTGAATGCAGAAATGCATGCGATGCTTAGATGATGTGATACTACTTCTAGATATGCGTTAATTATGAATGTTCTTGTAGTATGCTGTGTGTTGTCACAAGTTTTCTTGCGTTGGAACCAAGTATAATTCCACCACAAGTTTCTCGGTGTGATCCGAGGTCGAACATAGGGACACTTTGAGGTTATTGCGGTATGTTTGTGATACATGCGACCAGGTTTTTCAATTTAATAAAGTGTTGTGTACAAGTATATAAAATTGCAGTAAAAATGCAATAATAAAATAAAGTACAGTAAACCTAAGCTAAGATGATACAAGATGCAGGTTTCATGATACAAGATGCTGGGGTCTAGGCTGGCTGTGAAGATTATGTAAAGATCGTGTAATGTGACGACAAGTTTTATGTACAAAGCATAAAGAGAAAGATAACTAATATAAACATCGCAAGTTCTTAATTGCGTTAAAGCTATAAGTACGGTTCTGCTTTTCCCTTGGCGTACACCTTTCAGTGATCAGCCGCGTTCCCATATGTCTTTGGTGAAACAGAGACGAATGTAATGAATGCAAGGTTGCTTCCATCTCTGGAAGTACTACTCGCTTTAGTTAATGCATTCTTCTAACCTTCTCTCGATACATCAAAATGGCATCTTCACTTGTGCTCTCACAGGTGAAGATGTCGTCTAGCATGCCTTAGCTAAATGCATTTATCTCTTTAACACAGATTAAGTTACTCGTTTAATCCATATTAACCACCAGGGGATTAAGAAGACATCATAGAAAAAGTGATTAACGAGGGAACAAAAATAGACAGAGAACGAAATATCACAATGATCGAGACTTCTATTCAGCGTCTGATACATGGTTTTGTGAATGAAGAGATAAAGAATATGAAATACAATGATGAAGAGAGTTAGGAACAAATACAAACAAGCACCAACGTCTCAATGCCTATTTGAATGGAGATCTACTTGCCGGAATGGATGGATCAAACGGATGGATGAGCTTCCCTCTCAGGCTTGCTCAACCGGTAGCAGGAATCTGAACACAGAGCTTCACATTGGGGATCTGACAGAATAACACTGAGACTCACCTCTCGGCCTTGCCTCTTCTTCTTCCAAAATTTCTTCAGTTTACACTCAGCTCAGCCTTTCTCTCAACAATCTAGCAACAATTAGCCCCGTACCAAGTAGCATATTTTCTCTGAATTCTATGGGGGTATTTATAGGTGAAGATCTTTGACTCTGGTCTTGTGGTCCCCACTTTTTGTTATGGAAATTTCGAAGATGGAGGAATAATTATTCCTTCTGTTATGCAATTAGACCGTCAAATCTGCACAATCGTTAGTTGTACACGTGTCACAATCCTTCGCTTTTGCGTTGCTCGGCTACATATTTCGATCAGGTGTTCGCATTTGGTGTTGTTTTTATTACCACATGCGGTTGAAATATAGCTCTGGATCGACTGTTGCATTGCGCCGTCATTGCGGTAATCGTTTCTTCATTGTTGATTGACGGGTGCAATGTGACAGAGATGCGTTGATCAATTCGTCTTGAGCTTTAATCGCAAGCGGTGACTTGGTTTCCTGCAAAATAGAGTATAAATCTCTCATTTTCTTCCATCTTTATGATGTTAGTGGGTGTAATTTTGATAATTTATAATTATTGTATTTCTGAGCTAATTTTCATACAATCGATGCATGTTCACTAATTTTTGGCCGCAATATCAAGATAAGATGGCATAAATAACTTGTATTTGTACAAGTTATCAATGCCATGGAATAGAAAAAGAGCTATAATTTATATGTTTCATGAGATGAAATATTAAAACTATAGGTTATAAATATATTATGGTAAGTTAGTTATCATATATATTTATAATAATATTAAAAATTGAATAATTATTTATTTTTCTCTAATAACCAATTGAGTGGGAGGTTATTGGTGGTTTAGGGGTAACCATGTGATAAAAGGAAAAATGTTTTCCAATTTTAGTAAGAAAAGAAAAGAAAAGAAAAGAAAATTGTGATTTTGAGATTTTCAATCTCGGAAAATTCTCAAGGAGGAGTTGTCAAGTAAATTAGATTTACTAAGCGATAGCTTGGAGTTAGCTAAACGATCATGGAATGTTCTTCATGATAGACACTCAGCTAGACGATGAGCTAAACGATCGCATAGCATTTGCTAGATGATCGCACAGCTTTTCCTAAACGATTGGGCATCAACCTATAGGATTGATTGTTCCATCGCCCATTTGCTCAATCGTTTACACGATTGGGGTTCCTCCGATTTTCTGGATCTAACCAAGTCCATGCAGAGTCCACCCTATGGATTCTCACACTGAGAATACCAAGGTAACCTTCTTGGTGGTGTCATACTCAACTCGACACAGTGGACGTTCTGTACAGGCCTTTCACGGTGTTCGGGGTGTTTGTGACCTTGGTGATCGCTTAGTTCAAGTGCGTAGTGATCGTGCAGTGGAGCGGTCATGTTGGACGAATGTTTGTGTGCTGCTATGATCAAGTGTTCGTGATCAAGGAACTTGAAGATGGGTCTACAAATGTTTGTTGATTCTTCCCTTGATTTGTAGTGAAGCATGCTATAATTTCTATTTTTTGCATAACCACATGTTTCCATTTGTGATTATAATTGTAAAGTTCATATACGATTGAAATTTGGAAAGATCTTTCTGCTGCTCATGGAAATCCTTGTGTTCAATTTCCTTTAATTGGTATCAGGGTTAGGTTGTTCTTATATCCCACTACTCTCCAAAAGAGGAGGAAAGACAGTAAATCTGATTTATTAGTCTTGGAAATGTGTTTGGTAGAGAGTGATGATTCTGCCTAGATCCTAGATTCGAGTGCTACCAATCATGTCAATTCCTCTTAGCAAGGATTTAGTTCCTGGAAAACGTTGCCACGGGGAGAGATAACTCTATGAGTCAGCACTGATGAAGTTGTTTCGGCTATTGCCATAGGCAAGCTGAAGTTATTTGTTGACAAGAAATGTTATATGTTACTGGATAATGTTTTTGTAGTTCCTCATATTAAGAGGAACTTAATCTCAATTTTTTATCTCATTGAACATGGGTATACCATCTCCTTTGATGAGAATAAAGTGTCCATTTTAAAGAATGGAACGGAGATTAGTTATGGTTCAATAGAAAGTAACTTATATGTACTAATGTCGTTAGTCATAAAAGCCTTGTTTAACACTGAAATGTTTAGTAAGGCAACAACAGCTAAAACACCAGAGGTTTCTCCTAAGGAAAACACCCATCTTTGGCATCTAAGGTTAGGTCACATCAACCTCAATAGGATTCAGAAGTTGGTGAAAAGTGGACTTCTAAAGAGTTTAGAAGAAAACTCCTTTCCAGTGTGTGAATCATGCCTCGAAGGCAAGATTACCAAATGACCTTTTACTGGAAAAGGTTACAGAGCCAAGGAAGCCCTGGAGCTTGTACATAGAAATGTTAGAGTTAGAGATGGGTATGAATATTTCATCTCTTTCATAGATGTTTATTCAAGATACGGGTATCTCTACCTAATGCAACGTAAGTCTGAAGCCCTTGACAAGTTCAAGGAGTATAAGGCTGAAGTTGAAAACTTGTTAGGTAAGAAGATAAGAACACTACGATCTGATCGGGGTGGAGAGTATATGGACTTCCAATTCCAGAACTATATGATAGAACTTGGGATTGCATCTTAACATCCGGCCCCTGGTACACCTCGGCAGAATGGTGTATCAGAAAGGAGAAATAGCACCTTGTTGAACATGGTTCGGTCTATGATGAGTTATGCTCATCTTCCAGACTCGTTTTGAAATTAAAAGAAAGTGAAGCAAATGTTGTTTCATGCAAAAGAAATTTCTGAAGTGTTCATTGTCTGGAATGAAACCCTCTGACAAAAAGAAGTCTGTCCCTTCATCATCTAAAGACAAAAGTGTACATATGAAGAAAAAGGGAAAACGGAATAAACAACCTACTGCAAAGAAAAACAAAGCTCCCAAAGGAAAATATTTCCATTGTGGAGAAGACAGGCACTGGAAAGAAACTGCCCGAGTATTTGGCTGAGAAGAAATGGAAAAGGAAAATCAAGGTAAATCAGATTTACTTGTAATTGAAACATGTTTAGTAAAAAATTCTCACTTGACCTGGACATTAGATTCAGGAGCCGCTAACCATGTTTGCATTTTTCTACAGGAAACTAGTTCTTGGAATCAACTCTCAGAGTACGAAATGACTTTCAAGGTGGGAACAGGAGAAGTCATTTCAGCTGAAGCAATGAGAGATGTCAAGTTGTTTTTTGAGAATCTTTTATCTTGTTAAGAAATGTATATTATGTACCAAAGATGAAAAGAAACTTGATCTCCATATCATGTCTACTGGAAAATAAGTACAAAGTATATTTTGTTATGCTAGACTTGAAAATAACTTGTCTGTGTTAAAACCATCTGAAGCAAAAGCCATTTTAAATATAGAGATATTTAAAATGGCAGAAACTCAAAATAAAAAATGGAAAATTTCTACTAACGCCTATCTTTGGTATCTCAAACATGGTCACATAAATCTCAACAGGACTGAGAGATTAGTTAAAAAAGGTCATCTAAATCAGTTAGAAGAAAACTCTTTACATTCTTATGAGTCATGTCTTGAAGGAAAAATGACTAAAAGATCTTTTTCTGGATAAGGTCTTCATGCCAAAGAACCCCTCGAAATTATACATTCAGACCTTTGTGGTTCAATGAATGTAAGAGCACGAGGTGGATATGAATATTTTGTTAGTTTTATTGATGACTATTCTAGATATGGCTATATTTACTTAATAAGTCACAAGTTTGAAACTCTCGAAAGATTCAGGGAATTCAAGACCGAAACAGAAAACTTATTAAGTAAAAGAATTAAAACACTTCGATCAGATCGAGGTGGTGAGTATATGGATTTAAAATTCAAGAACTACAGAAAGGAGAAACCGAACCTTGTTAGACATGGTTTGATCAATGATGAGTTTTGCTCAGTTACCTCAATCCTTTTGGATGTACGCTGTATAGACTGCAATATATATTCTAAACATGGTTCTGTTGAAAAGTGTTTCTAAAACACCGTATACGTTGTGGAAAGGACGTAAAAATAGTGTACTTTACTTTCGTGTCTGGTATTGTCCGGCACACGTGTTTGTACAAAACCCAAAGAAATTGGAACGACATTCAAAATCATGCCTCTTGGTTGGATACCCTAAAGAAACAAGAGGTGGATTTTTCTATGATCCCCAAGAAAATAAAATATATGTTTCGACAAATTCTACATGCTTGGAAGAAGATCATATTAAAAGTCATCAACCTCGCAGTAAACTAATATGGAAAGAAATGACAAAAGATACTACATACAAATCAACAAAAGTTGTTGATCAAGTTAGTCCATCAACAAAAGTTGCTGCCCGATCACATTCTTCATAAGAGTTAAAAATGCTCGACGTAGTGGGAGGGTTGTTAAATAACCTGAACGCTACATGGGTTTAACAGAAACTCAAGACATCATACTTGATGATGGTCTAGAGGATTCATTGATCTTTAAACAGGCAATAGAAGATGTTGATAGGGAACAATGGATAAAAGTCATGGATGTAGAAATGGAGTCCATGTACTTCAATTCTGTATGAGAACTTGTAGATCAACCACGTGAGGTTAAACCAATATGTTGTAAATGGATCTACAAATGGAAAAGAGACCAAACTAGCAATGTCAAAACCTATAAAGCCAGACTCATGGCAAAAGGTTTTACCCAAAGGGAAGGGGTTGACTATGAAAAAACCTTCTTTCCTGTTGTCATGATAAAATTAATAAAAATACTGTTATTGCCGCATAGTATGACTATGAAATATGGCAAATGGATGTCAAGACACCTTTTTTGAATGGCCATCTTGATGAGAGTATTTTTATGTCTCAACCAGAAGGGTTCATTGAATAGGGTCAAGAATAAAAGGTTTGTAAGCTTAAAAGATCCATTTATAGATTGAAGCAAGCTTCTACATTATGGAATATAAGACTTGACACTACGATCAAATCTTATGGTTTTGAACAGAATGTTAATGAACCTTGTGTATACAAGAAAATAGTCAACAAAACTATAGCATTCTTGGTACTTTATGTTGATGATATCTTGTTCATTGGGAATGAGACAAGTTACCTTTCTGATGTAAAGAGATGGTTAGCATCACAGTTCTAAATGAAAGATTTGGGAAATGCTCAATGTTCTTGGGATTCTGATTTTTCGAAATCAAAAGAATAGAACCCTGGCACTATCTCAGGCATCTTATATTGACAAAATGTTGTCGAGATATAATATGCAAAATTCAAAAAAAGGTATGTTACCTTTCAGACATGATTTCATCTGTCAATGGAACAGTGCCCTAAGACACCTCAAGAAATTAAGGAAATGAAAAGAATTTCACATGCATCGACATTTGGGAGTCTGATATACACTATGTTTTGTACATGTCCCGACATATGCTCTACAGTTGGAATCGTCAACGGGTTCCAATCTAACCCAAGACACAATCATTGGACACTGTAAAAAAACATCCTCAAATATCTCAGAAGAATGAGGAACTATGCGCTTGTGTATGGATCTAAGGATTTGATTCATACAGGATACACTGATTCTGATTTTCAGACTGACATAGATTCTCGGAAATTTACTTAAGGATCAGTTTTCACTCTTAACGAAGGAGCTAACTCCACGATGGAAGCATAATACGTAGCTGCATGCGAAACAGCTAAAGAAGTAGTGTGGTTGGGCAAGTTCCTGACAGATTTGGAAGTGGTTCCAACTATTTACCTGCCTATTACTCTGTATTGTGACAACAATGGTGCACTTGCTAATTCAAAGGAACTAAGGAGTCACAAACGTGGAAAACATATTGAAATAAAGTACCATCTCATTAGAGATATCATACACCGAGGAGACGTGATAGTCACGCAGATAGCCTCAGAAGACAACCTTGCCCATACTTTTGCGAAAGCCCTATCAGCTAAAGTGTTCAAGGGCCACTTTGTTGGACTAGGACTATGAGAATCATAATCTAGAGCAAGTGGGAGAATGTCAAAGGGTATTTTAGATGCCCTAGTTTATTGTATTTTTCTCTCTTTATTTCTCAACACTGTAAATATTATATATTTATATGTCTGTCTCACTGGAGTATTAGTCCAAGTGGGAGATTGTTGAGAATGTCCTAAACTTGCAGTAAGTAAATATTGTTAACATATTCTACTTATCAAAAATATTGTTGAGTATTTTATTCAATAAATTACTATTGATATTACATTCTTTTATGAAAATCCAATAAACAGATCCATAGCCATAACATGAATATTTTAACTTACATAAAAGAGGATCAAGTTTTAGTATGTAGCCAAAATGATCTATAAGTATACGGATGAGATTAGGTACCTCATCCTGGCAACATTATTTGATGCGACCCATTTTGTATACTTTTACAAATGATGTTATCCAAAAATCATTCATGTGTAGACATGTGAGTGGGGGCATCCTGTGCAAGGAGTTTGCATAAGACCAGACATCGAAATAGTCAATTTTCTTCATAACAACCGTTTACTATTAAAACTGACTATCTCAAACTCAATGACCTATGGTAACTCGATCTTAATACTAAGATAACTATGAACTCCTTTTTATTCAGAATTATCTTTTGATCAACATAGGTGAGAGTAGTCCAACAATATTACTCAATAAGCCTCCCATTTTGGGGATAAGACCAGATAGATAGCTGGGGACATAGGTTTGCAATATGGAATTCATTCCTACTCGATTTATAGTTAGCATATTGGTTGTTCTCTTAAGCGCTAATGCCTTGTCTTGAACAACAGGGCCCCACCCCTCTCATGGAAGAGAGGTTTATGATGTATAAGTTGGACTATAAATCAAATCTTGAATGGAGGATCAGTGAGAGCTTAAGGAGCAAGATGTATTTACAAAGGTAAAACGGTAATCTTTGACCCAGCTGTAAATATGAACAACCTGTGAAGGATTGACTTACCGATTATGGTTAAAATGGACAAAAATATATCTACAGTGAGGAGAGTACAACTATCAAGCTATAGTGGAATGTCTTGGTTGTTAACGGAAAGTGATTAATTTTGTTTAAAGAGTTTAACCAATTAATTGCAAATCGTTGGAGCTCATGATCTGTAGTTCATAAGGTCACTCTACTAGCTTGTAATTTGGATTAGTAAATTGAGTAATCTTGATGAGATTTCAAATTAGGGTCTAGAATTTAAAATATTAAAATTCAATTATGGTTTCTATTAATCGTATTTGATACAATTGAAATGTTTAATTTTATCAAAATTAAACAAAAGGAGAATCGATTAATGTTTAAACTATGATCTAAATATTAATTACATGAAATTAAATTCATTGTAGTGAAATTTGTATTTTACTAATTTAATATTAGATATTAAATTAACAAAATTAATTAAAATGTTTAATTAATTAGTTTTATTTAAAATTAATTAATTGAATTAATTTTTATAAAACTAATAAACAAATAAATTAGTTTATTTGTAAATTGATTTTAGAAATCAATTTTTTAAACAAATTTTGAAAACACAAAATGGAAATTTCCAAAAGTTGGAAATCTCCATTATGGATGCAAGCACCTTATTCATCCAATTCCACTCAATTCATGAAGAAGAAGTTGGCTGCATGCAAGCTTTGAGATTGCATGATGAAAGCTTTATAAATTAGAGTGTTGGGCTGAATCATGAGCAAACCTTCAAAATTTCTACAAGACAACTGCATAATTCGAAACCCTCTCCAAACCCTCTTCAATCTTTATCAAAATCAGCTCAGTTTAGTGTTTCCACCACATAATCCTTGCAAAAGAATAGTAGAGAAGATCTTCATGGTGGTGTACTTGTAGATTGAAGCATCTTTTCGTGGAGCTCAGTTGCTTCTGTAGAAGTTTCATCAAAGGTATTGCAATCTACAAACCCTCTTATTTATTAGTTATTCTAAAGCATGTTTTAAACTCAAATTCAGTGTAATTAGAGTGCTTATTGATTATGATTTTCTCTGCTGCATGTTAATTTACTCCATCATAAATAAGGCCTTACGTGATTTAGGTGCCTCAATTAATCTGATGCCTTGATCTCTGTATAGGAAACTGGACATATGAGAGGTAAAGTCGACGACGATCTCATTGCAGTTGGCAGATCATTCCCTCGCCTACCCTCGTGGTGTACTAGAAGATGTTCTGGTTAAAGTCGGCGATTTCACCTTCCCAATGATTTTGTGGTCCTAGACATGGAAGAAGATGCTGAAATTTTCATAATCCTTGGATGACCATTCCTAGCCACAGGCAGACCTTTGATTGATGTTTATGATGGCAAGCTTACACTTTGGGTGAACGATGAATAGGTAAGAAGAGTAAATTTTCTCGATTATATTCGTAAGAGAGATATTGAATTGGTGGACGAAGGGAGAGAAGAATATGTTTTTTTTGGTAATTGTTGTTCAACGAATTTTTTTATGTGAATGTCAGTGCAAGAGAAAATTATATATTTCAGGTGTTGCTATGCATGGAATGACAAAGCCATCTTGAAAGTTGTCTCAATTTGTCTTTGTCTAGCTAAGGACATTAAACTAAGCGCTTCTTGGAAGGAAACCCAAGTGTTCCAGTTTTATTTCATTTGTTATTTGATTTTTTTTTTTGGATAGAGAACCACCTCACGAGTATTTTGTTTCGATCCTCAGGTTGGAGATGATGCTCAAGTGTTTTCAAGCACCAATTCGCCATCCAAAATCGTGAATCCCTGCTTATTACCCATGCTCGTATCACTCGTCTGTTGTGTGATTGTTTTAGATATTATGCATTAGGGAGAATGCATCTTTTTATGTTTGGGGTTGTAGGCGTACTTTGTGCTTGAATCTTGTGCTTTTATGCATGTTGTTTTGAGTTGATTGTTTTATGCATGTTATTCTTGATTTTTAGGAAATTTTGAAAAAATATTAAAATTTTGAAAAAGAGTTCACTCTGGTTTGGAAGAATGTTGATACTGATTGAATCGTGTTCTTTGGTTGTTTTGTTTTAATATAATGGATGATGAGTCACTCATGATGTATGCCATGTTTTGAAGTAGTTGGATAACATAGTCCTGTCTTGAGTGTTCTTTGTTCTTAATTCCTCTTTGTATCCTCTGTTATCTTGAGCACAAACCACTTTAATTTAGAATCTTTAACTGAACAAAGCATTAATTTATGTCAATTTTGTTGTCATCTCGAAAGGTCCCACTGGTTAGAGAGTGTCTTGCATGATGGTTTGTAATGTTAGACTAAGAGAAAAGAAAAAAATATTGGTATTTCCATTGAGATATATATATATATATATATATATATATACACTGTGCACTCACACGCTTGAAAGAAATATCTTTTTATTATTTTTAAACTTATAATGTGTATGCATGGATGGGGGTAAAAATAGCTGCCTTTGCTGTGATCAGTTAGAACACCTGGGAATTGACTAGGTATAGCTCCCTACAGTGGATATGTGAAAGCTAGTGCCCCTAAGTAAGACGATGCAAGTGTAGGACCCTTTTGCTATTTAAAAAAGAGAGAGAGAGAGAGGTAAGGCATCTTAGTGGACATATTACTTCCTTGAGTGTGATGATGCTTGGCAATTGGTGCTTGAGCTAGATTGGAGGAAAACTGATGAAGCTTAATTAAATCTTAAGTCAGTTTTTGAGTTTTGAATTAAAGGAGGAGTTACACACACAGACAGAGAGGATAAAAAGTTTTTTCTTTAAAAACTCTCAAAGATTAGGATGTGTCTGAATTTTTTTGTGGATGAGCGTTGTATATGTTAAGAAGCTAATGAAACCGAAATAAGAGAATGCATGCCTTGAACCTTTTTCATTTAAGTACTCATTATTTCTCCAACTTTTTGTTTCTTTATTTTCTTTGCTCGGTATTAGCAAAGTTTTAAGTTTATGGTGGTGAAAAGCATCTAAAAAGTGCTCTTATTACCTTCAAATTTATAACTAATATTGCTATTTTTTTTTTTTGTTTGACGTGGTTTACTGCGTAATTTTAGGAAACTAAGCATCAAGAGCAATTTGTTCGAAAAGGATAAAAAAAACCCAGGGTAAAACTCCAATTTTGAGCAATTACCGGTTGACCATGAAATTAGGAAAAAACCAAGGACCCAAGAACAATAAAAGAGGAAAATTTGGGGGGGGGGAGCCAGCGTTGGAAGAGTGTTGCAATGCGGCTCCCTAACGCTGCAGACTCGAGAGCAATTTGAAACAGGGTAGCGTTGCAACGCTGTGAGCATTGTTTGGTTTTTAAAGGATGTATATTTTCTATGTTAGTTCACCCATAATTGTGTTGATTATTTGCTTTACTTGCTATTTTTCTAGGATTAAACAATCTCCGAAGCATTTTGGAGTCATTCAAGAAAATTGTGCCAAAAAGATAAAAATGACCAGGAAAATCAACAAATTAGAGAGAATCAAGTAAACACCCAGGAGAGCATCGAGTAAGGCTGTTGGATCATCGACCGTCGAGAGTGTCGAGGATCGAGTATTGATTGTCGAGTGTTGTGGAGCGAGTATTAAACAGAAAAAATCGATGCATTCGTTCTTCTTTCCAGATTTTGATGCGATCCATCCGCATGCTTCACGGCGATTTCCTGCTAGTATAAATGAGTTTAGCTCTTCAGCGAAGAGGGAGAGATATCATTTTAGAAAATCCATCATTCTCTAGAGAGAAAAACTTAGAAATAGAAAAACCCATTTTTTTAGAGAGATTTTGATTTCCAAGAGCAATTCTTGTAATTTTCTATGAGATTGAGTCGATTTGTACTCAGACTTGTATCAACATGCAACTATCAATGGAATGCTTAAAGAACTTCAATCTCCATGAGTAGGTAAATCTTTTTCTTGGGCTACTATGTAATTAGGAATTTTCTTGAGACTTTTCTTGAATTTTCTTTCATATATTTACTTTCTTTTGAATGTTCTTGTTGAGATTTAAAATAAAATTGATTAATAATGAAATGAAGAATCAAGATTAATCAATTTTTGTATGTAAAAATTACATGGTTCTATAACAAATCTGTACTTGTAGTTGCAAAAATTAGTAGTCTTGATAGAAAACGTGGACTTCTTTTCCTCTTTTCTTTAAAGAATCTATTAATTCAGAACATTCATGTAATCAATCTTGAATTTTTCAGTCTTTTGATATCAAGATTGGAATAGTTAAGAAAACCTATGAGTTCAATGCAATTTAGGGTAGTTGTGAAATTTCTTCAGGAAGAAATTAAGACCTAGATTAGAGTTAATTGTTAAATTAGCTAATCAGGGCATTAGGAATTTATTCTTAATGAACTATTGAATAATTTAATTACATGATTTATTATTAAGTCAATGATAGAATTGTCTAGTTATATAAAATCCCCAAGCATTCATTTCCATTGAATTTTATCTCACAATCACTTCTTTATTTCTCTCATCAATAAATTTCCTATATCAATTCTTGCCTTTTGCTTAGTTAGTTTCTGTTAGTTCTTAAAACAAACAAATCCCTCATTTAATCTTTTGCATTTAGGAATTCAAATAGTCAATTTTTAGGCCAATTATTTGTGGTTCTCTTGGGATCGACTTCTTACTTCCGCTATTACTACATGTTTGTTCTAGCTGTAGTTAGCGTTCAATAAATTTCATTTGTTTTGGGTAGATAGAATTAATGACACCTATTTTACACCGAATAAGCATATTATAAATAACAGTGTTTCGCTGCTAGGTCTATAGAGGAGGAAAATAGAGAGCCAACTTTGATAGATACCTAAATTGTAGTTCGTACAAGAGCTAAAATAGAGAAATTCTGATCATTTTTGGTTGAAGACTCGAGATTTCAATTGAGAGTTTATCTAAGAGCGATTCTGGATTGATCGTAATCGGAAGATTGAACGTGATCATGCAATTATGTTGAAGAACAATCCGCTATTCGTGGCGAGAGTCAAGAATATCGTGATTGAGATTCAAACCTATTGAGGGGGGATCATTCTTCTTTGTTAATTTATTTTTTACTATAATGATTATTTGTTTGTTGAATATTGTTATCCAAATCCTGCATGGCTAAACTCTTTTATCTAGGGTATTTGTGGATTTTAGGGATGTTACTCTGAGTAATTTAATTTATAATTGATTGATTTTGCATAGATTTCTAATTTTTTTTTTGCTTAATGATTTTGATTAATTGGCCACTAATTTAATTAACTTAAGTTAATTAGATCAAGAGAATTTAATTCGCTTGACACAATAATTTAAATTGTTATTCGAAATTGCATGAGAGTGAATTTAGAATGAGGGGTGCGATTGAAGGATCTTAATGTTGTAACTATTCAAGCAATAGAAGAGATTCAGGTCGATGGGTAGTTATTTAGATGGTTTAAGCTCGAGAGAGGATTTCGTGATTTTAGAACTTATAGCCTCAATCTAACAATTTCAATCAATTGCATGTCATATTCATTGTATGCCCTAAATGAAACAACACCTTGGAATTGTTTTTCTCTGAATTATTCTTGTGTGTGACTGAGTTTTTGTTATCCTTAGTTATAGATAAAAATCATCTTTTGATTGGCAGGATAAAATTGACAAAGAATTGTGATAGCTAAGTTAGAAAATTTTTGCTTGCGCTGGTCCCTGAGGATGATACCCTATGTGGGATTTATTACTTCAATTGCGTGCACTTGCCCATATCGCCAAGAAGTCATGTTCTCAAATTTCTTAGCAATTATATCAAATATATTTGCTAAGTTAAGGAGTCAACCCTTTTCATTTGTTAATCCATCTATCACACACATTCCAATTTTTTTTTATTTGCTGATGAACTGAGATATTGAGGATATTCCTCTATTAAAACAAATTCTAAATCATCATTCCCTAGTATTACTTTTATGATCAATTTCGTTGTTGAATAATTAAAACCGTAAAACATATTGGAAGCATGCAATTTTTAAGAAGTCGTCATGTGAAATTATAAATAAATTCTAATTAGTAAATTGCTTTCATATCAAACCAAGTTTAAGCAAAGTAATAATGTACCTAAATTTCATTATTTTATTTGCAACGATACTTTAGTGAGTCTGAATAGATACTACCGAGGGGCAGTTAAATTCTCCTTCACTGAAGCAAGAAATCTTTGACTAAATACTATCTCTAGAATAAATCTTATTTCTATAGTCATTTAGTTATCATTTTCGGTCATGAACTTACTAACATTTAGTAACTCATGTAAATGTAACCCTCCATTTTAAAACCTCAGAGGTCGGCCCCAATGATGCTATCAAATTGAAGAGTCAAGGTTGGGAATGGACCTATGAAATCCTATACATTTCTAGAGTTTGAGTTGTTCTGAATCCTATAATACAACCCTATGAGGGGATAGCCATCGTAAAACGACTAGCTTATGTCACTTAAAAACGACAAGTAGGTGCAACATAGGAATCTCACGATTCAAACTAATGGAAGAGATCACAGGACACATTGACACATATCCTTCATCCACTTACTATGAGCCACTTCCCCTATTCACCTTGCTATTGACTCATGCAAACACTTTCCAAATGAAGGTCACTCCTAGGGTGACATGAAGCCGAGCATGAATCTCATGGCGTGAACTGTTAGGGACGTGAGAGCTAAGAATAACATATTGTATAGGTTATTAATTTCCCACTAAAGTGTTCTATTTGTTTTGGGTAAAAATTTACTTAGGTATATTCCGGCTAATAAAACAACCTAAGTCTAGTTGATATATCCCACTAAAGTATAACATTTATATTCCCACTAAAGTATAACATTTATATTTGGATTTAACCTACGATGTCTAAGTAATAAACCAATTTTAAAACTTCACATTGCTCACGCATGATCATAAAACAAGGTTAGCAACACTCAGTTATTTGGTTATAATCCTAAGGTAGGAGGTGTTCGTAAATCGTCAACTTAAATACCTCTAGCCTTAGACAAGATTATAGGTCGGTTGAGTTCTTAACCAAATTTTACAAGACAATGACCTATTTTAACTTATTAAAACAAGTTGTTATTTGTTAACCCTAGGTGAGCATGTATCTCATCTTTGTTATGGATTTTAAATGTCTAATCCATTTTTATAACAACTTATAAAACTTTTTAGACATGCTTTTTATCCATAACATACATCAAGCATTTCATAATTTAATATAACACTTTAAATTAAACACTCGAAACCCTAAACATGCATACTATATATCATAACTCTTTATAACATAGTTTCAATGCATGCTACATGCTTCCTATGGTCGGATTTTAAATCTACATAGCATACTATATGCACATACAAGATTTATTTTATTATAATATACATTCATAATACATAAATAATTAAACACACTGATATGGACCAGTTTTGATATTCCAAGCAAGAAAATAACCTAAATTATTACAATAATAATCAAAACTAGCTTAAACTAACTTATGGACTTCAAGAACTGGCTCGAACCGGACTCGAATCACCTGAATTAGACCTCTAAATCTTCAAAATGGGTTGAATTGACAAAAATTGGGATGAACCAGATCTCTATGAATTGAATCACTCGAACTAGTTACTCGCACGCACATGTTTTGGGTTGAATGATAAACAGCGTCGCGACGCTTCGAGGCAGTAGCACGATTCCAATTTTGTTGCAGCTGACCTTGCTTGCTTCTTTTTTCAATTATAACCTAATTGCAACTCTATTGACTATAACAAATTTACAGATACTTAATCACAAATTAAGGCCCATAAACAAAGAACCAACTACAACAATTAACACTTAATTGAAGAAAAATTTAATACTAAAACTGAAACTATCCATATCAGCAACCATTTTCATACAACCTATGAAAATCACCCACCAAGCTAAAATTAAACTGAATTCAGTATTTAAATCATGCTCTACTACAAATGATGGAGTTAGCATGCAATTAGTAGAAGAAATTAGGATCATTAAGCACTTTAATTCATCAATTTTAGCATTAAATAAGTATTTTCGTTAGATAAAAAGAGAGTTTCTGAAACATATCTTTGTAGAACTCTTCTATCTTCAAATTGAGCTTGAATTTCCACTAAGTATTATAGACCACCACTTGATCTTCCTTACCATTTTCTAGGATCTTAGATTAGGTGGTGGAATCCAATATGAGCTAGGATTTAGGGAATTTTGAGAGGAGAGGACTGGTTTTTGGTATTTTAGGTGAAGAGCACTTGTTCTTCAAACCAGCAAAAAATCTTAGATGCATTCAAAATTGCATGGGGTTTCTCTCATCTTAATATTGCTGGTTTTAATCAATTTCAGCATGCAACTCTTTTGCAACTGAATTTGACACCTCAAATTGAATAAATTGGAAGCAAGAAGGAGGTGGAAGACAAATTAGAGAAAGTGGGGAAAACCCACTTTCTTTCGATTATGATTTAAATTAAACATAAAATTAATGTTAATTTGAAATTAAATTTCAAATTCTAAAGTTAATTCAATTCAATTTAATTTTTAACAAAATTAATTCTACTAATTAATTTTGAATTAAACTAATTTTAATTAATTAAAAAATTGATATCAAGTATCAAATTGTTCAACCACCAATTCCAAAATCATTAATCTATATTCATATAATTAATATTTAAATCAAATTTAAATATTATCCAATCCTCCAATTTCATTTAAGTTAATAATTAAACATGTAATTATATTGTATATAACTACTAATTCCCTTAATTTGAATTTGAACGTTTCAAATTAAAATCATCACTCTATTCTAAGGTTTAATTTGTTCGTGAGTTAGTAGGGGGACCTAATGAACCTACAGATCATGGGTTCCAACGATCCAAGATTGATTGGAGAAACTCTTTAAACTGAATTATTCAACATTCGTTAACTACCACGTCACTCCACTAAAGCACAGTAGTTGCACTCCCGTCACAGTAGATATATTTCTGTCCACTTGATTTAACCATAATTAGTAAGTTGACCCTTCAAAAATTTTTCATAATAGTGGTTGGGGTCAAAAGCTATTATACCCCCGAGATTACATCTTGTTCCTTAAGTCCCACTGATTCTCTAATGAACAATTGTTTTGTGATCCAATCACCAAACCGAGTTCTTCTTGGGCCAATGAGAGGGTGGGACCACTTGTTCAAGACTTGGAATGTAACGCCCGAATCCTTACACTTTATGATCCGACCGCTACGACATGCATACTTAGACTTTTCTATCATGAGATGAGTTTTGGTTGAAATTTCAAAGAACATATCTAAATTTTATTAATTAGATAGAAAAAAAACTACATAGAAATTTATTTATCAAAACACCAGGATCCATAAAACATTAGCGTGGTGGTACAAAATGCATGTGTCTATAATAGTGAGTTTGATGGTTGGCCATTTGAGCGACGTCCAACTCTGCCCTTTACGCTGTGTTCTTACCTACAAAGTCTGTAAAAATATAGGATGAGTACATAATATACCCAGTAAGTAGTTCTCACGTAGGGTAGTGACCAAATGCACAATCACAAGCAACATGTCATGAAAACATATGATTGGGACCAAAAACATATAATAACATGTGGTGGTCGGTTATACTTCCAACATAAATCTCTCCGCCCTGATAGGAAGATGAGGACCTAAGCGAAACTAACCCATCTGATGATTAGCGGGTCATGCAGTCAGTAGGGCCAGAGTCGCATCCAACATCAACCATTAGCATAAACGTTATGCTTCCAACATAAATCTTTCTGCCCTGATAGAAAGATGAGGACCTAAGCGGAAACTAACCCATCTGATGATTAACGGGTCATGCAGTCAGTAGGGCCATAGTCGCATCCAACATCAACCATTAGCATAAACGTTATGCTTCCAACATAAAACTTTCCGCCCTGATAAGAAGATGAGGACTTAAGCGGAAACTAACCCATCTGATGATCAGCGGGTCATACAGTCAGTAGGGCCAGAGTCGCATCCAACATCAACCATTAGCATAACCATAAGATTAGACTGGAAGCATAACTTACACCTAATTAAAACTTGGTTTTAACGTAATCGTGGACAAACATAATGCATGGGGTCCCTTGCAGAGAAACGTGTTCTAAACAATTAACATAACCATGCAATATAATAAAGGTACACTACCATAGAAAATTTAAAGAGAGGCCGAGATAAACTACTTACCTTGACTGTGATCTAATTATTCCTTATTATTCTTTATTATTTTATCAGCAGAGTTTTCCCTTTTTAAATCAAAAGAAGAAATTTGGGCAGCACTTTACCTGAGCTTTTCTCTTTTAATCTTCACAGAACTTCTTCACTCACACTTACTTTTTCACACGATACTATGTTACTGGGATTTTTTTGAGAATGGGTTAAATCTTCGGCAAAGGGTCCTATTTATAGTAGTTTTCAGCTCTTCTCAGTGTGACAAATCATCGTACAGGTGGCTTCTTTAAAATTACTTATGGTTTATGGATTCCGCTCAATAAGACACCTAATTTTGGCTAACGTTTGCCCTTACGTCATCATTCTTTGTTTGTATTCAATTTTAGGGTTTTTCCATGTATAATCTATAAGATCGTGGCCAAATTCAATGCATAATTCACGCTTCTGTCCAAATCTCGCTCACTTTGCTCTTAAAATCTCTCTCTCTCCCGTTTTCTCGCTAGGAATTTACTCTGGATCTTTCTTGTTGGAAATCCCGCTCACTTCACTCTCGCTCTCAAATTTTCTCTTCCGTCTCGCTCTCTCCAGCTTTCTCGCTCTCGCTCTCGCTCCCGCTCTTTCCTACTTCTCGCTAAGAATAGCTCTCTTTACTCTTTCTCTCTCCAACTTCCTTGCTACAATTCTCGCTCTTTCCAATTTTCCTTCAATCTCGCTCTCTCCAGGGATCTCGCTCTTTCTACTCTCACCAGCCTTAATCTCGCTAGCATCGCTCGCTGGGTTTCTCGCTCTCCAATTCTTCCTTCGATCGCGCAGCTCTCTTCTCAGAATCTCGTTTTCTCCAGTTTTCTCGCTGGTGTGGCTCTCGCTCTCTCCTACTTTCTCGCTCCCGCTCGCTCCCTTAAGATAATGAATAAATTTCCAATTTATTTATTTATTATTATTATTATTTTTATATATTTTTTTAATTTTTTTCTAAATTTCCACCCCTTTAAATAAAATTTCGTCCTGCTTATTATTTGATATTTAATTTCCTGTATGCGTACAAATCTGGGTCGTTACATTGAATTAGCACTTAAGAGAATAATCTACTATCCCTAAAAGCAGGTAGGGAGTGAACTCCATCTTGCACCTATGTCCCCATCTATGTACCCGGTCTTACCCTTGAAATTGGAGGCTTATTGAATTGGCGTTGTTGAGCCAACCCTCACCTATGCAAATCTAAGGATAACTCAAATAAATAGGAGTTCATAGTTAGCTCGGGATTAAGTTTAGTTCCCTAGGTCATCACTTTGTAATAGTCAGTCTTAAAAGTTAACCGCGTTATAAAGTAAGAGTGACTTATTTATTCGTTCGGTCTTATACAATCTCTTTGCATAGGACAGCGTCATTTGCATGTCTCCACATGAACGATTTAGAATTACATCGTTTGCACTAAATACAAAGTGGGACACATATGATAGCGTTACTAGAATAACGTACCCATCCTTATTCGTATACTATAGACCGTTTTGACTATTTACTTGAACTTGCTCCATTTTTATGTCTGCACATAAAGTCCAAGTGCTCATGTAATAACCATGGATCTTAGTTTATTGGATTTAGGCATTACAAGTTCAATTTACATATTGAATAACATATTTATTGAATAAACCTCAATAACATCTTTATTGCAAATAGAATTTGTTTAATATTACAAACTACAAATTTTAGGACATATAACCCAACACATAGAAGCCTTGGAACTTGTACATTCAGACTTCTATAGTCTGATGAATGTTAAGGCAAGAGAAGGATTTGAGTATTCATCACTTTTTCTGATGATTTTCTAAATATAGGTATGTTTATATAATGCAATAAAAGTCTAAAGCTTTTGAAATGTTCAAAGAGTTTAAGATTGAAGTTGAAAATGCATTAAATAAAACAATTGAGACATTTCGATCTGATCGAGGTGGAGAGCTTTTGGATCTTTTATTCTAGAACTATTTGATAGAATATATAATAGTATCCCAAGTCTCAGCACCTAGTACACCTCAGCAGAATGGTGTATCAGAAAGGAGAAATCGAACCCTGTTAGACATAGTTTAGTCTATGATGAGTTATGCTTTGTTACTTGACTAATTTTTGGGTTATGCAATACAGACTACAATTCATATTTTGAACTGTGTTCCATCCAAGAGTGTTACAAGAAAACCTTTGGAATTATTGAATGGTCGTTGGTGACGAAAATTAGCGAACGCAATTACGCACCGCAATGGTAGGTTATGCGTTGATTCTCATGCGTCGGTGGTCATTTGTTGGAATGAAACTATGTGTTAACGAATGTATGCGATGACCATGCGTTCCCATCATAAGTTTTCTTTCGCTCACGCCAAGTATAACACAAACGCAAGTTTCTTAGGTGATTCGAGGTTGAACTCAAGGACTTGTAACTAAATGCTATCCGGTAATGTGTATGCGACAGATGAATAAAAGAATGATGGAGGGTATAAGCTAGTAACTACTCCTACTCCTATCTAACAGAAAAAGCAATGAGAAGTATGAATGAGAGGTAGAGACACGGCAACTGTTGACGCATAGTAAATGGATGGAAAATAGATAAAATGTAGGGATGTCTTCATCGCAGCCCTAAGCTTTACTGCAAGGGCAACCTTAGCCAACGCAAGCTATGCGATCATGCTACACACACTCGTGCCTAAATCTAGGACGTATGCGATGTGTATGCAAAGTTTCGAGAGGCCTTATTCCTAAGTCTCTATTCCTGCTCATGTGCTCTCACACGTAAACAAGATGATTGCATACCGCCACCGTATCCTACTTCTTGGACGCATGAAATATCCTCTCCGTAGGGTGCATACGCTGTGTAATAGCAAACGGAGCTTATTCCTAAGTTCCCCATTCTTTCTTATGCATTCTAATCCGCTCTCTTGAGTCTTAGATTTGGATTTTAGACTACTCTTCCAAGTATGCCTAAATTATGAATGATGCGCTCATAAGACAAGGTAATCGCATAAACCTGGCTAACGCAAGATTATTCCTATCTCTAGTGAACACTGGCTTACATTGCTTAATGCGACCAACTGCGACCAACCACTTACCCTCCCGAACAGTTAATTTTTGTTGACATTACTCATAGACAAGCGTTGCGTCTGCCTAAGCAAAGAAGGTTTTCTCACACACTCGTACAACGCACACCTTCCGGTGGTTTGCTACATGCTTCATATCTCTAATCTACATGATTAAGTATGCGATACTGTAACAGTCTCACTAAGTGATGCAATGAATGTTAAAGGTGCTAAGCAAAGAGAGATGGAGGTGGAATTGAAGGAAACATAGAAATGCATTCAACACACAATGTATTAAGTTCTTAATCCAAAATGTAATACAATACAATATAAGAATAGAAAAGGAAATGAAATGACCAGTTGGAAGCAATGTCTTGCTTCCAGTAGATGTGTGTCAAGGCTGCCAGTGGTGCCATGGATGGGCGGTGGAGCTGACTCTCACGAGATCTAACTCTGGCGAAGGCTCTGATCGTCACTTGGAATGGATGAAGGAGATGAAGAACTCTCAAGCTTTCTTCTAACGCGTTCGTTTGAATCACAAGGATCCACCCGAAGGTAGGAAACCTTGGATGAAAACCTTGGATCCTTTGAAATTATGCTCATCGGCTTCTATTTATAAACTTTGATCGCCGACAGAATTAATGGACCTGCTTTGATTTTGACATTCGCGGCGCGTTGTTCTTTTTCTGAATCTTGGCTGCTAACGGTGTGGTAGGTGAAATGTCAACATCATCTTTTGATTTTCCCGAGATATGCATTGATGCTTCCATTCCACTAACCTTGCGGTAATCCTGCTATTATGGTTATTATTGTGTAGCCACAATCTTGAAATGACTGCATTCGCTTGATTACTGCAACTTCTACATGATGAATGCAATCGCTTGACGGTCGCAACTCCTACGTGATGGACGCATGTGGTTGATTACCGCAAAACTCATGCGTTGAATGTATGCATTCGCGTTTTTGATGGAGAATTTCTCCACGTGCGATCGTCTATGCGATAGCCCAGCTTCTGCGTATGCGTCCGATTCCTGCGTTAGCTACAAAGATAGACAATTGAACGCATAATAGTGGGTTAGCAAGATTCTTGGCGTTGAAGGATACAAACTCATTTTCTCATGATTTCCTAACATAATTGTCGCATATTATGCTTAATAGTGCTCCTAATTATAAATAAAAGGCCTAAGATGACGTGCATTTCTGCATGTCATCACACCTCCAAACTTAGAATCATGCTTGTCCTCAAGCATACGTTATACTCAAGAAATTCTTAACTCACCTTCTTGCTTTCCTTTGCAATGACCAGCTTCTCAGAATATAATTTACTCATACCTCTAACCATTGCCGCAATGCTCTCCTTCACTTTAGTTGCTTCTTCAAAAAGATCTTTTCTAAATTTAGATCCGGCAAGCCTTTGCTCAAAAACTTTTTATTCATTCATCGCAACTTTGCGTTAGCTTTTGACAATGCGTTCGTTCAAAATACTTCAAAAACTTACAATGACTAATTCAAATGTGGCGCTGAACCTGGTTACGCTCTTCATTTTGGCTTACCCCCACGTGTGTCATGCGGGCATCCAACTTCAGTTGCATTCCATATTCAACTCAACTCTTGTCTTGCTTGATTTGGCTTTCGCCCGAAAGATGAGTTGCGCTTATGCGTTGATCTTGGTGACTTAGTTTAGTTTTGGCTTGCCCCCACGTGTGTCATGCGGACATTCAACTACAGGTAAATGCCTTTCACAACGTAACTCTTATAGGGTTTCCCCATCGCGTTGACAGTGGAATTTTATTCTCAAAATTATTTTTTTTCTTTCTTTTTTTTTTTGTAGAAATGATCGCAATGTAATGAACACATTTCTCCGAGACCGCTGCCACCCCCAAACTTAGAGGTTGGCAGCGTTCTCACCACAAAGCTAAAAACAAACTTAACAGGAATGCGGTAACAAACGTTTGAGCGAAGTTTTGCGCAAAATAAAACTTAAGACTTTCAAAATTTGAAGAAGCTATTAAAAGTAAGGTTAGCCTTGCAATGCTTTGTTAGCGGATGCGGTGAATTATACATATCATCATAGATGCATCACAAAGGAATGCAATCAGACAAGGAGAATTTCAAAAGGATAATGCATAAAGGATAAGAAGAAAGGACCTTAGGTGGAATAACGCATGCGATTATGCATTGGAATCCACACAATCGAAGCCATGCGTTGAAGGATGAAGGGAATTCTTCTGTTGTAACTGTGCACTGAGGAGAATTATTTTTGCACCTGCAAGGAGCAAATGCACCACAACCTAGGAAGCAGCCACATATCCAAAATAACAACAAAATTAAAATAAAGTAAACTAAGAAAGCAAGGTAAAGATAGAGTAGAAGACATCCCTGGAGAAATTGGAGTGTTGTCACCACAAGAAGTCTTCCATGCAGGAGATTGCTCTTAACTACTTAGGTCAAGATGCCTTGACCATTGGAACTTTCGGCAATTGTTGGGCGCATGCGGCCATCATGTGCTTAGAACTACCTTCAGCTCATACGACTGATTGCCCTTCTACCTTAGGGTGAACATTGGCTTTCGGCGCATCGTTTACACTTCAATATTGTTTGCAACTTGGTCGCACAAGCTACAATACTCCAAAGATAAAAAGGTTGCCTGCACAGACACAAAACTCAACAAACAATTAGCTATCAAGTCCCCGGAAATGGCGCCAAAAACTTGGTGATGAAAATTAATGAACGCAATTACGTGCCGCAATGTTAGGTTATGTGTTGATTCTCATGCGTCTGTGGTCATGTGTTGGAATTAAACTATGCGTTAATGAATGTATGCGATGACCATGCGTTCCCGTCACAAATTTTCTTGCACTCACTCCAAGTATAACGCGAACGCAAGTTTCTTGGGTGATCCAAGGTCGAACTCAGGGACTTGTAACTAAATGCTATGCGATAATGTGTATGTGGTGGATGAATAAAAGAATGACAGAGGGTATAAGCTATTAACTAATCCTACTCCTATCTAATAGACAGAGCAATGAGAATTATGAATGAGAGGTAGAGACACGGCAATTGTTGACGCGTAGTAAATGGATGGAAAATAGATAAAATGTTGGGATGTCTTCAATCGCAACCCTAAGCTTTATTGCAAGGGCAACCTCAGCCAACGCAAGCTATGCGATCATGCTACACATATTTGTGCCTAAATCTAGGACGTATGCGATGTGTATGCGTAGTGTCGAGAGGCCTTATTCCGAAGTCTCTATTCCTGCTCATGTGCTCTCACACATAAACAAGATGACTGCATACCAACACCGTATCCTACTTCTTGGACACATGCAATATCCTCTCTGTAGGGTGCATACACTATGTAATAGCAAACAGAGCTTATTCCTAAGTTCCCCATTCTTGCTTATGTGTTCCAATCCGGTCTCTCGAGTCCTAGATTTGGATTTTAGACTACTTTTCCAAGTATGCCTAAATGATGAATGATGCGCTCATAAGACAAGGTAATCGCATAAATCTGGCTGACGCAAAATTATTCCTATCTCTAGTGAACACTGGCTTACATTGCTTAATGGGACCAACTACTTACCCTCCCGGGCAGTTAATTGTTACTGACTTTACTCGTAGACGAATGTTGCATCTGCCTATAAACAGGCGTTGCTACAACTTCACACTAAGCAAATAAGGTTTTCTCACACTCGCACAACGCACACCTTCCGGTGGTTTGCTACATGCTTCATATCTCTAATCCGCATGATTAAATATGCGATACTCTAACAGTCTCACTAAGTGATGCAATGAATGTTAAAGGTGCTAAGCAAAGAGAGATGGAGATGGAATTGAAGGAAACATAGAAATGCATTGAACACACAATGTATTAAGTTCTTGATCCAAAATGTAATACAATACAATATAAGAATAGAAGAGGAAATGAAATGACCAGTTGGAAGCAATGTCTTGCTTCCAACAGATATGTGTCAAGGCTGCCGGTGGTGCCATAGATGGGCGGTGGAGCTAACTCTCACGAGATCTAACTCTGGTGAAGGCTCCGATCGTCACTCAGAATGGATGAAGGAGATGAAGAACTCTCAAGCTTTCTTCTAATGCGTTCGTCTGGATCACAAGGATCCACCCGAAGGTAAGAAACCTTGGATGAAAACCTTGGATCCTTTGAAATTATGCTCATCGGCTTCTATTTATAGAGCTTGATCACTGATAGCATTAATGGAGTTGCTCTAATTTTGACATTCGCGGCGCGTTGGTCCTTTTCTGAATCTCAGCTGCTAACGGCGTGGTAGGTGAAATGTCAACATCACCTTTTTATTTTCCCGAGATATGCGTTGATGCTTCCATTCCACCAACCCTGCGGCAATCCTGCTATTATGGTTATCATCGTGTAGTCGCAATCTTGAAATGACCGCATTCACTTGATTACCGTAACTTCTACACGATGACCACAATCGCTTGATTATCGCAACTCCTATGCGATGGACACATGCGGTTGATTACCACAACGCCCATGCATTGGACGTATGCGTTCGCGTTTGCTATGGAGAAGTTCACCACATGCGGTCGTATATGCGATAGCCCGGCTTCCGCGTATGCATCCGATTCCTGCGTTAGCTACAAAGATAGATAATTGAACGCATAATAACACATAATAGTGGGTTAGCCGAGATTCTTGGTGTTGAACGACGCAAACTCATTTTCTCATGAATTCCTAACATAATTGCCGCATATTATGCTTAACAACCCTCATAATTCTAAAATAAAAGACCTAAGATGACGAGCATTTTTGCATGTCATCAGTCGTAAAGGTCGTTTATGCCATTTCCGAATTTGGGGTTGCCCAACATATGTGCTTGAGGCAAATCCTAAGAAACTGGAACCTCGTTCAAAATTGTGCCTGTTTTTAGGATACCCTAAACGAGCGAGAGGTGGTTATTTCTACGATGCAAACGCTACTTTTTTATAAGAGGACCAAATAAGGGAGCATAAGCCCCGTAGTAAGATTGTGTTGAATGAACATTCCAAAGAAACTACTGAACCTTCAATAAGTGTTGTTGAAGAACTCAACACGTCAGCAAGAGTTGTTGAAGTTGGTTCATCTAATAGATCACATCCACCTCAAGTATTGAGGGAACCTCAACGTAGTGGGAGGGTTGTGAACCGACCTGTTTGTTATATAGGTTTAACAGAAATCCTAACTATAGTAGCTGACGGAGATGTTAAGGATCCACTGCCTTACAAGAAGGCAACGAAGGATGTTGACAAAGATGAATATGGATCTTGAAATGGAGTCTATGTACTTCAATTCTTTTTTGGGATCATATAGAGCAACCTAATGGGCAAACACCTATAGGTTACAAATGGATCTACAAGAGAAAATGGGGTGCTGATGGAAAGGTGCAACCCTTCAAGGCTAGAATTGTGGCAAAGAGTTATACTCAAGTAGAGGGAGTTGGTTATGAGAAGACTTTCTCACCTATTGCCATGTTACAGTCTATCCAGATCATCTTGTCCATTACTTCATATTATGACTATGAGATATGGCAAATGGATGTCAAACCTGCTTTTCTAAATGGCAATCTTAAGAAGATCATCTATACGGAGCTGTTTGAAAGATTCATAACGCAAGGTCAAGAGCAAAAGGTTTGCAAGCTTAATCGGTCCATCTATGGATTGAAGCAAGCTTCTCGATCTTGGAATATAAGATTCTATACTGCTATCAAATCATATGGCTTTGATCAAAATAATGATGAGCCTTGTGCTTACAAGTGAATCATCAATAGTTTAGTAACTTTTCTAGTACTGTATGTAGACAATATCCTACTCATTAGGAATGATGTAGGTCTACTAACTAAAATTAAGAATTAGCTAGCGACCAATTCCAAATGAAAGATTTGAGAGAGGTGCAATTTGTTTTGGGCATTCAGATATTTTGAGATCGAAAGAACAAATTGCTAGTCTTGCTCAGGCATCATACATTGACAAAATGCTTGTCAAATTTTTAATGCAGAACTCGAATAGGGGTTTACTCCCTTTTAGACATGAAGTTATATTGCGTAAGGAATAGTGTCTTAAGACACGTGAAAAAGTTGAGGAAATGAGATGGATCCCCAGTGCATTGACTGTTGACAGCCTAGTGTATGCAATGTTATTTACTAGACCTGACATTTGCTATGTGGTGGGGATAGTAAGTAGACATCAGTCTAAACCAGGATTTGATTGCTGAACTGCCATTGAGAATATCCTCAAGTATCTACAAAGAACGAGGGACTACATGCTTGTGTATGGTTCTAAGGATTTGATCCTTACAGGATACACGGACTCTGACTCCTAGACTGATAAAGATTCTAGGAAACTCACTTCAGAATCAGTGTTCACTCATAACGAAGGAGCAGTAGTCTGGTGGAGCACCAAGCAGGGGTGCACTATTAACTCCACTATGGAAGCTGAGTACGTAGCGGTTTGTGAAACTGCTAAGGAAGCTGTGTGGCTTAGGAAATTCTGGATTGATCTAGAAGTGGTTATAGACATGTCAAAGCCCATCACCCTTTATTGTGATAATAGTGGTGTTGTGGTTAATTCCTGAAAGCCTTGGAGTTACAAACGCGGGAAACACATAGAGCGAAAGTATCATCTCATATGAGAGACTGTGCATTGAAGGGACGTGATCATCACGCAAATAGCTTTAGAGCATAATGGTGCTGATCTATTTACAAACGCCCTCATGGCTAAGGTGTTTGAGGGTCAATTGCAGAGTATGGGTCTACGAGACAAGCCACATCTAGTCTAGGGCCAGTGGGAGATTTTGTACTGGGCGCGTGTTATGCCCTAGTTTTTTGCTTAATGTACACGTATATTAGTATGACTTATATATATTGTACACCCCACTAGCTTTACAACACGTGGGAGATTGTTGAGGTTGATGCCCTAAATCTCGTAGGGTTCTGTAGTTTGTAATTGTAATATACAAATGATCTATTTAATAAAATATGATATGTTTTATTTGACACTCAGTAGCATTAAACCCTTAAACCAATAAACTAGCATCCAAGGTTATCATATGTAGCTTAAACAGGTATGTAGTGACATATAGGTGGATCATCTTTAAGTGATATCTTAAATGGTCTGTAGTAGATGGATAAGGTTGGATACCTTATCCTAGTTACACTATGAGTACGACCCGCTTTGTAGATGTTACAACTGTTGTAAAGTGCTATAAATGATCTGATCCTGATCATTTACATAGAGACATGTGAGCGGGGGTATTCTATACAAAAGGGTTTGTATAATACCGAACCATGAAATGACTAGTCTCATTATATAACACCGTCCATAATAGAGACTTACACTTCACCAAAATGACCATAGGTGACATGACCTGAATCCTTTGTGAGTTGTGAACTCCTTCCTATGAAGTTGATCCTTTGATTTGTATGGGTGAGAATGGCCAGATCGCCAACTTAATAAGCCTAGCATTTTTAGGATTTGTCTGATTGGTGAGCTAGGAACACAGCTACAGAAGACAGAATTCACTCCTTCCCCAATGTCGGGGTAAGTAGATAAATTACTCACTTAAAGGCTGATTTCGGGGCTTGAACAATGTGATGCCACACCCTCTTCTAGCCCGAGAGGGGTTTGGTCATAGTTGGACTATGACTTATTGTTCATTAGATGGACTATTGAGAAGTTAGATGTAACTATAGAGGCAAACCAGTAATGCCCAGCTGTACTTACGAGCAATTTGTGAAGGGTCATTGTACTATTGACTTGTTATATCCAATGGACACCTAAATATATCTGTAGTGCGAAGGGTGTAGCTATTGGTCTTTAGTGAAGTGCGTGTAGCTATTGGTCTTTAGTGAAGTGCTCGTCAGTTAATAGATGTAGAATAATTTCAATAAAGGAGTTTAATTAATTATTCAAGTATCACTGGAGCTTCAATCTACAAGTCCATGAGGTCCCCTTTGTAGCTCAATAGGGATTTAATGAGAATCAATTTTGGATTAATTTGAATAGTTCAAATTATTTGACGGAATTAATTATATGTGATATAATTAATTTTACTTAATTATATATGATATAAGTACTACAATGTTTTTGATACATTATTTGAGAGGAAATAAATATTTGAATATGATTTAAATATTAATTATGTCAATTGGATTCATGTAATTAAATTTAATATAAATAGGATTTATATTAAATATCATGCATTGTTGAGATAATGAAACTATAGGTTATATTGTATTTGATTCAATATTAAACTATAGGTTATGTGCTATATTAGATAAAACATATAGTTTAATATATATTATATGATAAAGTAGTTATCATATAAATATATATTACATATTTGTAAATAAATTATTTTAATTAATTTTTGAAAAATGGTTTTGGGAGGGAGTTGTAACTGCCTGATAGCACTAGAAATGTGCTATCTTCTTCTGCTTAACTCAGGGTTGTTTAGCTACTTAATTTGGTTAAATTCATTATTTTGTAGGACTTGAGTGTAAAGCAGTCGGATTAAGCATTTGGGACAAAAAGGCGCCAATGTGATGAAATTAGGAGCTAAATTGATCAAATGACGAAGGAATGAAGAATGCTACCCTGTCGAGCATTGCAACACTCTCATTAAACCTAAATCCAATGCTAGCTGAAAGCCATTGGATAGAATGCTAGGATGCAGAGCCACGTTGCAACACTGCCCCAAGCGTTGCAATGCTTCGAAGATGCTCCAACGCCACCATCGAACTGCTCATCAATGTTGCCTTAAAACGCTCTACAGCAGAATAGGCAGTTTTGTAATGCTACCCTAAAGCGTTGCAATGCTACGTGGTTTGACGGACGTATAGCTTCAGCGTGCATGCAACACTACGTCAAGGTAGTGTTGTGACGCTTGCCTGACGCTTGGCCATTATGCACCACAGCATTGCAATGCTCTTTCTACCGTTGTGCCGCTGTGGTAGTTTTATAAAAGAACAATTTGGGTTATCGATTACATCATGCCAAGTACACCCGATCTTAGGTGTCGTTGCTCTATTCCAGCCTCGTTTTAGCTCTCTGATCTAGCTAAAGGGTAAGAACTTAGTTTGGTTCTGATTTAATTCCTGAGACTCGTATTGTAATTCTGTGAGTTTTATTATGAATTTATGAGATTTTATCTTGAGAATATTCTTCAATTTTCGTGTATGGGATAATTTGACAAATTAGTTATGCATGTTTAATTTATTGCTTTGATTGGCACTAATTTGTAATCGTTAGGTAGTCATCACCTAGAAGCATGAGTTAAGTTAGTTTGTTGTGTTAATTTGGGATTCTAATTAGCAAGCATTTACTTTATAACTTGGATAAATCTCGCTCAGTTAATTGGTCAGATGATGGAAATCAATTAATTGGCTTAGCTTTGCCTTGAATCTTAATGCATGTTGATTGATAGATTAGTTAAGGATTGTCACTTTTCTGTTAATTAACTTGATTTTATGGACTACCGAGTAGGATTCTAATTGAGTAGGCTAAGTTTTAATTCGAATATTCTTACGCATCTTTTGATTAGTCTATGATATAATTGATGAGGAATGAACTAAACTATAATTACCCTATTTTCTTGCAATTTATTTCACAATTTTTCACAATCCCCCGCCCCCATTTTGGTTACTTCCTATAAGTTCCAATGTTTGAGGAATCGATATTCAACTCTCAGTCGTAAGACCCCGAACTTGCTACTTGTACTACTAGTTAGTAAAAGGGGTTAGTTCTGTGCATACAAATTTTATTTGTGTAGGCGCGGGTTCACAGGCGACGATGAATTCAGTTGTCGACCCCTCCATTCCCCCTATTTCTCTCTATTTAGTGCGTGTGTGGAAAAGTGGCTCCCAATATTCTTTGAAACAAAATTCCTCTCAGTTTTCTACCCCTCTTTCAAAAATCTAAGACCTCACAGCTCCTTAGTGATTCTAATCCCCAAAGAGAATACATGAGGTTCTTATGTGATGGTGTTCATTTGGATTGTTTTTCAATTCGTGATTGTTTGTGAATTCGGAGAAGCAAATTCGTTTTCGTGAAGAAAGGTTCTTCAAGGGTAAGTCTTCTCTCACCCTAATTCTATCTTTCATTTATGTTTACATGCTGTAAATTTGTGATTATGCATAATATTTGTATTCTGTAATTTTGATTTTGTGAAAATAAAACTTGGACTGATTCCCATGTTTTCACTCAAGGACCTTCACAGGTTCATTTCACGGTTCGGTTTTATACAAACTTTTTGTATATAATACCCCGACTCACATGTCTCCACGTAAACGATCAGGATCAGATCATTTGTAGCACTTTACAACAATTGTAACATCTACAAAGTAGGTCGTATTCATGGTGTCACCAGGATAAGGTATCCAGTCTTATCTATCTATTATAGATAGTTAAGATTATCACTTAAACGTGATCCACCTGCATGTCTCATTGGATCTTAGTTCACTGGATTGATTTAATGCAGGCTAAACATTAATAATACCTCTTATTTAATTAGATATATAAGTTGTCTTGAGAAATTACCAGTGACACTTGATTTATGACATTAACTCCAACAAAGAAACTTGACACAGGACCAAATAGGAGTAATTTTCTGTCCATGCGTAAATCACTATCTTGGCATGATACGGGTGCGTCTCTTAAGGTATAGCGCCTGAAAGGTTGAATCATTTTTTACCTTTATTTATCCATCATTCTTTTGTAAATGTTACAAATGATTTGCTCCAAATCATTTATGTAGAGAAATGTGAGTAGAGGTATCCTATACAATGAGTTTGTATAATAAGACAGGACCACAAAATATTTAATCTCTCTTTGTAATATGTCGTTGACTGAAGATTAATACTCCAAATGATTTCGATATGTAAATCGGTCTCAATCCGGAGTGAGTTATGAACTCCTACCTATGGTGGATCATCTTTTAATTTCTATGGGTGAGAGTGGCCTGAGTCATCAACTCAATACTCCTACAATTTTGGGGACGAGACCGAGTAAGAAGTTGAGAGCATAGCTATAGATGATAGAATTCACTCTTTCATGCCTATAAGGTAAGTAAATGAGTTATTCCCTTAAGTACTGACTCTTGGACTTGAACAATGTAGCTCCACTATCTCACTAACTCGAGAGGGACTTGGTTTATAGTTGTACTATAAAGAAGTTATTCATTAAAGGACTAGTGCTACTTAAGAAGTAAGAGGTAATTACAAGAGTAAAACAGTAATTTGACCCAGCTGTAATTACGAACAACTCATGAAGGACTAACTTAGTTGTAATGGTTAAATCTATGGATGCAAAATATTCTATAGTTTATAAGAATACAACTATAAGTTTTTAGTAAAGTGCCCATAGTTAATAAATATTGATTAAAACAAGAATCATTAGTTTTGAATATGACATATTAAATTAATTAGTTAATTAATTTAACTTAAATTACATTAAGTTAATTATAAATTAAATAAAAATAAAAACTCCACTGCAAAGGGGAGTGGGGAAGTGGGTGCAACCTTTTAAATGAAGAGAAGTTTTCATTTGTGGAAGGGATGTTTTTTACGAAAAAAAGACACTTGTCTCTCTCAACATCTTTGTTTCTTTATAGTTTACAGAGAAGCATACTCTTATGTAAAATTCCATTCGTACTTTTAAAAGAGGTTTTCACATAATCAATCCTTGCCAGAAAATATCAGGGAAGACTCTTTTCATGGCGTCACTATTCGTGAGGAGATTAGTTAACGAGTGAAGTATTATTATGGAGAATATTTGAAGAGATGTCTTCAAAGGTAATATTTCTCTTCCCTCTATTTTCCTCTGCTTGACTATGTATGTTTTTCTTTTCTATGTTACTATTTTTCAAGTCAAAATTAATAGCAAAGCGATCGCTCACTTTTATTGTAGGATTCGATCCCTTCATAATGAACTTAGAAACTTATTGGTTTGATAAAACATAGACAATCCATAACATATCCAAAAGCAAAGAAATAAAAGCCATGCAAAAGAAGGAGAAAGAAGCAAGTCTCTTGACTCCCTTAAGTTCTGGAACATTCTTCAATGATGTCCTCAATCATCTATTCCTCTTAAACTCCAAGTCATCGCCTCTATCCAAAAAATTAGCTTTTTTTCACCCCAAAGACATGAAAATTTTACATGTCTTTGCATTTGTCAAGAACATTTGAGTTTCTGGACTATTTTTTTCTAAAGAATATTTTTTTTCTTTATTTTTTGAAGCTATTTTTTGTTTTCGTCTGGGGAAAAGATTGCTGCCCGTACAAAATTGTTTCCTTATAAAGATTATAAGTATTAAGTTTCCTCTTGGTTTGTAAGGTTAGCCCTTTGGACGAATTCATGTAGATGATTCCGAGTTAGGGAATTGTGCTGAAAGGAATAGTGTATTCCCATTGTGAGGTTGTGGCTATTGTCTTGTGCTGCACATATGTTATTGTTTCTACTTCACTAAAGAATAGGTTTTAAATTGGTTTTGTTCTTAGAGGAGTATAAGTTTTAGCTCTAGGAGAGATTCTTGTTTATAGGGGATCATTAGTTTATCTTGTTTGAAGTGCCTTTCAAACAAGACGATGAAAAGAGTGATAAAACAAGAAGGGAGTCCTAGGTTTAGGGGGAGCATAAAATCTTCAATAGATGTAAGCTTTTTGAGATTCTCTACAGAAGTTTTTTAACAGATAAGTGCTTCATTGTAATCGTTTAATACTTTTTAGTGAAGCTATTTTCTTCAACCACGTTGTCGCTAAACGTAGTGTGATTGCACTGAACTGGGTCACTAATCTCTACGTGTTTATCTTTATTTTATTCTAAAAGTTTAGTTTATTGTCTTCTGTATTATTTGTAACATTGTCTTTGACTTGTGTAGTCGCATATTAGATTCACCTAAATTTCAAAAATCAATGAATTTAATAATGTAGATGGATAGAGGGTGAAAAATGAAGAAGACGAGCGGTCATTTGTCCAAAACAGCCACCTACTCCAGTAGTTATGACTTAAAGAGCAATTTTTATCCCAACACGATAGGGTCAGAACAATTAAAATAAGCATTACAACCGTTGCTCACAGGTTCAAAGCATTGGCTACGCTTCGAGACACCTTTTTGGCCCATAGTCTTCATCTTTCCATGCCTTAGATCTCAAATTGGGTCTTTAGGCTCTATTTTCTCTATTATTGATTCAAAGTCGTTAATGTTCATTCAAAATACTCGATTCCTACAAATCAAGACATAAAAGCATCAAAGTACACATTTAATGGTCAAAACTAACTTAATCCTAAGCCCTTGAAGAGCACTTTTTGAGTGTTGTATTATATTATTGTCGTTGTCTGCAACAGTAAGTGAGTTTTTTAGAAGAGAGAAATTATTTAGATATCAATAAATGAGCCTCAATGTTTTTGCTTTCCTAAACTTGTGGTTAAGTTATAATAATTTAATCATAGATTATTTACTATTTTCTCAAGTTTAAGATGCAAAATTGTTAACCCAAAAATAATGTTTTCCTTTGGGGACGAATTTTAGATAACTAAAATTAATTAATCTTGGTTAATCAAAATTTGACTTAGGATTATTGACTATTGACCATTGCTAATAATGTAGCCGAAAAAAATTATCCATTTCTAATAATAACCAAAATTTTCTAGGTCAAAAAATGATATCGATATTACTTTAACAATAATTTACTATTTATGTTTTATTTGCAAATGCTCCATGTAGTTATAAACATGTAATAAGAAGATTTATTATTGCATATTCAATAATGTAGACTCCATAAACTATTAGGTTTGTCCATCCCATTATAGTTGACAATAATACATAGTATCAATTTCAATTATGAACGAGTAGTTAGGCTTGATAGGGGAGCATATCCCAAAAAAACTATATTCCTATTTAGAGTGAAGAATCATGAGGCTTTTGTCCAAAGATGTTGCCAGGAGGATGATAATTGCATATAACGAATTGAGAGTTACTCTTACAAGGCATTCTAGCACATCCAATATGCACTGAGTTTTGCCACACCACCTAAGTGTAGTGGCTACACTCGCCCTTGATGCACAAATTTGACGTGTAATTGTATAGAGGTTTCTCCTCCAGCCATAATTTCACTGCAAACGCTCTGGTGATTTCTAGGTAGTAGCCTACGGCTATGTTTTCGCCATATGGCCCACTTGAGTAAACCATCGCACAACCATTCCTCCTTTTATTGGCATAGGCTTGAGCATAGGCCACTATTGTTTTATTCCATATAATGGGGCCAACCCCAACTTGTGCACGAGCACGATTGTGTAATGCAACATAGTCACGAGGGGAGTTTTGCGCATGAGTTTGGCATAGAACAAACATGAAAGTAGCTAAGAAAATGGCTATGAGAGGCTTTTGAGTCCACATATTGAAGAAAAATTAGATTAAAAGGGTACGTTTTGAGACGTGAAGTGAAGGGAATTTATAGATATGAAAAATTAAATATGGAATGTGATGAAGAAAGGAAGAATGAACCTAAATTTTTCTTATTTACGAACAATTTTGTTTAGTAATTGCATTTGCACCCTAATTAAGGGCTAATAATTATTGTGTATAGGTCATTTTTCTTATTTAATGACCATTCTATTTCGCAATTACACTCTAATTAAGGACTAATTACTAACTATGTTTTGAAATCATTTTTCTTCTTTAATGACCTTCACATTGCATAATTTGACAATTATAGCTTGACATTGTGGTCAAGTTATAGTTTACAAATTTATACATAAACGAATATCTACAGTTTAAACAAGACGTGTATTATAATGTTGTCCTTGCTTGTGGTCGAAAATTGAGTTTTTTAAAAGAGTACTAATTATTATTGTACTTGTAAATAAATCAGTCTTAAAATTTTTCCCTTCTAAACATAAATAATTTAATTAAAAATTACTTAGGAAAATTGTTTTCAATAACACCCCAAAATTTTGTTGTAATGTAATTTCAATAATTTATATTAATTAAAGGCATTTTTGGAATTTTAAAATTTAAAATGTGATTGCTGAAATTTAATTGTTGCAAATAGAATGATTCAATTTAATTGTTTATCGGAGGCCTGTTGTGAAAATTGGACTTTTATGCCACCCAAATTTCTTTAATTTGAAATTAATGCTGATAATTAATTTCATTATGGAAAGGAACGAGTTGAAATATCTTGAATTGAAGATTTGAAGGGAAAAAGGGATTAAAAACAAAATTGGAAGGGAAAGAATAAAATAATATCAATGGGATATGATAAGATAAAATAAAGTATTTTATTTTTACTTTATTTTATTTTATATATTAATATTTTTTAATTATTTATAAAAAAAATTATTTCTCTCCCTCACCCCTCACATTTTTTCAAGACCCCCCTATCTTCTTCTTCGTGCCCTAGCCTCGCCCGATTGCCTTTTCTCTAGCCAGCCACCACGCGTGTCCAATCGAGCCGCCACCAGTTTGTCGATCGTTCGTGGGCCACCATTCGTGAGCAGGTCAGCTCCGTCTCGTCAGCAAGTAGCGATCATCCAGATCCCCTCTACCGTCTCACCTAACGCCTTCCATTCACGAGCATCCATGCTAGATCCGCTCGGCCTGTCGCATCGTCCTTCTCCCAGTCGGTCTCCTCCGTGTCGCTCGACTCGTCGTGCCACAATCTGCACTAATTGCGACCCCTGAGCATTCTTCCATCTCTCTTCAGCTCGCCGTCGGCCAAAAACTCTACCAGCCAGTCGCGTTCATTCGATGCCGCCGTCGTGGTTGCCGTCAGATCTGTTTTGGGTAAGTTCTCCATCGTTGGGTTTTACCGGATCTTGTGGATTTGGGTAAGTTGGTGATTCTTTTCTCAAATAGGACTATTGGCCATGGTGTTGTGCTTCATTATCTTTTTTACATGCCTTTGGTTGGATTTTGAAGTCAAGTTTTGGAGAAGCTTGGAAGTCAAAGGGGCGTCGTTGAGGAAGTTGGAAGTGGTTTCGTCATTGGGTAAGCTGTTGGGCATTTCAATTTTGGTAATCATTGTGAGTTGTGTCGTTTGGGTATTTTTGTTTTTGGATCTGAGGTTTTGCAGTGTTTTTTGAACTAAAATTTGATGGTTGTACTCGTGTTAGGGCCGCTACTTAGAGTTGTTGTTTTCGTTTGGTTGTTTGATTTCATCTGTGGATTTTCGACTGAGATAAGTAATCTTACTACTGGAACTGCTCACGGGCCAGACATTAGGTGTATGCTAATAAGGGACAGTATGACTGATTAATAGCATGATTGATTGATGGTATGATTGATGTACGTCTTCTTCGATATGAGAACCTGGTGGATTAAATGCGCATATAAATATTTGATCTCTAGCATGAGATAAGTACGTGTTATTCTATGAGATTGTGTTTGATTTCTAGCATGTATGTGTTCTTTATGTTTGAACGCTAGCATGAGGTGAGTATGTGTATTCTATGAGAATATGTTTGAATACTGGTGTAACGCCCGGATCCTTACACATTATGATCCGACCGCTAAGACATGCATACTTAGACTTTTCTATCATGAGATGAGTTTGGTGAAAATTTCAAAGAACATATCTAAATTTTATTAATTAGATAGAAAACTATATAAAAAAGTTTATTTATCAAAACACCAGGATCCATAAAACAATAGCGTGGTGGTACAAAATGCATATGCCTATAATAGTGAGTTTGATGGTTGGCCATTTGAGCGACGTCCAATTCTGCCATCTACGCTGTGTCCTTACCTACAAAGTCTGTAAAAATATAGGATGAATATATAATATACCAGTAAGTAGTTCTCACATAGGGTAGTGACCAAATGCACAATCCCAAGCAACATGTCATGAAAACATATGGTTGGGACCGAAAACGTATAATAACATGTGGTGGTCGGTTATGCTTCCAACATAAATCTCTCCACCCTGATAGAAAGATGAGGACCTAAGCGAAAACTAACCCATCTAATGATTAGCGGGTCATGCAGTCAGTAGGGCCAGAGTCGCATCCAACATCAATCATTAGCATAAACGTAATATTGGACTAAAGGGGTGCAACCATACATACCCTGCTAGTCCCTAGCATAAATATAACGTAAGATTAGGCCTGAAGGGATGCAACCATACATGCCCTGCCAGCCCTGGAAGCATAAATTTCTCTGCCCTGATAGAAAGATGAGGACTTAAGCGAAAACTAACCCATTTGATGATTAGCGGGTCATGCAGTCAGTAGGGCCAGAGTCGCATCCAACATCAACCATTAACATAAACGTAAGATTAGACTGGAAGCATAACTTATAGCTAATTAAAACTTGATTTTAACGTAATCGTGAACAAACATAATGCATGGGGTCCCTTGTAGAGAAATGTGTTTTAAACATGTAATGCAATATAACAATTAATATAATCATGCAACATAATAAAGGTACACTACCATAGAACATTTAAAGAGAGGGTGAGATAAACTACTTACTGTCATCTAGTTATTCCTTATTATTCTTTATGATTTGATCAGTAGAGCTTTCCCTTTTTAAACTAGAAGGAAATTTGGGTAGCACCTTACCCGAGCTTTTCTCTTTTAGCCTCACAGAATTTCCTCACTCATACTTACTTTTTCACACGATTCTTTTTTACTGAGATTTGTTTTGAGAATGGGTTAAATCTTCGCCAAATGGTCCTATTTATTATAGTTTTCAGCTCTTCTCAGTGTGACAAATCATCCTACAGGTGGCTTCTTTAAAATTACTCAGGGTTTAAGGATTCCTCTCAATAAGACACCTAATCCTTGTTAACGTTTGCCCTTACGTCATCATTCTTTGTTATTCAATTTTAGGGTTTTTCTATGTATAACCTATAAGATCGTCGCCAAATTCAACGCATAATCCACACTTCTGTCCAAATCTCGCTCTCTTTATTCTCAGAATCTCGCTCTCTCCAGCTTTCTCGCTGGTTTGGCTCTCGCGATTTCTACTCTCGCTCTCGCTCTCGCTGGTCGCGCTCTCCCTCTCGCTAGTCTCTCTCCCGCTCTTGCTACTACTCTTGCTCTCGCTTTCGCTCTCACTTTCGCTCTCGCTCCCGCTCCCACTCTCTCCAGCTTTCTCGCTACAATTCTCGCTCTCTCCGATTTTCCTTCAATCTCGCTCTCTCCAAGGATCTCGCTCTCTCTACTCTCGCCAGCCTCAATCTCGCTAGCATCACTCGCTGGGGTTTCTCACTCTCCAATTCTCTCTTCGATCGTGCAACTCTCTTCTCAGAATCTCGTTCTTTCTAGTTTTCTCGCTGGTGTGGCTCTCGCTCTCTCCCATTTTCTCGCTGCAAATCTCGCTCTCTTTACTCTCGCTCTCTCCAATGTTCTCTCCAATCTCGCTAGTTTTCACGCGTGGTTGCCTTCACTACTTGTGGACTCCACTTTCTCTTTTTAACTCTTTCAAATTTTAAGAGTATATGGGCAATTAATTCACCTCCAATTCTTCCAATGAGTAGTGTCCAAACAAAAGATATCTACGGCCCGTTTTCTCCTGAATTAGCTAGCGTCCAACTTCCAATTAATCCTCCCTAATTCTGCTCCCTTATTCATTATTTTTTGGATAATGAATAAATTTCCAATTAATCCAATAAATTTCCAATTTCCAATTATTCATCATTTTTTTCCTTCTAAATTTTCACCCCTTTAAATAAAATTTCGTCCTGCTTATTATTTGATATTTAATTTCCTGTACGCGTACAAATCTGGGTCGTTACATTCTTCCCCTCTTAAGAACTTTCGTCCTCGAAAGTTTCTTGGTTCTTAAAAAGATAAGGGTATTTGTCTTTCATCTCTTCTTCTCGTTCTTGTAGTTTTTTTTTCTACTTGCTGATTTTTCCAGAGAGTCTTACTAAACTTATTTCTCGATAACGAAGCGACTTCTTCTCTCTTGCTAGGATGCAAACCAGAGTCTCCTCATATTCCAAGTTTTCACTTATTTGTAGAGATTCATAATTTACTACATGTGATGGGTCGAACACATATTTTTGAAGCATCGATACATGAAAGACATTATGTATTGTAGAAAGTGTGGGTGGTAATGCCAATCGGTAAGCTACTTGGCCAATACGTTTTAATATTTCAAAGGGTCCAATAAAGCGAGGGCTAAACTTGCCTTTTTGTCCGAAACACATAATGCCCTTCATTAGTGCTACCTTTAGAAATACGTGATCTCCTACTTTGAATTCCAGCTCTTTTCGACGGTTATCAGTATAATTCTTCTGTCTGCTTTGAGCTGTTCGCATTCTTTCCCGAATTAGCTTAATTGACTTTGATGTTTGATGCACCAATTCAGGTCCTAGTAGTGTTCGCTCCCCAATTTCATCCCAGTGTATAGGGGATCTGCATTTCTTTCCGTAAAAGGCTTTGAAGGGAGCCATACCAATTGTCGCCTGATAACTATTATTATAAGCAAATTATATAAGATGTATCTGCGAATCCCATGCTCCAGTAAAATCCAAAGTACATGCCTTCAACATGTCTTCTAGGATTTGATTAACTCGTTCTGTTTGTCCATCAGTTTGTGGGTGGAAGGCTGTGCTGAAATTTAGCTGTATGCCCATTGCTTTCTGTATACTTTTCCAGAACTTGGAGATGAAACGAGGGTCTCGATCTGAAACAATTGATACTGGGATTCCATGTAACCGAATGACCTCTTTTAAGTACATTTGAGCTAGTGCTTCCGTAGTGTGAGTAGTTTTGCATGGTAGGAAGTGGGCTGATTTGGTGAGTCGATCTACAATCACCCAAATCATGTTGTGGCCTTTAACAGTTCTCGGGAGTCCTAAGATGAAGTCCATAGAAATATGTTCCCATTTCCATTCTGGAACATTTAGAGGCTGGAGGAGTCCTTGTGGTCGTTGCTGTAGAGCTTTCACCTGTTGACAACCAAACATTTACTTACATAGTCGACTATATCCTTTTTAATGTTACCCCACAAGTAATGTGCTTTCAAGTTTCGATACATTTTGGTACTCCCAGAATGTATTGAAAAGCATGATTCATGAGCTTCCTTCAGTAGTTCTTTCATCATTTCTTCATCATCTGGTACACATAGACGCCCACGGTAGAGGAGTGCAGAGTCTGGGGCTGAGAGAATTGATTTTTCTGATTGTAGTTGTTTGTTTATGTGTTTATCTATTTGTTATGCATCAACTATCCTTTGACTTAATGCATGTCTTACAATTAACTGTGTTATTCGAATTGTGAAGGTGTCTGGTATTAATGAGATCTCAGCTCTTTCCAGGTCATCCATTATGTGTTTGGAGATGGTACTTAAAGTTGCTGTATGAGCTGACTTTCTGCTTAAGAGCATCAGCAACAATGTTAGCTTTTCCTGGATGATAGAGGATCTCACAGTCATAGTATTTGACTAATTCTAACCATCTTCGTTTCCTCATATTTAACTCTTTTTGGGTAAAGAAGTACTTAAGGCTTTTATGATCTGTATAAATTTGGATCTTTTCCCCATATAAGTAATGTCTCCATATCTTTAAGACAAAGACTACGACAGCTAACTCCAAGTCATGAACGGGATAATTTTGTTCATAAGGTTTTAGTTGTCTTGAAGCACATGCTATTACCTTTCCGTATTGCATCAATACACAACCAAGCCCCTTCTTCGATGCGTCACTGTACACAGTTAAACCCCCTGATCCATCAGGTATAGTGAGAATAGAGGTTGTGGTCAACCTTTCTTTTAGTTCCTGGAAGCTTTGCTCACATGCTTGGTTCCAAAAAAAAAGGATTCTTCTTCTTGGTGAGGTTGGTTAAGGGTAATGCTATACTTGAGAAATTCTTCACAAATCGTCTATAATATCCTGCTAATCCAAGGAAGCTGCACACTTCACTGACTATTGTTGGGCGAGGCCACTTGCTAATTGTTTTAGTCTTAGCAGGATCCACTGAGATTCCTTTTTGCTTTACAATATGCTCTAGGTAGGTAACTTGTCGCGTCCAAAACTCACACTTGGAGAATTTGGCATACAACTTTTCATTTCTTAATATGGAAAGGACGTCCCTAAGATGTTTTTCATGTTCTGCCTCAAACTTGGAATAGACCAAAATATCATCTATAAATACGATCACGAAGTTATCAAGATGGTCCTTAAAATTTCTCTTCATCAAGTCCATAAAGGCTGCAGGGGCATTCGTTAATCCAAAGGGCATCACAACGAATTCATAATGCCCATATCTGGTTCGGAAAGCAGTCTTGGGTATATCCGACTCCTTGATTCGTAGTTGATGATACCTAGATCGTAAGTTTATTTTGGAGAATACTGAGGCTCCTTGTAATTGGTCAAATAGGTCATCAATGCGTGGGAGTGGATACTTATTCTTTATTGTCAACTTATTCAACTCCCGATAATCTATACATAAACGCATTGATCCATCCCTTTTCATAGCAAATAAAACAGGTGCTCCCCATGGAGACATGCTAGGGCGTATAAATCCCTTATCTAACAATTCTTGTAATTATATTTTGAGTTCTTTTAATTCCGCAGATGCCATTCTATATGGTGTTTTAGATATTGGTTCAGCTCCGGGAATTAGATCTATACAAAATTCTATTTCTTGACTAGGTGGTAATCTTGGTAACTTTTCTGGGAATACATCTTTAAATTCCCTTATTACAGGAATGACCTTAATTTCATCCTTTTGGTTTCGTAAATCTACTACGCTTGCTAAATATGACCAAGCCCCATGGTTGAGCAAATGTTTAGTTTTTAAGGTTGAAATTATTCATGGGGCTGATGGTGCATTAGAACTCTTAAACTTAAACTTGGTTCCTGTTGGAAAGGTGAATATGACCTCTTTATTATGGCAATCTATGCTTGCATAGTTTGCTGCTAATCAGTCCATACCTAGTATTATGTCAAAATCACTTATGTCCAGGATGATAAGGGTCATCCCTAGTTTATGTCCTGATACTGACAATTCACAGTTTTCTACTACTGAGTGAGCCAACATAGATACTTCGGCAGGAGTAGCTACGGATAGAATGTAGCCTAAGGCTTTGATGTTAATTGAGCATGTTATGCAAATATTGTAGAGATGAATGAATGACTAGAGCCCGAATCAAGTGAAGGCATAATACCCGAGGATGGGTAATGTACTTGTAACAACTGCATCTTGATCCTCTACCTCTTGACGTGTAACAGCAAACCCCCGTTCTTTCTGTTGTTGGGTAACCTTGTTACTAGTAGGCTGGATGGTCTGGGCCGTTGAGCTTTGGGCACCCTTTGTATAGTGACCTGTCTGGCCGTAGTTGAAAAACACCCCTAAGTTCCAAAGACATTGCCCCTAATGGTGTTTTCCACAATTTCTACACTTAGGATATGTAAATGTTTGACTCTTCTGTGGTGACTGTACGCGAGTGCTTTGGGAAATTTTTGCTTGCCATTGTGAGCGTTGGAAGCCCTGTTGGGCGAGTTTCCTCCTTTCATTTGGCATGCATCCTCATTCAGAAGTTGAGGTTTTGGCAGCAAGATCTACTTCCATGAGTAAGGCTGACTCAAGGGTAAGGGTACTCTTTGTGTCGGAAAGCAGTAACAATGGCTCGAATGCCTTCTCTTAATCCCCAAATAAACCTTTCCACCTTCTTCTCTTATGTGTCTACTAGTCGAGAGACAGAGTGAGACAAGTGATCAAATTTTCGTTCATACTCTGCCACCGACATGTTCTCTTGACGAGGATTAAGAAATTCCACTTTCTTTTGACATCTCACTGTCAAAGGGAAATACCTGTTGTAAAAAGCCTGATTGAATTGCTGCCATGAGACTGTACTTTTGATTGTTCTATGTGTGGATTCCCACCAGAACTTTGCATCGTCTCTTAACATGAAGGTGACACAATTTACTTTTTGTTCTTCTGGGATGTTCATATGGCAAAAAACAGTTCTATTTCTATCCAATTCAATTTTATAGTTGGATGTACGGATGATTCGTCAAATATTGAAGGATGGAACGTCCTGTATTCTCAAAAGTCATGTAGAAATGAAACACTAAGACATGAAAACTTTTTCGTAAATCGAAAAGTACCCAAAAAAGTTTTATCTGACTCCCATCTCATCTTCCCTCTACTCTGGCTCAGTCATCAGCTCAAGGCATACTATTATTGCTAATCAAAGAGCAACACTAGCCAAGAGTGCTAGAAACTCACACACAGAAAATATAGAGGGCATTGGTTTTACCTAGAGGGTTAGCTTACACACCCGACCGCTAGGAACCTATTGCTTCTTTCTTGCAGACCCTAACTAGACACGACGGATGTAGCTCTTTTCACCTTTATCCATGCACATACACATTATCTTTTTTGTCACACAAGGCCACTATTTCTCACTATCTAATTTTATTCTCAAGCACTAAAAGTTACTCTCAAGCCAAAAGGGAGCCTTTCGAGGTGACAACGAAAATCTGAGATGGATAATCCGTTTCTAAGACTTTTAAAGGATTCAAATCAGAAAATTTTTCAACTTGGGTTCATTATGCATGGATCCAATGAAAAAAAGTTATAAAAAGCTCAAGTTCATGAAAAATTACTCCTCTTTAAGAATAAGCAACCCAATGAGTGTGTCATCAATTTTTTACTGAAAGGAAATGTCAAACAGAATGAACAGACATTAAAGCATCCATCAAATAGAATCAAGACAACAATTTAGATCACAAATCAAAATATCAAATATCACGAAGCATGCTTCATCCACCCCCAACATAAGAGTTATGCATTGTCCTCAATGTATATCTAGCCTTTAACTCATGCTAAGGACAAAAGGAAAAGGGACAAGGGGAATAGAAAAACTCCGCTGCATTTTGGACACAAACATGATCATTAAGAAAGACTTCCTTCAAGAGACAAAATTGACATTCTTCCTAAGAAGAAAAGTAAATGTACTCGGCCATTCTTTAATTAAAAAAAAATGAAAGAAAAAAAACAAAAGAAGAAAAAGAAAAGAAAAGACAGCATATAAAATTAAACTCCTGGTTGCCTCTAGGTAGCACAACATTTAACGTCTTTTGCTCGACGACTAGTGACGCGGGCTCAAGTGATAAAGGTTGGAGCCAACAGGAAGCTTGAACAAGCTAGGTTGACTTCCTCTTTGTTGATGATCTTAAGGCGGTGCCCGTTCACCTTGAACTCCTTCCCTGTCTCCAGACTCCTGATCTCAATTTCACCATAGGGAAACAAGTTAATAATCTCAAAAGGACCAAGCCATTTAGACTTAAGTTTACCGGGCATGATTGATAGATGTGAATTATAAAGCAACACTTTCTGACCAACACAAAATTCCTTCCTCAAAAGACCCTTAACATGAATTAGTTTTGACTTTTATTCGTAAAGTCTTGAGTTCGCATAGGCTTCAAGGCGTAGTTCCTCCAATTCTTATAGTTCTAGAAGTCTCTCCTCACCGGCTTGGGCTAGATTCAAATTGTATTGCTTAACCACCCAATAGGCCTTATGCTCATTCTCTATCGGTAAATGGTACTCCTTGCCATAGACAAGCTTGAAGGGCGTTGTTCCAATAGGAGTTTTGAAAGCAGTTCTGTAAGCCCAAAGAGCACCATCAAGGTGTGTGCTCCAATCATTCCTTACTGGATCGACAGTTTTCTCCAGGATACTCTTAACCTCTCGGTTAGAAATTTCTGCTTGGCCATTCGTTTGAAGATGGTATGGAGTGACAACTCGATTGTGAACTCCATACTTTCTCATGAGCGCCTCAATGGTCTGATTGCAAAAGTATGTAGCTTGGTCACTAATTATGGCTCAAGGTATGCCAAACCTGGAAAAGATGTTTGCTCTTATGAATACTAAAACAACGACAGCATTGTTGGTTCTAGTGGGAATAGCCTCAACCCACTTCGACACATAATCCACTCCCAAAAGAATATACAAGTAACCATATGAAGAAGAAAGGGTCCTATGAAATCCATGCCCAAAACATAAAAAATCTCACACATAAGGATAGAATTAAGTGGCATCTCGTTTCTCCTAGACAAAGAACCTAACCTCTGACATCTCTCATATGATTTACATAATGCAAAACAGTTAGCAAACAGAGAATTCCAGATCAGCCCACTATCCAAAACATTCCTAATAGTCCTCCTAGGGCTAAAATGCCCTCCACAGGCCATCTCATGACAGAATGAAAGTACATACTCAAACTCCTCAGTCCGAGCCACACCTTCTGACGATTTGGTTAGAAAAAATATTCCAAAGGTATGATGGGTCCCAATCAAAATATTTTGAATCACTCCTCAGTTTGGCCTTCCTGGAACTAGACATATCATAGGGGAACTTACCATTAACCAGGAAATTTACCATGTTAGCATCAAGACATGGGTGTGGTCATCTGGAATAGGAACTTGTCAAGGAAATCCTCTCTTAAATACGTGGGGTCCTCCTCTTTCACAATCCTGCTTAAGTGGTCTGCCACCAAGTTTTCTACTCCCTTCATATCCTTAATAGTCACGTTGAATTCTTGAAGGAGAAACATCCAACGCACAAGACGGGGCTTCGACTCCTTCTTGGTCATGAGGTACCTAAAGTAGAATGATCAGTAAAAATAGTAACAAGAAAGCCAAGAGAGTAAGAACAAAATTTATCTAAAGCAAAAACAATAGCCATAAATTCTTTCTCAGTCGTGGTGTAGTTTATCTGGGTAGGATTTAGGGTCCTTGATGCGAAGCATATAACATGACTTTTCTTGTCGACCCGCTATCATAAGACCACTCCCACTGCTAGATACTAGCATCACACATGATCTCGAATGATACGTCCATCGTGGAGGTTGCAAAATTGGGGTGGTGGTCAACTTTTCATTCAAAGTTTCAAAGGCGTCCTGACATTTCCTGTCAAAATTAAAAGGAACATCGTTCTGCAACTTGATAGTTGTAATGCCAACTTTGAAAAATCCTTGACGAAACACCTGTAAAAGCTTGTGCTATCAAGAAAAGAATGAATGTCCATAACACACGTAGGATAGAAAAGGTTAGCACTAACATCTATATTAGCCTTATCTACCTCAATCCCCCTTACAGAAACTAAATGTCTTAAAACAATCCCATGAGAAGCCATAAAGTGATACTTTTCATAATTCAACACAAGATTAGTCTCAATACAATGTTTTAATACTAGACCAAGATTATGCAAACAATCATCAAAAGATTCTCCATAAACTATAAAATCATCCATGAATACCTTTATGCACCTTTCTATGAAATCAGAAAAAATACTCATCATACACCTTTGGAACGTATCTAGGGCATTGCAAAGCCCAAATGGCATCCTTTTGAAGCCGTAAGTCCCATAAGTACAAGTGAAGGTAGTGTTTTCATGGTTTTCTTGGGCGATTGAGATTTGGTAGAATCCAGAGAACCCAACATGAAAGCAAAAGAACGGTTTTTTGGCAAGTTGTTCCACCATCTGATCAAGAAAAGACATAGGAAAGTGGTCTTTTTTAGTTACCTCATTGAGCTTTTGAAAATCGATGCACATTTTCCACCCATTTTGTACGTGCATCGGCACCATCTCACCCTTGTCATTTTCCACAATTGTCATGCTGGTTGTTTTTGGAACTACATGAATAGAACTTACCCACTTACTATCAAGAATTGGGTAAATAATATCGACTTCAATGAGCGTGATAATTTCCTTAAGAATGACGTCTTGCATCGTGGGGTTGAGCCTTTTGAGGGGTTGAATTGTGGGCTTGGCTCCTTCCTCTAAAGTTATTCTAGGCATGCAAAGAGAAGGGCTTGCTCCCTTGAGATCATAAAGAGTCCACCCAATGGCCTCCTTCCAGTTCTTCAGAGTCTCAACTAAGGATTCCTCTTGGGTAGTTATCAACTCCCTAGAGATTATAACTGGAAAGGTGTTCCCTTTGCCCAGGTACACATATTTTAAATGACCAAGGAGAGCCTTTAGCTCAATCCCTTGTACATGCAAACCAACAATATTAAAATCAGAAGAAGGTTCCTTCGGTTGCTAACATCAACAACAGAAAGAGATAAATCATGCGAGTCATGAGAATCCAAATCAATACATGGAGTAATCAATATGTAAGAGTCATCACTACCATCATGCAATATAATATCATCTAATAAGTCATGCACCTCAATCATACATAGCGGCAGATATTCCTCAGAAAATTTCATAGCATCATACATGTTAAATGAAACTAATTCCCCATCAAACTCTAAGAAAGACAGCCCTCGTCAACATCTATTTTTGTCTTTGTAGTCAGCCCTTGTCAACATCTATTTTTGTCTTTGTAGTTTTCATAAAGGACTTTACAAACAGAATTGTAGAAGAAGAATGATTGGAAATTTCATCAATTTTCAAATGAAGAAATCAACTGGGAAAATCAAATCCCTAATTTGCAATAACACATCCTTCACTATCCCTAGAGGCTGGATATAAGATCTATAAGCTAATTAGATGCACACAGTAGTTTTTTGCAAATCATTCAAATTGAGATCCTCATACACATGATAAGGCATGACATTAGTAGAGGCTCTAAGATCAAGCATAGCTTTACGAATGACTCTATTACCAATAATGTAGGGTAAAGTGAGCATACCCGGGTTTCGCCATTTTCTAGGCATATTTTGTTTAACTAGAGCCGATACATTCTTACTTACCACAACCCGTTCCTTATCCTTACCTATCCTCTTCTCGGTGCACAATTCCTTGAGGAATTTAGCATATTTGGGAATTTTTTGGATCGCGTTCAAGAGGAGAATGTTTATCTGAACCTTTTTAAACATCTAAATCAACTCCTCGTCCCTATGTTCTTGTTTTTGTCTTGCAGCCTACTAGGAAACAAAGGTTTAGGAATATAAGGTTCAATAGAAGGTGAAGGAAGAGTACTTACCTTAGGGGTAGATGGCCGTGCTTCAGATTTACCCTCATTTTTCTCAGCTTCTTCATTGGACTTATTAGGTGGAGGTGGGTTTTCTGTGAAGGAACTCTTATTCAATAGAACCATTGAGCGAAAGAAAGATCTTTCCAAGCCCATTGTGAAAGAATAAAGCATTTACGACAAACAACCATAGTTATGCATTATAGAGAAAATTACAACATGTTTTCTTTACTTAAATACAAAGGGAATCGAGTGACATACCTTGGAAGAACTATTCTTCACGTATTTCCTCGATCTACACTGGTCAGGCGTCCCAGAAAAGTCTAAACGATCACAAACGCAACAAACAACTAGTGTAATCACGAACTGTCAGATCGTCGAACCCAATCGAGTAAGACTCGATCCTCGACCGTCAAACAACAACACTCGATACTACCACTCGGTTACCTTGGTATTCTCAGAGTGAGAATCCAGGAGGTGCGGGTTCTGTGTGAATTGGGTAGAGGGAAGGAGGAAGTATAAGATCGAGTTAAATGATCGAGTAAGTGGGAGAAAGGTTTAGTCTATCATATAGACAATGGGTTCTCGATCGTTTAGTAACAAGGAGCAATCATCTAGAAAAATCGCTCGGTCGTTTAGTCTTTTGAAAGGACTATCGTATAGCTTTCTTTCACTCGATCGATTAGTATGTGATAATGATGCAATCCTCAAAAAATGAAAACTATTTTCATTTTATTCTTCAGTTTTTAAAATTGAAAATAACCTCCCACTTGCATAGTTAGAGGAGAAACCAATCACAATTATTTCGTAATTACTTTTATTATAAATAAATATAATAACTAATTTATCATATTATATTTATAATCTATAGTTTTAATATCACATCATATGTAATATATAAACCATAGTTATTTTTTCCTTTATTTAATATAAATCATATTCATATAAATTCCTCCAATTAATGTATCTAATACAACAAATCAATTATATCACATATAATTGAACCAATTTAATTATATCATATATAATAAAATTCTCTCTTGTTAATTCGAACATTTCAAACTAACCCAAAAATTGATTCTCGACTTGAATCGATTGAGCTACCAAGGGGACCTTATGAACTTGTAGCTTGAAGCTCCAACGGTACGTGAATAACTATTTAAACTCTTTAATAAAGATATCCATCATCTGTTAACTGTCGAGCAGTCCACTAAAGATAGACAATTGCACTCTTCTCACTACATATATATTTCTGTATCCATTGGATATAACTAATCAACAGTATGATAACCCTTCACAGATCGCTCGTAAGTACAGTACCATTGATTCCTCTAATCAACAATACATCATAGTCCTACTATGAGTGAACACTGCTCAGACCATGATAAAGTCTGTGGCGCCACATTGTTCGAGCCCTGGAATCAACCCTTAAGAGAACAATCTATCTACTTACCCTTGTTTTGGGGAAGGAGTAAATTTCGTCTTGTGTATTTGAGTTCGCAGGTCACAATCAGACAAATCCCCAAAGTGGTAGGTTTGAGTTGGCGATTTGGCCACTCGCCCCATTCAAATCAAAGGACCGCCCTCATAGATAGGACTTCCCAACTCACTTAGGATTAAGGTCATGTTACCTATGGTCATTCTAGTGAAATGAAATTCTCTGTCATGAATGGCCTTATATCACGAGACTAAACATTTCATGGTCCGGTCTTATACAAACTCTTCTACATAGGATACCCCCGCTCGCATGTCTCCACGTGAATGATTAGGATCAAACCATCTGTAGCACTTTACAACACTTGTAACATCTACAAAGCGGGTCGTATCCGTAGTGTCACCAGAATAAGGTTTCCCTTCTTTATTCATATACTATAGACCATTTAGGTTATCACTGAAGGCATGGTCCATTTGTATGTCTCCATATACATGCTTAAGTTATAACAATAACCATGGATCTTAGTTTATTAGTTTGTGGTTAATGCAATTAAAATATCTCATATGTCATAGACAATAGTGAAGAAAATATCTCATATTATTACATCACAAATGTTTGTTCATACATATGTTTACAAACAACATGACCCTGTTCTAAAGCGAGTGGGTGTACAAGATAAATACAAGTAAAAACAATAAACCAGTGCACTACGATCGAGTACAAAATCTCCCACTTGCCCTAATTTAGCGACGGACGGTCCCGTAGACCCATGCTCTGTAGGTGACCCTTAAGAACTGTATCTGTGAGAGCCTTCATAAACAAGTCAGTAATGTTGTGCTCCGAAGCTATCTTCGTGACTATCACGTCCTCTCGATGCACTATCTTGCAGATGAGATGATACTTTCGCGCTATATGTTTGTCGCGCTTGTGACTCCTAGGCTCCCTAGAGTTGGCCACAACACCACTATTATCACAATAAAGGGTGATGGGCCTAGACATTTCTAGAACAACTTCCAGATCAGTCAGAAACTTCTTGAGAAGCCAAACGGCCTCCTTAACAGCTTCACAAGCCGCTACATACTCGACCTCCATAGTGGAGTCAGCGATGCACCACTTCTTAGTGCTTCGCCATACTATAGCTTCTCCGTTAAGAGTGAACACTGATCCTGAAGTGGACTTCCGAGAATCCCTATCAGTTTGAAAATCAGAGTTCGTGTATCATTAAGAAAGGGTTCAATTGTCGAGACATTAAACAAGCTAGAAAGCCATATCTTGTTGCATGATTTATTTGGTAAAGATTATATTAGAACCTACATGAACTTGTCCAGAAAAAGTCTAGACCTCAACCATGCGATCCTAATATTTGTAACTCAATCGATCAACAATGCATAGGCTAGAAAGATTTTGCAAACATGAAATCAACAAATCAATTTGTCACATAAACATATTGAATTCAATTAAAAATAAAACAAATCCCCTAAAGGGTTCACAACAATTGAATAAAATAAACTAGATGGCCTTCAAGAATTAAGGCATACAAACTATCCCAAGAAAATAATTTAGCCTATAAAAGGCATATTTAGACTACAATGATCAACAAAGAAGTAAGAATCGAGGCTAACTATATAATAATTTCTCAACAAATTGACTCAATCACTAAAAAACTGAACAAAATCTCTCAAATTCCCTTTTATTCGAGCTTAATCTCGAATGTGTAGTGGTTGCCTTCAAAGCTGACCCTCAGGGTCCTATTTATAAGATCCCCATAGAGTCACGATGCTAGGGTCAAGCTATTGTGTCAAATGCGTTTGTGACTTTGTGCATGCTTAATTTCTAAAGTTTAATTATTTTAATCATCTGGTTGAAGTTATCTCAACTAAAACCATTCAAGAGAATAGGATAGCTAGAAACGCATTAAGTCAGAACGCACAGTAGCTTTAGAGATAAAAATGAAGGAGTAATGTAACATGCTACAGAAGAAATCAGAATCAATAAGCACTTTAACTAAACTTAATTTGAGTTTTAAACATGCTACTCAAGTAAAGTTCATAAGAGGGTTTCTACAGTGCAGTACCTTCGTACAATTCTCCAGGAATTCAGCTGGATCTCCTCTAATCCGAGTTTGAAACTTCAAGTAGACTGATGCGTTGTGAATATGATGAAATAATGGTGTATATTGTGATGTTAGTGTATGCGTTGTACATTCAAGTTTTCCTAGAAAAATCTAAGTATAAATCCTACTAGGTTGCCTGGTAAGCCCAGGGTTGAACACAGGGACTACTGAGACAATATGCGGCGGTAATTTTAGATTCCTTTGCAGTAACAAACAAAACAATAAGTTGGTTGTTATGTTTGTTTAAAGTATAAATCCTATGCGGTGGAATTGAGAAAAGAGTTAACAATAGCAAAAGTTACAATGAGTATGTGGGGAATAGGTTGAGAAGGAATTTAGTTGACACTTGCTAAGATGGCGTTCAAGTTATGCGATCATGCTACCCACATACAACAGCGTGTCATCTCTCAATGCAAATCCTATAGTTCCTAATTTTAGAATGCATGCGATGTATACGATAATGTCTATAGGACTTATGTCTAAGTCTTTATTCTTGTCTATGCGATGATGAATGACACACACATACCCAAGGCGACTGCATACTATCATATCCTATTTCTAGGGTGCATGCGATGCATGATAGCAAACAGAACATTTCTCTAAGTTTCTATTTCTTTCTTATGTAGTTCTAATATGACTTTCTCAAGCCTAGATTCTAACCTAACTCTCTCAAGTCTAGATTCTTTCTTTTGACTAATCTCTCAAGTATCTCTAAAAGGTGATGGACGCATACATAAGACAAGATGATCGAATAAAATGAAGATCTTAGGTTGTGCTATCTAAGTGCTTCTCAACCCATTCGGAAGTTTAGTTACTCATGCGGAATGTAAAGAGAGTGAACATTTGTAGAGATACAAATTCCATTTGATAAATCAAATCAGAATCTTGAATGACAATGGTAAGTAAGTATAGGGAGCCTGGTAGCAATGTCTTGCTTTCCGAGGCTTTTATACTGTGGTTTACTCTACTCTGCCCAAAAGAATGCTCTTTCTTTTGCAAGAGTTGGCCCTCTCTCCATTCTCAACACTTCCCGACACTCTCTCGAGCTGGCCAGGAACAATCTTTCGGTGTCTTCTCTTTTCACTCGCCTCCGCTTCTAAGTATATGAATTACAGACTACGGCTATCTATTATCTCTATGTATATGGCGAATGGAAACTCCAAAATTCTTAACTGTTGAACTTCTTTAACGAAGGTGGCCTTTGGTATTTATAGAGCTTCAGGGTAAAAAGATTTTCTCTCAAATGATTGCATTGATGGGATGTCATTAAATATCTATCTGATGCGCCAATTAATTGTCACTGAAAAGTTGAGTGTATTTGCTACAGTGTGTCATTAACGACTTGTCAACTAAATTCGGATTTGAACGTCATCAGCTTTCTGTCCCATCATGATTTATTAGGCTTTCACCTTGATGCGTCGTCTCTATGCGGCCATCGTCTTGAGCAGATCTCCATGAATGCATAGAATCGCATAACTTCGTGGTCACAATTTTCTAATGCGCTCAGACTCTGAATTCCTTGGATCGCAATTCTGCCTTTCGCCAACGTATTTTCCTGCACAAAATACGTAAATTAACTGCTTTAATACGATGAGGCGCATGCGATCGCAATGTTCTCAACGTAATGCCTTTGGACACGATTTTACATATCTTTACCATTGCAATCCTCCATTGTTTTATATCTTTGTGTTGTAATATCGTGCATTTCTGCCCGTTATCACACCCCCAAATTTAAAACAATGCTTGTCCTCAAGCATATACTAAAGAATTTCTCTAGAGAGTCTGCCGCCTTTTCCTTACCTAGATTTCTCGAGGTGCCTTATTCAAATCCTATGAACCAAAATCTTCTTAATTTCTATCCAGGTCTCTTCCTAAAATCTTTCTAAAATTTAGGGACCACAAGTTTAACCTTCAAAAAGACTTTACTTGTTTTCCAGGATATCGCATGATTTATTTCACAAAAAATACTTTTTCAACCGGGGTGTTTTCAAATGACTTTTTATTCTAGCGTAGTTTATATATTCTTTCTATGACCTTGCGCTGATCCAAGTGCCTAGCCTTCGTTTTGGCTTGTCCCCACGGGTGTCATGTGAGCATCCAAGTACGAGCAAGGCGCTTTTTCTCAGTCTAAACTCATGCCCATTTGGCAGCGGAATTGCGATCATTTTATTTATGCATTAATCACGATTCCTACCTTCGCTTTGGTATGCCCCCATGGGTGTCATGCGGACATCCAACTACGAGTAGGATTTGATCGCAATGTTTTGATTTTTTTTTTTGATGTCTAAAAGTAGCAAGGTTGAAAATAAATACCGCATCCCCAAATTTAAACACAGCAATGTCTTCATTGCTGAAAGACTGAAAGAATTCATGCGATCCTCTTAGAAGGTTTCGTAAAAGTCAGTTTGAAAGAAAGTCGGTGGACCACTAACTTCTAGAAATATTTCGTGAATTGACTATCCTCAAATTAAGTTGATTATAGTGCATGTGATGAGAAATAGAGACATGCGTTTTATCATTGAAATCATAATTGGCATAAAAAAACAATGTGGTGACTTACTAAAGTAATCAATATTTAATGATTGTGGCGACTAAAGAGGATGCGTTGATAAAATTATCAAAGTTAAAGACAATATGCGAAAGTGCAAAATTTGGAATAAACAAAGTCAAGGAAAGAGACAACCCCCAAATTTGCTCTGTCGCCAGCATCATTTTGTGATCGCATCGTTCTTTGCGACGAATCGATTTCTTCAATTGCGATAGCTGATCGAACTAGTCGCATTTTTTCAGTTATCGTGCAGCTCCCCCGCATCGTTCACCACGATCGTTGCAAAAAAGATCGAAAGGGTAAAAAATATAAAAGATAGAGTTAACAAAAATTTTCCCTTTTTTTTAAAGAGAAAGGAGTAAAAAGGATATAGAAATTATAATGGGTATAAAAAGGTAGATTTGAGTTCATGAACTGAAGATTTCAAAGGATACTTCAAAAAGATTGCATCCCTGATGAATTTGAATCGCATAACAACGTAGGGACTGCTTATTCCTTTCAATCTGGGCTCTTTAAGTCCAAGGCAGTTTTCTCTTCTTTTCTCGATATTCTAGGATCTTGATTGCCTCAATCTAGAGCTTTTTCTCATTAACTTTCATCACGATTTCTCCCTTGGGCACGTCAATTTGAGCACAACCGGTCGATAGTAATGGTTGTCCCAATATGATGGGCGCATCTTCGTCCGCTTTATGATCCAAAATTATGAAGTCTGCCGGTAAAATGAATTTGTCAATTGAGACCACGACATCCTTCAACTCTCCCTCGGGGTGTACTTGGGGTCTGTTCGTAAGCAAAAGAGTCTTCATCGTGGGCGTTAGTTTTCCCACATTCAATCGTTTGAAAATTGATAGCGGCATTAAAATTTATACTCGCCCCAAGATCTTGTAGTGCTTGACCAATGTAGACCCCTCCAATTGAGCAGGGTAACGTGAAGCTTCCTGGGTTGCACATTTTTCGTGGGATCATAGTATTTAACCTTTGCATTACTGCCGCTGTAGCGATCTTTTCTTCATGATTCTGTTTCTTTTTCGATTTTTGTCGGAACGATGGTAGCTATACTTCTTTTGTTTTGTGTTCTAGAGGCTTGAAGGTGGACGCAACTTTTGGGTTCATCTTCTTGGGCTCTTCTGAATCATATGTCAACGGGTTCTTGGTTTTTACCGCATTCGGGTTGGTCCTGGTGGGTTCTTCCCCTTCTTCCGCTGTCGTTTTTCCGCTCAGCAAGGAGACTGCTAGGCATTGTTCCTTTCCTGCACTCCAAAGTTGCGAGGGAGCTCAGTTGAGCTCGGCAATGCCCCCTACGGTCTACTTTTGAGCTCGCCCGCAATCTTCCCTAGTTGGATTTCGAGATTGTGGATTGAAGTTGCCTGATTCTGGAGCACCGTCTCATTCCTTTCTATGTACTGCTTTAGTAGGCTTTCCAGGGAAGAAGATGGTGGTGCTTGTGAACTGCTGGCTTGATTTTGCATTTGACCGTTGTTGATTTTTCCATGCAAAATTGGGGTGGTTTCTCCACCCGAGGTTGTACATATCAGATAAAGGGTTATTCTTTATGAAGCATATTGATTGTGGATTCCTTGGGCATTCTTCAATCGGATGTGCTTCCCCACAGGTGACACAGCTCGTGTTCGTTTGAGCGATTGCGTTCGCCTGCCTTTTATGTGTTCCCATGCTATTGATTGTGATGCCTTGTATTAGATTCATCATCACATTCATTTGGTTTTGTAGGGATGCGATGGCCCTATTACTTGCGTCACTATCTATAATTCTCGATCGTTGATCGCGTTCTCTACAATCTTCGTGATTCTTTTAAATTCGATCAAGTATATTTTTCGCCTCGTCATGTCTTTTCGAGCAGACCACCAGCTACTGCCGCATTGGTAGCCATCTGCGATGCAGGGTTCAATCCGTAATAGAAAATTTCCATTTGGAGATAATCGTGTAAGCCATTGTGCGGACAATCTCGCACCAGTCTTTTAAACCTCGCCCAGGCGTCACTGAGCGATTCGTCGATATCTTGTTCAAAATTAGTAATCAGCTTCCTCCTTCTTGCGTTTTCTGTCGGGGGGAAGTACTTCTTCATGAACTTTTCAACTACCTATTCCCACGATGTAGTCTCCCCTGGTTCGAGAGAATAAGCCCATTTCCATGCTTGGTCACACAGCGAAAATGGGAACAGTGTTAGTTGAATCTCCTTAGCGGAGATGTTTGGGAACAAAAACGTATTGCAGATTTTAATAAAACTTCGGAGGTGGGCGTGCGGATCCTCACCATGCCTACCACCAAACTGTCTGGCAGTTTGAATCATCTGCAGCATCACTGGCTTCATCTTGAACCTCGATCGTCCAAGGCTGGCCTCATGATTCCTGGTGAGAAATCGTAAAGGTTGGGCGACACATAGTCCCGGATGGGCCTATTGCGATCGTTCGCCAAGAGAATGGGGTTTGCCATGATATTATTTATGGTCGGTGCTCTATCTTTCAGTTGCTCCGTCATGATGGGATTTCTCTCTTGTTGTTGATGTTGGCTGTTGTTTCTTCTTCTTCTTCTAAATGTTCTTTCAATCTCTGGGTTGTAATCGGGCTCAGGAACTTGTCCTTCGCTCATACGACGCCCGCTTCATCCCTTACCAAAGGAGAGGCAGTGCACAGAGATGGAAAACTGCAAAGAAAATAAAAAAGTTACCATTAGCACAATATGTGCTGCCGTAGTCCTCGGCAATGGCGCCAAAAACTTGATGTGTTGTGAATATGATGAAATAATGGTGTATATTGCAATGTTGGTGTATGCGTTGTACATGCATGTTTTCCTAGAAAAATCCAAGTATAAGTCCTACTAGGTTGCCTGGTAAGCCCAGGGTCGAACACAGGGACATTGAGACAATAAGCGGTAACAAACAAAACAATAAGTTGGTTGGTATGTTTGTTTAAAGTATAGATCCTATGTGGCAGAATTAAGAAAAGAGTTAACAGCAGCGAAAGTTACAATGAATATGTGAGGAACGAGTTGAGAAGGGATTTAGTTGACACTTCATAAGATTGCGTTCAAGTTATGCGATCATGCTACCCACATACAACAGAATGTCATCTCTCAATACAAATGATATAGTTCCTAATTTTAGGACGCATGCGATGTATACGATAATGTCTATAGGACTTATGTCTAAGTCTCTATTCTTGTCTATGCGATGATGAATGACACACACATACCCAAGGCGACTGCATACTATCATATCCTATATCTAGGGTGCATGCGATGCATGATAGCAAACAGAACTTATCTCTAAGTTTCTATTTCTTGCTTATGTGATTCTAATCTGACTTTCACAAGCCTAGATTCTAACCTAACTCTCTCAAGTCTAGGTTCTTTCTTTAGACTACTCTCTCAAGTGTCTCTAAAGGGTGATGGACGCATAAAATGAAGATCTTAGGTCGTGCTAGCTAAGTGCTTCTCAACCCATTCGGAAGTTTAGTTACTCATGTGGAATGTAAAGAGAGTGAACAGATGTAGAGATGAAAATTCCATTTTATAAATGAAATCATAATACAAAATGACAATGGTAAGTAAGTATAGGGAGCCTGGTAGAAATGTCTTGCTTCCCGAGGCTTTTACACTGTGGTTTACTCTACTTTTCCCAAAAGAATGTTCTTGCTTTCGCAAGAGTTGGCCCTCTCTCCGTTCTCAACGCTTCTTGACACTCTCTCGAGCTGACCAGGAATGATCTTTCGGTGTCTTCTCTCTTTGTTCGCCTCCCCCCATAAGTATATGAATTACAGTCTACGGCCATCTATTATCTCTATGTATATGGCGGATGGAAACTCCAAAATAATGAACTGTTGAACTCCTTTAACGAAGGTGGCCTTTGGTATTTATAAAGCTTCAGGGTGAAAAGCTTTTCTCTCAAATGATTGCACTGATGGGATGTCATTAAATCTCTGTCTGATGCGTCAATTAATTGTTACCGAAAAGTTGAGTGTACTTGTTACAGTGTGTCGTTAATGGCTTGTCAACTAAATTCGGATTCGACCATCACCAGATTTCTGTCCCATCATGATTTATTAAGCTTTCACCTTGATGCGCCGTCTCTATGCGGCCACCTTCTTAAGCAGATCTCCGCAAACGCATACGATCACGTAGCTTTGCGGTCATAATCTTCTAATGCACTTGAACTCTGAATTCCTTGGATCGCAATTCTACTTTGCACCAACGCATTTTCCTGCACAAAATACTTAAATTAGCTGCTTTAATGTGATGGGCGCATGCGATCGCAATGTTCTCAAGCCTTTAGACTTACATATTTTTACCATCCCAATCCTCCATTGTTTTATATCTTTGTATTGTAATATCGTGCATTTGTACCTGTTATCATAGACCACCACCAAGGTCTTCTCTACTAAACTCAAGAAGGAATGTGTGGTGGAAACACTAAAATTGAGCTCAATTTTGGATGTACTTAGGTGGGCTGTCAAGGGTTTACAAAGGTGCAAACTTTCTGCTTAAAATTTCAGAGCTCTCTCTCAAATCTTAGCATGCAAATTCAATATAAAGGCTCAATCCATGCAAGGAAAAAAACTGCATGTAGGACAGCTCCTACTAGGCGATATCATTAAAGAGGTGAGTGGAATTGGGTGATATATCACACAATTTGAGTTTTAGTAGATTTTTCCCAAAAAAAAAAATGTTGTAAAAATCCACTAACTCATTTTGGATTTCAAAAATATTTTCTTTTAAATAAAATGATTTTATTTAAATAATTTAGTTTTATTTGATTCAAAATAATTAATTTAAATTAAAACTAAATTTAATTTTTAATGAAACCTTTTAATTAAATTAAATTATTATTAATTTAATATCTTAATATTAAATTAATAAAACACCAGTTTGACCAATATGAGTCAATTTCATATTATTAATATTTAAATCATAATTTAAATATTAATTCATTCTCCAATTTCGTTCAATTTTCAATAATATTAAACGTTTCAATTATATCAAATACAATTAATTGAAATCCTAAAAAATTGAATTTTAATGTTTCAAATTCGCAACCCTAATGGACCTATAGATCATGAACATACTCAATTTATTAATCCAATTTATGAGCTAGTAGATGGACCTAATGAACCTACAAATCATGAGCTTCAATGATTTGTAATTAATTGGTTAAACTCTTTAAAACCAAAATAATCAATATTTGTTAACTATCAAGGCATACCACTATAGCTCGACAGTTGCACTCTCCTCACTGTAGATATATTTCTGTCCATTTTAACCATAATCGGTAAGTCAATCATCCACAGGTCGTTCGTATTTACAGTTAGGTCAAAATTACCATTTTACCCTTGTAAATGCATCTTGTTCCTTAAGCTCCCACTGACCCTCTATTAAACAACTGATTCATAGAACCACTTATGAATCATGTCCCTCTCTACAACGAGAAGGCAGGGCCCCGTTGTTCAAGACCAGGAATCACCAGTTAAGGAATCACCTATGTGGTAACCCTATGGGTAGGAGTGAATTCCATCCTACAAGGTTATGTCTCTAGCTATCTATCTGGTCTTATCCCTCGAATGGGAGGCTTATTGAGCAATGTTGTTTGACTACTCTCACCTATGCAACTTAAAGGATAATCTTGAATAAACAGGAGTTCATAGTTAGCTCAAGATTAAGATCGAGTTATCCTAGGTTATTTTAGTATGAAAAAGTCATTTTTAACAGTAAACGGTCATTATAATGAATAGTGACTATTTCGAGGTCCAGTTTTTATGCAAACTCATTGCATAGGATGCCTCCACTCAGATGTTTCTACGTGAATGATCTATGGATCACATCATTTGTATCAGCATACAAAATAGGCCGCATCCAATAGTATTACAGAATGAGATACCCAATTTCATCCATATACTTATGATTATTTAGGCTATATACTATAACTTGATCCTTTTTATGTCTTTACATAAAGTTAAAGTATTCATACTATAACCGTGGATACTATGATTGTATTGACTATTAACAAAGTATACAAATATATTACAAATGAACGCATTACAAAAAAATTTCTATTGCTCGTACAAGAGTCAAAGAATTTGATTAACTTACAGATTATAAAAGAAAGGTGCATGATTTAAAATTCACACCATGCTTCCAATAAACATAGACACATTTTTGCCGAGGGCAGGCAACACGCATACATCCACACAGCACACCCTTAACGAAATACATTTCTGGAGGATACCTCAACATAGTGCATTTAACAAAGGCTGGGCAAAGGACATATACGTGCGCAACACACCCCGCACCGTAATGCATTTGGGTGTACTAGACGCATAGCTTCTCTTGGTTTCACTTACTACACCCATCCTCTCATATATACCAGCTTATTTTCTTCTCTTCATAATTCATCAAAAACGCAAGTCGAAAAGACTTTATGGTGATTCATCCCATCATGCACAAAATTATACGAACGATGTTACTACATTTAAAGTATGGAGACATATGCGAAATTAAATTGCCAAAACATAAAAGACGAATTGTTCTACACATTAATTACAGAAGTAAGAAAACGGTAAAAGAAAGCGGTAAAGAAAGCAAGTAAACTTACATAGGAAGGTCGATTGAAAGAAGTTCTAAGAGTTACCGCAATCGCTTTCCCTGCAAGTGGTTTAATCCTGCTTGCCCAAGTCAATGGTGTCGATGCGTCGATCGAAGTCGCCTCCATAGTAAGGTTTCATCCTCTAACCATTGACTTTTAATGCGCTATTCCCATTTAAAGTTGTTAATTCCACTGTGCCGTGAGGAAAGATTGTCTTGATTCGGAATAGCCCCGACTAGCGAGACTTCAACATTCCTGGGAACAGTCGCAAACGTGCATTAAATAACAATACCTGGTGACCTTCGGCGGTCATTGATGCCATTCGACCAACTGATTCAATTGCAACTTCCGGACTTTCCCCGCACTGGCTAAATTAAATTTCAGCTTCTTGCATGCCCACATCGCCTTATGTTCCAACTCAAGCGTCAGATGACAAGCTTTTTCGAAGACCAGGGCGTATGGGGACATGCCAATTGGTGTTTTGTAGGCAGTCCTGTAAGCCCATAGTGCTTCATCAGACCTGGGTGACCAATCCCTCCTTGCAGTATTAACTACCGTCTCTAAGATAGCTTTGATCTCTCTGTTAGAAATCTCTGCCTGCCCATTAGTCTGTCGGTGATAAGCAGTTGCAACTCGATGGCTGACATTGAATTTGGTCAACAGGTTAGCAATTATGCAGTTGATAAAGTGAGAGCCCTCATTGCTGATTAAGGCCTGTGGCGTCCCATATCGAGCAAAAATGTTTTTCTTCAGGAACTTCGCCACAGTGGCTACGTCATTCTTGGCACATGCGATGGCCTCAACCCATTTCAATACATAATCAACTACAACCAGAATATATTGATGACCTTCGGATGGTGGAAACAGGCCCATGAAGTCAATTCCCCAAACATCAAATAATTCAATTTCTAAGATTGATGTCAATGGCATTTCATTTCTTTTAGAAATATTCCCCCTCCTTTGACACCTGTCGCATTGCACAACATGGGCGTGGGCATCTTTAAACAGTGTTGGCCAAAAGTAGCCGCACTGTAAGACTTTTGCTACCGTCCTTTGCCCCCCAAAATGTCCTCCGTATGGGGACTCATGACAAAGCTCTAAAATGTGCTTGGCTTCATGCTCAGGAACACATTGACGTATTATATGATTAGGTCCTTGTCGATAGAGGAATGGATCATCCCAGAAACAAAATTTGGCGTCATGTCTTAGCTTCTTCTTCTACTTGTATGTATAATCATCCGGTAGTTGACCGCAAACTAGGAAGTTTACTATGTCCACATACCAGGGAACATTAATGTCAGTGCCTTTCCGGTCTTTGATTTCTAGGTCAAACTATTGCAGGAGCAACACCCACCATATCAACCTCAGTTTTGCATCCTGCTTCGTCATTAGATATTTAATCGCAGAATGATCCGTATATACCACCACCTTTGTTCCGATTAAGTATTGTCGGAACTTTTCTAGTGCAAATACCACTGCGAGCATTTCTTTTTCTGTGGTCGTATATTTCTCCTGCGCGTCGTTCAATGTCTTGCTCGCATAATAAATAGGATGCAACACCTTTTCCCAACGAGGACTCAAAACTGCACCCACAGCATATCCGCTAGCATCACACATTAATGCAAATGGTTGTATCCAATTGGGCGCAATCAAAATTGGTGCGAAGATTAGTGCCTCTTTTAAGGTGTTAAATGCTTTGGTGCAGTCGTCATCAATATTATACTCGCAGTCGGTTTCTAGAAGTGCACTTAAGGGTCTTGCGATCTGGGAGAAGTTGCGAATAAATCTTCTATAAAATCCCGCGTGTCCCAAAAAGCTCCTAAGTGTCTTTACATTCACAGGTGGGGGTATTTGGAAATTGCGTCGATTTTTGTCTAATCGACTTCCAATAACACCTTGGAGATTTTGTGACCCAGAACTATTCCTTCCTCCACCATAAAGTGGCATTTCTCCCAGTTCAGAACAAGATTTGTTGCCATGCATCTCTTCAAGACTTTTTCGAAGTTAGTCAAACAGAAGTCATAATTACTGCCGAAGACTGAGAAATCATCCATGAATACCTCGGCCGATTCCTCCAAGTAATCTGAAAATATTGCCATCATGCATCATTGGAAAGTGCCTGGTGCATTATAGAGTCCAAATGGCATGCGTTGGAATGCGAACGTACCAAATGGGCACGTGAAGGTTGTCTTCTCTTGGTCCTTCGGTGCAATTGCTATTTGGTTATACCCTGAATAGCCATCAAGAAAACAGAAAAATTCATTCCTAGCAAGTCTATCTAACATCTGGTCAATGAATGGGAGTGGAAAGTGGTCCTTTTTAGTGGCCAAATTCAGCTTGCGATAATCCATGCAAATTCTCCACCCCGTAGTTGTCCTTGTGGGAACCAATTCATTCTTGTCATTAGTGATGACTGTCATCCCCCCTTTCTTCGACACACATTGTACTGGGCTCACCCAACTGCTATCAGATATCAGGTAGATGACACCGACGTCCAACCATTTTACTATTTCCTTCTTTACAACCTCCTTCATGTAGGGTTCAAGCGGCGTTGCCTTTCTACTGATCCATTCTTTCGTTCTTTCAAACGAATCTTGTGCATGCAATACGAGGGAATGATTCCTCGAATGTCTGCCAAGGTCCATTCTAAGGCTTTTTCATTATTTCTTAGGATCCGTATGAGAGCATCTTCTTTCTCCTTACTCATTGATGCATAAATAATAATTGGTAACATGTCGTTACTCCCTAAGTAAGCATACTTTACGTGCACTGGCAACGACTTTAACTCTAACACAGGTGGCTCTTCTAAAGATGGCTTAATGCGCTGCGATGTCCATTCAGATAACTTGAGAAGTTCAAAATTAGATTCTGCATGAATTGCATCGCAATCCTCTTCCAACAATATGCCGATTTCAAAGTCTTCCTCCTCCATTTCCTTCAGGGGTTCATGCCACTGTTCTCCCTGCAACTCTTTGATATATTGGCAGTTCTCTATATCTCCTGAGTACTTCAACGCATTGAGTACATTGAATTTTACTTCTTGATCATCGACCCAGATGGTCAATTCTTCTTTCTGCACATCGATTAACGCCTGCCCTGTGGCGAGAAATGGGCATCCCAGGATGATAGGAATTTCTCTATCGGCCTCATAATCCAGTATAACAAAGTCTGCTGGGAAGATAAACTTGTCTACTTGCATGAGAACATCTTCTATATTGCACTCCAGAAGCTTTATTGATCTATCGGCTAGCTGTAATGTGATCGTGGTTGGCCTTTCTTCGTCGATGTCAAGCTTCTTAAAAATTGACAAGGGAATCAAATTTATGCTTGCCCCTAAATCACACAGCACGTTTCCGACCATCTTCCCTCCTATGGTGCAGGGCGATGTAAAAGTCCCATGATCCTTTATTTTAGTAGGGAGATTGTCTTGAAACAAAGCACTACACTCATATGTTAGTGCAGCTGTTTCATTTTCCCCAATCTTTCTCTTGTTTACGAGAATATCCTTGAGAAATTTCACATAATTCAGCATCTGCTCTAATGCTTCTATCGGGAATATTAATGTGTAGCTGGCGAAGAACATCCAAAAACCTCTGAAACTGCTTGCTATCATCTTTCTTTTTCAGTCTAGATGGGAAAGGTGGAGGATCCCGCTGTGTTTCTTGCTCACTTTGCTGCTTGGTGAGGTCCTGTGCTTGTTGTGTGTCATTGGTTGGAGGTTGCGTTGATTGAGAATTCAAGTCTTGAGAGGCTTCATCTTTTGTAGATAATCTTACTTCTGAACTGGGGTCGCTTTCGTTATTCAGTAACTGGTCATCATCAACAGTTAAATCTGTTAATGTTATTACCGCATCTAGTACCTTCGGCATAATGGGGGCTGTCGTTCTGCCACTCCGCAATGTCACTGCATGGCATTGTTCTTTACCTCTTTCCCTCAACACCCCCGATGAGCTTCCTTGCTGCGTACCAGGCTTTTTCTTCTTTAATTCTCTTGTAAGCTGATCTATCTAATCTTCTAATTCTTTGAAAGAGTCAGCTTGCAATTGTCTCATTGCCTCGCTCTTTTCAATATAATGCTCTAATGATGTCTTCAGAGACGAGGTACTGCAAGAGGTATCATATGCGAACATTTGGTCACAGTGTCATACCTTGAGAATTACTTGGGTTGTCGTCCGGATTAGTGAAGACCAGAGGGTTGCCTCGATCCTTTTGATAACTAAATTGATAGAAACCATGGCCCTCCTGATTGAGATTCTCATCCAAACCAAAAATTGGGTGACCCCCCTCAACCAGGGTTGTGGTTATTGCCCAATGCTTCATCATACATAGCATATACGGGTTGTTGATTCCATGGGCAGACGCCTACTGGATGTACCTCTTCCCATTGAGTGCAATCCATAGTTGTCGTATGAGTCACCGCATTAACTTGCGTTGTTTCTTAGGAAAGAGTTCTCTGCTGATTAGCCACCATTTGGAGAAGCGATGTCATTGTGGTCATTTGCTCGACCAATGCGCTCATTGTATCCATTGGCATATCGACCCTTTCTACTTTTTCTGGCTCTAGACATCTTACCTCAAGCCCAGTATCAATTCATTCGTCCGAATGTCGCAATAAGTGATCCAATATGTTCTTTGCTTCCATATATGACTTATTCATTAATCCTCCCTCTACGGAGCAGTCGGCAACTGCTTGCATTGATGGGTCCCGGCCATTGTAAAAGGTTTCCATCAAAATACTATCATGAATCCCGATATGCGGATAGTTCTTTACTAACTGCCAGAAACGCACCCAAGCGGTACTTAGGGTTTCATAACCCTTTTGCTCGAAATTCAAAACCTCCCTCCGCCTCTTTGCGTTGACAGACGGAGGGAAGAATCTGTTCATGAACCTATCAACCAACTGCTCCCATCCATGAATTTCGCCTGGCTGTAATGCTTGAGCCCACCTCTTTGCTTCATTCCGCAATGTGTATGGGAATAGATACAATTTAAGACTTTCTTGAGTTACACCAGTCATGGAGAATGCGCTACACATGTCTGCGAAATTAGTCAAATGTGCATGTGGTTCTTCTACCTGTAATCCTCAAATTGTCTCACATTCTGAATCATTTGAAGCATGATAGGTTTTCATTTCAAATCTTGCATTCTTCTCAACTACTGGTCTTAAAATCCTTGGTGAAAAATTATTGAAATCTGGCACTGAATATTCCCTCATAGGGATGTTCTAGTCAGCAGTAAGAAAAACAGGATCTTGCATTGGCAAATCTTCCCTCTGGTTTCCAGTAGGTGCCATATTCTCATCAGCCATACTTCTTCACAAATTAATTTAGCCCTAATGAACTCTGCGTGAAAAATACAGTGGATCTCTGGGTCCACTTAGAGTTACAAGATCACCCCAACACTCCTAAGTCATCAGACTGCTCTCCGCATTGATCAGTTAGTACAAAGAAACCTGTCCTACACATAACATGAAAATATTCAACATTAACCATTAACCATTCCCCGACAATGGCGCCATAACCTTGTAACAGGTTGGATTTATGATATAAATTGCTCACAATGATGTGATACTACATTTAGTTATGCGTTAATTATGGATGTTCATGTAGTATGCCATGCGTTGTCACAAGTTTCCTTACGATGGAACCAAGTATAATTTCACCGAAAGTTTCTCGGTGTGATCTGAGGTCGAACACCAGGAATGGTTTAGGTTATTGCGGTATGTTCATGATATATGCGACCAGGTTTTCAATCTTTAAAAATGAGTTTGTACAGGTATATAAATTGCGATAAAATAAAGGAAAGCAGTAAAGATGCGATAAAAACGTAAAATACAGTAAACCTAAGCTAGATGTTACAAGATACAGACTTCATGTACAAGATGCTGGGATTAAGGATAGCTGTGAAAGTTATGCAAAGACATGGGATGCGGCGACAAGCCTTATGGACAGAATAGAAAGAGAAAGACAAATAATACAAACAATGCAAGTTCTTAATTAGATTGAAGGTACAAATACTATTCTGCTCTTCTCTTGGCGTACGCCTCTCAGTGATCGACCACGCTCCCACATGTCTGTGGTGAAACAGAGACTAACGTAATGAACGCAAGGTTTCTTCCATGTCTGGAAGTACTACTCACTTTAGTTAACGCATTCTTCTGACCTTCTCTCGATAGGTCAGAATGACATATTCACTTCTACTCTCATAGGTGAAGATGCCATCTAGCATGCTTTATCTAAATGTATTTTATATCTTTAATATAGATTAAGTTTTTAGTGATGCATATTGCTCGTCAGGGGGTTAAGAGACATCATGAAGAAAGTGATGGATGGGTGAACGGAAATAGACAGAAAATGGTAAACGAAATCTATCGAAACATTTAATATTTCTACTATGTGTTTGATACATGGTGTGTGAATGAAGAGATAAAGAAAACATGAAATACACAATGAAAGAGAGATAGAACAGATCGAATCAAGTGCCAATGTCTTGGCACAGATTTAATGGAGATCTGCTTGCCAGATAGGATGGATTTGATGGTAGGAAGAGCTTCCCTCTCAGGCTTGCTCAACCGGTAGTAGGGATCTTTGCATAGAGCTTTCGATCGGGTGTATGGCAGGTTGGATCTAAGATTCGCCTCTCGACCTTATCTCGTCTTCTTCCTGGATTTCTTCTCTTAAGCACCCAGCTCAGCCTTTTCTCTACAATCTTGCAGCACTTAGCCCCATATTAAGTAGCATATCTTTTCTCTGAAATCAATAGGGTATTTATAGGTGCAGATCTTTGACTCCAGCCTTGTTGTCCCCACTAATGGTTATGGTAATTCCAAAATGGAGGGATATTATTCTTTCTGTTATGCAATCAGACCGTCAATTCTACACAACCGTTAGTTGTATAAGTGTCTCAGTCCTCTGCTCTTGCATTGCTCAGCTGCATCTTTCGATCATAGGTTCGCATGCGGTGTTTGTTTTTATTACCGCATGCAGTTGAAGCACAGCTCTTTGATCGACTATCGCATTACGCCGTCATTGCTGTAATCGTCTCTTCATTGTGGATTGACAGGCGCAATGTGATAGAGATGCATTGATTAGTCTCTCGTGAGCCCTTGAGCGCAAGCGGTGACTTGGTCTCCTGCAAAACAGAGTAAAGTTCGGCTTGTATTCCATCCTTTTTGTGTTAGTGGGTGTAATCGCAAACATTTATAATTATTGCAATACTACGCTAATTTTCATACAATTGGTGCTTTATTACTAATTTTTGGCCGCAATATCTTGATAGGGTGGCATAAATAACTTGTATTTCTACAAGTTATCAGTAATCTTGATGAAATTTGAAATTAGGTTTAGAATTTGAAATGCTCATATTCATTCAGGATTTCTATTTGAAGGAAATCGAATACGAGGATTTCCATGAGTAGTGGAAGGATCTTTCCAAATTTCAATCGTATGTGAACTTTACAATTACAATCACAAACGGAAACATGCGATTATACACAAAATAGAAATTATAGAATGCTTCACAACAGATCAAGGGAAGAATCAACAAACCTTTGTAGAGTCATCTTCAAGTTCCTTGATCATGAATGCTCGATCACAGCAACACAGCAACACACGAATGTTCGTCCAACATGATCGCTCCACTGCACGATCACCGCGCACTCGGACTAAGCGATCGCCAAGGTTAGGAACATTCCAAACACCACGAACGGCCTCCACAGAACCTCGACTATGTCGAGTTGAGTATGACACCACCAAGAAGATTACCTTGGCATTCTCGGTGTGAGAATCCAAAGGGTGGGCTTTATGTGGACTTGGTTAGAGGCAGAAAACCAGAGGAACCATAATCATGTAAACGATTGAGCAAGTGGGCAATGGAACAACCTATCGTATAGGTCGATGCCCAATCGTTTAGGAAAAGCTATGCGATTGTCTAGCAAAAGCTATGTGATCGTTTGGCTCATCGTCTAGCTCAGTGTCTATCATGTAAGAACACTCCACGATTGTTTAGCTAACTCCAAGCTGTCGTTTAGTAAATTTAATTTACTTGACAACTTCTCTGAGCTAATTTTCCGAGGTTGGAAATCTCAAAATCACAATTTTCTTTTCTTTTCTTTTCTTACTAAAATTAGGAAAAAAAATGTCCTTTTATCTCACGGTTACCATGAAACCACCAATAACCTCCCACTCAATTAGTTATTAGAGAAAAAGAAATAATTATCCAATAATTAATATTATTATAAATATAAATGATAACTAACTTACCATAATATATTTATAATCTATAGTTTTATATTTCATCTCACGAATCATATATACCATAACTCTTTTTCTATTCCATGGCACTTAATGTAAATCTCATTTACATTAATCCTCCACTTGATGTATCTAATACACAATATCGATCATATCATATATAATCAAATTACCTCTTGCTAATTTGAACATTTCAAATCAACACCAAGAACTCATCCTCAACTTAAATCCATTGAGCTACCAAATAAGACATGTCCCCAAAAAGGTAGGCATGTTGAGTTGGCAATCTGGCCACTCTCACCCATACTAATCAAAGGACTGCCCTCAAAGGGAAGAGTTCCCAAAATACTCAAGATTAAGGTCGTTTCATCTATGGTCGTTTAGGTGAGATGTAAGTCTCTAGTATCAACGACGTTATGTAAAGAGTCTAGTCATCTCGTGGTTCGATCTTATACAAACTCTTTGTATAGGACACCCCCGCTTGCATGTCTCCACATGAATGGTCAGCATCTACCATCTGTAGTAGTTTACAACACTTTCAAACCTCTACAAAGCAAGCCGTATCTGTAGTTTCACCGGGATCAAGTATCCTACCTTAATCCTTATACTACAGACCTATTTGGGTTATCACTTAAGGAATGATCCACTTGTATATCTCATATACATGCTTAAGTTTACATAAGATAACCATAGAGTTTTGTTTATTAGATATCAATAGATGCCATAATCAAGTGAAGTTATTTTATTTATAAAACAATGTGTATAATTACAAACAACGAGACTGTTGGGAATGTCCTAGAACTCGCAGTTCGTGTTAAACCTTCTATTTTATCAATAACAACGACTTGTTGATTTTGCATCTTATTATGAAAATCCAATAAATGCATACTTGGCTATAGTCTGAATGCTATAACTTTATGTAGTGACATAAACAGGATCAAGTTGGCAGTATATAGCCTAAATGGTCTAATAAGTATATGGATGAAATTGGGTATCTCATTCTGGTAACACTATTGGATGCGGCCCACTCTGTAGTTGTTACAAGAAGTTGTAAGGTGCTACAAACGATGTGATCCATAAATCGTTCATGTTGAGACATGAGAGTGGAGGCATCCTATGCAATGAGTTTGCATATAGACTGGACCACGAAAATAGTCACTTTTCTTTCTAACGACTGTTTACTGTTAAAACTGACTATTTCATTTATTATATAACCTAGGTTAGCTCGATCTTAATCTAAGCTTGCTATGAACGCCTATTTGTTCGGGATTATTGATGACGAGCAGAAATGCACGTCATTATAGGCCTTTTATTTAGAATTAAGAGGGCTGTTAAGTAAAATATGCGGCGAATATGTTAGGAATTCATGAGAAAATGAGTTTGCGTTGATCGGCATTAAGAATCTTAGCTAACCCACTATTATGCATTATTATGCATTCAATTGTTTATTTTTGTAGCAACTGCAGAAATCGATCACATACGTGGGAGCCAGGCTATCGCGGAGACGATCGCATACGCTCAACGCATGGATATTAAGCCCATCGACCGTATGCATCAATCACATAGAAGTTGCGGCCGTCAAGCGAATGCGGTCATCGCAGAGAGATTGCGGCTACATAATGATGACCATAATAGAAGGTCGACCGCAAGGTTGGTGGAATGCAACATGAACGCATACCTTGGGAGTATCAAAAGATGATGTTGACATTCCACCTACCACGCCGTTAGCAGTAGAGATTCAAAAAGGGACCATCATGCCGCGAATGTCAGAATCACAACAGGTCCATTAATGTTGTCGGCGATCAAGCTCTATAAATAGAGGCCGTTGAGCAGAATCTTAAATCATCGAAGGTTTTTCAGCTGAGGCTCCCTGCCTTAGGGTGGATCCTTATGATTTAGACGAAAGCGTGAGAAGATAGCTTGAGAGTTCTTCATCCCCTTCAATCATTCCGAGTGATGATCGGAGCCTTTGCTGGACTTAGAGCTCGAGAGAGTCTACTCCACTACCCATCCATGGCACCACCAGCAGCCTTGACACACATCTACTGGAAGCAAGACATTGCTTCCAGCTGGCCTTTCCATTTCTCTTATTTGCTTGTATTGTATTACATTTTGGCTTAAGGAATTAATACATTTTGTGGTCAATATATTTCTATATTTTCCTTCGACTCCATCTCCATCTTAATTTACTTAGTATCCATTACTTTCATTGCATCACTTAGTGAGACAGTTAGAGTATCGCATACTTTCATTGCATAGGAATATGAAGCATAGAAAACCACTGGGAGGTGTGCGTTGCGTGAGTGTTGTGAGAAAACCTTATTTTCTTAGTGTGAAGTTGTAGCAACGCTTGTCTATAAGCGGACACAATGCTTGTCTATGAGTAAAATCAGCAACAACTAACTGCCCGGGATGGTAAGTGGTTGGTCGCATTAAGAAGTGTTCACTAGAGATAGGAATAATCTTACATCAGCCAGGTTTATGTGATTACCTTGTCTTATGAACGCATCATTCATCATTTAGGCATACTTGGGAGAGTAGTCTAAAAACCAAATCTAAGACTCGAGAGAGCGGATTGGATCTCATAAGCAAGAATGGGGAGCTTAGAGATAAGCTCCCTTTGCTATTACACAGCGTATGCATGTTGAGGCACATAGAGATGTAGATATACAATGATGCACACAAGATGAAATGCAAGCATAGAAGTCCAAGCCTATGTCCTACAACGCATGGATGAATGATGATTTATGTGATACTACTTCTAAATATGCGTTATTAATGGATGTTCTTGTAGTATGCTATGCGTTGTCACAAGTTTCCTTGCGTTGGAACCAAGTATAATTCCACTGCAAGTATCTCGGTGTGATCCGAGGTCGAACACAGGGACTGTTTGAGGTTATTGCGTTACATTTGTGATACATGCGATCAGGGCTTTTTCCATTTATAAGGGTTTTGTGTACAAGTATATAAAATTACGATAAAGTAAAGTAAAGCGATAAAGATGAGATAGTAAAATAAAGTGCAATAAAATAAACCTAAGCTAAGATGATACAAAATACATGTTTCATGATACAAGATATTGAGGTCAAGACTGGTTGTGAAGATTATACAAAGATTGTGTTATGCGATGGCAAGTCTTATGTACGAAGAAGAAAAAGAAAAGATAACTAATATAAACAGCGCAAGTCCTTAATTGTGATAAAGCTATGAGTACGGTTCTGCTCTTCCCTTAGCGAACACCTCACGGTGATCGATCGCGTTCCCACATTTCTGTGGTGAAACAGGGACGAACGTAATGAATGCAAGGTTGCTTCCATCTCTGGAAGTACTACTTTCTTTAGTTAACACATTCTTTTAACCTTCTCTCGATAGATCAGAATAGCATCTTCACTTCTGCTCTCACAAGTGAAGATGTCGTCTAGCATGCCTTAGCTAAACATATTTATCTCTTTAACACAGATTAAGTTACTCGTTTAATCCATATTAACTACCAAGGGATTAAGAAGACTTCATGAAGAAAACGATTAATAGAGGAACGAAAATAGACAGAAAAGTGTATATGAAAATGATCGAGACATTCAATAAATCTATTTAGCGTCTGATACATGGTTTGTGAACGAAGAGATAAATAAGATGAAATACAGTGACGAATAGAGTTAGAAACAAATACAAATAAGCGCCAATGTCTTGGCGCGATCCGGATGGAGAATTGCTTGTCCGTGTGGATGCATCGAACGGAAGGATGAGCTTCCCTCTCATGCTTGCTCAATCGGTAGCAGGGATCTAAACACAGAGCTTCACAGCGAGGATTTGGCAGAATAGCACTGAGACTCACCTCTCGGCCTTGTCTCTTCTCTTCCCAAATTTCTTCAGATCAGCACTCAGCTTAGCCTTTCTTTCAATAATCTAGCATCAATTAGCCCTCATATCAAGTATATCTTTTGTGAATTCTATAGGGGTATTTATAGGTGAAAATCTTTGACTCTTGACTTGTGGACCCCACTTATTGTTATGGAAATTCCGAAGATGGTGGGATAATTATTCCTTCTGTTATGCAATCAGACCGTCAAATATGCACAACGGTTAGTTGTACATGTGTCACAATCCTTCGCATTTGCGTTGCTCAACTGCATCTTTCGATCGTGCTCACATGCAATTTTGTTTTTATTACTCCATGCGGTTGAAATATAGCTCTGGATCGACTGTCGCATTGCACTGTCATTGCGTTAATTGTCTCTTCATTATTTGATTGAAGGGCGCAATGTGACAGAGATGCGTTATTCAATTTCTCGTGAGCCTTGATCACAAGCGGTGACTTGATTTCCTGCAAAACAGAGTAGAAATATCCTCTTCTACCATCTTGATTGTGTTAGTGGGTGTAATTTCAAGAATTTATAATTATTGTATTTCTGAGCTAATTTTCATACAATCGACGCATATTATTTACTCTCTTTTGACCGCAATATCTAGATAAGGCAGCATAAAGAACTTGTATTTCTACAAGTTATCAAACCCCCAAATTTAGATATATGCTTGTCCTCAAGCATATCTTCTACTAAGGCAATAATGCTCAAGTCATATCTTATATTTTTGCTTCGATTGGTTGCTCTGAATGTTACACTTAGGCACATTTCTTAACATCGCAATTTCCTTCTATCCTTGCTAATTCCTAGCAAAGCCCTACTTTACTCTTCTATATAACAAATTTATGCTCAAAGATGCTTTTCTAGTTTTAAAATAGAATGCTTATCTCTTCTTTGTCAAAACAACTTGATGCGTCTCTATATGGTGGTCAAAATTTGCGTCATTTATTAGAGACTGTTGGTCATAGTTACACTCTTTGTTTTAGCTTGTTCCCACGGGTGTCATGCGAACATCCAACTACGGTTGTATGCCAATGTCAACTTTAACTCATGATATTTAGCGGAGTTGTCTCTTGCATTCTTTTATTTTGTTTTTGTATATTTTTTTTTCGCTTTTCATTTTCATACTGCGTTGTTCTTGGAAAACCACCTTCGTTTTGGCTTGCTCCTACGGGTGTCATACGAACATTCAACTACGAGCATGCTCCTTTCACAACTAAACTCTTATTAGATTGGGAACATTTTTGAGGTTTTCCCTTGTGTTGACATTGGAGTTTGGTATAATTTTTTTTTTTTTTGGAAATGTAGAAAATGAACGCATTTTCTTAAAGACCACATATTCTTGATCTCGTTTGCTCAGACCCTCTCCACCCTGAAATTTAGAGATGCGCAAGGTCCTCATTGCGTTGTTTGGATAGATTAGACAAACACTTAGAAAAAATTTCAAAAAGAAGGTATGAGCAGAACTTTGAAAGATAAAAGGTAAAGTACTGCTAAACTAAGAATTAACTAAGTGTTAGTTAGAATTTACAAAGTAAGGGAAATGTTTCTAAGTATAAACATATAATACATTATGGCAGCGCAATACAGATTGCAAAAATAAAAGATTAAGAACATCGCAATTAATGACAAAGGATGATAAAGAAAAAGGCACAGGCAAAAAGGAGTGAATATATACTCAGTTGTATTGAATATTAACAAAGTATACAAATAATTACAAATTAACGCAATACGAAAATTGTTGCCTGTACAAGAGTCAAAGAAATTGATTAATGTTAGAAAAAAAAATAATGAATTGAATATAGAATAAAAGGTAAAGATCAATGTTGAGGGGCAAGAGGATCTGGAGGAGGGTTTTGAGGTGGTGCAGAAGAAGCTTCTTCAAAAATCAAGTGCTGCCTGAGATGTAGAGGCACCATCGAATCATGAAGATATGCGGTGAAAAAATTGAAGTGCTCTTGGTTGCGCTCCGCAATCTGTCTCTAGTGCAGATGGATTTTATAAATATTGTGTTGCATGTTGATTAACGCCTCCCAGTATGTGGCAGCACTACACTGAATATCATCAATTCGCTCCATTACCACTTCAAATCTCTGGTTGAAGAAGGTTTGTTGTTGAGCAAGAAGTTGTTGTTGTTGAGAGAAGAGGGATCGCATTTCTACTAACTCAGCAGCTAGGGAGGTGATGGAGGGTTTTTCCTGTGATGTCTCGCCAGCATCGTTTTGGGGTTGGGCAGAGGTGTCTTCACCCAAATCGTGTGGGTCATCAACATGCGGCGGTGGAATGGGGGGTTGCGGTGATGATGCTAAAGGTGAAGTTGGGGTTGTAAGGTAAATAGTTGGAGAAGCTGGGATAAGAATAAGGTTGGTAAAATGTTCATGGAGTGGAGAAGAAGGTTGTTCGGTTGGCCTTGGAGGGCTTGGAAGGTGAATTACTAAGGGAAGAGGGTCTACAGGTTCTGGATCTTGCGTTGGTGACTCTTGGACCTTTTCTTTTCCCTTGTCTTCTCTGCGTTGTCTCTTGGGCCTGGGTTCTTGCGACGCATTCAAGTCGATTGCGAGCCTCTTTATAGGTAGCTCAGGGCAGTGTGGGAGTCCTTGAGGAGCATCCTCAAGATCTTGATGTTGATAAGGCCATGGACTTCAGGCATGGGATCTTCATTAATGCCTACGCACATTGACAAGCACAGACTTGAAACGATCCATGGAAAAAAGTACTGCCCTCGAATGTGCCCCACCAATGCTCTGAGCTGTCTTACGATCAGCTGCCCTACGTTAATCGATATGTCGCGTGCAATGCCATACGCAGCCATGACTCGATCCCTTGAAATCGTCTTATCATGCATTATTGGGATCAGCCGCTTCTTGACCAAGTAGACCCAAAGCCTTTCCTCTGGAAGCAAACTCTTGGATGCCAGGGTACGGATGCCTTTGAGTGAAACCGACAACTTTGTGCCTGGTTACGTTAATACTCACAGCGCATCCTCCATCTGTTGCTCCGTGGGGTCATCGATAATTTTGTTCCCTGGTGCATCCGAGTTATCCTTCATTTGGTATATCTCATTGATGTCTCTTGCGCTGAAGGACACCATTTCTCCTTTGAAGGTCACCGCATCCCTGGTCCCATGTAGATGCCTTCTGTACAAGTCTCTCACTACCTGTGGCACAATAATGGCTGGGCACTGGCAAAAAGAGTCCCAGCCATGTTCCACAATCACACTTGTGATGAGGTAAGGTAGTGGCATTAGCGTAGGATAGAAGCCCATCTCGATCAGCATGTCGTCATTCTCTTTTCTCATTGATGGACGCTTCCTTGCCGACGCGGGCTCGCTACTTTCCGCGATTGCCTTGCCCTTTTCTTTGGCCAATGCAAGGCGGGCTGCTTGCCTTTGTTTCTTCTCCCATTCTTTGTGTTGTTCCTCCTTCTCGCATTCTGCGAGTTCTTTACCCTTCTTCTTCTGCAAGCACCGCCTATTAGCTTCGCGCTTATTTTCCTTCTCTTCTTTCAATCTCTTCTCCCCTTCTTCTTTCTACTTTTTCTCTTCCTCTTCCTCTTCTTTTTCTTCTCTCTCGAACTCTTCTAGAAACTGCTTGGAGGCCAGCAATAGGCGTTATTCCTCCTCGCGTCTCATTTCTTCTTCAATCCCTGCAAGCTCATTATTACTGCACATCTCTTCATATTGCAGTCTTCTTCTTTTATTCCCCTATACCATAATGAGCTTCGCTCTCTCCATTTTCTCCTATTTTTCCTCCTCTTCTTTTCTTCTTCTTTCTTTTTCTTCTAGTGCGATGATTAAAAGTGAAGGGTCAATGGTAGACCCTTGCGGCGCATCTTCCCTGCGATGCCGCATCAGGGGGGTTCCTTCTCCTTCTTCACCTTCATCGGTCGCAACCACTTGTGTTGTTTTAGGTTGCGCCAGCTCCATCAAATGCGTTGTTTCCCCCCTGTCCTCCCTTACGGAGGTTGATTCTCCATCCTTTTCCAGGCTCGTAGCCCTCTGTTTATTTTCTTCTTATTTTCTTAGGCGTCTTTCTTCACGCCGGCGCATTCTTCTTTCTTCCTTCTTTTTCTTCTTTCTTTCCTTCTTGGCCTCCTCATCTTCGTTATCATCCTTATTTTCTTTGTTCTTTTTCTCCTTGTGATGATGAGAAGACTCAGCCTCTCTAGCCTTTCTCCATTTGCTTTTCTTCTTCTTCTTTTTCTCTTCAACTAGTTCTAGTTGTGTCTCCACTGCAACCTCAGTCACCACAACTTCAGCCAACGCAATTTCCTCCACTGTAACTCTGGAGGGTCCATCATAGGTTTCTGCATTGGCAGTCACCTTAGGAATCTCTAAGGCTAGAGTGCCTCTATCTTCCTCCTCTTCCACCACTTCTTCAGTCACTGCCACTTCTTCAAGCACCGCCACCTCTTCAGTTACTGCCATCGTCACCTCCTCCACAAACAGTGGTTGGTTTACAACCCCTACCTCGAGTAATCCTCCTCCTAGCTCCAGATTGCTCCGGATGTTGCCAAACAACTCCGTGTCATCGCATCTCTTCTTCTCACACTCAGTTGAGACGGTAGGAGTTGGAACTTGTGTCCTCTCAGTGCTTTGCTCCCTCTTGAATAGAGGATGTCTGACAACCAAGGGGTTTCTCTGGGCTCTCTCAATCATTCTGGGGATGGTGTGGGGTTGGGCAGCAAGCCTGCGACTGGCAGCAAGGAATGCTGCATCTCGCATGGTGATTTGGTTGGAGGAAAGGGTTAATGGTGAGGCAGATTGTTGAGAAGCTTGGTCAGCCATGGGAGCTTGGTTGAAAGACTGGAAATTCGTTGAGTTTCTGGGGAAGAAGAAAGCTTTGTATGTCGGGCGATAGGGTTTTCAGGTTGCAAAATGAGGTAAAGAGTTCATAGACGGGGAAGGGTTTCTTTTTATAGGTTGGGCCGTAGTGGGCCCAACACGATTTTTGTGGTGATAGGCCTTGAAAAACTCAAAAGGCCCGTCGTTCGAACTTCCCTCATTTATGAGCTTTCAGAAAAACATCCTTTCGTCTGTAGAATCATCATTGCTTTGGAATATGAAACGATTAGACTTCTCAAATTGCAAAAAGAATTTTTCTTTAATGTTTTATTCGAATGGACGCAAGGTAAAGATTAGCGAAATGTGCTCACCAACGCAATTGTATCTTCGCGGAGGACGGGCAACAACACATGCATCCCCACAACACACCCCTTAACTAAACACATTTCTGAAGGATCGGGTGCACGGCATTTATACCAACGCAACACTATCTCAACATAGTGTATTTAGCTAAAGATGGGCAAAGGACACACACATGTGCAACACACCCCTCAGCTCAACACAATTGAGTTGGGTGAACACAAAGTGTATCTTATTGGTTCAAGATGCGTCCATTATCGCCTTTCATATTGGTTGTTGATTATTTTATTTTTATTATTATTATTATTGTTTTTTTTTCATCAACACAAGTTTCTATGACTTGCGGCTATAAATTTCTCTTTATTTCTCAATCATTCACCATTTAAGGACTAAAATATTAATTATAGAAAAGTCAAAAGAATTAAAGACGGAACATAAATAAATGAAAGGGAAATAAATGAAGAATATATTCATAAATTCATGGAACGAAATAAATAAAGTAAAGACAAAATTCAGGAATTCAATAAGATAGAATTTAAAGAAAGCATTTAAACATAGTTGTGAGATATGGACCAGAAGATGCATTTCTTTGAATGAGCGCAATCCACATCTCTACAGATGGTCCGGCTTGCCTGCCCAATGTCCTAGGGACATTGCTCCTTTCCATTAGATCTTGGGGCTTCTGAGTTTCTGGGCAACGTTCTTAGTGCTTTATTTCTCAGCTTGGATGCCAGCTGGCCCACTTGGATCTCTAAGTTTCTAATTGAAGATGCCTGCGCCTACATTACTGCATCATTTTTGTCCATGTATTGTTTCAGCATGGCCTCCAATGAGCTTCCAGAGGTGTTAGAAAATGAGGGTTGCTGGTTATGCGATTTCCTTGGTTGCCCCTAGTTATGGTGAAAAGAAGGATTCCCTCGACTGCCACTTTGATGGTTGATTGGCCCCCCTTGGTTAGGATTACCTCCCCAACCGAAGTTAGGGTGGCTTCTCCAGCCAGGATTATAGGTGTTGCTGAAGGGGTTGTTTTGGATGGCGCATACTTACTGGAGATTCGATGGGCACATTTCTGCTCCATGAGCTCCTCCACAATTAAAGCAACTTATTGCGGCCACTTGAGCCGGCGCAACAGGTTGTGCTGATTGTTGAGAGATGGCTCCTTAACTGATTGCCATCAATTGAAGGATGGAGGTAACGGTGGCCATCTGAGTGGCTAATGTGGTCATTGTCTCCGCATGGACAATGGCAGTTTCGTTCTTTCTTCTTTCGGCACCTCAGCCTCCATAGCCATCATCAATCCAATCATCCATGTTCCACTATATGCGGTCAAGGATGACCTTGCCCTCTGTATACGTTTTGTCTATAAAACCTCCTGCCCTGGAGGCATCAGCAGCAGCCTGCGTCGATCTGTTCAGGCCGTTATAAAATGTCTCCATCAAAACGTAATCGGGGATCCCGATATGTGGGTAGTTTTTCACCGATCTTTTAAATCGCACCCAGGCGGTGCTCAGGGTCTCATTCTCCATTTGCTTGAAGTTCAGCACATCCTTTCGTCGCCTTGCATTGACGGCCGGTGGGAAGAACTTCTTCATGAATTGCTCCACCAGTTGGTCCCATGATGTAATCTCGTTCGGCTCCAGTGAGTGAGCCCACCTTTTGGCTTTGTCCCTCAAGGTGTAAGGGAATAAATACAGTTTAATGCTTTCCGGGGTTACGGCAGGTAGTGAGAAGTTGCCACACATTTCGACAAAGCTGGTCAGGTGGGCATATGGGTCTTCACTTTGCAGGCCCCCAAATTTCCTTGCATTTTGGATCATTTATAGCATGACTGACTTTATTTCGAACCTTGCATTCTCCTCAACAGTAGGCCTCGAAATCCCAGGTGAAAATTTGTACAGGTTGGGTGCCGCGTAATTTCTCGTGGGAATGTTGCAATCAGCGGCCAGGAAAACAGGATCCTGCGTTGGTCATACAGCCCCTTGATTTACTACGGAAACCGCATTATCATTATTATCTTCCATGCTCGCTGCTTTCTTTCACCTTATTCGATTCTGACGTGCCCGTGCCTGAAAGGTACGCTCGATCTCAAGGTCAGCTTCGAATTCTGGTTCAACACTAGTACTCATAAACTGTCAAGCTGCTCTCCGCGTTGAATAGCCAGTACAACGAGATCTGTCCTGCAAAATACCACAAACATACTCAAACAATAAACCGTTAATCCCCTGCAACGGCGCCATAAACTTGTTGAGGCACATAGAGATGTAGATATACAATGATGCACGCAAGCTGAAATGCAAGCATAGAAGTCCAAGCCTATGTTCTATAACCATGGATGAATAATGATTTATGCGATACTACTTCTAGATATGCATTATTAATGGATGTTCTTGTAGTATGTTGTGCATTGTCACAAGTTTCCTTGCGTTGGAACCAAGTATAATTCCACTACAAGTATCTCGGTGTGATCCGAGTTCGAACACAGAGACTGTTTGAGGTTATTACGTTACATTTGTGTTACATGCGACCAGGGGTTTTTTCCATTTATAAGGGTTTTGTGTACAAGTATATAAAATTGCGATCAAGTAAAGTAAAGCAATAAATATGAGACAATAAAATAAAGTGAAATAAAATAAACCTAAGCTAAGATGATAAAAGATACAGGTTTCATGATACAAGATACTAAGGTCAAGGCTAGCTGTGAAGATTATACAAAGATCATGTTATGTGGTGGCAAGTCTTATGTACGAAGCAGAAAAAGAAAAGATAACTAATATAAATAACGCAAGTCCTTAATTGTGATAAAGCTATGAGTATGGTTCCGCTCTTCCCTTAGCGTACACCTCTCGGTGATCGGCTGCGTTCTCACGGTTCTGTGGTGAAACAAGGACGAATGTAATGAACGCAAGGTTGCTTCCATCTCTGGAAGTACTATTCTCTTTAGTTAATGCATTCTTCTAACCTTCTCTCGATAGATCAGAATGGCATCTTCACTTCTGCTCTCACAGGTGAAGATGCCGTCTAGCATGCCTTTGCTAAATGTATTTATCTCTTTAACGCAGATTAAGTTACTCGTTTAATCCATATTAACTACCAAGGGATTAAGAAGACTTCGTGAAGAAATTGATTAATGGAGGAACAGAAATAGATAGAAAAGTGGATATGAAAATGATCGAGACATTCAATAAATCTATTTAATGTCTGATACATCGTTTGTGAACGAAGAGATAAAGAAGATGAAATATAGTGATGAATAGAGTTAGAACGGTATTTTTGTGATTATGAACAACTTGTGAAGGATTGACTTACTGATTATGGTTATTAAGTGGACATAATATATCTATAATGAGGGGAGTTCAACTATGGGCTATAGTGGAGTGTCCCATTAGTTAACGAATGGGGGTTAGATCAGACTAATGAGTTTAGCCGATTAATCTCGAATCATTGGAGCCCATGATCTGTAGGTCCACGAGGTCCTCCTACTATCTCGTAAATTTATAAGCTTTGGGATAGCTTGAGAAAATAATTTGAAACGTTCAAATTAAATGGAACAAGAGAATAAATATTTAAATATGATTTAAATATATAAAGATGAGTATTGTGCAAAAATTAATTTAATATTTGATATTAAATTAATAATTTTTTAAATTAATTTAAGAAAATAAAATTTTGAATTAAAATCATTTTTTTAAAAAAGAAAATGGAAATTTGTTTGCATGTTGCACAAAAATGGAAAATGGGTTTTTTCCATTATCATCATCTTTATGCTCACACAAAAAGTTTTATCTTCTCTACTTTGTTTCTCCATGCATGAGCTGCAAGCCATGCACTCCATCTCTTTTCATGTTCATCAAATATATATAAAGAAGATTCGAGTTGTTGGATAAGAGATAATACAGAATTTGAGAGAAAATTTTCTGAAGGAGAAGCTGTCTTCTTCAATTGGGCAGCTATGAGTATTTTCTGGTTTCTTCACATCTTCAAGCTGTTCTTGAGTCCCACAACCATGCCTAAAGCTCCAAGAGCATAGTAGGGAAGGTTTTGAGGTGGTTCATGTTGATAACAAGTGAAGACAGCAGCTGGATAGACGTTTTCTTAGAGATTTCATCGAAGGTATGTTTTGAAAACCCACTTTTAGAGAAGAGCATGCTTTAGTTTTTGCTAAAATTAGTGAATTAGAAAGCTTATGAATCCTTGATACTTTCGCTGCATGTTGTTTAACTATTTCAGAGACTACGAGAGAATTAAGACTCTAATCCCAACAATCTCCCACTTGTCCTAATGCCACGGGAGACTAATGTACAATACAAGAAAAAATAATGTACAATATGCAGTAAACTAGAGCATACCCCAGTATCATCTCCTACTTTCCCTAGACAAGATGCCGCATGTCCATCAGGCCCAGACTGTCCAGGTGACCTTTGAACACTTTAGCCGTGAGAGCCTTGGTAAAGGGATTAGCAACTTTGTGCTCCGATGCGATCTTCGTGACTATCACATCACTGCGATGTACAATCTCCCTGATCAAGTGGTATTTCCAATCTATATGCTTGCCTCAACGATGACTCCGAAGCTCCTTTGAATTTGCCATAGCCCCGCTGTTATCACAATAAAGAGTGATAGGAAAATCCATATTTGGAACAACTTCTAAATCTAAAAGGAATTTCGTCAGCCAAACAACTTCCTTAGCTGCTTCACAAGCGTCTACATATTTGGCTTCCATAGTGGAGTCTGCGATGCATCCTTTCTTGATGCTTCGCCACACTACATCCTCTCCATTTAGAGTGAAAACTGACCCCGATGTCGATTTACGAGAATCTCTATTGGTCTGAAAGTTAGAGTTCGTATATCCTGTAAGGATCAGATCATTATCTCCATACACGAGCATGTAGTCCCTCGTTCTCTGAAGATACTTGAGGATCGTCTTGACTGTCGTCAAGTGATCAAATCCTAGATTGGACCGGTACAGACTGACAATCCCTACTGCGTAGCAAATGTCTTGTCTGGTACACAACATTGCGTACATTAAGCTTTCTACAGCTAAAGCATAGGGAATCCGTCTCATTTCATCAACCTCTCGAGGTGTCTTAGGACATTGATCCTTAGAAAAAATGATTCCATGCTGAAAGGTAACAAACCCCTCTTGGAATCCTGCATTTCGTATCTAATCAACATTTGATCGATGTACGATGCCTGAGACAGGGCTAATCGTTTGTTCTTACGATCCCGAATGATCTGGATCCCTAGAATATTCTGTGCCTCACCCAAATCTTTCATTTGGAACTAGGCAGCTAGCGATTTCTTAATGTCAGTCAGATACCTTACATCATCCCCAATGAGAGGATATCATCCACATACAGTACTAGGAAACCTACTGAGCTATTGATGATCTTATTCTGGACACATGGCTTATCAATATTCTGATCAAAGCCAAACGACTTGACCACATTGTCAAATCTGATGTTCCATGATCTAGATGCTTGTTTTAGCTCATAAATGGACCTATTAAGCTTGCAAACTTTTTGCTCTTGATCTGGAACAATGAACCCCTTTAATTTAGTCATATAGATGGTCTTCTCAAGATTACCATTAAGAAAGGCAGTCTTGATGTCTATTTCCCATATTTCATAATCATAAAATGTCGTTATGGACAGAAGTATCCTGATAGACTTAAGCATGAACATAGGTGAGAATGTTTCCTCATAGTCAACTCCTTCAACCTGTGTATAACCCTTTGCCATGAGTCGAGCCTTAAACGTTTACATGTTTCCATTTACACCTCTCTTTTGCTTATAGATCCCCTTACACCTAATAAGTCTTACCCCATCAGGCAGATCAACAAGCTCTCAGACATTATCGAAGTACATAGACTCCATTTCCTGGTTCAAGGCTTTAACCAATTCATCCTTGTCAACATGCTCCATTGCTTTCTTAAAAGACAATGAATCCTCGACCTCATCATTCAAAATGACGTTTTGGGCTTCAGTCAAACCCATGTAGCAATCCGGTGGGTTCATAACCCTCCCACTACGTCGAGGCAATCTCAACTCTTGAGCTAGTTGACTAGATGTTCCGACCTCAACAACCCTTATTGATCTGTCAGTCTGTTCAAAAACTCTTGTTGAATCCTTAGCAGTCTCAATCTCACTTGAAATCTCACGCAAAACGAGCTTACATCCTGGCTTATGATCCCGGATGTGGTCTTCTTCCAAGAAGATAGCATTTGTAGAAACAAACACTTTGTTCTCACTCAGATCATAGAAGTATCCACCTCTTTTTTCCTTAGGGTAGCCTACAAACCTTCAAACGCGGGTCCAACTTCTTTGGGTTAGTCATAAGCACATGTGTCGGACAACCCCAAATTCTGAAGTGGTGTAAACTACCTTTACAGCCTCTTCACAACTCAAAATGTGTTTCAGAAACACTTTTCGAGGAAACATTGTTCAGGACATAACATGCAGTCTCCATAGAAAAACCCCAAAACTAGTCTGGAAGATGAGCATAACTCATCATAGACCGTACCATTTCCAACAAGGTGCTATTTCTCCTTTCAGATACACCATTTTGCTGAGGTGTACCAGGGGCCGGATGTTGAGACGCAATCCCATGTTCTATCATATAGTTTTGGAATTGGAAGTCCATATACTCTCCACCACGATTAGATCGTAGTGTTGTTATCTTGTTACCTAACAAATTTTCAACTTCAGGCTTATACTCCTTGAACTTGTCAAGGGCTTTAGACTTACGTTGCATTAGGTAGAGATACCCGTATCTTGAATAAACATCTATGAAAGAGATGAAATATTCATACCCATTTCTAACTCTAATATTCATCGGACCATAGAGGTTTAAATGTACAAGCTCCAAGGCTTCCTTGGCTCTATAACCTTTTCCAATAAAAGGTCATTTGGTCATCTTGCCTTCGAGGCATGATTCATACACTGGAAAGGAGTTTTCTTCTAAACTCTTTAGAAGTCCACTTTTCACCAACTTTTGAATCCTATTGAGGTTGATGTGACCTAACCTTAGATGCCAAAGATGGGTGTTTTCCTTAGGAGAAACCTCTGGTATTTTAGCTATTGTTGCCATACTAAACATTTCAGTGTTAAACAAGGCTTTTATGACTAACAGCCTTAGTACATATAAATTACTTTTTATTGAACCATAACTAATCTCTGTTCCATTCTTTAAAATAAACACTTTATTCTCAGAAAAGAAGATGGTATACCCAGGTTCAATGAGACAAAAAATCGAGATTAAGTTCCTCTTAATATGAGGAACTACAAAAACATTATCCAGTAACATATAACGTTTCTTGTCAACAAATAACTTCAGCTTGCCTACAGCAATAGCCGAAACAACCTCATCAGTGCTGACTCGTAGAGTATCTCTCCCTGTGACAACGTTTTCCAGGAACTAAATCCTTGCTAAAAGGAACTAACATGATTGGTAGCACCCGAATCTGAGATCTAGGCAGAATCATCACTCTCTACCAAACACGTTTCCAAGACTAATAAATCAGATTTACTGTCTTTCCTCCTCTTTTGGAGAGTAGTGGGATATAAGAACAACCTGACCCTGATATCAATTGAAGAAAATCGAACACGAGGATTTCCATGAGTAGCAGAAAGATCTTTCCAAATTTCAATCGTATATGAACTTTACAATTACAATCACAAATGGAAACATGTGGTTATGCACAAAATAGAAATTGTAGCATACTTCACTACAAATCAAGGGAAGAATCAACAAACCTTTGTAGACCCATCTTCAAGTTCCTTGATCATGAACGCTTGATCATAGCAACACACGAACATTCGTCCAACATGATCGCTTCACTGCACGATCACCGCGCACTTGAGCTAAGTGATCACCAAGGTCACGAACACCCCAAACACCGTGAACGGCCTGTATAGAACCTCCACTATGTCGAGTTGATTATGACACCACCAAGAAGGTTACCTTGGTATTCTCGGTGTGAGAATCTAGAGGGTGGACTCTGCATGGACTTGGTTAGAGCCAGAAAACTGGAGGAACCCCAATCGTGTAAACGATTGATCAAGTGGGTGATGGAACAATCAGTCATATAGGTCGATGCCCAATCATTTAGGAAAAGTTGTGCGATCATCTAGCAAAAGCTATGCGATCATTTAGCTCATCGTCTAGCTGAGTGTTTATCGTGTAAGAACACTCCACGATCGTTTAGCTAACTTCAAGCTGTCGCTTAGTAAATCTAATTTACTTGACAACTTCTCCTTGAGAATTTTCTGAGATTGGAAATCTTAAAATCACGATTTTCTTTTCTTTTTTTTTTCTTACTAAAATTAGGAAAACATTTTTTCTTTTATCTCACGGTTACCACTAAACCACCAATAACCTCCCACTCAATTGGTTATTAGAGAAAAAGAAATAATTATCCAATAGTTAATATTATTATAAATATAAATGATAACTAACTTACCATAATATATTTATAACCTATAGTTTTAATATTTCATCTCATGAAACATATAAACCATAGCTCTTTTTCTATTCCATGGCACTGATAACTTGTAGAAATACAAGTGATTTATACCACCTTATCTTGATATTGCGGCCAAAAAATAGTGAACATGCATCGATTGTATGAAAATTAGCTAAAAAATACAATAATTATAAATTATCGCAATTACACCCACTAACATCATAAAGATGGATGAAAATGAGACATTTCTATTATGTTTTACAGGAAACCAAGTCACCGGTTGTGATTAAGGCTCAAGACGAACTGATCAACGCATCTCTGTCACTTTGCGCCCGTCAATCAACAATGAAGAAACGATTACCGTAATGACGGCGCAATGCGACAGTCGATCCAGAGCTGTACTTCAACCACATGCGGTAATAAAAACAACACCGCATGCGAACACCCATCGAAAGATGCAGCTGAGCAACGCAAAAGCGGAGGATTGTGACACGTGTACAACTAACGGTTGTGCAGATTTGACGGTCTAATTGCATAACAGAAGGAACAATTATTCCTCCATCTTCGGAATTTCCATAACAAAAAGTGGGGACCACAAGGCCAGAGTAAAAGATCTTCACCTATAAATACCCCCATAGAATTCAGAGAAAATATGCTACTTGATATGGGGCTAATTGCTGCTACATTGTTGAGAGAAAGGCTGAGCTGAATGTAAATTGAAGAAATCTAGGAAGAAGAAGAGACAAGGCCGAGAGGTAAGTCTTAGTGTTATTTTGCCAGATCCCCGACGTGAAGCTCTATGTTCAGATCCCTGCTACCGGTTGAGCAAGCCTAAGAGGGAAGCTCATCCATCCGTTTGATCCATCCATTTCGGTAAGCAGATCACCATCCAGATCGACGCTAAGACTGTGGTGCTTGTTTGTATTTGTTCCTAACTCTTTTCATCATTGTATTTCATCTTCTTTATCTCTTCATTCACAAAACCATGTATCAGAAGCTGAATAGAAATATTGAATGTCTCGATCATTTTCATACTCCATTCTCTGTCTATTTTCGTTCCCCCATTAATCACTTTCTCCATGATGTCTTCTTAATCCCCTGGTAGTTAATATGGATTAAACGAGTAACTTAATTTGTGTTAAAGAGATAAATGCGTTTAGCTAAGGCATGCTAGACGGCATCTTCACCTGTGAGAGCAGAAGTCAAGATGCCATTTTAATCTATCGAGAGAAGGTTAAAAGAATGTGTTATCTAAAGCAAGTAATACTTCTAGCGATGGAAGCAACCTTGCGTTCATTATGTTCGTCTCTTTTTCACCACAGACATGTGGGAACACGGCCAATCACTGAAAGGTGTATGCCAAGGGAAAAGCGGAACCGTACTTATAGCTTTAACGCAATTAAGAACTTGCGATGTTTATATTAGTTATCTTTCTCTTTATGCTTTGTACATAAGACTTGCCACCGCATTACACGATCTTTGCATAATCTTCACAGGTAGCCTAGACCCTAGCATCTTGTATCATGAAACCTGTATCTTGTATCATCTTAGCTTAGGTTTACTGCACTTTATTTTATTATCGCATTTTTACTACTTTCCTTTACTTTACTGCAATTTTATATACTTGTACACAACACTTTATTAAATTGAAAAACCTGGTTGCATGTATCACAAACATATCGCAATAACCTCAAACAGTCCCTGTGTTCGACCTCGGATCACACCAAGAAACTTGTGGTGGAATTATACTTGGTTCCAACGCAAGGAAACTTGTGACAACACACATTATACTACAAGAACATTCATAATTAATGCATATCTAGAAGTAGTATCACATCATCTAAGCATCGCATGCATTTCTGCGTTTAACAAGTTTATGGCGCCATTGCCGGAGACTATTAACGGCTAATGTTGAATATTTTTGTGGTATGTGCAGGACAGATCTCTTCGTACTGACTGTTCAATGCGGAGAGCAGTCTGCCGGCTTATGTGTGCTGGAGTGATATGGTAATTCTAAGCGAACCCAGAGATCAAGTGTACTATTCGCGCAAGAGTTCATCAGGGCCAAATTAATTGGTGAAGAAGCATGGCTAACGAAGACATGGCACCCACAGGAAACCAAATAGGAAATTTACCAGCGCAAGATCCAGTTTTTCTTGCGGTTGACCATAATATCCCTATGAGGGATTATGTGGCGCTAGATTTTTATAATTTCTCACTAGGAATTTCAAGACCCATGGTTAAGGGGAATGTAAGCTTTGAGATAAAACCTATTATGCTGCAGATGATTCCAAATGTGGGACAATTTGGGGGATTACAGGGAGAAGACCCACACGCTCATTTGACAAATTTTGTAGACATGTGCAGCGCATTCTCCATGCCTGGTGTAACTTAAGAAGGGCTTAAACTATATCTATTCCCGTACACATTGCAGGATGAAGGAAAAAGTGGGCTCAGTCGTTAGAGCCAGATGAGATTATTTTTTGGGAGCAGTTGGTTGATAGGTTCATGAACAGATTCTTTCCTCTGTACGTCAACGCAAAAAGGCGGAAGGATATTTTGAATTTCGAACAAAAGGGTTACGAATCCTTGAGCATCGCCTAGGTGCGATTCTGACAGTTAGTGAACAGTTGTCTACATATCGAGATTCCTGATAGTATTTTGATGGAAACCTTTTACAATGGCTTAGACCAATCAACAAAGCAGTTGCCGATGCCTCCGCAGAAGGAGGATTAATGAATAAGTCATATACGGAAGCAAAGAACATATTGGATCGCATCTCGTGACATTCTGAAGAGTGGGTTGATACTGGACTCGAGGTAAGAGGTTGGGAGCAAGAAAGAGTAGAAAGTGTCGATGTGTCAACGGATACAATGAGCACACTGGTCGATCAGATGACCACAATGACCTCACTTCTCCAGACGGTGGCTAACCAACAGAGATCTCTCTCTCAAGGATCAGCGCATGTTAATGCGGTGACTCACGTGGCTGCAATGGATTGCACTCAATGGGGAGAGGGACATCCAGTAGAAGTCTTCCCATGGAATCAACAACCCGTATATATTGTCTACGATGAATCATTTGGCAACATCCACAACCCTTGTTGGTGGGATCACCCAATTTTTGGTTTGGATGAGAATCACAATCAGAAGAGCCATAGTTTCTATCAATTTAGTTATCAAGGGGATCAAGGCAACCCTCCGGTCTTCATTAATCCAGACTGCAACCTAAATAATTCTCAAGGTACGCCACCCTGTGACCAACCGTTCTTATATGAGACATTGTTAAAATAATATATTGAAAAGAGCAAGGTAACGAGACAATCGCAAGCTGACTCCCTTAATAGATAGATCAGCTTGCGAGGGAATTAAAGAAGAAAGCGCCTGGTACGGGGCACGAAAACTGAGGAGTATCGGGGCCCAGAGGTAAAGAACAATGTCATGCAGTGACATTAAGGAGTGGTAGAACAACAGCCCCTATGCCAAAAGTACCAGATGTGGCAACAGCACCAGTAGATTCGGCTGTTGATGATGACCAGTCAACTAATAATGGAAAAAGTACTAGTTCAGAAGTAAGTTCATCTACAAAAGATGTAGCTCCTCAAGACATGAATTCTAAAACAATGCAATCTCCAGCTAATGAACCACAGCAAGTATAGGACCTCACCAAACAGCCAAGTGAACAAGAAATACGGCGGGATCCTCCACCTTTCCTGTCCAGGCTAAAGAAGAAAGACAATTGCAAGCAATTTCAGAGGTTTCTAGATGTTCTCAGACAGCTACACATTAACATTCCCTTGATAGAAGCACTAGAGCAGATGCCGAGTTATGTAAAATTTCTCAAGGATATTCTGGCCAATAAAAGAAAGATCAAGGAAAATGAAACAGCTACGTTAATCTGATGAAGGACCCTGGGAGTTATGAGTGCAGCGCTTTGTTTCAAAATAATCTCCCCACTAAAATGAAAGACACTGGGAGTTTTACATTGCCCTGCACGATAGGAGGGAAGATGGTTGGGAATGCACTGTGCGATTTAGGGGCAAGCATAAATCTGATGCCCTTGTTGATTTTTAAGAAGCTGGACATCGGCGAAGCAAGACCAACCACGATCACATTATAGCTGGCTGGTAGATCAATAAAACTTCCTGATGGCAAGATAGAAGATGTTCTTGTGCAAGTGGACAAGTTTATCTTCCCGACAGACTTTGTCATATTCGATTACGAAGCCGGTAGAGAAATCCCTATCATCTTGGGTTGTCCATTTCTCGCAGCAGGGCGAGCGCTGATCAATGTGCAAAAGGGAGAATTGACCATCAGGGTCGACGATCAGGAAGTAAAATTCAACATGTTCAACGCATTGAAGTACCCAGGTGATGTAGAGAACTACCGATATATTGAAGAACTACGGGAAGAACATTGGCACGAACCTTTAAAGGAGTTGAAGGAAGAGGATTTTGAAATCTGCGTAATGTTGGAGGAGTACTGCACCGCAATTCATGTTGAATCAAATTTTGAACCGCTCGAGTTATCTAAACGGACATCACAATGCATTAAGCCATCTTTGGAAGAACCACTTGTGCTAGAGTTAAAGCCGTTGCTCGTGCACCTTAAGTATGCTTACTTAGGAAGTAACGACACGTTACCGGTTATCATTTCTTCATCGCTGAGTAAGGAGAATGAAGATGTGCTCATACAGATCCTAAGAAATAATGCAAAGGCCTTAGGATGGACCTTGGCAGACATTCAAGGAATCAGTCCCTCGTATTGTATACACAAGATTCATCTGGAAGAAGGAAAGACTGGATCAGTAGAAAGGCAACGTCGCTTGAACCCTGCAATGAGGGAGGTCGTGAAGAAAGAAATAGTGAAGTGGCTGGACGCAGGTGTCATCTACCTGATATCTGATAGTAGCTGGGTGAGCCCAGTGTAGTGTGTTTCGAAGAAAGGGGGGATGACAGTCGTCCCTAATGACAAGAATGAATTAATTCCCACAAGAACGACTACGGGGTGGAGAATTTGTATGGATTATCGCAAGCTGAATTTGGCCACTAAAAAGGACCACTTCCCACTCCCGTTCATTGATCAGATGTTAGACAGACTTGCGGGGAACGAATTCTTTTATTTTCTTGATGGCTATTCAGGGTATAACCAAATAGCAATTGCGCCGGAGGATCAAGATAAGACAACCTTCACGTGCCCATTTGACACGTTTGCATTCCGACGCATGTCATTTGGACTCCGCAATGCACCAAGCACTTTTCAACGATGCATGATGGAAATATTCTCAGATTACTTAGAGGAGTCAGTCAAGGTATTCATGGATGATTTCTCAGTTTTCGGCAATAATTATGACTCCTGTTTGTCTAACCTTGAAAAGGTCTGGAAGAGATGCGTGGCAATAAATCTTGTTTTGAATAGGGAAAAATGCCACTTTATGGTGGAAGAATAAATAGTTTTGGGTCACAAAATCTCTAAGGCAGGATTGGAAGTTGATCAGGCAAAGATCGACGCAATTTCCAAGTTACCCCACCAGTGAACGTAAAAACACTTAGGAGCTTTCTGGGACACGCTGGGTTTTATAGAAGATTTATTCGTAACTTCTCCCAGATCACAAGGCCCCTAAGTGCATTGCTCGAAGCTGATCGAGAATATAATTTTGATGACGCATGCACCCAAGCATTCAACACATTGAAAGATACGCTCATCTTCGCACCCATTTTGATTGCGCCAGATTGAACGCAACCATTTGCGTTGATGTGCGATACTAGCAGATACGTTGTGGGTGCAGTTTCGAGTTAGCGCAAGGATAAGGTATTGCATCCTATTTATTATGCAAGTAAAACGATGAATGATGCGTAGGAGAACTATACAACCACAGAGAAGGAAATGCTCATGGTGGTGTTTGCACTGGAGAAATTTCGACAGTACTTAATCGGAAAAAATGTTGTGGTGTATACGGATCACTCTGTGATCAAGTATTTGATGACGAAGAAGGATGAAAAATCGAGGCTTATACGGTGGGTGTTGCTTCTACAAGAGTTTGACCTAGAGATCAAAGACTGGAAGGGAACTGAGAACCAAGTCACAGATCATTTGTCAAGATTGGAGAATTGCGAGGTTCAAGGGACAGAAAAAGATATTGAGGAAAGATTCCCCGATGAGCTACTGATGGCAGTAGACATTAATGTTCCCTGGTATGCGAATATAGTAAATTTCATCGTTTGCGGTCAAATACCAGATGACTATATGTACCAGCAAAAGAAGAAGCTAAGACATGATGCCAAATTTTATTTCTGGGACTATCCATTCCTATATCGACTTATACCTGATCATATATTACGTCAATGCATTCCTGAGCACGAAGCCAAGCACATTTTAGAGCTTTGTCATGAGTCCCCATATGGAGGACATTTTGGGGGCAGCAGACCGCAACAAAGGTTCTACAGTGTGGCTAATTCTGGCCAACACTGTTTAGGGTTGCCCATGCCCATGTTGTGCAATGCGACAAATGTTAGAGAACAGGGAATATGTCTAAAAGGAATGAAATGCCATTGACGTCAATCTTAGAGGTTGAATTGTTTGATGTTTGGGGAATTGACTTCATGGGCCCAATTGATGTTTGAGGAAATCAAAACTATCTTGGAGAAGTAGTCAATACTTCCAGGACGGATTGGTCACCCAAGCTTGATGAAGCACTGTAGGCATACATGATTACCTATAAAACACCAATTGGCATGTCTCCGTACGCCTTAGTCTTTGGAAAGGCTTGTCATCTCCCGCTCGAGTTGGAACATAAGGTAATGTGGGCATGCAAAAAGCTAAAGATTGATTTAGCAAGTGCGGGGAAAGTCCAGAAGCTACAACTGAACCAGCTGGTCGAATGGCGAAGGGACGCTTACGAAAATGCCAAGATATATAAGGAGAAAACCAAGAAATGGCATGACGACCGCATAAACGACCAGACATTCACTGAAGGTCAACAAGTATTATTATTTAACGCACGTTTGCGATTGTTCCCAGGAAAGTTGAAGTCTCCCTGGTTTGGGCCATTCTGAATCAAGACAATCTTTCCTCACGGCGCAGTGGAACTAACAACTTTAGACAGGAACGGCGCATTTCAAGTCAATGGTCAATGGATTAAGCCCTACTATGGAGGCGACTTCGAGCGACGCATGGACACCATTGACTTGGGCAAACAGGATTAAACCGCTTGTAGGGGAAGCGATTGCGGTAATTCTTAGAACTTCTTTCAATCAGCATCCCTATCTATGTTTACTTGCTTTCTTTACAGCTTTCTTTTACCGCTTTCTAAATTCCGTTATTTACTGTCTATTAGGATTAGTTTTTAAGGCATTTTGTATTTACTTCAAATTTAATTTCGCATGTATTTCCATTCCTTTAATTTAGTAGCGCCGGTCGTATAATTTTTGTGAATGATTGGATGAATCACCGCAAAGTCCTTTCGACTTGCATTTTTTATGAATTAAAAATAAAAGAATATAAACTGGTATGTAACGAGATGATGGGTGTAGTGAGTAGTAATAAGACACACCTTGCATCCAATACACCCAAATGCATTGCGATGAGGGGTGTGTTGCGCTCGTATATGTCCTTTTCCCGTTCTTAGCTAAATACACTATGTTGAGGCATCCTCCAGAAATGTATTTAGTTAAGGGGTGTGTTGCGGGGATGTATGCGTTGTTGCCCGTCCTCAGCAAAAATGTATCTGCGTTTATTGGAAGCATGGTGTGAATTTTAATCGTGCGCCCTTATGAATCAAATTTGAAAGAAAAGCTTAATTCTCTCAAATTCTTTGACTCTTGTATAGCGAAATCTTTTTTGTATTGCATTCATTTATACTTATTTGTATACTTTGTTAATATTCAATACAATGGAGTACATATTCACTCCTTTTTGCCTGTGCCTTTTTCTTTATCATCCTTTGTCAATTATTTTCGATGTTCTTAATCCTCTATTTTTACAATCTTCATTGCGTTGCTATGATGTATTATATGATTATACTTAGAAACATTTCCCATACTTTGTAAATTCTGACTAACACTTAGTTAATTCTTAGTTTAGCAATACTTTACCTTTTATCTTTCAAAGTTCTACTCAAACCTTCTTTTTGAAATTTTCTTCTAAGTGTTTGTCTAGTCTAACCAAACAACACAATGAGGACCTTGCTCATCTTTAAATTTGGGGGTGGGGAAGGTCTGAGTAGATGAGATCAAGAATATGCAGTATTTAAGAAAATGCGTTCATTTTTTGTTAAAAAAAAAAAAAAGAAAAATTTGCAAAAGTCCAATGTCACCGCAAGGGAAAACCTAAAAAATATTCCCAACCTGATAAGAGTTTAGTTGTGAAAGGAGCCTGCTCATAGTTGGATGTTCGTATGACACCCGTAGGAGCAAGCCAAAACGAAGGTGGGTTTCCAAGAACAATGTAGTATAAACAAAAAGAGAAAAATAAAAAGAGTGCAAGGGACAACTCTTCTGATTATCATAAGTTAAAGTTGAAACTGGCACATAACCGTAGTTGGATGTTCGCATGACCCCCGTGGGGACAAGCCAAAACAAAGAGTGTAACCATGATCAACTGTCTCTAAGTAAATGACGCAAAGTTTTGCTCACCGCATATAGATATATCAAGTTGTTTTGACAAAGAAAAGATAAAAATTCTATTTTGAAAACTAGAAAAGCATCTTTGAGCAGAATTTTTTTATATAGAAGAAGAAACTAGGGCTTTGTTAAGAACTAGCAAGGATAGAAGGAAATTGCGATGTCAAGTAATGTGCCTAAGTGTAACATTCGGAGCAACCAATCGTCGCAAAAATATAAGGTAGGAATTGAGCATTATTGCCTTAATAGAAGATATGCTTGAGGACAAGCATATATCTAAATTTGGGGGTGTGATAACTTGTAGAAATATAAGTTATTTATGCCACCTTATCTAGATATTGCGGCCAAAAAATAGTGAACATGCGTAGATTGTATGAAAATTAACTCAGAAATACAATAATTATAAACTATCGCAATTACACCCACTAACATCATAAAGATGGAAGAAAAGGAGAGATTTCTACTCTATTTTGCAGGAAACCAAGTCACCGCTTGCGATTAAGGCTCAAGATGAATTGATCAACGCATCTCTGTCACATTACGCCCGTCAATCAACAATGAAGAAACGATTACCGCAATGATGGCGCAATGCGACAGTCGATCTAGAGCTGTACTTCAACCGCATGCGGTAATACAAACAACACCGCATTCGAACACACGATCGAAAGATGCAGCTGAGCAACACAAAAGCGAAGGATTGTGACACGTGTACAACTAACGGTTGTGCAGATTTGACGGTCTGATTGCATAACAGAAGGAATAATTATTCCTCCATCTTCGGAATTTCCATAACAAAAAGTGGGGACCACAAGGCCAGAGTCAAAGATCTTCACCTATAAATACCCCATAGAATTCAGAGAAAATATGCTACTTGATATGGGGCTAATTGCTACTAGATTGTTGAGAGAAAGGCTAAGCTGAGTGTAAACTGAAGAAATCCAAGAAGAAGAAGAGACAAGGCCGAGGGGTAAGTCTCAGTGTTATTTTGCCAGATCCCCAACGTGAAGCTTTATGTTCAGATCCTTGCTACCGGTTTAGCAAGCCTGAGACTTTGGTGCTTGTTTGTATTTGTTCTTAACTCTTTTCATCATTGTATTTCATCTTCTTTATCTCTTCATTCACAAATAATAGAAATATTGAATGTCGCGATCATTGTCATATTCCATTCTCTGTCTATTTCTGTTCCCCCATTAATCACTTTCTCTATGATGTCTTCTTAATCCCCTAGTAGTTAATATGGATTAAACGAGTAACTTAATCTGTGTTTAAGAGATAAATGCGTTTAGCTAAGGCATGCTAGACGGCATCTTCACATGTGAGAGTAGAAGTGAAGATGCCATTTTGATCTATCGAGAGAATGTTAGAAGAATGTGTTAACTAAAGCGAGTAGTACTTCCAGAGATGGAAGCAACCTTGCATTCATTACGTTTGTCTCTGTTTTACCATAAACATGTGGGAACGCGGCCAATCACTGAAAGGTGTACGCCAAGGGAAAACCAGAACCGTACTTATAGCTTTAACACAATTAAGAACTTGCGATGTTTATATTAGTTATCTTTCTCTTTATGCTTTGTACACCAGACTTGCCACCGTATTACACGATCTTTGCATAATCTTTACAACCAACTTGGACCCTAACATCTTGTAACATGAAACCTGTATCTTGTATCATCTTAGCTTAGGTTTACTGCACTTTATTTTATTATCACATTTTTACTGCTTTCCTTTACTTTACCGCAATTTTATGTACTTGTACACAACACTTTATTATACTTGGCTCCAATGCAAGGAAACTTGTGACAACACACAACATACTACAAGAACATTCATAATGAATGCATATTTAGAAGTAGTATCACATCATCTAAGCATCACATGCATTTCTACCTTCAACAGGCACTTAATGTAAATCTCATTTACATTAATCCTCCACTTGATGTATCTCATACATCATATCGATCATATCATATATAATAGAATTATCTCTTGTCAACTTGAACATTTCAAATCAACACCAAGAACTGATCCTCAACTTAAATTCATTGAGCTACCAAGTTGACTTTATGGACTTGTAGCTTAAAGCTTCAACAGTGCGTGAATAACTGACTAAACTCTTTAGTCATGGGATCCACCATCAGTTAACTGCCAGACACTACACTAAAGATCGACAACTGAACTCTCCTTACCACAGATATATTATGTGTCCATCTTAATCAGTCAACAGTGTGACAACTTTTCACATATCGCTGTAAGTACAGCTCAGCCAATAACCATTATGTCCCTATAGTTACATCTAATTCCTTAAGGACCACTGAATCCTCTAATGAACATATGTCATAGTCCTACTATGGCTAAGTCCTCTCTTCCAAAGAGAAGCTATGGCCACTATGTTGAAGCCCCGAAATTAGCCCTTAAGAGAGCAATTTATCTACTTACCCCTACTTTAGTGAAAGAGTGAATTCCATCTTGTGTATTGAGTTCCCAGCTCCCAAATCAGATAAGTCTCCAAAAAGGTAGGCATGTTAAGTTGGCAATCTGGCCACTCTCACCCATTCTAATCAAAGAACCGACCTCAAAGGCAGGAGTTCCCAAAACACTCAAGATTAAGGTCGTGTCATTTTGGGGATAAGACCAGATAGATAGCTGGGGACATGGGTTTGCAATATGGAATTCATTCCTACTCGATTTTCAGTTAGCAGATTGGTTGTTCTCTTAAGCGTTGATGCCTTGTCTTGAACAACGGGGCCCCACCCCTCTCATGGAAGAGAGGTTTATGATGTATAAGTTGGACTATAAATCAAATCTTGAATGAAGGATCAGTGAAAGCTTAAGGAGCAAGATGTATTTACAGAGGTAAAACGATAATCTTTGACCCAACTGTAAATATGAACAACCTGTGAAGGATTGACATACCAATTATGGTTGAAATGGACAAAAATATATCTATAGTGAGGAGAGTACATAAGGTCACTCTACTAGCTCGTAATTTGGATTAGTAAATTGAGTAATCTTAATGAGATTTCAAATTAGGGTTTAGAATTTAAAATATTAAAATTCAATTATGGTTTCTATTAATCGTATTCGATACAACTGAAATGTTTAATTTTATCAAAATTAAACAAAATTGGAAAATCGGTTAATGTTTAAACTATGATCTAAATATTAATTACATGAAATTAAATTCATTATAGTGAAATTTGTATTTTAGTAATTTAATATTAGATATTAAATTAACAAAATTAATTAAAATGTTTAATTAATTAGTTTTATTTAAAATTAATTAATTGAATTAATCTTTATAAATCTAATAAACAAATAAATTAGTTTATTTGTAAATTGATTTTAGAAATCAATTTTTGAAACAAATTTTGAAAACACAAAATGGAAATTTCCAAAAGTTGGAAATCTTCACTATGGATGCAAGCACCTTATTCATCCAATTCCACTCAATTCATGAAGAAGAAGTTGGCCTGCATGCAAGCTTTGAGATTGCATGATGAAAGCTTTATAAATTAGAGTGTTGGGCTGAATCATGAGCAAGCATTCAAAATTTCTACAAGACAACTGCATAATTCGAAACCCTCTCCAAACCCTCTTCAGTTTTTATCAAAATCAGCTCAATTTAGTGTTTCCACCGCATAATCCTTGCAAAAGAATAGTAGTGAAGATCTTCATGGTGGTGTACTTGTAGATTGAAGAATCTTTTCGTGGAGCTCAGCTGGTTGTGAAGAAATTTCATCAAAGGTATTGCGATCAACAAACCCTCTTATGAATTAGTTATTCTAAGGCATGTTTTAAACTCAAATTAAGTGTAATTATGGCCGGTCATAGTTTAGTAAAGATTTTAAGTGGGTCCGCTTGGACTAGAATGCTTATTGATTATGATTTTCTCTGCTGCATGTTAATTTACTCCATCATAAATAAGGCCTTATGTGATTTAGGTGCCTCAATTAATCTGATGCCTTTATCTTTGTATAGGAAACTAGACATAGAAGAGGTACAATCGACGACGATCTGATTCCAGTTTTCAGATCATTCCCTCACTTACCCTCGTGGTGTACTAGAAGATGTTCTGGTTAAAGTCGGCGATTTCACCTTCCCTGCAGATTTTGTGGTCCTAGACATGGAAGAAGATGCTGAAATTTTCATCATCCTTGGATGACCATTCCTAGCCACAGGCAGACCTTTGACTGATGTTTATGATGGCAAGCTTACACTTTGGGTGAACGATGAAGAGGTAAGAAGAGTAAATTTTCTCGATTATATTCGTAAGAGAGATATTGAACTGGTGGATGAAGGGAGAGAAGAATATGCTTTTTTTGATAATTGTTGTTCAACTAATTTTTTTATGTGAATGTCAGTGCAAGATAAAATTATATATTTCAAGTGTTGCTATGCATGGAATGATGAAGCCACCTTCAAAGTTGTCTCAATTTGTCCTGGTCTAGCTAAGGACAATAAACTAAGAGCTTCTTGTGAGGAAACCCAAGTGTTCCAGTTTTATTTCAGTTTTATTTCATTTTTTATTTGATTTTTTTTAGGATAGAGAACCACCTCATGAGTATTTTGTTTTGATCCTCAGGTTGGAGATGATCCTCAAGTGTTTTCAAGCACCAGTTCGCCATCCAAAATCGCGAATCCCTACTTATTACCCATGCTTGTATTACTCGTCTCTTGTGTGATTGTTTTAGATATTATGCATTAGGGAGAATGCATCTTTTTTATGTTTGGGGTTGAAGGCGTACTTTGTGCTTGAATTTTGTGCTTTATGCTTGTTGTTTTGAGTTGATTGTTTTATGCATGTTATTCTTGATTTTTAGGAAAATTTGAAAAATTATTAAAATTTTGAAAAAGAGTTCATTTTGGTTTGGAAGAATTTTGATACTGATTGAATCGTGTTCTTTGGTTGCTTTGTTTTACTATAATGGATGATGAGTCACTCATGATGTATGCCATGTTTTGAAGTAGTTGGATAACATAGTCTTGTCTTGAGTGTTCTTTGTTCTGAATCCCTTTTTGTATCATCTATTATCTTGAGCACGAACCACATTAATTTAGAATCTCTAACTGAACAAAGCATTAATTTATGTCAATTTTGTTGTCACCTCGAAAGGTCCCACTGGTTAGAGAGTGTCTTGCATGATGGTTTGTAATGTTAGACTAAGAGGAAAGAAAAAAATATTGGTATTGCCATTGAGATATATATATAGACTGTGCACTCACACGTTTGAAAGAAATATCTTTTTATTATTTTTAAACTTATAATGTGTATGCATGGATGGGGGGTAAAAATAGCTGCCTTTGCTATGATCAGTTAGAACACCTGGGAATTGACTAGGTATAGTTCCCTACAGTGGATGTGTGAAAGCTAGTGCCCCTAAGTAACACGATACAAGTTTAGGACCCTTTTGTTGTTTAAAAAAGAGAGAGAGAGAGAGAGAGAGAAGTAAGGCACCTTAGTGGACATATTACTTCCTTGAGTGTGGTGATGCTTGGCAATTGGTGCTTGAGCTAGATTGGAGGAAAACTGATGAAGCTTAATTAAATCTTAAGTTAGTTTTTGAGTTTTGAATTAAAGGAGGAGTCACACACACAGAGAGAGGATAAAAAGTTTTGGCTTCAGAAACTCTCAACGATTAGGATATGTCTAAATTTTTCTGTGGATGAGCATTGTATATGTTGAGAAGCTGATGAAACTGAAATAAGAGAATGCATGCCTTGAACCTTTTTCATTTCAGTACTCATTATTTCTCCAACTTTTTGTTTCCTTATTTTCTTTGCTCGATATTTGCAAAGTTTTAAGTTTGTGGTGGTGAAAAGCATCTAAAAAGTGCTCTTATTACCTTCAAATTTATAACTAATATTGCTAATTTGTTTTTGTTTGATGTGGTTTACTGCATAATTTCAGGAAACTAAGCATCAGAAGCAATTTGTGCAAAAAGGATAAAAAAAACCCAGGGTAAAACTCTAATTTTGAGCAATTACCAGTTGACCATGAAATTAGGAAAAAACCAAGGACCCAAGAATAATAAAAGAGGAAAATTTAGGGGGGAGCAAGCGTTTGAAGAGCATTGCAATGCGGCTCCCTAACACTGCAGACCCAAGAGCAATTTGAAACAGGGCACCGTTGCAATGCTACGAGCATTGTTAGGTTTTTAAAGGATGTATATTTTCTATGTTAGGTCCCCCATAATTGTGTTTATTATTTTCTTTACTTGCTAATTTTCTAGGATTAAACAATCTCCAAAGCATTTTGGGTCATTACAAGAAAATTGTGCCAAAAAGATAAAAATGACCAGGAAAATCAACAAATTAGAGAGAATCGAGTAAACACCCAAGTGAGCATCGAGTAAGGCTGTTGGATCATCGACCGTTGAGATTTAGCAGAATACTAATAGCATTCAATAAAGACTATCGAGTATTCAACCATCTTCAATCAAGTCATCGAGTTTCGTCTGATCCATTTTCCATCCAGTTAAAGCAATTGAGTAAAGAATATCCAGAGTGTTGAGGATCGAGTATTGACTGTCGAGTGTCGTGGAGCAAGTATTAAATAGAAAAACTCGATGCATTCGTTCTTCTTTCCAAATTTTGACGCGATCCATCCGCATGCTTCACGACGATTTCCTGCTAGTATAAATGAGTTTAGTTCTTCAGCGAAGATGGAGAGATATCATTTTAGAAAATCCATCATTCTCTAGAGAGAAAAACTTAGAAATAGAAAAACCCATTTTTTTTAGAGAGATTTCGATTTCCAAGAGCAATTCTTGTAATTTTCTGTGAGATTGAGTCGATTTATACTCAGACTTGTATCAACATGCAACTATCATTGGAATGCTTAAAGAACTTCAATCTCCATGAGTGGGTAAATCTTGTTCTTGGTGTACTATGTAATTAGGAATTTTCTTGAGACTTTTCTTGAATTTTCTTTCATATAATTACTTTCTTTTGAATGTTCTTGCTGAGATTTAAAATAAAATTGATTAATAATGAAATGAAGAATCAAGATTAATCAATTTTTGTATGTAAAAATTACATGGTTCTATAACAAATCTGTACTTGTAGTTGCAAAAATTAGTAGTCTTGATAGAAAATGTGGACTTCTTTTCCTCTTTTCTTTAAAGAATCTATTAATTCATAACATTCATGTAATCAATCTTGAATTTTCAGTCTTTTGATATCAAGATTGGAATAGTTAAGAAAACTTATGAGTTCAATGCAATTTAGGGTAGTTGTGAAATTTCTTTAGGAAGAAATTAAGACTTAGATTAGGGTTGATTGTTAAATTAGCTAATCAGGGCATTAGGAATTTATTCTTAATGAACTATTGAATAATTTAATTGCATGATTTCTTATTAAGTCAATGATAGAATTGTCTAGTTATATAAAATCCCCAAGATTTCATTTCCATTGAATTTTATCTCACAATCTCTTCTTTATTTCTCTCATCAATAAATTTCCTATATCAATTCTTGCCTTTTGCTTAGTTAGTTTCTGTTAGTTCTTAAAACAAACAAATCCCTCATTTAATCTTTTGTATTTAGGAATTCAAATAGTCAATTTTTAGGCCAATTACTTGTGGTTCTCTTGGGATCGACCTCTTACTTCCGCTATTACTACGTGTTAGTTCTAGTTGTAGTTAGAGTTCAATAAATTTCACTTGTTTTGGGTAGATAGAATTAACGATACCTATTTTACACCGAACAAGCATATTATAAATAACAACGTTTCGCTGCCAGGTCTAGAGAGGAGGAAAATAGAGAGCCAACTTTGATAGATACCTAAATTGTAGTCCGTATAAGAGCTGAAACAGAGCAATTCTGATCGTTTTTGGTTGAAGACTCGAGATTTCAATTGAGAGTTGATCTAAGAGTGATTCTGAATTGATCGTGATCATGTAATTTTGTTGAAGAACAATCCGATATTCGTGGCGAGAGTCAAGAATATCGTGATTGGGATTCAAACCTATTGAGGGGGGATCATTCTTCTTTGTTAATTTATTTTTCACTATAATGATTATTTGTTTGTTGAATACTATTATTCAAATCATGTGTGGCTAAACTCTTTTTTCTAGGGTATTTGTGGATTTTAGGGATGTTACTCTGAGTATTTGAATTTACAATTGATTGATTTTGCATAGATTTCTAATTTGTTTGTGCTTAATGCTTTTGATTAACTGGCCACTAATTGAATGAACTTAAGTTATTAGATGTCTCTCGAGAGAATTTAATTCGCTTGACACAATAATTTAAATTTTTATTCGAAATTGCATGAGAGTGAATTTAGAATAATGAGGGGTGCAATTGAAGGGTCTTAATGCTGTAACTATTCAAGCAATAGAAGAGATTCAAGCCGATAGGTAGTTATTAGGATGGTTTGAGCTCGAGAGAGGTTCCTACGTTTAGAACTTATAGCCTCAATCTAACAATTTCAATCAATTGCATGTCATATTCATTGTATTCCCTAAATGAAACAACACCTTGGAATTGTTTTGCTCTAAATTGTTCTTGTGTGTGACTGAATTTTTGTTATCCGTAGTTATAGATAAAAATCATCTTTTGATTGCCAGGATAAAATTGATGAAGAATTGTGATAGCTAAGTTAGAAAATTTCTGCTTGTGCTGGTCCCTGAGGATGATACCCTATTTGGGATTTATTACTTTGATTGCGTACGCTTGCACATATCGTCAAGAAGCCATGTTCTTGAATTTCTTAGAAATTATATCAAATATATTTGCTAAGTTAAGGATTCAACCCTTTTCATTTGTTAATCCATCTATCATACACATTCCAATTTTTTTTTTTTTGTTTGCTGATGAACTGAGATATTGAGGATATTCCTCTATTAAAACAAATTCTAAATCATCATTCCCTAATATTACTTTTATGTTCAATTTCGTTGTTGAATAATTAAAACCATAAAACATATTGGAAGCATGCAATTTTTAAGAAGTCGTCATGTGAAATTATAAATAAATTCTAATTAGTAAATTGCTTTCATATCTAACCATGTTTAAGCAAAGTAATAATGTACCTAAATTTCATTATTTTATTTGCAACGATACTTTAGTGAGTCTGAATTGATGCTACCGAGGGGCAGTCAAATACTCCTTCACTGAAGCAAGAAACTCTTGACTAAATACTATCTCCAGAATAACTCTTATTCTTATAGTCCTTTAATTACCATTTTCGGTCATGAACTTACTAACATTTAGTAACTCATGTAAATATAACCCTCCATTTTCAGACCTCAGAGGTCGGCCTCAATGATGCTATCGAATTGGAGAGTCAAGGTTGGGAATGGACCTAAGAAATCCTATCCATTTCTGGAGTTTGAGTTGTTCTGAATCCCATAATACAACCCTATGAGGGGATAGCCATCGTAAAACGACTAGCTTATGTCGCTTAAAAACGACAAGTAGGTGCAACATAGGAATCTCACGATCCAAACTAATGGAAGAGATCACAAGACACATTGACACATATCTTTCGTCCACTTACTATGAGCTACTTCCCCTACTTACCTTGCTATTGACCCATGCAAACACTTTCCAAATGGATGTCACTCCCAGGGTGACACGAAGCCGAGCATGAATCTCACGACATGAACTGTTAGGGACGTGAGAGCTAAGAATAACATATTGTAGAGGTTATTAATCTCCCACTAAAGTGTTCTATTTGTTTTGGATAAAAATTTACATAGGTATATTCCGACTAATAAAACAACCTAAGTCTAGTTGATATATCCCACAAAAGTATAACATTTATATTCCCACTAAAGTATAAATTTACTTAGGTATATTCCCACTAAAGTATAGCATTTATATTTGGATTTAACCTACGATGTCTAGGTAATAAACCAATTTTAAAACTTCACATTGCTCACGCATGATCATAAAACAAGGTTAGCAACACTCGATTATTCGGTTATAATCCTCAAGTAGGAAGTGTTCATAAACCGTAACCTTAAATATCTCCAGCCTTAGACAAGATTAAAGATCGGTTGAGTTTTTAACCAAATTTTACAAGACAATGACCTATTTTAACTTATTAAAACAAGTTGTTATTTGTTAACCCTAGGTGAGCAAGCATCTTATCTTTGTTATGGATTTTAAATGTCTAATCCATTTTTATAACAACTTATAAAACTTTTTAGACATGCTTTTCATCCAACATACGTCAAGCATTTCATGATTTAATATAACACTTTAAATTAAACACTCGAAACCCTAAACATGTATACTATATATCATAACTCTTTATAACATAGTTTCAATGCATGCTACATGCTTCCTATGGTCGGATTTTAAATCTACATAGCATACTATATGCACATACAAGATTTATTTTATTATAATATACATTCATAATACATAAATAATTAAACACACTGATATGGACCAGTTTTGACATTCCAAGCAAGCAAATAACCTAAATTATTACAATAATAATCAAAACTAGCTTAAAATAACTTATGGACTTCAGGAACTAACCCGAACCGGACCCGAATCACCTGAATTAGACCTCCAAATCTTCAAAATGGGTTGAACTGGCCAAAATTGGGATGAACCAGATCTCCATGAATTGAATCGCTCGAACTGGTTACTCGCACGCACATGTTTTGGGTTGAATGATAAACAGCGTCGAGGCAGTAGTACGATTCCAATTTTGTTGCAACTGACTTTGCTTGCTTCTTTCTTCAATTATAACCTAATTGCAACTTTATTGACTGTAACAAATTTATAGATACTTAATCACAAATTAAGGCCCATAAACAAAGAACCAACTACAACAATTAACACTTAATTGAAGAAAAATTTAATACTAAAACTGAAACTATCCATATCAGCAACCATTTTCATACAACCTATGAAAATCACCCACCAAGCTAAAATTAAACTGAATTCAGTACTTAAATCATGCTCTACTACAAATGATGGAGTTAGCATGCAATTAGCAGAAGAAAATAGGATCATTAAGCACTCTAATTCAATAATTTTAGCATCTAAGTAAGCATGTTCGTTAGATAAAAAAAGGGTTTCTGAAATATACCTTTGTAGAACTCTTCTATCTTCAAATTGAGCTTGAATTTCCACTCAGTGTTGTAGTTCACCACTTGATCTTCCCTTCTATTCTCTAGGATCTTAGATTAGGTGGTGGAACCCAATATGAGCTAGGATTTAGGGAATTTTGAGAGGAGAGGACTGGTTTTTGGTATTTTAGGTGAAGAACACTTGTTCTTCAAACTAGCAAAAACCTTAGCTGCATTCAAAATTGCATGGGGTTTCTCTCAGCTTAATATTGCTGGTTTTAATCAATGTCAGCATGCAACTCTTTTGCATCTAAATTTGACACCTCAAATTGAATAATTGGAAGCAAGAAGGAGGTGGAAGACAAATTAGTGAAAGTGGGGAAAACCAACTTTCTTTCGATTATGATTTAAATTAAACATAAAATTAATTTTAATTTGAAATTAAATTTCAAATTCTAAAGTTAATTCAATTCAATTTAAGTTTTAACAAAATTAATTCTACTAATTAATTTTGAATAAAACTAATTTTAATTAATTAAAAAAATTGATATCAAGTATTAAATTGTTCAACCACCAATTCCAAAATCATTAATCTATATTCATATAATTAATATTTAAATCAAATTTAAATATTATCCAGTCCTCCAATTTCATTTAAGTTAATAATTAAACGTGTATTTATATCGTATATAACTACTAATTCCCTTAATTTGAATTTGAACGTTTCAAATTAAAATCATCACTCTATTCTAAGGTTTAATTTGTTCGTGAGTTAGTAGGGGGACCTAATGAACCTACAGATCAAAGGCTCCAACAATCCAAGATTGATTGGAGAAACTCTTTAAACTGAATTATTAAACATTCGTTAACTACCACGTCACTCCACTAAAGCCCAGTAGTTGCACTATCGTCACAGTAGATATATTTCTATCCACTTGATTTAACCATAATTAGTAAGTTGACCCTTCACAAGTTGTTCCAATAGTGGTTGGGGTCAAAAGCTATTATACCCTCGAGATTATATCTTGTTCCTTAAGTCCCACTGATCCTCTAATGAACAATTGTTTTGTGATCCAATCACCAAACCAAGTTCCTCTCGGGCCAATGAGAGGGTGGGACCACTTGTTCAAGACCTGGAATTAGTACTTAATAGAATAACCTACTATCCCTAAAAGCAGGTAGGAGTGAACTCCATCTTGCACCTATGTCCCCATCTATGTACCCAGTCTTACCCCTAAAATGGGAGGCTTATTGAGTCGGTGTTGTTGAGCCAACCCTCACCTATGCAAATCTAAGGATAACTCGAATAAATAGAAGTTCATAGTTAGCTCAAGATTAAGTCTAGTTACCCAGGTCATCGCTTTGTAATAGTCAATCTTAAAAGTTAACCGCGTTATAAAGTAAGAGTGACTTATTTCTTCGTTCGGTCTTATACAAGCTCTTTGCATAGGACGCCTCCATTTGCATGTCTTCATATGAACGATTTAGAATTACATCGTTTGCACTAAATACAAAGTGGGACGCATCTGATAGCGTTACTAGAATAAAGTACCCATCCTTATTCATATACTATAGACCGTTTTGACTATTTACTTGAACTTGCTCCATTTTTATGTCTGCACATAAAGTCCAAGTGCTCATGTAATAACCATGGATCTTAGTTTATTGGATTTAAGCTTTACAAGTTCAATTTACATATTTAATAACATATTTATTGAATAAACCTCAATAACATCTTTATTGCAAATAGAATTTGTTTAATATTACAAACTGCAAATTTTAGGACATATAACCCAACACATAGGAGCCTTGGAACTTGTACATTCAGACTTCTATAGTCCGATGAATGTTAAGGCAAGAGAAGGATTTGAGTATTCATCACTTTTTCTGATGATTTTTTAAATATAGGTATGTTTATATAATGCAATAGAAGTCTAAAGCTTTTGAAATGTTCAAAGAGTTTAAGGTTGAAGTTGAAAATGCATTAAATAAAACAATTGAGATATTTCGATCTGATCGAGGTGGAGAGCTTTTAGATCTTTCATTCCAGAACTATTTGATAGAACATGGAATAGTATCCCAACTCTGAGCACCTAGTACACCTCAGCAGAATGGTGTATCAGAAAGGAGAAATCGAACCCTGTTGGACATTGTTCAGTCTATGATGAGTTATGCTTTGTTACTTGACTAATTTTGGGGTTATGCAATACAGACTACAATTTATATTTTGAACTGTTTTCCATCCAAGAGTGTTACAAGAAAACCTTTGGAATTATTGAATGGTCGTTGGTGACGAAAATTAGCAAACGCAATTATGCGCCGCAATGCTAGGTTATGCGTTGATTCTCATGCGTCGGTGGTCATGCATTAGAATGAAACTATGCGTTAATGAATGTATGCAATGACCATGCATTCCCGTCACAAGTTTTCTTGCGCTCACACCAAGTATAACGCGAACGAAAGTTTCTCAGGTGATCCGAGGTCGAACTCAGGGACTTGTAACTAAATGCTATCCGGTAATGTGTATACGGTGGATGAATAAAAGAATGATGGAGGGTATAAGCTAATAACTACTCCTACTCCTATCTAACAGACAAAGCAATGAGAAGTATGAATGAGAGGTAGAGACATGGCAACTGTTGACGCGTAGTAAATGGATGGAAAATAGATAAAATGTGGGGATGTCTTCATCGCAACCCTAAGCTTGACCGCAAGGGCAACCTCAGCCAACGCAAGCTATGCGATCATGTTACACACACTCGTGCCTAAATCTAGGACGTATGCGATGTGTATGCGAAGTATCGAGAGGCCTTATTCCTAAGTCTCTATTCCTGCTCATGTGCTCTCACACATAAACAAGATGACTGCATACCGCCACCGTATCCTACTTCTTGGATGCATGCAATATCCTCTCCGTAGGGTGCATACGCTATGTAATAGCAAACGGAGCTTATTCCTAAGTTCCCCATTCTTGCTTATGCGTTCCAATCCGCTCTCTCGAGTCTTAGATTTGGATTTTAGACTACTCTTCCAAGTATGCCTAAATGATGAATGATGCGCTCATAAGACAAGGTAATCACATAAACCTGGCTGACGCAAGATTATTCCTATCTATAGTGAACACTGGCTTACATTGCTTAATGTGACCAATCACTTACCCTTCTGGGTAGTTAATTGTTGCTGACTTTACTCGTAGACAAGCATTGTGTTTGCCTATAGATAGGCGTTGCTACAACTTCACACTAAGCAAATAAGGTTTTCTCACACACTTGCACAACAAACACCTTCCGGTGGTTTGCTACATGCTTCATATCTCTAATCCACATTATTAAGTATGTGATACTCTAACAGTCTCACTATGTGATGCAATGAATGTTAAAGGTGCTAAGCAAAGAGAGATGGAGATGGAATTGAAGGAAACATAGAAATGCATTGAACACACAATGTATTATGTTTTTAATCCAAAATGTAATACAATATAATATAAGAATAGAAGAGGAAATGAAATGACCAGTTGGAAGCAATGTCTTGCTTCCAGCAGATGTGTGTCAAGGCTGTCGGTGGTGCCATGGATGGGCGGTGGAGCTGACTCTCGCGAGATCTAACTCCAGCGAAGGGTCCGATCATCACTCGGAATGGATGAAGGAGATGAAGAACTCTCAGCTTTCTTTTAATGCGTTCGTCTGGATCACAAGGATCCACCCAAAGGTAGGAAACCTTGGATGAAAACCTTGGATCCTTTGAAATTCTACTCATCGGCTTCTATTTATAGAGCTTGATCACCGACAACATTAATGGACCTGCTCTGATTTTGACATTTGCGGTGCATTGATCCTTTTCTGAATCTCGGCTGCTAACGGCGTGGTAGGTGAAATGTCAATATCATCTTTTGATTTTCTAGAGATATGCGTTGATGCTTCCATTCCACCAACCTTGTAGTAATCCTGCTAGCATGGTTATCATCGTGTAGTCGCAATCTTGAAATGACCGCATTCACTTGATTACCGCAACTTCTACACGATGACCGCAATTACTTGATGATCGCAACTCCTATGCAATGGACGCATGCAGTTGATTACCGCAACACCCATGCATTGAACGTATGCGTTCCCGTTTGCTTTGGAGAATTTCACTGCATGCAGTCATCTATGCGATAGCCCGGCTTCCGCGTATGCGTCCGATTCCTGCGTTAGCTACAAAGATAGACAATTGAACGCATAATAACGCATAATAGTAGGTTAGCCGAGATTCTTGGCGCTGAACGACGTAAACTCATTTTCTCATGAATTCCTAACATAATTTCCGCATATTATGCATAACAGCCCTCATAATTTTGAATAAAAGGCCTAAGATGATGTGTATTTTTGCATGTCATCAGTCGTAAAGATAGTTTATGCCATTTCTGAATCTGAAGTTGCCCAACATATGTGCTCGAGGAAAATCCTAAGAAATTGGAACCTCGTTCAAAATTGTGCCTGTTTGTAGGATACCTTAAACGAACGAGAGGTGGTTATTTCTACGATGCTAACGAAAATAAAGTTTTTGTATCGAAAAACGCTACTTTTTTATAAGAGGACCAAATAAGGGAGCATAAGACCCATAGTAAGATTGTGTTGAATGAACATTCCAAAGAAACTATTGAACCTTCAACAAGTGTTGTTGAAGAACTCAACCTTCAACAAGAGTTGTTGAAGTTGGTTCATCTAGGAGATCACATCCACGTCAAGTATTGAGGTAACCTCGACATAGTGGGAGGGATGCGAACCCACCTGTTTGTTATATGGGTTTAATAGAAATCCTAACTATGGTAGCTGACGGAGATGTTAAAGATCCACTGCCTTACAAGAAGGCAATGGAGGATGTTGACAAAGATGAATGGATCAAAACTATGGATCTTGAAATGGAGTCTATGTACTTCAATTCTTTTTTGAGATCATGTAGAGCAACATTATGGGCAAAAACCTATAGGTTGTAAATGGATCTACAAGAGAAAATGGGGTGCTGATGGAAAGGTGCAACCCTTCAAGGCTAGAATTGTGGCAAAGAGTTATACTCAAGTAGAGGGAGTCGGTTATGAGAAGACTTTCTTACATGTTGCCATGTTACAGTCTATCCAGATCCTCTTGTTCATTGCCTCATATTATGACTATGAGATATGGAAAATTGATGTCAAACCTGCTTTTCTAAATGGCAATCTTGAAAAGATCATCTATACGGAGCTGCTTGAGAGATTCATAACGCAACGTCAAGAGCAAAAGGTTTGCAAGCTTAATCGGTCCATCTATGGATTGAAGCAAGCTTTTCGATCTTGGAATATAAGATTCTATACTGCTATCAAATCATATGGCTTTGATCAAAATAATGATGAGCCTTGTGCTTACAAGTGAATCATCAATAGTTTAGTAACTTTTCTAGTACTGTATGTAGACAATATCCTACTCATTGGGAATGATGTAGGTCTACTAACTAAAATTAAGAATTAGCTAATGACCCAATTCCAAATGAAAGATTTGAGAGAGGTGCAATTTGTTCTGGGCATTCAGATATTTGAAGATCAAAAGAACAAATTGCTAGTTTTGCCCAGGCATCATACATTGACAAAATGCTTGTCAAATTTTCGATGTAGAACTCGAATAAGGGTTTACTCCCTTTTAGACATGAAGTTATATTGTGTAAGGAATAGTGTCTTAAGACATGTCAAGAAGTTGAGGAAATAACACAGATCCCCAGTGCATCGGCTGTTGACAGCCTAGTGTATGCGATGTTATGTACTAGACCCGACATTTGCTATGTGGTGGGGATAGTAAGTAGACATCAGTCTAAACCAGGATTTGATTGCTAGACTACCATTGAGAATATCCTCAAGTATCTACAAAGAACGAGGGACTACATGTTTGTGTATGGTTCTAAGGATTTGATCCTTACAGGATACACGGACTCTAATTCTTAGACTGATAAAGATTCTAGGAAATTCACTTCAGAATCAGTGTTCACTCATAACGAAGGTGCAGTAGTCTGATGGAGCACCAAGCAGAGGTGCATTATTAACTCCACTACGGAAGCTGAGTACGTAGCGGTTTGTGAAACTACTAAGGAAGCCGTGTGGCTTAGGAAATTTCGGACTGATCTAGAAGTGGTTTTAGAAATGTTAAAGCCCATCACCCTTTCTTGTGATAATAGTGGTGTTGTGGTTAATTCCCGAAAGCCTCGGAGTTACAAGTGTGGGAAACACATAGAGGAAAAGTATCATCTCATTTGCGAGACTGTGCATTGAAGGGACGTGATCATCACACAAATAGCTTTAGAGCATAACGTTGTTGATCCATTTACAAAGGCCCTCATGGCTAAGGTGTTTGAGGGTCAACTGCAGAGTATGGGTCTACGGGACAAGCCACATCTAGTCTAGGGCAAGTGGGAGATTTTGTACTAGGCACATGATATGCCCTAGTTTTTTGCTTTGTGTACATGTATATTAATATGACTTGTATATATTGTACACCCCACTAGCATTAGGAGAAATGGGAGATTGTTGAGGTTGATGCCCTAAATCTTGTAGGGTTTTGTAGTTTGTAATTGTAATATATAAATGATCTGTTTAATAAAATATGATATATTTTATTTGACACACAATAGCATTAAACCCATAAACTATTAAACTAACATCCAAGGTTATCATATGTAGCTTAAACATGTATGTAGTAACATATAGGTGGATCACCTTTAAGTGATATCCTAAATGATCTGTAGTAGATGGATAAGGTTGGATACCTTATCCTAGTTATACTACGAGTACCACCTGCTTTGTAGATGTTACAACTATTGTAAAGTACTACAAATGATCTGATCCTAATCATTTACGTAGAGACATGTGAGCAGGGGTATTCTATACAAAGGGGTTTGTATAATACCGAACCATGAAATGACTAGTCTCATTATATAACACCGTTCATAATAGAGACTTACATTTCACCAAGATGACCATAGGTGACATGACCTGACTCCTTTGTGAGTTCAACTCTTCCTATGAAGGCGATCCTTTGATTTGTATGGATGAGAATGGCCAGATCGCCGACTTAATAAGCCTAGCATTTTGGGGATTCGTCTGATTTGCAAGCTAGGAACACAGCTATAGAAGACAAAATTCACTCCTTCCCCAATGTCGAGGTAAGTAGATAAATTACTCATTTAAAGGCTGATTTCGAGGCTTGAACAATGTGGCGCCACACCCTCTTCTAGTCCGAGAAGGGTTTGGTCATAGTTGGACTATGACTTATTGTTCATTAGAGGGATCAAGGCTCTTAAAAAGTTAGATGTAACTATAGGGGCAAACTATTAATGCCCAGCTGTACTTACGAGCAATTTGTGAAGGGTCATTGCACTGTTGACTTGTTATATCCAATGGACACGGAAACATATCTGTAGTGTGAAGGGTGTAGCTATTGGTCTTTAGTGAAGTGCTCGTCAGTTAATGGATGTAGAATAATTTCATTAAAGGAGTTTATTATTCAAGTATCACTGGAGCTTCAATCTACAAGTTCATGAGGTCCCCTTTGTAGCTCAACAGAGATTTAATGAGAATCAATTTTGGATTAATTTAAGTAGTTCAAATTATTTGAGGGAATTAATTATATGTGATATAATTAATTTTACTTAATTATATATGATATAAGTACTATAATGTTTTTGATACATTATTTGAGAGGAAATAAATATTTGAATATGATTTAAATATTAATTATGTCAATTGGATTCATGTAACTAAATTTAATATAAATAGAATTTATATTAAATATCATGCATTGTTGAGATAATGAAACTATAGGTTATGTTGTATTCGATACAATATTAAACTATAGGTTATGTGCTATATTAGATAAAACATATAGTTTAATATCTATTATATGATAAAGTAGTTATCATATAAATATATATTACATATTTGTAAATAATTTATTTTAATTAATTTTTGAAAAATGGTTTTGGGAGGGAGTTATAACTGCCTAATAGCACTAGAAATGTGCTATCTTCTTCCACTTAGCTTAGGGTTGTTTAGCTACTTAATTTGATTAAATTCATTATTTTGTAGGACTTGAATGTAAAGCAGTCGGATTAAGCATTCGAGACAAAAGGCGCTAAAGTGACGAAGTTAGGAGCTAAATTGATCAAATGACGAAGGAATGAAGAATGCTACCCTGCCAAGCTTTGTAACACTCTCGTTAAACCTAAGTCCAATGCTAGCTCAAAGCCATTAGACAAAATGCTAGGATGCAGGGCAGCGTTGCAACACTGCCCCAAGCATTACAATGCTTTGAAGATGCTCCAATGCCACCATCGCACTGCTCATCAACGCTGCCCTAAAACGCTCTATGGCAGAATAGGCAGTGTTGCAATGCTCCCCTAAAGCGTTGCAACGCTACGTGGTTGACAGACGTACAGCCTCAACGTGGGTGCAACACTACATCAAGGTAGCATTGTGACGCTTGCCTGACGCTTGGCCATTATGCGCCATAGCATTGCAATGCTCTTCCTACCGTTGTGTCCCTGCAGTAGTTTTATAAAAGAACAATTTGGGTCAGTCGATTACATCATGTCGAGTACACCCGATCTTGGGCATCGTCGCTTTGTTCCAGCCTCGTTTTAGCTCTTTGATCTAGCTAAAGGGTAAGAACTTAGTTTGGTTCTGATTCAATTCCCGAGACTCGTATTGTAATTCTGTGAGTTTTATTATGAAAATATGAGATTTTATCTTGAGCATATTCTTCAATTTTCGTGTATGGGATAATCTGACAAATTAGCTATGCATGTTTAATTTATTGCTTTGATTGGCACTAAGTTGTAATCGTTAGGTAGTTGTCACCTAGAAGCATGAGTTAAGTTAGTTTGTTGTGTTAATCTAGGATTCCAATTAGCAAGCATTTACTTTATAACTTGGATAAATCTCGCTCAGTTAATTGGTCAAACGATGGAAATCAATTAATTGGCTAGCCTTGAATCTTAATGCATGTTGATTGATTGATTAGTTAAGGATTGTCGCTTTTCTATTAATTAACTTGATTTTATGGACTATCGAGTAGGATTCTAATCGAGTAGGCTAAGTTTTAATTCGAATATTCTCACGCATCTTTTGATTAGTCTATGATAGAATTGATGAGGAATGAACTAAAATATAATTACCCTGTTTTCTTGCAATTTATTTCACAATTTTTCACAACCCCCCACCCCCATTTTGGTTACTTCCTACAAGTTCCAATGTTTGAGTAATCGATATTCAACTCTCATTCGTAAGACCTCAGACTTGCTACTTGTACTACTAGTTAGTATAAGGGTTTAGTTCAGTGCATACAAATTTTATTTGTGTGGGCGCGGGTTCACAGGCGACGATGAATCCAGTGGCCGACCCCTCCATTCCCCCTATTTTTTTTAATTTATTCTTTTTAGATTTTAAATAAAATAATAAATATTTTTAGAATTTTTTTTTATAAAATGGAAAATTAAAAAGAAAAAAAAGAAAGGATTAGAAAGAAGAAGGTGGAATGTGTAATAATTAAAAAGGAAAAAAAGGGAAATTTGTATGGTATTCTCGCTCTCTATCAAAATCTCGCTCTTGCTCTCGCTCAAAATCTCGCTGTCTCTCATAATCTCGCTCTCAATTTGATTGGGAAGTTCAGTGGCAAAAAGAAGGAGATTCATTAGCTCGTTATTTAGTCAAACTTGCTGAGATGACAAAATCTGTTTGAAAACAACAATATTTTCCTAAAAAAAAAAAAGGAAGGTCGAGGGTTCAAAATTCGACCTATCTAGGTCGAATTTTCAACCCTCGACTTATTTAAAACAACAATATTTTTACAAATAGTTTGAAAACAACAATATTTTCCTAAAAAAAAAAAGGAAGGTCGAGGGTTCAAAATTCGACCTATCTAGGTCGAATTTTCAACCCTCGACTTATTTAAAACAACAATATTTTTACAAATAGTTTGAAAACAACAATATTTTCCTAAATAGTTTTTAAAAGTACAATATCCTTTTAATTTTCCCTTTTTTCGAGACCCCCCTATCTTCTTCTTCGTGCCCTAGCCTCGCCCGAATGCCTTTTCTCCAGCCGGCACCACGCGTGTCCGATCGAGCCGCCACCAGTTTGTCGATCGTTCGTGGGCTACCGTTTGCGAGCAAGTCAGCTCCATCTCGTCAACAAGTAGCGATCGTCTAGATCCCCTCTACCGTCTCACCTAAAGCCTTCCATTCACGAGCATCCATGCCAGATCCACTCGGCCTGTCGCATCGTCCGTCTCCCAGTCGGTCTCCTCTGCCGTGTCACTTGACTCGTCGCGCCAACATCTGCACTAGTTGCGACCCCCGAGATTTCTTCCATCTCTCTTCAGCTCGCCATCGGCCAAAACCTCCATCAGCTAGTCGCGTTCGTTCGATGCCGCCCAGCCCCTTCCGCCGTCATGGTTGCCGTCAGATCTGTTTTGGGTAAGTTTTCCATCATTGGGTTTTACCAGATCTTGTGGATTTGGGTAAGTTGGTGATTCTTTTCTCAAATAGAAGTATTGGCCATGGTGTTGTGATTCATTATCTTTTTTACATGCCTTTGGTTGGATTTTGAAGTCGAGTTTTGGAGAAGCTTGGAAGTCAAAGGGGCGCCATCGAGGAAGTTGGAAGTGGTTTCATCATTGGGTAAGCTGTTGGGCATTTCAATTTTGGTAATCGTTGTGAGTTATGTCGTTTGGGTATTTTTGTTTTTGGATCTGAGGTTTTGCAGTTGTTGTTTGTACTGAAATTTTATGGTTGTACTCGTGTTAGGGCCGCTATTTAGAGTTGTTGTTTGGTTTGGTTGTTTGATTTCATCTGTGGATTTTTGACTGAGATAAGTAATCTTACTACTGGAACTGCCCACAGGCCAGACATTAGATGTATGCTAATAAGGGACAGTATGACTGATTAATAGCATGATTGATTGATGGTATGATTGACGTATGTCTTCTTCAATATGAGGACCTGATGGATTAAATGTGCATATAAATATTTGATCTCTAGCATGAGATGAGTACGTGTTATTCTATGAGATTGTGTTTGATTTCTAGCATGTATATGTTCTTTATGTTTGAACGCTAGCATGAGATGAGTATGTGTATTCTATGAGAATATGTTTGAATACTGGCATGAGACAAGTATAGGTTATCCTATGAGATTATGTTTGATCTGAGAATCTGAGTATGTTATAAAGCCATGCTATGATGTTGTAGTAGCAGTAGCGTCCTTACTGTTAGTTAGTTACCCACTAAAGTTTGTGATTCGTTCGGGAATCACCAGAAGTGATGTTATCCTTCGGGATTCACCAGAGATTATATTTCCTTCGAGATTCACTAGAGGTGGTGTTATCAATCAGGATTCACCAGAGGTTGTGTTTCTTTCGGGATTCAGCAGAGGTGGTGTTATCCTTCGGGATTAACCAGAGGTTGTGTTTCTTTCAAGATTCACTAGAGACAGTGTTATCCTTTGGGATTCACCAGAGGTTGTGTTTTCTTCGGGATTCACTAGAGGTGGTGTCTCTTTCGGGATCACCAGAGATTGTGGGTCCTACAAGACTTACTAGAGGTAGTGGGTACACTTAACTACAGTAGGATGAGAGGTTAGTTTTGCATGTTGATATGTGCCCTATGGGGATTAGAGGGGGAATTATGCTCCACCAGAGGAAGGAATCTAAAGGACATAGATGCCTGTCTGACCCTAGTAGTGGGGTTACTTACTGAGTATATTATACTCAACCTTTTTCATGTTGTTATTTTAGATAAGGGTAGAGATGCACCGGTGATTGACAAGCGCAATTTGTGATTGTGCCACTAGGACCAGTTTAAACGCTTTTGCTCATACTTTAATATTTCTTTTATGTTTTAAATTTTCAGTTTTGAGATTTGAAACTACTGTTATGTTTTGTTTTCAGATTTATTTGTTTTCGCTTATGATTTATGGGTACCTTATCCTTGGATTTTAAATATCTGAATTTAATGCAAATCTTTTTAATTACCTTATTTATTTAGCATTTATTTCACTATGAAAAGAATGTTGTTTTAATTTCCATGCATGCATGCATTTAATAATGACCTAGCATGAGTCCTAGGGAGTCGGGTCGTTACAGATAGACACTGATAGACATTGATAAACATCATATCAGTGTCTATGAGTGTCTATCCCTGATAACTAATAGTAATCTATCAGTATCTATCACTGCCTATAATTGATAATTAAAAGTAGTCTATCAGTGTCTATCACTAATAGACAATAACAATTTTTTATATTTATAAATATTTTTGTTCATTTTACTAGATTTTAAAATACCTCAATTACTTATTGTCTGGACTTTTCAAAGGCATCGTCGTACAGTCCTCTAACCCGAGCAAGGAAACATAATAGAGAGAGAAAATCATGGATCCAAGACTTGTACCACCAATGCAGTAAAGTGGTAATATCAGGGTCAAATCCATAGAGAGACTAATGATCAGCCAGGATAATTTAAGAATTCCACATGCGGGGGGAGGGTTGTTTGTTTTGCAATATATCTGACAAGCAAATAGAGAAAACAAGAATGAGCACAAAATTGATGGAAAAATCTTCGGATTAGTTTGTATGCCTTTTATTTTCTATCATTAGGCGCTAGTTAATTTTACTAATTTTGTGAACCCCTCAACCTATTAGAAAACTAATAGCCCAATTACCCAATTTTGATAAAAATCCAACTAGCACTAATTCAATTATTAACTCTTCCTTCTTAGCAACATACAATTTAAAACTAAATCACAATACAACAGGGTTCAATTGTTGAGACATACTACAAGCTGAAAAAGCCATATCTTGTAGCATGATTAATTGGGAAAAATTATACCGGGGCATACATGAGTTTGGCCAGAAAAAGTTTAGACACTCAATATGCAATCCTAATATGTGCAACTAAATGAATCAGAATTGCATAGGCTATGACGATATTGCAAGCAAGAACTTCAATAAATTAATTTGTTAGATTAATTCATAGAAACTCTATTAAAATTAACACAAATCCACTCAAAGGGATCACAACAATAACGTAAATTTAACTAGCAATCCTTCAACAATTAAGACATACAAACAATCCCAAGAGAATTCACCTAGCCTCTAAAAGGCATATTGGAATTACAATGGTCGGTTAAGAAACGAGGCTGACTATGACGAACACTACACAGCAATTCAACTACAATGGCTCCCAAAATCGGACTAAATCGGACTAATTCTTCAATTTTTTCTCTATTCTTCCTTTTACTTTTCATCGAGTGTTAGCCCTGAATGGGCTAGGTTTGGAACAACATTGCAACGATAGGGAGAGCGTTGCAACACTGCAGCACATTTTTGCTATGCGTTAAGGAGGCGTCCCAACGTTGCCCCTGACGCTTGGTTGTGAGCGCATGGAGGTGAGAGTTTCGTCAAACAATGTAGTGTGCAACACTAGGGTTGAGCGTTGCAACGCTACCATTCTGCCGCAAAAGCGTTGGACTTGAGCATTGCACTTACGTTGCAACGGTGTTGTTCCATCTTCAAAGCATTGCAATGTTTAGAGCGGCATTGCAACGTTGCCTTGTACACCAAACTACTACCGAGCGAGTATTGCACTTTGTCTTTTAAAGAGAGTTGCGACATTGAAACAGAGAAAAATCATCTTTTGTCATCTCAACTCCAATTGTTGCATTTGACTCTCGATTTTCTTTTCTTTTTACTTGATTCTTTATCCTTGCAACATATTGCTCCATGGGATCAATTCTGTTACAAAATGAGACAAATATAACACAAGAGTTATCCAAATATAGTAAAGTTAAGGCCATAAACTTAGCACTTTTTTTAGAGCTAACAAACACCTCCAACTTAAACCTTGATCATCTCGAGCAAGCTTATAACCCTCAATCGAGAAAATTGACAATAAAATGTTCACTCCATTCATCGAATCTTTTCTCAAATCTCAACAGTCTTTAGGGTCAAACAATAAATCACATAACAAAATCCAACAATCACTTAATCGAGACTTGTTATAAGAGGTCTTATTCAATCAAAGTCATGTATAAATGAAACACTAAGACATGAAAACTTTTTCGTAAATCGAAAAGTACCCCAAAAAGTTTTATCTGACTCCCATCTCATCTTCCCTCTACTCTGGCTCAGTCATCAGCTCAAGACATACTGTTATTGCTAATCAAAGAGCAACACTAGCCAAGAGTGCCAGAAACTCACACACACAAAATATAGAAGGCATTGGTTTTACCTAGAGGATTAACTTTCACACCCGACCGCTAGGAACCTATCGCTCTTTTCTTGCGGACCCTAACTAGACATGACAGAGGTAGCTTTTTTCATCTCTATCCATGCATACACACACTATTTTTTTTTGTCACACAAGGCCACTATTTCTCACTGTCTAATTTTATTCCCAGGCACTAAAAGTTACTCTCAAGCCAAAAGGGGGCCTTTCGAGGTGACAACGAAAATCCGAGATGGATAATCCGTTTCTAAGACTTTTAAAGGATTCAAATCAGAAAAATTTTCAACCTAGGTTCATTATGCATGGATCTAATGAAAAAAAATTATAAAAAGCTCAAAATCATGAAAAATTACTCCTCTTTAAGAATAAGCAACCCAATGAGTGTGTCATCAATTTTTTACTAAAAGGAAATGACAAACAAAATGAACAGACATTAAAGCATCCATCAAATAGAATCAAGACAACAATTTAGATCACAAATCAAAATATCAAATATCACGAAGCATGCTTCGCCCACCCCCAACTTAAGAGTTATGCATTGTCCTCAATGTATATCTAGCCTTTAACTCATGCTAAGGACAAAAGGAAAAGGGACAAGGGGAATAGAAAAACTCCGCTGCATTTTGGACACAAACATGATCATTAAGAAAGACTTCCTCCAAGAGACAAATTGACATTCTTCCTAAGAAGAAAAGTAAATGTAGTCAACCATTCTTTAATTAAAAAAATGAAAGAAGAAAAATAAAAGAAGAAAAAGAAAAGAAAAGAAAGAAAATAAAATTAAACTCCTGATTGCCTCCAAGTAGCACAACATTTAACGTCTTTTGCTTGATGACTAGTGACTCAGGCTCAAGTGATAAAGGTTGGAGCCAACAGGAAGCTTGAACAAGCTAGGTTGACTTCCTCTTTATTGATGATCTTAAGGCAATGCCCGTTCACCTTGAACTCCTTCCCTGTCTCCAGACTCCTGATCTCAATTGCACCATAGGGAAACAAGTTAATAATCTCAAAAGGACCAAGCCATTTTGACTTAAGTTTACCGAGCATGATTGATAGATGTGAATTATAGAGCAGCAATTTCTGACCAACCCGAAATTCCTTCCTCAAAAGACCCTTAACATGAATTAGTTTTGACTTTTATTTGTAAAGTCTTGAGTTCGCATAGGCTTCAAGGCATAGTTCCTCCAATTCTTGTAGTTCTAGAAGTCTCTCCTCACGGGCTTGGGCTAGATTCAAATTGCATTGCTTAACCACCCAATAGGCCTTATGCTCAATCTCTATCGGTAAATGGCACTCCTTGCCATAGACAAGCTTGAAGGGCATTGTTCCAATAGGAGTTTTGAAAGCAGTTCTGTAAGCCAAAGAGCAGCATCAAGGTGTGTGCTCCAATCATTCCTTACTAGATTGACAGTTTTCTCCAGGATACTCTTAACCTCTCGGTTAGAAATTTCTGCTTGGCCATTCGTTTGAAGATGGTATGGAGAGACAACCCGATTGTGAACTCCATACTTTCTCATGAGCGCCTCGATGGTCCGATTGCAAAAGTATGTACCTTGGTCACTAATTATGGCTCGAGGTATGCCAAACCTAGAAAAGATGTTTGTTCTTATGAATACTAAAATAATGACAACATTGTTAGTTCTAGTGGGAATAGCCTCAACCCACTTCGACACATAATCCACTCCCAAAAGAATATACAAGTAACCATATGAAGAAGAAAGGGTCCTATGAAATCCATGCCCAAAACATTAAAAATCTCACACATAAGGATAGAATTAAGTGGCATCTCGTTTCTCCTAGACAAAGAACCTAACCTCTGACATCTCTCATAGGATTTACAAAATGCAAAACAGATAGCAAACAGAGAATTCCAAATCAACCCACTATCCAAAACATTCCTAGCAGGCCTCCTAGGGCTAAAATGCCCTCCACAGGGCATCTCATGACAGAATGAAAGTACATACTCAAACTCCTCAGTCCGGACACACCTTCTAACGATTTGGTCAGAAAAAATCTTCTAAATTTATGACGGGTCCCAAACAAAATATGTTGAATCACTCCTCAGTTTGACCTTCCTTGAACTAGACATATCATAGGGGAACTTACTATTAACCAGGAAATTTACCATGTTAGCATCAAGACATAGGTGTGGTCATCTGGAATAGGAACTTGTCAAGGAAATCCTCTCTTAAAGGCGTGGGGTCCTCCTCTTTCACAATCCTGCTTAAGTAGTCTGCCACCAAGTTTTCTACTCCCTTCATATCCTTAATAGTCACGTTGAATTCTTGAAGGAGAAACATCCAATGCACAAGACGGGGATTCGACTCCTTCTTGGTCATGAGGTACCTAAAGTAGAATGATCAGTAAAAATAGTAATAGGAAAGCCAAGAATGTAAGAACGAAATTTATCTAAAGCAAAAACAATAGCCATAAATTCTTTCTCAGTTGTGGTGTAGTTTATCTGGGTAGGATTCAGGGTCCTTGATGTGAAGCATATAACATGACTTTTCTTGTCGACCCGCTATCCTAGGACCGCTCCCACTGATAGATTACTAGCATCACACATGATCTCGAACGGTACGTCCATCGTGGAGGTTGCAGAATCGGGGTGGTGGTCAACTTTTCTTTCAAAGTTTCAAAGGCATCTTGACATTTCCTGTCAAAATTAAAAGGAACATCATTCTGCAACTTGATAGTTGTAATGCAAACTTTGAAAAATCCTTGACGAAACACCTGTAGAAACCTGCACTACCAAGAAAAGAATGAATGTCCATAACACACGTAGGATAGGAGAGGTTAGCACTAACATCTGTATTAGCCTTATCTACCTCAATCCCCCTTGTAGAAACTAAATGTCCTAAAACAATCCCATGAGAAGCCATAAAGTGATACTTTTCATAATTCAACACAAGATTAGTCTCAATGCAATGTTTTAATACTAGACCAAGATTATGCAAACAATCATCGAAAGATTCTCCATAAACTATAAAATCATCCATGAATACCTTTATGCACCTTTCTATGAAATCAGAAAAAATACTCATCATACACCTTGGGAACGTACCTAGGCATTGCAAAGCCCAAATGGCATCCTCTTGAAGCCGTAAGTCCCATAAGTACAAGTGAAGGTAGTCTTTTCATGGTTTTCTTAGGCGATTGAGATTTGGTAGAATCCAGAGAACCCAACAAGAAAGCAAAAGAACGGTTTTTTGGCAAGTCGTTCCACCATCTGATCAAGAAAAGACATAGGAAAGTGGTCTTTTTTAGTTACCTCATTGAGCTTTTGAAAATCGATGCACATTCTCCACCCATTCTGTACGTGCATCAGCACCATCTCACCCTTGTCATTTTCCACAATTGTCATGTTGGTTGTTTTTGGAACTACGTGAATAGAACTTACCCACTTACTATCAAGAATTGGGTAAATAATATCGGCTTCATTGAGCTTGATAATTTCCTTAAGAATGACGTCTTTCATCGTGGGGTTGAGCCTTTTGAAGGGTTGAACTGTGGGCTTGGCTCCTTCCCCTAAAGTTATTCTATGCATGCAAAGAGAAGGGCTTGCTCCCTTGAGATCATAAAGAGTCCACCCAATGGCCTTCTTTCAGGTCTTCAGAGTCTCAACTAAGGATTCCTTTTGGGTAGGTGTCAACTCCCTGGAGATTATAACTGGAATGGTGTTCCCTTTGCCCAGGTACACATATTTTAAATGTCCAATGAGAGCCTTTAGCTCAATCCTTTGTACATGTAAACCAACAATATCAAAATCAGAAGAAGATTCCTTCGGTTGCTAACATCAACAACAGAAAGAGATAAATCATGCGAGTCATGAGAATCCAAATCAATACATGGAGTAATCAATATGTAAGAGTCATCACTACCATCATGCAATATAATATCATCTAATAAGTCATGCACCTCAATCATACATAGCGACAGATATTCCTTAGAAAATTTCATGGCATCATACATGTTAAATGAAACTAATTCCCCATCAAACTTTATAGAAAGACAGCCTTTGTCAATATCTATTTTTGTCTTTGCAGTTTTCATAAAGGGCCTTCCTAACAGAATTGTAGAAGAAGAATGAGTGGAAATTTCATCCATTTTCAAAATGTAGAAATCAACTGGGAAAATCAAATCCCTAACTTGCAATAACACATCCTTCACTATCCTTAGAGGCTGGATATAAGATCTATTAGCTAATTGGATGCACATAGTAGGTTTTTGCAAATCATTCAAATTGAGATCCTCATACACATGATAAGGCATGACATTAATAGAGGCTCTTAGATCAAGCATAGCATGACGAATGACTCTATTACCAATAATGTAGGGTAAAGTGAATATACCTGGGTCTCGCCATTTTCTAGGCATATTTTGTTTAACAAGAGCTAATACATTCTTACTTACCACAACCCGTTCCTTATCCTTACCTATCCTCTTCTGGGTGCACAGTTCCTTGAGGAATTCAGCATATCTGGGAATTTGCTGGATCGCGTTCAAGAGGAGAATGTTTGTCTGAACCTTTTTAAACATCACAATCAACTCCTCGTCCTTATGTTCTTGTTTTCTTCTTGCAACCTACTAGGAAACAAAGGTTTAGGAATATAAGGTTCAACAGAAGGTGAAGGAAGAGTACTTACCTTAGGGGTAGACGGGCGTGCCTCAGATTTACCCTTATTTTTCTCAGTTTCTTCGTTGGACTTACCAGGTGGCGGTGGGTTGTCTATGAAGGAACTCTTATTCAATAGAACCATTGAGCGGAAGCAAGATTTTTCCAAGCCCATTGGGAAAGAATAAAGCATTTACAGACAAACAACCATAGTTATGCATTATAGAGAGAAAATTACAGCATGTTTTCTTTACTTAAATACAAAGGGAATCGAGTGACATACCTTTGAAGAACTATTCTTCACGTATTTCCTTGATCTACACTGGTCAGGCGTCCCAGCAAAGTCTAAACGATCACGAACGCAACGAACAACCAATGTAATCACGAACTATCAGATCATCGAACCCAATCGAGTAAGACTCGATCCTCGATCCTCGACCCTCAAACAGCAACACTCGATACTACCACTCGGTTACCTTGGTATTCTCGGAGTGAGAATCCAGGAGGTGTGGGCTTTGTGTGAATTTGGTAGAGGGAAGAAGGAAGTATAAGATCGAGTTAAATGATCGAGTAAGTGGGAGAAAGGTTTAGTCTATCATATAGACAATGGGTTCTCGATCGTTTAGTAACAAGGAGCAATCATCTAGAAAACTCGCTCGGTCGTTTAGTCTCTTGAAAGGACTATCGTATAGCTTTCTTTCACTCGATCGATTAGTATGTGATAATGATGCGATCCTCAAAAAATGAAAACTATTTTCATTTTATTCTTCAGTTATTAAAATTGAAAATAACCTCCCACCTGCATAGTTAGAGGAGAAACCAATCACAATTATTTCGTAATTACTTTTATTATAAATAAATATAATAACTAATTTATCATATTATATTTATAACCTATAGTTTTAATATCACATCATATGTAATATATAAACCATAGTTCTTTTTTCCTTTATTTAATGTAAATCATATTTATATCAAATCCTCTAATTAATGTATCTAATACAACAAATCAATTATATCACATATAATTGAACCAATTTAATTATATCATATATAATAATATTCTCTCTTGTTAATTTGAACACTTTATTCTTGTCTATGCGATGATAAATGACACACACATACCCAAGGCGACCGCATGCTATCATATCCTATTTCTAGGGTGCATGCGATATATGATAGCAAATAGAACTTATCTCTAAGTTTCTATTTATTGCTTATGCGATTCTAATCTGACTTTCTCAAGCCTAGATTCTAACCTAACTCTCTCAAGTCTAGGTTCTTTCTTTTGACTACTCTCTCAAGTATCTCTAAAAGGTGATGGACGCATACATAAGACAATATGATCACATAAAATGAAGATCTTAGGTTGTGCTAGCTAAGTGCTTCTGAACCCATTCGGAAGTTTAATTACTCATGCGGAATGTAAAAAGAGTGAACAGATGTAGATATGCAAATTCCATTTGACAAATGAAATCAAAATACAGAATGACAATGGTAAGTAAGTATAGGGAGCCTAGTAGCAATATCTTGCTTCCCGAGGTTTTTACATTGTGGTTTACTCTACTCTGCCCAAAAGAATGTTCTTGCTTTCACAAGAGTTGGCCCTCTCTTCGTTCTCAACGCTTCCCGGTACTCTCTCGAGCTAACCAGGAATGATCTTTCGGTGTCTTCTCTTTTCGCTCACCTCCGCCTCTATGTATATGAATTATAGACTACGGCTATCTATTATCTCTATGTATATGGCGGATGAGAACTCCACAATTCTGAACTGTTGAAGTTCTTTAACGAAGGTAGCCTTTGGTATTTATAGAGCTTCAGGATGAAGAGCTTTTCTCTCAAACTATTGCATTGATGGGATGTTATTAAATCTCTGTCTGATGCGCCAATTAATTGTCACCGAAAAGTTGAGTGTATTTCCTACAGTGTGTCATTAACGGCTTGTCAAAATTTGGATTTGACCGTCATCAGCTTTATGTCCCATCATGATTTATTAAGCTTTCACCTTGATGGACCTCTCTATGCGGCCACCGTCTTGAGCAGATCTCCATGAACGCATACAATCGCATAGTTTCACGGTCGCAATTTTCTAATGCGCTCGGACTCTGAATTCCTTGGATCACAATTCTGCCTTGCGCTAACACATTTTCCTGCACAAAATATGTAAATTAGCTGCTTTAATACGATGGGGAGCATGCGATCGCAATGTTCTCAACTTAATTCCTTTGGACACGATTTTACATATTTTTACTGTCGCACATTGTTTTATATCTTTGTGTTGTAATATCGTGCATTTCTGCCCATTATCACACCCTCAAATTTAAAATAATGCTTGTTCTCAAGCATAAACTAAAGAATTTCTCTAGAGAGTCTGTCGCCTTTTCCTTACTTAGATTTCTCGATGTGCCTTATTCAAATCCTATGAACCAAAATCTTCTTAATTTCTATCCAGGTCTGTTCTTAAAATATTTCTAAAATTTAGGGACCGCAAGTTTAACCTTAAAAAGGACTTTACTTGTTTTCCAAGACATCACATGATTTATTTCACAAAAAAAACTTTTTCAACTGGGGTGTTTCCAAATGATTTTTTTTCCTAGCGTAGTTTAAATATTCTTTCTATGACCTTGCGCTGATCCAAGTGCCTAGCTTTCGTTTTGGCTTGCCCCCACGGGTGTCATGCGAGCATCCAAGTACGAGCAAGGCGCTTTTTCTCAGTCTAAACTCATGCCCATTTGGCAGTGGATTTGCAATCATTTTATTTATGCGTTGATCATGATTCCTACCATCGCTTTGGCATGCCCCCACGGGTGTCATGCGGACATCCAACTATGAGTAGGATCCGATCGCAACGTTTTGATTTTTTTTTTAAGAGTAGCAAGGTTGAAAATAAATACCACATTCCCAAATTTAAACGCAACAATGTCCTCATTACTGAAAGACTGAAAGAATTCATGCGATGCTCTTGAAAGGTTTCGTAAAAGTCAGTTTGAAAGAAAGCTTATGGACCACTAACTTCTAGAAATATTTCGTGAATTGACTATCCTAAAATTAAGTTGATTATAGTGCATGCGATGAGAAATAGAGGCATGCGTTTCATCATTGAAATCATAATTGGCATTGAAAAACAATGTGGTGACTTACTAAAGTAATCAATATTTAATGATTGTGCTGACTAAAGAGGATGCGAAGATAAAATTATCAAAGTTAAAGACAAGATGCAATAGTGCAAAATTTGGAATAAACAAAGTCAAGGAAAGAGATAACCCCCAAATTTGCTCTGTCGCTCGCATCATTTTGTGATCGCATCCTTCTTTGCGACGAACTGATTTCTTCGATTGCGATGGTTGACCGAACTACTCGCATTTTTTCAGTTATTGTGTAGCTCCCCCACAATCGTTCACCACGATCGTTGCAAAAAAGATCGAGAGGGTAAAAAATATAAAAGACGGAGTTAACAAAATTTTTCCCTTTTTTCAAAAGAGAAATAAGGAGTAAAAAGGATATAGAAATGATAAAGGATATAAAAAGGTAGATTTGAGTTCATGAACTGAAGATTTCAAAGGATACTTCAAAAAGATTGTGTCCCTGATGAATTTGAATCGTATAACAACGTAGGGACTGCTTATTCCTTTCAATCTGGGCTCTTTAAGTCCAAGGCAATTTTCTCTTCTTTTCTCGATCTTCTAGGATCTTGATTGCCTCCATCCAGAGCCTTTTCCCATTAACATTCATCACGATTTCTCCCTTGTGCACATCAATTTGAGCGCAACCGGTCGATAGGAATGGTCGTCCAAATATGATGGGTGCATCTTCATCCGCTTTATGATCCAGAATTATGAAGTCTGCTGGTAAAATGAATTTGTCAATTGAGACCACACATCCTTCAACTCTCCCTTGGGGTGTACTCGGGATCTGTCCATAAGCAGGAGAGTCTTCGTTATGGGCATTAGATTTCCCTTCAATCGTTTGAAAATTGATAGCAGCATCAAAATTTATACTCGCCTCAAGATCTTATAGTGCTTGACGAATGTAGATCCCTCCAATTGAGTAGAGTATCGTGAAGCTTCCTGGGTCGCATATTTTTAGTGGGATCATAGTATTTAACCTTTGCATTACTGCCACTATAGTGATCTTTTCTTCATGATTCTGTTTCTTTTTCGATTTTTGTTGGAACAGTGGTAGCTATACTTCTTCTGTTTCGTGTTCTAGAGGCTTGAAGGTGGACCCAACTTCTGGGTTCATCTTCTCGAGCTCTTCTGAATTATATGTCAACGGGCTCTTGATTTTTACTGCATTCGGGTTGGTCCTGGTGGGTTCTTCCCCTTCTTTCGCTATCGTTTTTCCACTCAGCAAGGAGACTGCTAGGTATTGTTCCTTTCCTGCACCCTAGAGTTGCGAGGGAGCTCAGTTGAGCTCAGCAACACCCCTTGCAGTCTACTTTTGAGCTCACCCGCAATCTGTCCTAGTTGGATTTCAAGATTACGAATTGAAGTCGCCTAATTCTGGAGCACCGTCTCATTCTTTTCTATGTACTGCTTTAATAAGCTTTCTAGGGAAGAAGATGGCGGTGCTTGTGAGCTGCTGACTTGATTTTGCATTTGACCGTTGTTGATTTTTCCATGCGAAATTGGGGTGGTTTCTCCACCCGGGGTTGTACGTATCAGAGAAAGGGTTATTCTTTATGAAGCATATTGATTGTGGATTCCTTGGGCATTCTTCAATCAGATGTGTTTCCCCACAGGTGATACAGCTCGTGTTCGTTTGAGCGATTGTGTTGGCCTGCCCTTTATGTGTTCCCATGCTATTGATTGCGATGCCTTGTATTAGATTCATCATCGCATTCATTTGGTTTTGTAAGGATGCGATGGCCCTATTACTTGCGTCACTATCTTTAATTCTCAGTTGTTGATCGCATTCTCTCCAGTCTTCGTGATTCTTTTAAATTCGATCAAGTATATTTTTCGCCTCGTCATATGTCTTGTCGAGCAGACCACCAGCTACTGCCGCATTGGCAGCCATCTGCAATGCAGGGTTTAATTCGTGATAGAAAATTTCCATTTGGAGACAATCGGGTAAGCCATTGTGCGGACAATCTCGTACCAGTCTTTTAAACCTCGCCCAGGCGTCACTGAGCGATTCGTCGATATCCTGTTCAAAATTAGCAATAAGCTTCCTCCTTCTTGCGTTTTTTGTTGGGGGGAAGTACTTCTTCATGAACTTTTCAACTACCTGTTCCCACAATGTAATCTCCCCTAGTTCGAGAGAATAAGCCCATTTTCGTGCTTGGTCACACAGCGAAAATTGGAACAGCGTTAGTCGAACCTCCTTAGCAGAGATGTTTGGGAAGAAAAACGTATTGCAGATTTCAATAGAACTCTGGAGGTGGGCGTGCAGATCCTCACCACGCCTACCGCCAAACTGTCTGGCAGTTTGAATCAGCTGCAGCATCACCGGCTTCATCTCGAACCTCAATCGTCCAAGGCTGGCCTCATGATTCCTGGTGAGAAATCGTAAAGGTTGGGCGACACATAGTCCCGGATGGGCCTATTGCGATCGTTCACCAAGAGAATGGGGTTCGCCATGATATTATTTGTGTTCGGTGCTCTGTCTTCCGGTTGCTCCGCCATGTTGGGATTTCTCTCTTGTTGTTGATGTTGGTTGTTGTTTCTTCTTCTTCTTCTAAACGTTCTTTCAATCTCTAGGTCCTCATCGGTCTCAGGAACTTGTCTTTCACTCATACGACGCCCGCTTCTTCCCTTACCAAAGGAGAGGCAGTGCACAGAGATGGAAAGCTGCAAAGAAAATCAAAAAGTTACCGTTAGCACAATATGTGTTGCCGTAGTCCCCGGCAACGGCGCCAAAAACTTGATGCGTTGTGAATATGATGAAATAATTGTGTATATTGCAATATTGGTGTATGCATTGTACATGCAAGTTTTCCTAGCAAAATCTAAGTATAAGTCTTACTAGGTTGCCTGATAGGCCCAGGGTCGAACACAGGGACTATTGAGACAATATGCGGCGATAATTTTAGATTCCTTTGCGGTAACAAACAAAACAATAAGTTGGTTTGTATGTTTGTTTAAAGTATAAATTCTATGTGACGGAATTAAGAAAAGAGTTAACAACAGCGAAAGTTACAATGAATATGTGGGGAATGAGTTGAGAAAGGATTTAGCTGACACTTCATAAGATTGCGTTCAAGTTATGCGATTCTACCCACATACAACAGAATGTCATCTCTCAATGCAAATGCTATAGTTCCTAATTTTAGGACGCATGCGATGTATACGATAATGTTTATAGGGCTTATGTCTAAGCTCTATTCTTGTCTATGCGATGATGAATGACACACACATACCCAAGGCGACTATATACTATCATATCTTATTTCTAGGGTGCATGCGATGCATGATAACAAACATAACTTATCTCTAAGTTTCTATTTCTTACTTATGCGATTCTAATTTGACTTTCTCAAGTCTAGATTCTAACCTAACTCTCTAAAGCCTAGGTTCTTTCTTTAGACTACTCTCTCAAGTGTCTCTAAAGGGTGATGGACGCATGCATAAGACAAGATGATCGCATTAAATGAAGATCTTAGGTCGTGCTAGCTAAATGCTTCTCAACCCATTCGGAAGTTTAGTTACTCATGCAGAATGTAAAGAGAGTGAATAGATGTAGAGATGAAAATTCCATTTTATAAATGAAATCAGAATACGCTTCCCGAGGCTTTTACACTGTGGTTTACTCTACTCTGCCCAAAAGAATGTTCTTTCTTTCACAAGAGTGGCCCCCTCTCCGTTCTCAACGCTTCCCGACACTCTCTCGAGCTGACCTGGAATGATCTTTCAGTGTCTTCTCTCTTCGCTCACCTCCGCCTCTAAGTATATGAATTATAGACTACGGCTATCTATTATCTCTATGTGTATGGTGGATGGAACCTCCAAAAGTCTGAACTGTTGAACTCCTTTAACGAAGGTGGCCTTTGGTATTTATAAAGCTTCAGGGTGAAGAGCTTTTCTCTCAAATGAATGCACAGATGGGATGTCATTAAATCTTTGTCTGATGCATCGATTAATTGTTACTGAAAAGTTGAGTGTACTTGCTACAGTGTGTCGTTAATGGCTTGTCAACTAAATTCAGATTCGATCGTCACTAGATTTCTGTCCCATCATGATTTATTAAACTTTCACCTTGATGCACCGTCTCTATGCGGCCACCTTCTTGAGCAGATCTCTGCAAACACATACGATCGTGTAGCTTTGCAGTCGCAATCTTCTAATGCGCTTGGACTCTGAATTCCTTGGATCGCAATTTTGTCTTCCGCTAACGCATTTTCCTACACAAAATACGTAAATTAGCTGCTTTAATGTGATGGGTGCATGTGATTGCAATGTTCTCAAGCATTTAGACATGATTTTACATATTTTAACCGTCCCAATCCTCCATTGTTTTATATCCTTGCATTGTAATATCGTACATTTCTGTCCGTTATCATAGACAACCACCAAGGTCTTCTCTACTAAATTCAAGAAGGAATGTGTGGTGGAAACACTTAAATTGAGCTCAATTTTGGATGAACTTAGGTGGCCTGTCAAGGGTTTACAAAGGTGCAAACTTTCTGCTTAAAATTTCAGAGATCTCTCTCAAATCATAGCATGCAAGTTCAATATAAAGGCTCAATCCATGCAAGGAGAAAAATTGCATGTAGGACAGCTCCTACTAGGGGTTATCATTAAAGAGGTGAGTTGAATTGGGTGATATATCACACAATTTGAGTTTTAGTAGATTTTTCCCAAAAAAAATGTTGTAAAAATCCACTAACTCATTTTGGATTTCAAAATTATTTTCTTTTAAATAAAAAGATTTTATTTAAATAATTTAGTTTTATTTAATTCAAAATATTTAATTTAAATAAAACTAAATTTAATTTTTAATGAAACCTTTTAATTAAATTAAATTATTATTAATTTAATATCTTAATATTAAATTAATAAAACACCAATTTGACCAATATGAGTCAATTTTATATTAATAATATTTAAATCATAATTTAAATGTAACGACCGGATCCTTACACATTATGATCCGACCGCTACAACATGCATACTTAGACTTTTCTATCATGAGATGAGTTTGGTGAAAATTTCAAAGAACATATCTAAATTTCATTAATTAGATAGAAAAACTATATAAAAAGTTTATTTATCAAAACACCAGGATCTATAAAACATTAGCGTGGTGGTACAAAATGCATGTGCCTATAATAGTGAGTTTGATGGTTGGCCATTTGAGCGACGTCCAATTCTGCCATCTACGTTGTGTCCTTACGTACAAAGTCTGTAAAAATATAGGATGAATATATAATATACCCAGTAAGTAGTTCTCGCGTAGGGTAGTGACCAAATGCACAATCATAAGCAACATGTCATGAAAACATATGGTTGGGACCGAAAAACGTATAATAACATGTGATGGTCGGTTATGCTTCCAACATAAATCTCTCCGCCCTGATAGGAAGATGAGGACCTAAGCGAAAACTGACCCATCTGATGATTAGCGGGTCATGCAATCAGTAGGGCCAGAGTCGCATCCAACATCAACCATTAGCTAAACATAATATTGGACTAAAGGGGTGCAACCATACACACACTGCTAGTCCCTAGTGTAAACATAACGTAAGATTAGGCCTGGAGGGGTGCAACCATACATGCCTTGCCAGCCCTGGAAGCATAAATTTCTCTGCCCTGATAGGAAGATGAGGACTTAAGCGGAAACTAACCCATCTGATGATTAGCGGGTCATGCAGTCAGTAGGGCCAGAGTCGCATCCAACATCAACCATTAGCATAAACGTAATATTAGACTAGAGGGGTGCAACCATACATACCCTGCTAGTTTCTAACGTAAACATAATGTAAGATTAGGCCTGGAGGGGTGCAACCATACATGCCCTGCCAACCCTGGAAGCATAAATTTCTCCGCCCTAATAGGAATATGAGGACTTAAGCGAAAACTAACCCATCTGATGATTAGCAGGTCATGCAGTCAGTAGGGCCAGAGTCGCATCCAACATCAACCATTAACATAAACGTAAGATTAGACTGGAACCATAACTTACACCTAATTAAAACTTGATTTTAATGTAATCATGAACAAACATAATGCATGGGTTCCCTTGTAGAGAAACGTGTTCTAAACATATAATGCAATATAACAATTAACATAACCATGCAACATAATAAAGGTACACTACCATGGAACATTTAAAGAGAGGTTGAGATAAACTAGTTACTATGATCTAGTTATTCCTTATTATTCTTTATGATTTGATTAGTAGAGCTTTCCCTTTTTAAACTAGAAGGAAATTTGGGCAGCACCTTACCCGAGCTTTTCTCTTTTAGCCTCACAGAACTTCCTCACTCACACTTACTCTTTCACACAATTATTGTAATAAGATTTGTTTGAGAATGGGTTAAATCTTCGGCAAAGGGTCCTATTTATAGTAGTTTTCAGCTCTTCTCAGTGTGACAAATCATCCTATAGGTGGCTTCTTTAAAATTACTTAGGGTTTAAGGATTCCTCTCAATAAGACACCTAATCTCGGTTAACGTTTGCCCTTACGTCATCATTCTTTGTTTGTATTCAATTTTAGGGTTTTTCTATGTATAATCTATAAGATCGTGGCCAAATTGAACGCATAATCCACGCTTCTGTCCAAATCTCGCTCTCTTTGTTCTCAGAATCTCGCTCTCTCCAGCTTTCTCGCTGGTTTGGCTCTCGCAACTCCCGCTCTCGCTGTTGCTGGTCTTGCTCTCGCTCTCGCTCTCGCTCCCGCTCCCGCTCTTGCTCTCTCCCACTGTCTCTTCAATCTCGCTAGTTTTCATGCGTGGTTGCCTTCACTGCATGTGGATTCCACTTACCCTTTTTAACTCTTTCAAATTTTAAGAGTATATGGGCAATTAATTCACATCCAATTCTTCCAATGAGCAGTGCCCAACCAAAAAGTTATCTACTGTTCGTTGTCTCCTGAATTAGTTAGCGTTCAACTTCCAATTAATCCTCCCTGATTCTGCTCCCTTATTCATTATTTTTGGATAATGAATAATTTTTTTTTCCATTCTAAATTTCCACCTCTTTAAATAAAACTTTGTCCTGCTTAATATTTGACATTTAATTTCCTGTATGCGTACAAATCTGGGTTGTTACATTAAATATTAATTCATTCTCCAATTTCGTTTGATTTTCAATAATATTAAACGTATCAATTATATCAAATACAATTAAATGAAACCCTAAAAAATTGAATTTTAATGTTTCAAATTCGCAACCCTAATGGACCTACAGATCATGAACATACTCAATTTATTAATCCAATTTATGAGCTAGTAGATGGACCTAATGAACCTACAAATCATGAGCTCCAACGATTTGTAATTAATTGGTTAAACTCTTTAAAACCGAAATAATCAATATTTGTTAACTATCAAGGCATACCATTATAGCTCAACAGTTGCACTCTCCTCACTGTAGATATATTTCTGTCCATTTTAATCATAATCGGTAAGTTGATCCTTCACAAGTCGTTCGTATTTACAATGGGGTCAAAATTACCATTTTACCCCTGTAAATGCATCTTGTTCCTTAAGCTCCCACTGACCCTCTATTAAACAATTGATTCATAAAACCACTTATGAATCATGTCCCTCTCTACAACGAGAAGGCAGGGCACCACTGTTCAAGACCAAAAATCACCAGTTAAGGAATCACCTATGTGCTAACCCTAAGATGGGTAGGAGTGAATTCCATCTTGCAAGGTTATGTCCCTAGCTATCTATCTGGTTTTATCCTCAAAATAGGAGGGTTATTGAGCAATGTTGTTGGACTACTCTCACTTATGCAACTCAAAGGATAATCCTGAATAAATAGGAATTCATAGTTAGCTCAAGATTAAGATCGAGTTATCCTAGGTTATTTTAGTATGAAAAAGTCAGTTTTAACAGTAAACGGTCATTATAATGAATAGTGACTATTTCGAGGTATAGTTTTTATGCAAACTCATTGCATAGGATGCCCCCACTCAGATGTCTCTACATGAATGATCTGTGGATAACATCATTTGTATCAACATACAAAATAGGCCGCATCCAATAGTGTTATAGGATGAGATACCCAATTTCATCCATATACTTATAGACTATTTAGGCTATATACTATAACTTGATCCTTTTTATGTCTTTACATAAATTTAAAGTATTCATACTATAACTGTAGATTTGTTTAATGGATTTCATAATAAAATGCAATATCAAAAATTTTATTGAATAAAATACTCAATAATATTTTATTGATAAATAGAATTTTTAACACGAATTATGAACTGCGGGTTTTTAGGACATCCTCAATAATCTCCCACTTGGACTAATACTTCAGTGAGAATAAACATACAAAAATATACAATGTTTATAATGTCGAGAAACATAGAGGAAAAATACATACAAATCAAACTCCCTCTTGTTAATTTGAACATTTCAAACTAACCCAAAAACTGATTCTCAACATGAATGTATTGAGTTACCAAGGAGACCTTATGGACCTGTAGCTTGAAGCTCCAACGATACGTGAATAAATTACTAAACTCTTTAATCACGATATCCACCATCCATTAACTGTCGGAAACTCCACGAAAGACCGATAGTTGCACTCTTCGCACTAAAAATATATTTCTATGTCCATTGGATATAACCAATCAATAGTACGATGACCCTTCACAAATCGCTCATAAGTACAGTTGGACCAATTTACCGTTTTGCCCTTGTAGTTACATCTAACTCCTTAAGTACCACTGATTCCTCTAATGAACAATATATCATAGTCCTACTATGACTAAACCCTTCTTGGTCAAAGAGAACGTGCAGCACCACATTGTTCAAGCCCTTAAGGGAGCAATTTATCTATTTACCCCTACTTCGGGGGAGGAGTGAATTCTATCTTGTGTAGCTGAGTTCCCAACTCCCCAATCAGATGAATCCCCAAAGTGGTAGATTTGAGTCGGCGATTTGGCCACTCTCACCCATGCAAATCAAAGAACCGTTTTCATAGGCAGGAGTTCACAAATCACTCAGGATTAAGGTCATGTTACCTATGGTCATTCTACTGAAATGAAAGTCTTAATTATGAACGGCATTTATAACAAGACTAAACATTTCGTGGTCCGATCTTATACAAACTCCTTTGTATAAAGTATCCCCGCTCGCATGTTTAATATACAAATGATCAGAATCATATCATTTGTAGCACTTTACAACATTTGTAACACCTATAAAGCGGGCCACACTCGTAGTGTCACCAGGATAAGGTATCCCTCCTTTATCCATATACTACAGACCATTTAGGTTATCACTTAAAGTATGATCCACTTGTATGTCTCCATATACATACTTAAGTTACAACGAAAACCATGGATCTTAGTTTACTGGTTTGTGGTAAATGCAACTAAAATATATCATATTTCATAGACTGAAGTGAATAAAGTATCATATATTATATATCACAAAGTGTTTGTTCATACATGTGTTTACAAACTACAAGACCCTACGAGGTTTAGGGCATCAACCTCAACACTTCTTCAATCCACGAATTCAACTTCAACTTTCACTCTAAATGCTTAAATTTGTTTTACATAACTTGAAAATTACAGAGGCAATAGAAACAGTATAAACAAAAATAAACCTAAACACGCTTCTACTGCAAAATAGAGAAGAAAGGGAAATCGAAACTAACCCTTAGAGAACTAGTCATTTGCATTTCCTCTTTGGTAGTAGATCACGAACCGATACATTACTTCTCTCGATCTCAGCACCACGAATGCAGCAACGCAATAGAAACTCGAACACCATAATGAGGACACCTCCACAATGTCTTCCTTCTTATTCTCAAGGATAAAATCACAGAGAGTTGTGAGCTTCAGTGGATTAATTTTGTCTAAAGAAGGGAGAGAGTTTTTCTTTGAGAGCAACGCAGAGGAGAAGAAGATTGAGTGGGATCTGTGAAACCAATTTCATGTTCAACTTCTGAATTCCCTTCTCTGTCTTTCACGTATATGAGAGGGGGTTCAAGGAGTTATCAATAACTCCCTACCTTAATTGAAATCAACTTCCCATAGGAGTTAATTTTCAAATTTCAAAAAATTAAATTTTTAATATATATTAACTAATTTAATATCAATATCAAATCATATGTTTTATCACATATAAAATATAACCTCTAGTTTATATTATATCACATATAACATATAACCTATAGTTTATAATTCTCTCATATAACTTATAGTATTAATATGAATCATACTCATTAATTTTAAACTATAGTTTTTATATGAATCATATTCATATAATTAATATTGGAAATACATTCAAATATTTATTTATCATCAAAATTTTATATTATAATGTATCACATACATTATATTAATTATATCATATACAATTAATTTCCTTTAAATAATTTGAATAATTCAAACTATACCAAAATTAGTTTGATTATCATTAATCATTATTGAGCTAACAAGGGGACCTTATGGATCTATAGATTGAATTTCAAATGATATGAGATTAATTAATTAAACTCTTTAATTAAATTAATCCCCTTTTAGATAAGCTTTGCGGCCCGACGATCTTCGTAAAAGAAGGGACTTTTGTCCGTAAGCTTGTGCTTGTTTGGAGGGATCATCATAAATGATTGAAGTGTATTGTTTCGTGTACATAAAATATTCAGTCAAAGTTGCTCCTGTATAAGGGGTGTACATCTCACCTACATTTGGATGGGTTAAATTGTTCATCTAGATGACCAACTACGTTCAATTTAGGCCCCATTAGTTTCAGAACATTCAGTTCATATCCTGATCCCAACAATGGGGTTTGCACGTTATCATAGTACTAAGTTATTAAACAATGAGGGTTTGTGTTGATAAAATATGTCAAATTGCGTCCAAAAGCATTAAGTTTACAACATTGTGGTCGCATGCGTTCTTCGCATAGAAACGGTTGATTTTTGTATTTTTATACAGAATATGCGTTGACGCAAGGCGAAAAGAGCGATCACAGAAAATCATTGGTCGAGCGCAGTATTACCGCAAGGCTTTACGGTGATTTATGTTCGCAAACATTTGCTCAAGAAGAATTGCCACATAGAGATGGTGCAACTTAGTGGGTGCATCTGGGTGAAAGGCATAATTAATCACGATGGGACAGAAAGCTGATGACTGTCGAATCTGAATTAAGCTGACAGCCGCTAACGATAACAAGTACATTCAGCTTTTCGATGACAAATATTTGGCGCATCAGTCAGGGAATTAAAGCCATCTCATCTGAGCAATCATAAAAGAGAAGTCGCCTTCACCTCGAAGCTCTATAGATACCAAAGGCATCCTTCAAAAAAGGGGTTCCACTAGTTAACAAGTTCTGTTCATAGTTTAGCCTTGTTCTTAGATTTTCTTTTATTTTAAGGTGGACGCAAGAGAAGGAGGTTGTGCCGACAGATCGTTCCTGTAAGGTTGGAAGAGCATCGTAAGCTTCAAGATCAGAGAGAGGGCCGACTCCTGTGGAAGCAGGAATATCTTTTGAACCGAATAGAGATTGCCAGTGTAAAAGCCTCGGTCAACAAGGGATTGCTACCAGACTTTCTACCTTTATCTTCCATTGTTATTTTGTATTCAAACTCATTTATAGAATGAAATTTACTTCTCTATATCTGTTCACTCTCTGTTTATCTCGCATGAGTAGCTAAATCTGTTGAATGGGTTGAGAAGCAATTAGCTAGCACAACTGGGGATCTTCATTCTATGCGATTGTCTTGTATTATGTATGCTTCATTCGTCTATTAGAGATACTTGGGAGGGTCGTCTAAGGATAGGATCTAGGTTTGAGAAAGTCAGGTTAGAATCTAGGCTCGGGAGAGTCAGATTAGAACGCATACTCAAGAGATAGGAACTTAGGAATAAGCACTATTTGCTATTAACGCATCGCATGCATCCTAGAGATAGGATATGATTGTGTGCGGTCACCTTGCCTTGTGCATCTTGCATCATCGCATAGGAAAAGAGTAGAGATTTAGGGATAAGCTCTATGGACACTTTTGCATTCAACACATGCGTCCTAGACTTAGGAGCACCGCATTTACATTGGAAAATGACTTGCAATGCATGAGTGTAGCATGATCGCATAGTCTGACGCATTCTTAGGTAACGCTAGCTAAAGACCTTCTCAACCTGTTCATCCGTATACTTAGTGCATCTATCACATAATCACACTTTTCTCAAATCCGCCGCATTTGTTTATTTTTCCATTACTGCAATCAACAAAACCAAACAACTATTTGAGTTACTGGTTACCGCAATGTTTTCTAAAAATTACCACCACAACCTATTTTCACAAGTCCCTGAGTTCGAACTGGACTTACCAGGAAACTCAGTGGGGTTTACACTTGGATTCCACTGAGAAAACTTGATTGCTCAACGCAATTCCATCACCACATTTCATCCATAATATCACATCATAAAATAACGCATCAGTTACTTACTAGGAATTTCAAATACTAATTTATTTCTTAAAATGTTCTTCAGACATAAGCAAGAACATACTAGAGATTCTTGATTAGGATGTTTGTTCACCGTGTCCTTTTTTCACGATGTTTTGAAAGTTTATGAGAACTACTAATTTTAGTTGTTTTAAATTTAAATGTTTCTTTTTAATTAAAGTTTTTATGATTCCCGAACAAAAGATTCCTCTAGACCTTTCATTAAATTGTCTTTAACAGTTTTATTTGTTTAGCAAATATTCAGCTTAAATTTGAATGGTTAACTAGTTTTAGTTTTGAAACTGCATGCACTGCAATAATGGCTCCAGTTAGAGTTCCTGAAAAGTCGGGTACGTTATAGTATATCACATGCTTTTGGTGATAAAAGTCCATCACTAATAAATTTCAATGATATTTGAGGCTATCAATGATAGAAGTCCATCACTAATAGACTTCAATCACAATGATACTACTTTCTAGTCAATCCAAGAACAATCAAAATAGAGAATTCATGGATTGTTTTTGCCATTTAAGAAAATTCCCCTTTTTTGCGATTAATATAGAGTGAATCCTTAGCTAATAGAGTATTTCATCCATTTGAAACACTTTTGGAAGTGTTTCTATAAGCAAAGTAGTGTCAACATAAATGGAGCAATAGAAGGGTCTCATAAGTTCTCTTGGCCCTTCCCATTCATACACAAGAAAAATTAAATTGTCATATTTGCATTATTTATAACTTATTTGCTTTTATTTGTAAATAAATTAACCAATTTTGCCATTTTAATACAATTCCTCATTACTACTTAAAGTTCCATCAATTTGTGACTTGATGTTTGTTGTACAATATCTCGTTGAAGGTGTATGAATTTTTTTTTTTCACTACAACATATCAATTTTACTTTTAACTCAGTAAGGTGTAATAATTCTTGTATACTAACTAGACTTAATTTTGTGCAAAACTTAACTTGTTGAAATTAGTATATTTTGAATTATTTTTATTTTACTTTTGATTAAAATTTGTTATGAATTTAGTGAAACCTACATGAAGCAAAGTTTACCATATATGTTAAGTTTAAGATTGATTTGATAGAATTGAAGATTTAGGGTGAAAAATGATAAATAAAAATTTGAAAAAGAATCCTCAATATTTAATTTTACGAATAATAAAATTGGACACAAATAGGTCATATTATCAAATATTTCGTAAATTCACAAACTATTTTTTAAAGAGAATTTTAAAAAAAAATTGTCAAGCTCAGAAATGCAATGATCCGTCAGAAAGATCCGATGGTTGTGATCGACCCACGATCACTACAGCACAGATATCCTCACAGCAGGACAAATATGGAAAGTGCACCAGCCGGAATCGATCGAACCCGGGTCTGTACAGTGGCAGGGTACTATTCTACCACTAGACCATTGGTGCCTTCTTATAAAAATAAAATAGGTATTATTAATTATAATAAAACAAAGAAATAATAATAATTAGTGAACAATCCACAACCTATCGACCTATTTAAGCATAGATGTCCTGATTCCGTACTAAAATGAGCTTTCTTTAATTTGTATAGTGCTTTTATTTTGTGACATGTTATAAGATCCAATGAATGTTGTGAATATTCGTTTGAGCAATACAAATAGTTTGAAATTTTAGAAATAACATTTTTATGTTTTCAAATGTATATTATAAATCTTCTTGAGTGTAAACAATATATGATAATTTATTGGATTGAAGAATCTTTCGGTTGTTCAAAGGATGTCTAATGTGAATTTACAATAATTTTCTCATCATTATTGACCCAAAATGACCTTATCAATGATGCCAAACAAAAAAATATATCTGGATCAATTTATATATCACAACCTAGATAGAACCATCCTTAGACAGAGTTCTTTATAATCAATTTCTAATCGAACAAAATTAACTACAAATAAATCTATGTAATGGATACATTGTATACAAACATATCAATTGTAATACTAAATTCATGGTGTATATATATATATATATCTTGCAATATTTAGTATATGATGTACCAGAATATCAAATGTAATATTGATTTAATAATTTGAACATTTCATGCTTATAAAATAACTTAAATCTACCAAATAATTCATGGAGATAAGGAAATAGAATAAGAGCATTTGAATTATATATATCAATCTCAAAATCTAAAAATTAGATTAATCACAAAAAAGATTAATCCGAATTCAACATAATATCATATACTCCTACTCATAAATAAAAAGATTGAGCAATAGAAGTTTGACTATGAGAGTTGGTAGAGATGTGACAATTGTTAATGTGTATTAGATGCATGGAGAAGTACAATTGTGGAGGGGATAAATTCACCAAGTCATTAAGTTTGGTAGTAAAAATAATCCCAGCTCGCCACACTAACATTCGCACACCTTTCGGTGATCAGCTGCATGCTTATATCCCTATAATGCATGGTTGGGTTGATCATAAGATTATTCCTATCTCTAGGAACACTTATTACTTTGCTTAGTGAGTTCCAGTACTTATCCTATCGGGCAGTTGGTTCTAGCTACTTAGCTCATAGACAAGCATTGTGATAGCCTAAGCAAAGAGGATTGCCTCACTATACTCGCGCAACGCACACCTCTTAGTGGATTTCTACATATATCATATCTCTATGCCACATGATTGATTATGCGACAACTCTTGCAATCTACCCTTAACTCATGCGACGAAAGTAAAAGAATAAAGAAGAAGGAGATGATGAAGATGGTGTTGAAGGAACTAAAGAGATGCATTGATTACAAAATGTATTAATGTCTTAAGCCAAAATGTAATACAACATAGAGGTGAGAAGAGAGATGGAGGGCTAAATGTAGACAATCTCTTGCTTTCATTAGATGCACGTCATGGCTGCCGGTGGTACCATGGATGGGTGGTGGAGTAATCTCTCTTGAGCTCTATCTCTGACGAAGCTCCGATCGTCACTCAGAAAGGGTTGTGGAGGTGAAGAACTCTCAAAGAATGTCTTGCTCATGCTCTCATTTGTGATCACAAGAATCTACCCAAGGTAGAGACTCGGATGCTTTGAATTTGGGCTCCAAGGGCTCTATTTATAGAGCTCAAATGCCCGACAGCATTGGTAATCCCACTCTGAATCACTGCCATTTCTGACACGGTACGTGGAATGTCAACATCATCTTATCTCTTTGATACTTCCAAGGTATGCATTCATGATTGTTTCTTCTGAAGTATCAACACATTCCACACATCTTGCGATCAACCTTCTATCATGGTTATCACTCTTTAGTTGTAGCATTTCATGCGACGAACTGGTCTTCGTGAAGATCAACACATGCGATCAACTTTGTGATTGTTTGGGATCAACGCATGCGATCGATTCCTACATTAGCTACAAAAATAGACATTCGGATGAAAATAATGCATGATATAGGGTTAGTGGAGATTTTCAGTGTTGATCGACGCAAACTCACTTTTTCACAAGAATCCTTAGTATTATGAACGCATATACTGCTCATAAATCCTCATAATTCTAAGTAAAAAGCTACAATAGTTTGCGTTTCTACAAGCTATCAATATATGATATGAAAATCTTAATAATTTAAATATAAATGATACATGTGAAATTACAAGTTTAGTATATCGTTTTCTAAGTTTTTATAATATATGTCTCTAAACTTTAAAAAATGTTGATTTTCTAGTAAATTTAATTTTTATTCCATGATTCTAAATGCATGTAGTCTATAGTATGATTTTAGATCATGGTTTTTGCTGACCCTTGTGTAAAGTTAATGTTTACCTTATGGTTTTGAAAATTTGGTAGTAATCTATCACAACGGTGGTTGTTAAGCTTGGTATAAAGATACACTTTTGATTATGGTGTTACAAACAATGGTCTAAAGTATAATAATAATTTGACTATCGATCACAATTAGTGTTAGTCGTGGTGCCATGAAATATGCATGCTTTGCATGCTTTAGGCATTTGTTTACATACTTTTATTTAGAAAAAACAAATTTTGCATGTGTTTCCCTCTAGATTTAGTTTTAATAGATAAAATGGGTTTATAGGGTCTTGTTTGTCTTAAAAGTTGATATTTAATGATTTTAGGTGGTTTTGTGAACTTTGGCAGATAACTTTGACCAATTTGAAGATTATTTTATTTAAAATGCGGCTGCATCGCTAGATTTCACTATGACCGCATCACTAAGCCCTAATTTTTCGGAAATCGATCAAGTCAATGGAGGTTGCATTTTTCTTGTTCCAAGCAGTTTTTCAACCCCAAAATGATCTGGTTAACTCCTAGAGCTTGATTCTCGACCTTCCTCAACCGATTTGGAACCTACAAATGGAGGGAATCTCCTCATTTTACCACATGACTCTCCATCGACAACTCTATCATGATTTACTCATAGTTTCTGCCATTTTAGTAAGTCCTTTTGGGTTACTTCTCAACTTCTGAAGTTAACAGCCCCATGATAAAAGTTCCTCTGAGGCGGGATTACTCTAGGTCATCTCATCCCATGAAAGCGTGCGATGAGAGATGGTTCATCCATGAAAAGGGAGAATTAACCTAGGGAAAGACTATGAATTTGAGGACTTTCCACAAGGCATCTTGAGTTGTATTTCCAACACTATTCATTTCATTTATTTTTTTTTATTTTCTTTATTCCCTTTACCTGTTGAATCTATCTTGTAGCTATGATTTCTAATTCAATAAAATTCATTATTTTATCATTTAGTCATGAGCTAAATCATCCTAGGTGTTCAACAATGTAAATGCCCTAGGGTTTTTATGGCTTAAGCACTGTTGTATTTCATACCACTTGATTTTACGCATTTTCTTTGTTGAATTTAAAGATAAAATCTATAAGCTAAACTGACAATTTTCTTTAGCGATCTAGTGAAGTTCGAATGTTGAGAAGGTTAGGGTGTAAACGGATATCACAAAGAGATATGAGCCTATAAAAGCTTGGAAATAGGATTGTCATGACAACTTAGAAATAAGGGAAACCATAGAATAAAAAAACTGAGCTTGAAGTAATTTAAGATCTAACTAACAATCACAACATTAGGCATTAGCTGCTTAGACCTCCTAAAGGTGAAGGGATTGAATCCTAAGCGGAAGCATGTGATCGCCTTGCAATTTCGTTTTCGACTTAACATAAACAAAATACGGTATGAAAATAATAACATACTGGATAAACATTCAAGATTAGCATACATTTAAGAGAAGGAAAGAGGGAAGAGCTAAACCTTACCTTTGTAGATTCCCAAAATCGTCACGATTTCCTCTCCGTCTACTTTGGAACGTCTCTTCAATAATCAAGGGACACCACCGTAAATGAAACCTTGTTATTCTCTAGGATCCCAAGAATTGGATGTGTGGTCTTCAAGACTTGGAAGAGGAAGAAGAAGTAGTAAAGAAAATAAGAGAGATTTTGAGAGAAGTAGTAGGAAACTAGGATTTAGAATTCTCAATTCAACTCTGTCACAAACATGGCTCATGAAGACCTATTTATAGAGACGAAGGGTGACCCACTTCTCCTAGTATTTCCTATTTCTACTCTAGTTCTAATTTCGTCTAATAATTAAGTAGCCATATATATTAAATCTAATTTAATGTATATATTTAATTAATAAATAAATAAACATCACATATTTATTTATCTCTACTTGTCAAAAATTAATTATTTAATTAATTAACCATTAATTAATCAATTAAACGACTTTATTAAATCATATTTACTATAAAATTAATCAACATATAATTTCACATATTTATATGTATACATCTCTTTAATATTTGAATCTTATTCAAATATTTTTCTTTCTTAATTGTAGATCACATTTAACCATATTATGTTAATCTCATTAATATACAATTCATTTGAACAATTAAAATCATTCCTATTATATACCCTTTAGTGAGCTAAAAGGGGACCTTATTGACCAACAGATTAGAAGCTCCAATGATATAAGATCAATTAATTAAACTCTTTAATTAAATTAATCAATTTTCATTAACTAACAGTCACTCCATTAAAGATCAATAGTTGTACTCTTCGTACTATAGATTTATTTCTATGTCCATGGATATAACCAATGAATAAGGAGTCGATCCTTCATGAATTACTTATAACTATAGTTGGGTCAAAATACTGTTCTACCCCTGTAGTTACATCTAACTCCTTAAATACCACTGATCTCTCTAATGAACAAACAGTTTATAGTCCAACTATAAACTAACATCTCTTGGGCCAGTGAGAGGTTAAGGCTTCAATGTTCAAGATCTGAAATAAGCTATTAAAGGAGCAATTTATCTACTTTCCCTAAGGTCGGGAAAGAAGTGAATTCCATCTTGTGTAGTTATGTTCCCAGCTCCCTACTCAGATAAGTCCTCAAAATGCTAGGTTTGTTGAGTCGACTAACAGTGCCACTCTCACCCATACAAATCAAAGAATTACCCTCATACACAAGAGTTCAAAACTCACTCAAGATTAACGTCAAGTCACCTATGGTAATCCTAGTAAAATATGTTGGGGTTGATGCCTTAAATCTCTAGAGTCCCGTAGTTTGTAATTGTAATGTACAAGCAATTTAATTATTTAATAAAATATGAGATGTTTTATTTGACATTTAATAGTATTAAACCCACAAATCAATAAACTAACATCCAACGTTATTATCTGTAGCTTAAAAATGTAAGTAGAGACATACAAGTGGAACATGTTTAAGTGATAACTTAAATGGTCAATGTAGAGACATGTGAGGTGGGTGTTCTATACAAAGGGGTTTGTATAAGACCAGACCACGAAGTGATTAGTCTCATTATATAACACTGTTCATAACAGAAACTTACATTTCACCAGGATGACCATAGGTGATATGACCTGACTCCTGAGTGAATTGTGAACTCCTGCCTATGAAGGTGATCCTTTGATTTGTATGGGTGAGAGTGGCCAAATTGCCAACTCAATAAGCCTACCATTTTGGGTATTCATCTGATTGGGGAGCTAGGAAGACAATTATGAAGAAACTCTTATCAAAGAGGACCTATGAGCGTAAGCAAGATCGTTCCAAATTCATTGTGATAGAAATACAAGCATTCACAAACATACATACAAGTTATGCATCACATAATAAATTACGCCATGCTTTCAACAAATAAATACAAAAGAACTAAAGACTCACCGTTGAAGAACTTTTCTTCTCTTTATCTCTCACTCTCGTCAAAATCAGCCCCTTTCGCTATCACTACAATGCCAATCCAATCGTCTACCAACTTTCGCTGTCGCTCACCATCGAATGGTCTTCTACACGAACAAGTAGCAAGGAGGACACCACCACTCAGTGACCTTAGTATTCTCGGAGTGAGAATCCAGGTGGTATGGGCTCTATTGTATTTGGTAGAGGGAAGAAGGAAACACGATCATATTCAACAACCAAGCAAGTGGAAGAGGTTTTATGTCTATCATATAGACGGGTGCTTGATCGTTTAGAAAAAGGTGCACGATCGTTTAGGTAATCAGGTTTGATCGTTTAGAGAATATCGCTCTTGCACACGATCGTTTAGTAAAAACTATACGATCGTTTAGGTCGACTGTGCGTGTACATGATCATTTAGAAAAACTCGAGCTGTCGTGTAGGCTCTCGTTAGCTATACGATGGGCAGTGTACAATTATGAAGCGATTATCCGATCCAATTGCAAAATGAAAACTATTTTTATTTTATCCTTCAGTTATGAAAATTGAATGAAACCTCCCACTTTCACATATGGTTATGGAGAAAACCACCAACAATTATCCCATATTCGTTTAGTTATAAATAAATATAATAACTAACTTATCATATTTTATTTATAACCTATAGTTTTAATATCACATCATATGCAACATTTAAACCATAGTCCTTTTCTCCTCCACTAGATATAAATCATATTTATATCCTTTTCCTCCAATTAATGTATCTCATACATCGTGTCAACTATATCATATATAATTGACCAGTTTAATCATATCATATATAATCAAACTCCTTCTTGTCAATTTGAACACTTCAAACTGACCCAAAAACTAATTCTCAACTTGAATGTGTTGAGTTACTAAGGGGACCTTACGATCTTGTAGCTTGAAGCTCCAACAGTACGTGAATACCTGGCTAAACTCTTTAGCCACGAGATCCACCATCTGTTAACTGTCGAGCACTCCACTAAAGACCAACAGCTACACTCTTCTCATCACAGATATATTTCTGTATCCATTGGATATAACCAGTCAACAGTAGATAACTCTTCACAGATGCTCGTAAGTACAATTGAGCCAATTTACACTTTTGTCCCTGTAGTTACATCTAACTCCTTAAGTACCATTAATCCGTCCAATGAACAATATCTCATAGTCCTACTATGAGTGCACATCTCTCGAGCCATGAGAAGGTGTGTGGCATCACATCGTTCAAGCCCTAGAATCAGCCCTTAAGGGAGCAATCTATCTACTTAACCCTGTTTTAGGGAATGAGTGAATTTCACCTTGTGTAGCTGAGTTCCCAGCTCCCAAATTAGAAGAATCCCCAAAGTGGTAGGTTTGAGTCGGCGATTTGGCCACTCGCACCCATGCAAATCAAAGAACCACTCTCAAAGACAGGAGTTCCCAACTCACTCAGGATTGAGGTCATGTTACCTATGGTCATCATAGTTAAGTGAAGTCTCTGTCATGAACGACGTTATATAATGAGACTATAACACTTCGTGGTCCGATTTTATATAAACTCCTTTGTATAGGACGCCCCCGCTTGCATGTATCCACATGAATGATCAGGATCAGACCATGTGTAGTAAGTCACAACACTTGTAGTTCTCTACAAAGCGGGTTGCATCCATAGTGTCACCAGGATAAGGTTTCCCTCCTTTATCCATATACTACGTTCCATTTTGGTTATCAATTAAGACATGATCCACCTAATTTCTCCATATACATGCTTAAGTTAAAACCACAACTATGGATCTTCGTTTATTGGTTTCTGGTAAAGCAAATAAAGCATCCCATGTTTCATAGACAACAGTGATGAAAATATCATATATTATTACATCACAAGCACTTGTTCAATACAGTGTTTACAAACTATAGGACCCAACAAGAGTTTAGGGCATTGACCCCAATAAGCTACATAAGATGAAATTTACTCCTTCCCCAATGTCAAGGAAAGTAGATAAATTGCTCCTTTAAGAGCTGATTCTGGGGCTTAAACTATGTGGTGCCACACCTTCTTCTGGTCCGAGAGGGGTTTGGTCATAATTGGACTATGACTTATTGTTCATTAGAGGAATCAGTGGTACTTAAGAAGATAGATGTACCTACAGGAGCAAAACGATAATTTTGGCCCAATTGTACTTACAAGCAATTTTGAAAGGTCATTAAACTGTTGATTTGTTACATCCAATAGACACAGGATTATATCTGTAGTGTGAAGAGTATAGCTATTGGTCTTTATTGGAGTGCCCATCAGTTAATGGATGTTGAATAATTTAATTAGAGGAGTTTAATTAATTATTCAAGTAGAATTAGAGCTTCAATCTACAGGTCCATGAGGTCCTCTCTGTAGCTCAATAGAGATTAATTAAAAGTGATCCTGATTCATTCATATGGTGACATGAGGAGTGGGGGTGTCTTATGCAATGAGTTTGAATAAGATCGGACCAAGAAATAAGTCACTATTGCTTTATAATGTTCTTTACTGATTAAGACTTGACTATTTTAAAACGATGACCTATGTAACTTGACCTGAATCCTAAGCTAACTATAAACTCCTGTTTATTCGGGATTATCCTTAGACTTACATGGGTGAAGGTTGACTCAATAACGCCGACTCAATAAGCCTCCCATTTTAGGGGTAAGATCGGATAAATAGCTGGATGACATAGGGTGCAAGATGAAATTCACTCCTACCTGCTTTCAGAGATAGTAGATAGGTTGTTCCCTTGAGTGCTAATTCCAGGTCTTGAACAAGGGGCCCCAGCCCAGGTATTAATTACACGACCTTGACTAAGCAATCGATATTTCACGATCATTATGGAATTGATCAACAACATTGCCAAAGCTCATGGAGGTAGTTACATTTATATATGAAAAATCACGATCTGGTCAAAATGAGCAAATATGTTCAATAAAAAAGGCCCGTTCCGCCATAAGTACCTCCATATTACGCTGAGTGGGAGTTTTTTTTTTTCAAAAAAAAAAAAGGAACAAGAGGTAATCTCGGGGGTAAAACAACCTTTTAACCCAACAATTATTACGATCAACCTGTGAAGGGTTAACTTACTAATTATGGTTATATGGAGTGGACACAATATCTACAATGAGGGGAATCCAACTACTAGGCTTTAGTGGAGTGACTCGATAGTTAATGAATAGGGGTTAATTCGGTGTAAAGATTTTAGTCAATTAATCTCGGATCGTTAGAGCCCATGATCTGTAGGTCCATTAGGTCCCCCTACTAGTTCACAAATGGATTAGCCTTATAATAGCGTGATAAGTTGATTTGAAATGTTTAAATTCGAATTAAAGGAATTAGTAATTATATGTGATATAACTGCACGTTTAATTTTGGAATTACAAGTAATTGGAGAATCGATTAATATATAAATATGATTTAAATATTAATTTCATGAATAGGGATTTATGGTAATGGAATTGGTGACAAATTAGTTTAATATTTGATATTAAATTAATAGAATTAATTAAATTGTTCAATTAATTCTTAATTCTTAATTTTATTAGAAAAATTATTATTGAATTAATTTTTATAAAATTTTAATTCTAATTAAAGAATTAGAATTAGAAAAAGTTTTGATTTTGAAAATCAAATTTCAAAATCAAATTGAAAATGGAGAAAATCCAAATGTGGGATTTTCCCACTTTCAAGCAAGAAGGTTAGTCATATTCTTACACATAATTCCACCACCAAATTCAAGGAGTAGTTGGAATCACTTCAAGTGATCATTTTGTATGAGTGTCATGTAATAAAACCACTGTTGATTGAGTGGAAAAGCTAATGCAATTGCTGAATTGCTATGTTTTTTAACGTTAAAGAAGTTATTCTTCAACAAGCTGAAAAACATCCGGTTTAGGGATAGGAGGAAGGTTTTTCTCTTAAGTACTGACTCTAGGTCTTAAACTAGGGGCCCCACCCTCTCATTGGCTCGAAAGACATCCTGTTTACTGATTGGATTAGAGGATCAGTAGGAGCTTAAGTAACAAAACATAATATCGGGGATAAAACAACATTTTGACCCAGCCGTTATTATGAATGACCTGTAAAGGGTCGACTTACTAGTTATTGTTAAATCACGTGGACACAAATATATCTACATTGAGGAGAATGCAACTATCGAGCTATAGTGGTGTGACTTGATAGTTAGCAAATATTGATTAATTTGGTCTAAAGAGTTTTAGCCAATTAATCTTAAATCATTGGAGCTCATGATTTGTAGGTCCATAAGGTCTCTCTACTAGCTCGTAAAACATAAACACCTTGAATTATTAAATTGAGTGAATTTGGAATGAAATCAATTTGAATTATTCAAATTGAATTTCAGTTTGAATATGTTCAAATTGAAATTAGGGTTTGAGTTTGAATAAGTTCAAATTCAAATTAGGGTTTGTATAATTATATTCGATATAATTAACATTTAAGTTATGAAATTAAACGAAATTAGAAAGTTTATAATATTTAAATATTTATTTAAATATTAATTACATGAATAAGATTCATGTTGAAAATTAGATGTGTGATTAATTTAATGTTTGATATTAAATTAATTAATTAATTAAATATGTTTAATTAACTATAAATTCAAATTAATTCCAATTTAATTCAACTTAAGAGATTAGATTTTGATTTGATTAAATTATTAATTGTTAAATCAGGTTTCAATTAATTTGAAATTAATTAAAATTGGAAATTGAAAATTTGAAAAAATGGAGAAAGTGGGTTTTTCCCACATGCTATCCATGCATGAGGTGTTCCTCATGTGAAAACACACAATTCCACTAATTGATTGAATGAGCTACTGGCATCTTGGGAAAGTTGAAATGTTTGCATGCTGCAAGTGATAAAAAACTCTCTGAAAATTGAAGAATGGGGAGAGATGGCTGAGATTTTTGGTTGGTAACAAGTTTCTGTAAATTTTCTCTTCTTCTCTCTTCAAACCCACAAAACACCTTCACAAATTCATTCCATCACTCAATTCAAGGTTGAGAATAGTAGAGAAAATCTCTTGGTGGTTCACTGTCGATTTGGAGCTGAATTGGAATGAAGAGCAGCTTGGAATTCGAGGAATTCATCGAAAGGTATGTTCATCTTGAAACCCACTTTTGATTTTCTGAAATAACATGCTTTAAAACTCAAATTAAATGTAATTAGAGTATTTATTGATTCTGTTAGCTTCTGTTGCATGCTGGTATATCCCATCATAGTCTCTACTACCTGTCCCCAAAAAGAACTTGGCAAATGAGCATAACTCATCATCGAACAAACCATGTCCAATAGGGTTCTATTTCTCCTTTCTGATATACCATTTTATTGAGGTGTACCTGGTCCTGTGAGTTGAGACTGAATTCCATGTTCTATCAAATAGTCCTGGAATTTTAAGTCCATATAATCCCCACCTCAACCTAATTGGTTCTCAACCTCTACCTTATATTCCTTGAACTTTTCAAGTGTTGCAGACTTATGATGTATTAGGTAAATATAGCCATATCGAGAATAATCATCAATAAAGCTAATGAAATATTCATACTCTCCTCGTGCTTTAACATTCATCGGACTGCAAAGGTCTGAATGTACTAGCTTTAAAGGTTCTTTGGCCATAACACCTTTTCCTGTAAAAGATCTTTTGGTCATTTTACCCTCAAGACAAGATTCACATGGTGGTAGATCTTCTAACTAATTTAGAAGTTCACTCATAACCAATCTCCCAATCATATTAAGATCAATGTGGCCCAGTCTTAAGTGCCAAAGATAGGTGTTTGGAGAAATTTCTACATTTCTTGTTTTGAGTTTCAGCTGTTTTAAACATCTCTATATTCAAAATGGCTTTTACCTCAGTTGGTTTTAACACGTATAAATTATTTTCCAGTTTTGCAAAACATATTTTGATACCTTTTGAAATAATGGACACTTCATTATTTTCAAACCGGACTTTATAATTTTGTTATAGCAAACATTTAATAGATATTAAATTTCGTTTCATAGAAGGAATATAATAAACATTTTCAAGTAAAATGTATCTATCTCCAACAAATAACTTTATAAATCTCACTGTTTAGCTGAAACAACCTCCCCATTCCCTACTTTAAAAGTTGTTTCGCCTTCTATAAGTAGTCTTCAGGAACTAGTTTTCGGAGTGAAAACACAAATATGATTAGCGACACCTGAATCTAATATTCAGGTTAATTTATCATTTTCCACAAAACATGTCTCAATGACAAGTAAGTCATATTTACTTTGTTGTGCTTGCTATGTTTCTTCATCTATGACATTCGTGTTTATTACTTTTAACATATCTAGAGCATGCTCATCAATAGAGGTTCTATACTTTACGCTATAGTCATAAACTTCTTCAAGAATATCGATTCTGACAGATTGCTAGAACAATGTCTATAACAAATCCATGATTCCTTTAGAAGAAATGAAAAGCATCTAAAAAGTGTTTTTATTACCTTCAAATTTAGAACTAATATTGCTAGTTTTGTTTAGTTTAACGTGTTTTATTGAGTAATTTTAGGAAACTAAGCATTAGGAGCAATTTGTGTGAAAAGGATAAAAATCCCAGGACAAAATTTCAATTTTGAGCAATTACGAGTTGGCCATAGACTTAGGAAGAAACCAAGGACCCAAGATCTAGAAAAGAGGCAAATTTGGAAGTCAATTCGGGGGAGCCAGCGTTAGAAGAGCGTTGCAATGGTGCTCCCTGACGCTGCAGACCCAAGAGCAATTTGAAACAGGGCAACATTGCAACGCTATGAATTTGACGCGCGGCGGGCATGACGTCAGTTTTGCAACACTAGTTTGCAGCGTTGCAATGCTGCGAGCATATTATAAATAACAGTGTTGCACCACCACGTCTGGACAGGAGGAAAATAGAGAGTCCACTATGATAGATTTTACCTAAATTCTAGTCCGTACAAGAGCCGAAACAGAGAAATTCTGAATGTTTTTGGTTGAAGACTCGAGATTTCAATTGAGAGTTGATTTGAGAGTAATTATGGATTGATGTGATAGGAAGATTGATCGTGATCATGCACTTTTGTTGAAGAACAATTCAATATTTGTAGTGAGAGTCCAGAAGGTTGTAATTGGGATTCGAACCTATTGAGGGGAGATCGTTCATCTTTGTTAATTTATTTTTCACCATAATGATTGTTTGTTTGTTGAATACTATTATTGAAATCATGTGTGGCTAAACTCTTTTATTCTATGGTTTTTGTGGATTTAAGGGATGTTACTCTGAGTATTTGAATTTACAATTGATTGATATTGCATAGATTTCTAAATTGTTTGTGCTTAATACTTTTGATTAACTGGCCACTAATTGAATGGACTTAAGTTAATTAGATGTCTCAAGAGAGAATTTAATTCGCTGAACCCAATAATTTAGATTGTTATTATAAATTGCATGAGACTGAATTTAGAACAATAAGGGGTGCGATTGAAGGGTCTAATGATGTAACTATTCAAGCGATAGAAGAGATTCAGGTCGATGGGTAGTTATTAGGATGGTTTGAGCTCGAGAGAGAATTTCCTGATTTTAGAACTTCTAGCCTCAATCTATCAATTTTGATCAATTGCATGTCATATTCATTGTATTCCCTAAATGAAACAACACCCTGGAATTGTTTTGCTCTGAATTGTTCTTGTGTGTGCTGAATTTTTGTTATCTGTAGTTATAGATAAAAATCATCTTTTGGTTGTCTGGATAAAATTGACGAATAATTGTGATAGCTAAGCTAGGAAAATTTTGCTCACGCTGGTCCTTGAGGACGATACCCTATTTGGGATTTATTATTTCGATTGCGTGCTCTTGCGCATACTATCAAGTTTTTGGCACCGTTGCCGAGGACTGGCAAGAAATTTTTTTCCCATGCTTAATATTTCTAAAGACTAAGTTGATCTTAATTTGGATTTTTTTTTTTGTAGTTGTTACAGAATCCTATATATGCGAATAAGTCAATAGACTGAACTTGTTCCTTGTGATCCAGAATTTGAATAGACTTTGAGAAGAGTAAGAAGGAACAGGAGAGTTGAGTTTGACGCCATGGGAGACTAAGGGGGAGCTGTTAGAACTATCAGAGATTGTTTCCAACCAGCTGTCCCTACAACCCAGATGAGCATTGTTGAGGCCCCAATTAATGCCAATAATTTTGAGCTAAAACCTGGTTTAATTCAGATGGCACGGGACCTTGCATTCAGAGGAACTCCACATGAAGATCCACATAAACATATCTACTCTTTCCTGGAAATTAGCGGGATTGTAAAAATAAATGGAGTCTTTTATGATGCCATTAGACTGAGATTTTTTATTTTTTTCATTGTAGGACAAGGCTAAGGATTGGTTGGAGTCACTTTCTACAGGAAGCATAACAACATGGGATGAGTTGGCTCAAGCTTTTCTAAACACATTCTTCCATCCTACGAAAACGAGTAGACAGAGAACAGAAATGGGCACATTCAGACAAAGAGAAGACAGACAGTTATTCGAGGCATGGGAGCGCTATAAGGAGTTGTTGCGGAAGTGTCCCCAGCATGGATACCCTGACTGGTTACAAATCCAGTTTTTCTACAATGGATTGATCAGTACAATGAAATTCATCTTTGATGCTACTGGAAGTGGCTTAATTTTTTCAAAAACTGCTGATGCTGCTCCGACATTATTGGAGGACATGGCTGCCACGAGCTATAATTGGCCCTCAAAACAATCTTCATCTAGAGTGATTGGAATTTATGAATAAGAAGAGGTAAATACTTTAAAGGTGCAGATGGCAGTGGGTAATGAACTTACATCATCGGAAGTACCTAATCCTGAGCAGGCAAATTATGTGTGCCAAGTGAACCAATTTCAAGGAGCACATCAAAATTCTTATCAGATGAACCAACCCACTCTTTATCACCCAGGTTTGCACAATCATGAGATTTTTTCATATGTTAACAATAAGAATGTTTTGCAGGCACCTCCATGTTTTTTTGAAAAGAAACCATCTGTGGAGGCTTTGCTTGGGGATTTCATAAACGAGTCGAGTAGAACCAATTTCTTGGAGAGCTCAGTGTTTCTGTGAGATGTTGAACAAATTTCTTGGAGAGCTCATTGTTTCTGTGAGATGTTTCGACCGAATGATTGGAATTTTTTTTTTTTTTTAATCTCATAGTTACCATAAAACCGTGAAAAACCTCCCACTCAAGTCGGTTATTAAGAGAAAAAATATTAATTATCATATAATTAATAAATTATAAATAAATACAATAACTAACTTATCATATTATATTTATAACCTATAGTTTTAAAATTGCATCATATGCAACATACAAACCATAGTTCTTTTTCTATTTTATGGAATTTAATATAAATCATATTTATATTAATCCTCTAATTTAACAATGTATCAAATACATCATGTCAATTATATCATATATAATTGAATCAATTTAATTATATCACATATAATCAAATTCCCTCTTGTTAATTTGAATACTTCAAATTACCCCAAATATCCCAGGTTCCAATCTAACCCGGGACACAGTCATTGGATAGCTGTAAAAAACATCCTCAAATATCTCTGGAGAATGAGGAACTATACGCTTGTGTATGGACCTAAGGATTTGATCTTTATAGGACACACTGATTTTGAATTTCAGACTGACGTAGATTCTAGGAAATCTACTTCATGATCAATTTTGACACTTAACGGAGGAGCCATAGAATAGAGAAATATAAAACAAAGTTGTATAGCTGACTCCATGATGGAAGCATAATACGTAGATGCATGCGAAGCAGTTAAAGAAGCAGTGTGGCTGTGCAAGTTCCTGATACATTTGGATGTCGTTCCAAATATTCACCTGCCCATTACTCTATATTGTGACAATAGTGGTGCAATTACTAATTCCAAGGAACCAAGGAGTCACAAACGTGGAAAACATATCGAAAGAAAGTACCATCTCATCAGAGAGATCTTACATCGAGGAGACATGATAGTCACAGAGATAGCCTCAAAAGACAACCTTGCTGATCCTTTTACGAAGGCCCTCTCGGCTAAAGTGTTCGAGGGCCACCTAGTTGGAGTTGGACTATATGCATCATAATCTAAGGCAAGTGGGAGAATGTCAAAGGGTATTTTAGATGCTTTAGATTATTGTATTTTTCTCTCTTTATTTATCAACATTTTAGACATTATATATTTATACGATTGTCTCATTGGAGTATTAGTCGAAGTGGGAGATTGTTGGAAATGTCCTAAACTCGTAGTTTGTAAATATTATTAACATATTCTATTTATCAATAAAAATGTTGTTGAGTTTTATTCAATAAATTACTATTGATATTACATTTTTTTTTTGAAAATCCAATAAACAAACCCATTGCTATAACATGAGTACTTTAACTTTATGTGGCGACATAAAAGAGGATCAAGTTTTAGTATGTAGCCAAAATTGTCTATAAGTATACGGATGAGATTGGATACCTCATCCTGGTGACACTATTGGATGCAGCCCATTTTGTATAGTTTTACAAATGATGTGATCCAAAAATCATTGGAGACATGTGAGTGGAGGCATCTTGTGCAAGGAGTTTGCATAAGACCGGACCTCGAAATAGTCAATTTTCATTATAACGACCGTTTACTGTTAAAACTGACTATCTCAAACTCAATGATTCAAGGTAACTCGATCTTAATACTGAGCTAACTATGAACTCCTTTTTATTTGAGATTATCTTTTGATCTGCATAGGTGAGAGTAGTCCAACAACATTGCTCAATAAGCCTCGCATTTGGGGATAAGACTGGATAGATAGCTGGAGACTTAGGTTTGCAATATGGAATTTATTCGTACTCGATTTATGGTTAGCAGATGGGTTGTTCTTGTAAGTGCTGATGCCTTGTCTAGAACAACGGGGCCTCACCCTCTCATGGAAGAGAGGGTTATGATTTATAAGTTGGACTATAAGTCAATTATTCAATAGAGGATCAGTGTGAGCTTAAGGAGAAAGATGTATTTACAGGGGTTAAACGATAATCTTTGACCCAACTGTAAATACGAACGACTTGTGAAGGATTTACTTACCGATTATGGTTGAAATGGACAAAAATATATCTACATTAAGGAGAGTACAACTATCGAGATATAGTGGAATTTCTTGGTTGTTAATGTAAAGTGATTAATTCGGTTTAAAGAGTTTAACCAATCAATTGTAAATGGTTGGAGCTTATGATCTATAGGTCCATAAGGTCCCTCTACTAGCTCGTAATTTGGATTAGTAAATTTAGTAATTGTAACGGGTTGGATTGATGATATAAATTGCTCACAATGATGCGATACTACTTTTAGTTATGCGTTAATTATTGATGTTCATGTAGTATGCCATGCGTTATCACAAGTTTCCTTACGATGGAACCAAGTATAATTTCACCGCAAGTTTCTCGATGTGATCCGAGGTCGAACATGGGGAATGGTTTAGGTTATTGCGGTATGTTCATGATATATACGACCAGGTTTTCAATCTTTAAAATGAGTTTGTACAGGTATATAAATTGCGATAAAATAAAGGAAAACAGTAAAGATGCAATAAAAACGTAAAAATATAGTAAACCTAAGCTAGATGTTACAAGATACAGACTTCATGTACAAGATGCTGGGATTAAGCTGGCTATGAAAGTTATGCAAAGACATGGGATGCGGCGACAAGCCTTATGGACAGAATAGAAAGAGAAAGACAAAAAATACAAACAACGCAAGTTCTTAATTGGATTGAAGGTACAAATACTGTTCCGCTCTTCTCTTGGTGTAGACCTCTCAGTGATCGGCCGTGCTCCCACATGTCTATGGTGAAATAGAGACTAACATAATGAACGCAAGGTTTCTTCCATGTCTGGAAGTACTACTCGCTTTAGTTAACGCATTCTTCTAACCTTCTTTCGATAGGTCAGAATTACATCTTCACTTTTGCTCTCACGGGTGAAGATACCGTCTAGCATACTTTAGCAAAACGTATTTTATATCTTTAATACAGATTAAGTCCTTAGTGATTCATATTGTTCATCAGGGGGTTAAGAGACATCATGAAGAAAGTGATGGATGGGTGAATGGAAATAGACAAAAAATGGTAAACGGAATCTATCGAAACATTTTATATTTCTACTACCCGTTTGATACATGGTGTGTGAATGATGTGATAAAGAAAACATGAAATACACAATAAAAGAGAAATAGAGCAGATACAATCAAGTGCCAATGTCTTGGCACATATTTAATGGAGATCTACTTGCCGGATAGGATGGATTTGATGGTAGGAAGAGCTTCCCTCTCAGACTTGCTCTACCGGTAGCAGAGATCTTTGCATAGAGCCGATCGGGTGTATGGTAGGTTAGTTCTGAGATTCACCTCTTGGCCTTATCTCGTCTTCTTCCTGGATTTCTTCTCTTAAGCACTCAGCTCAGCCTTTTCTCTACAATCTAGCAGCACTTAGCCCCATATCAAGTAGCATATCTTTTCTCTGAAATCAATGGGGTATTTATAGGTGCAGATCTTTGACTCCGGCCTTGTGGTCCCCACTCATGGTTATGGTAATTCTGAAGATGGAGGGATATTATTCCTTCTGTTATGCAATCAGACCGTCGATTTTGCACAACTGTTAGTTGTACACGTGACTCAATCCTCCGCTCTTGCATTGCTCAGTTGCATCTTTCGATCATAGGTTCGCATGCGGTGTTTGTTTTTATTACCGCATGCGGTTGAAGCATAGCTCTTGGATCGACTATCGCATTGCGCCAACATTGCTATAATCGTCTTTTCATTGTGGATTGACGGGCGCAATGTGACAGAGATGCGTTGATTAGTCTCTCGTGAGCCTTGAGCGCAAACGGTGACTTGGTCTCCTGCAAAATAAAGTAAAGTTCGGCTTGTCTTCCATCTTTTTGGTGTTAGTGGGTGTAATCGCAAACATTTATAATTATTGCAATACTAGGCTAATTTTTATACAATTGGTGCATAATTACTAACTTTTGGCCGCAATATCTAGATAAGGTGGCATAAATAACTTGTATTTCTACAAGTTATCACACCCCCAAATTTATATATATGCTTGTCCTCAAGCATATATTTTACTAAGGCAATCATGCTCCATTCCTATCATATATTTCTGCGATGATTGGTTGCTCCGAATGTTACACTCAGGCACATTACTTGACATCACACTTTCCTTCTATCCTTGCTAATTCTTAGCAAACCCTACTTAAATGTAACAAAATTCTGCTCAAAGACACTTTTCTAGTTTTCAAAATCGAATGTTTATCTCTTCTTTATCAAAACAACTTGATGTATCTATATGCAGTGAGCAAACCTTTGCGTCATTTATTCACTTAGAGACAGTTGATCATTGTTACACTTTTTATTTTGGCTTGTCCCCACGGGTGTCATGCGAACATCTAACTACGGTTGTGTGCCAGTTTCAACTTTAACTCATGATAATCAAAGGAGTTGTCCCTTGTACTCTTTTTATTTTTCTCTTTTTGTTTATACTACGTTGTTCTTGGAAACCCACCTTCGTTTTGGCTTGCTCCTACGGGTGTCATACGAACATCCAACTATGAGCAAGCTCCTTTCACAACTAAACTCTTATCAGGTTGGGAACATTTTTGAAATTTCCTTTGCACTAACATTTGAGTTTTGCATAACATATTATATATATATATATATTTATTTATTTATTTATTTCTTTTTTGGTAAGGTAAATGGACGCAGTTTCTTAAATACTGCATATTCTTGATATTATCTGGTCAGACCTTCCTCACCCCCAAATTTAAAGATGAGCAAGGTCCTCATTGCGTTGTTTGGGTAGACTAGACAAACACTTAAAAGAAAATATCAAAAAGAAGGTTTGAGCAGAACTTTGAAAGATAAAAGGTAAAGTACTGCTAAACTAAGAGTTAACTAAGTGTTAGTCAGAATGTACTAAGTATGGGAAATGTTTCCAAGTGTAAACATATAATACATCATAGAAACACAATGAAGATCGTAAAAATAAAAGATTAAGAATCTCACAAAAATTAACAAAGGAAGATAAAGAATGAGGCACAGGCAAAAAGTAGAGTGAATATATACTCTGATTGTATTGACTATTAACAAAGTATACAAATATATTACAAATGAACGCATTACAAAAAATTTTCTATTGCCTGTACAAGAGTCAAAGAATTTGATTAACTTACAAATTATAAAAGAAAGGTGCATGATTTAAAATTCACACCATGCTTCCAATAAACACAGACACATTTTTGTCGAGGGCGGGCAACACGTATACATCCCCGTAACACACCCCTTACCGGAATACATTTCTGGAGGATACCTCAACATAGTGCATTTAACTAAGGCTAGGCAAAGGACATATTTGTGCGCAACACACCCCTCACCGTAATGCATTTGGGTGTACTAGACGTATAGCTTCTCTTGGTTTCACTTACTACACCCATCCTCTCATACATACCAGTTTATTTTCCTCTCTTCATAATTCATAAAAAACGCAAGTCGAAAAGACCTTACGGTGATTCATCCCATCATGCACAAAATTATACGACCGGGGCTACTACATTTAAAGTATGAAGACATATGCGAAATTAAATTGCCAAAACATAAAAGACGAATCCTACTACACATTAATTATGAAAGTAAGAAAGTGGTAAAAGAAAGCGGTAAAGAAAGCAAGTAAACTTAGATAGAAAGGTTGATTGAAAGAAGTTCTTAGAGTTACTGCAATCGCTTTCCCTGCAAGTGGTTTAATCCTGCTTGCCCAAGTCAATGGTGTCCATGCGTCGATCGAAGTCACCTCCATAGTAGGGTTTGATCCTCTGACCATTGACTTTGAATACACTGCTCCCGTTTAAAGTTGTTAATTGCACTGCGTCGTGAGGAAAGATTGTCTTGATTCAGAATGGCCCCGACCAGCGAGACTTCAACTTTCCTGGGAACAGTCGGAAACGTGCATTAAATAACAATACTTGTTGACCTTCGGTGAATGTCCGGTCATTGATGCGGTCATCGTGCCATTTCTTCATTTTTTCCTTATATATCTTAGCATTTTCATAGGCATCCCTTCGCCATTCGACCAACTGATTCAATTGCAGTTTCCGGACTTTCCCCGCACTGGCTAAATTAGACTTCAACTTCTTGCATGCCCATATCGCCTTATGTTCCAACTCAAGCAATAGATGACAAGATTTTTCGAAGACCATGGCGTACGGGAACATGCCAATTGGTGTTTTGTAGGCAGTCCTATAAGCCCATAGTGCTTCATCAAGCCTTGGTGACCAATCCCTCCTGGCAGTATTAACTACCTTCTCCAAGATAGCTTTGATCTCTCTATTAGAAATCTTTGCCTACTCATTAGTATGTGGGTGATAAGCAGTTGCAACTCGATGGCTGACGTTGAATTTGGTCAACAGGTTAGCAATTATGCGATTGATAAAGTGAGAGCCCTCATCGCTGATTAAGGCCCGTGGCGTCCCATATCGAGCAAAAATGTTTTTCTTCAGGAACTTTGCCACAGTGGTTGCGTCATTCTTGGCACATGCGATGGCCTCAACCCATTTCGATACATAATCAACCGCAACCAGAATATATTGATGACCTTCGGATGGTGGAAACGGGCCCATGTAGTCAATTCCCCAAACATTAAATAATTCAACTTCTAAGATTGACGTCAATGGCATTTCATTTCTTTTAGACATATTCCCCATTCGTTGACACCTGTCGCGTTGCACAACATGGGCGTGGGCATCTTTAAACAGTGTTGGCCAAAAGTAGCCGCACTGCAAGACTTTTGCATTTGCCCCCCAAAATGTCCTCCATATGGGGACTCATGACAGAGCTCTAAAATGTGCTTGGCTTCATGCTCAGGAACACATCAACGTATTATATGATCAGGTCCTTGTCGATAAAGGAATGGATTGTCCCAGAAATAAAATTTGGCGTCGTGTCTTAGCTTCTTCTTCTGCTGGTATGTATAATCATCTGGTAGTTGACCGCAAACTAGGAAGTTTACTATGTTCGTATACCAGGGAACATTAATGTCTACTGCCATTAGCAGCTCATCGGGGAATCTTTCCTCAATATCTTTTTCTGTCCTTTGAACCTTGCAATTTTCCAATCTTGACAAATGATCTGCAACTTGGTTCTCGATGCCCTTCTGGTCTTTAATTTCTAGGTCAAACTCTTGTAGGAGCAACACCCACCGTATCAACCTCGGTTTTGCATCCTTCTTCGTCATTAGATATTTAATCGCAGAATGATCCGTATACACCACCACATTTGTTCCGATTAAGTATTTTCGAAACTTTTCTAGTGTAAATACCACTGCGAGCATATCTTTTTCTGTGGTCGTATAGTTCTCCTGCGCGTCGTTCAGTGTTTTGCTCGCATAATAAATAGGATGTAACACATTTTCCTGGCGCTGACTTAAAACTGCGCCCACAACATATCCACTAGCATCACACATTAATGCAAATGGTTGCGTCCAATCAGGCGCAATCAAAATTGGTGTGGAGATTAGTGCCTCTTTCAAGGTGTTAAATGCTTTGGTGCAGTCGTCATCAAAATTATACTCGCGGTCAGTTTCTAGAAGTGCACTTAAGGGTCTTGCGATCTGGGAGAGGTTACGAATAAGTCTTCTATAAAATCCCGCATGTCCCAGAAAGCTCCTAAGTGTCTTTACCTTCACAGGTGGGGTAATTTGGAAATTGTGTTGATTTTTGCCTGATCGACTTCTAATCCTGCCTTGGAGATTTTGTGACCTAAAACTATTCCTTCCTCCACCATAAAGTGGCATTTCTCCCAGTTCAAAACAAGATTTGTTGCCATGCATCTCTTCAAGACTTTTTCGAGATTAGTCAAACAGGAGTCATAATTACTGCCGAAGACTGAGAAATCATCCATGAATACCTCGACTGACTCCTCCAAGTAATCTGAAAATATTGCCATCATGCATCATTGGAAAGTGCCTGGTGCATTACAGGGTCCAAATGGCATGCGTCAGAATGCGAATGTACCAAATAGGCACGTGAAGGTTGTCTTATCTTGGTCCTCTGGCGCAATTGCTATTTGGTTATACCCTGAATAGCCATCAAGAAAACAGAAAAATTCATTCCTAGCAAGTCTATCTAACATTTGATCAATGAACGGGACTGGAAAGTGGTCCTTTTTAGTGGCCAAATTCAGCTTGCGATAATCCATGCAGATTCTCCACCCCGTTGTTATCCTTGTGGGAACCAATTCATTCTTTCATTAGTGATGACTGTCATCCCCTCTTTCTTTGGCACACATTGTACTGAGCTCACCCAACTGCAATCAGATATCGGGTAGATGACACCAGTGTCCAGCCATTTTACTATTTTCTTCTTTACAACCTTCTTCATGGCAGGGTTCTAGCGGCGTTGCTTTTCTACTGATCCATTCTTTCCTTCTTCCAGACGAATCTTGAGCATGCAATACGAGGGACTGATTCCTCGAATGTCTGCCAAGGTCCATCCTAAGGCTTTTGCGTTATTTCTTAGGATCTGTATGAGAGCATCTTCTTTCTTCTTACTCATTGATGCAGAAATAATAACTGGTAAGTGTCATTACTCCCTAAGTAAGCATAGTTTAGGTGTACTGGCAACGACTTTAACTCTAACATAGGTGGCTCTTCTAAAGATGTCTTAATGCGCTGCGATGTCCGTTCAGATAACTTGATCGGTTCAAAATTAGATTCTGCATTAATTGTAGCGCAATCCTCTTCCAACATTGCGCCGATTTCAAAGTCCTTCTCCTCCATTTCCTTCAGGGGTTCGTGCCACTATTCTCCCTGCAACTCTTCCATATATTGGAAGTTCTCTATATCTCCTAGGTACTTCAACGTATTGAGTACGTTGAATTTTACTTCTGGATCATCGACCTGGATGGTCAATTCTCCTTTCTGCACATCGATTAACGCTCGCCCTGTGGCGAGATGGCATCCCAGGATGAAAGGAATTTCTCTATCGGCCTCACAATCTAGTCTAACAAAGTCTGCTGGGAAGATAAACTTGTCCACTTGCACAAGAACATCTTCTATCTTGCCCTCCGAAAGCTTTATTGATCTATCAGCTAGCTGTAATGTGATCGTGGTTGGCCTTGCTTCGTCGATGTCCAGCTTCTTAAAAATTGACAAGGGCATCAAATTTATGCTTGCCTCTAAATCACACAGCGCATTTCCGACCATCTTCCCTCCTATGGTGCAGGGCAATGTAAAAGTCTTGAAACAAAGCGCTACACTCATTTCCCAAATCTTTCTCTTGTTTGCAAGAATATCCTTGAGAAATTTCACATAACTTGGCATCTTCTCTAATGCTTCTATCAAAGGAATATTAATGTGTAGCTGGCGAAGAACGTCCAGAAACCTCTGAAACTGCTTGCTATCATCTTTCTTTTTCAGTCTGGACGGGAAAGGTGGAGGATCCCGTCGTGTTTCTTGCTCACTTTGCTGCTTGGTGAGGTCTTGTGCTTGCTGTTGGAGGTTGCGTTGATTGAGAATTCAAGTCTTGAGAGGCTTCATCTTTTGTAGATAATATTACTTCTGAACTGGGGTCACTTCCGTTATTCAGTAACTGATCATCATCAACAGTTAAATATGTTGATGTTATTACCACATCTGGTACCTTCAACATAATGGGGGCTGTCGTTCTGCCACTCCGCAATGTCACTGCATGTTCTTTACCTCTTGCCCCCGACAACCCTGATGAGCTTCCATGCTGCATACCAGGCTTTTTCTTCTTTAATTCTCTTGTAAGCTGATCTATCTGATCTTTTAATTCTTTGAGAGAGTCAGCTTGCGATTGTCTCATTTCCTCGCTATTTTCAATATAATGCTTTAATGATGTCTCCAGAGACGAGGTATTGCAAGAGGTATCATATGCGAACAGTTGGTCACAGTGTGGCGTACCTTGAGAAATACTTGGGTTGCCGTCTGGATTATTGAAGACCGGAGGGTTGCCTCGATCCTTTAGATAACTAAATTGGTAGAAACCATGGCCCTCTTAATTAAGATTTTCATCTAAACCAAAAATTGGGTGACCCCCCCAACTAGGGTTGTGGTTGTTGCCCAATGCTTCATCATACATAGGATATACGGGTTGTTGATTCCATGGGCAGACACCTACTAGATGTACCTCTTTCCATTGAGTGCAATCCATAGCGGTCATATGAGTCACCGCATTAACCTGCACTGTTCCTTATGAAAGAGTTCTCTACTTATTAGTCATCGTCTAGAGGAGCGATGTCATTGTGGTCATTTCCTCGACCAATGCGCTCATTATGTCCGTTGGCACATCAGCCCTTTCTAGTTTTTCTTGCTCCAGACATCTTACCTCAAGCCTAGTATCAGTCCATTCGTCAGAATGTCGCGATATGCAATCCAATGTGTTATTTTCTTCTGTATATGACTTATTCATTAATCCTCCCTCTGCGGAGGAGTCGACAACTACTTACGTTGATGGGTCCAGGCCATTGTAAAACGTTTCCATCAAAATACTATCAGGAATCCCGATATGTGGACAATTCTTTACTAACTTCCGGAATCGCACCCAAGTGGTGCTCAGGGTTTCATAACACTTTTGCTCGAAATTCAAAACCTCCCTCCGCCTCTTTGCGTTGATAGACGGAGGGAAAAATCTATTCATGAACCTATCAACCAACTACTCCCATCCATGAATTTCGCCTGGCTCTAATGCTTGAGCCCTCCTCTTTGCTTCATCCCGCAAGGTGTATGGGAATAGATATAGTTTAAAACTTTCTTGAGTTACACCAGTCATGGAGAATGCGCTACACATGTCTACGAAATTAGTCAAACGTGCGTGCGGGTCTTCTCCCTATAATCCTTCGAATTGTCCCACATTCCGAATCATTTGAAGCATGATAGGTTTTATTTCAAAGCTTGCATTCCCCTCAACTACTGGTCTTAAAATCCCTGGTGAAAAATTATAGAAATCTGGCACTGCATATTCCCTCATAGGGATGTTTTGGTCAGCAGCAAGAAAAACAGAATCTTGCACTGGCAAATCTCCCCTCTGGTTTCCAGCAGGTGCCATATTCTCATCAACCATACTTCTTCACCAGTTAATTCAGCCTTGATGAACTCTGCGCGAAAAATACACTTGATCTCTAGGTCCACTTAGAGTTACCAGATCACCCCAGCACTCCTAAGTCGTCAAACTGCTCTCCAGTTTGATCAGTCAGTACAAAGAGATCTGTCCTACACATAACATGAAAATATTCAACATTAACCGTTAACCGTTCCCCCGACAATGGAGCCATAAACTTGTAATGGGTTGGATTGATGATATAAATTGTTCACAATGATGTGACACTACTTTTAGTTATGCATAATTATGGATGTTCATGTAGTATGCCATGCGTTGTCACAAGTTTCCTTACGATGGAACCAAGTATAATTTCATCGCAAGTTTCTTGGTGTGGTCCGAGGTCGAACATGGGGAATGGTTTAGGTTATTGCGGTATGTTCATGATATATGCGGCCAGGTTTTCAATCTTCAAAAATGAGTTTGTACAAGTATATAAATTGCGATAAAATAAAGGAAAGCAGTAAAGATGTGATAAAAACGCAAAAATACAGTAAACCTAAGCTAGATGTTGCAAGATACAGAGTTCATGTACAAGATGCTGGGATTAATGCTAGCTGTGAAAGTTATGCAAAGACATGGGATGCGGCGACAAGCCTTATGGACAGAATAGAAAGAGAAAGACAAATAATATAAACAACGCAAGTTCTTAATTGGATTGAAGGTACAAATACTGTTCCGCTCTTCTCTTGGCGTACACCTTTCAGTGATCGGTCGTGTTCCCACATATCTGTGGTGAAACAGAGACTAACATAATGAACACAAGGTTGCTTCCATGTTTGGAAGTACTATTCGCTTTAGTTAACACATTCTTCTGACCTTCTCTTGATAGGTCAGAATGACATCTTCACTTCTGCTCTCACAAGTGAAGATTCCATCTAGCATGCTTTAGCTAAACGTATTTTATATCTTTAATACAGATTAAGTTCTTAGTGATTCATATTGCTCGTCAGGGGGTTAAGAGACATCATGAAGAAAGTGAAGGATGGGTGAACGAAAATAGATAGAAAATGGTAAACGGAATCTATCGAAACATTTAATATTTCTACTAAGCATTTGATACATGGTGTGTGAATGAAGAGATAAAGAAAACATGAAATACACAATGAAAGAGAGATAGAACAGATACAATCAAGTGCCAATGTCTTGACACAGATTTAATGGAGATTTGCTTGCCGAATAGGATGGATTTGATGGTAGGAAGAGCTTCCCTCTCAAGCTTGCTCTACCGTAGCAAGGATCTTTGCACAAAGCTTCTGATCGGGTGTATGGTAGGTTGGATCTGAGATTCACCTCTTGGCCTTATCTCGTCTTCTTCCTGGATTTCTTCTCTTAAGCCCTCAGCTCAGCCTTTTCTGTACAATCTAGCAGCATTAGTCCTGTATCAAGTAGCATATCTTTTCTTTGAAATCAATGGGGTATTTATAGGTGCAGATCTTTGACTCCGACCTCGTGGTCCCTACTCATGGTTATGGTAATTACGAAGAAGGAGGGATATTATTCGTTCTGTTATGCAATCAGACCGTCAATTTTGCACAACCGTTAGTTGTACACGTGTCTCAATCCTCTGTTCTTGTATTGATCAGCTGCATCTTTCGATCATAGGTTCACATGCGGTGTTTGTTTTTATTACTGCATGCGGTTGAAGCACAACTCTTGGATCGACTATCGCATTGAACCATCATTGCTATAATCGTCTCTTCATTGTGGATTGACGAGCGCAATGTGACAGAGATGCGTTGATTAGTCTCTCGTGAGCCTTGAGCGCAAGCAGTGACTTGGTCTCCTGCAAAACAGAGTAATGTTCGGCTTGTCTTCCATCTTTTTGGTTTTAGTGGGTGTAATCGTAAACATTTATAATTATTGCAATACTAGGCTAATTTTCATACAATTGGTGCATAATTACTAACTTTTTGCCGCAATATCTAGATAATGTGGCATAAATAACTTGTATTTCTACAAGTTATCAGTAATCTTGATGAAATTTGAAATTAGGTTTAGAATTTGAAATGCTCACATTCATTTAGGATTTCTATTTGAAGGAAATCGAACATGAGGATTTCCATGAGTAGCGGAAGTATCTTTCCAAATTTCAATCGTATGTGAACTTTACAATTACATTCACAAATGGAAACATGTGGTTATTCACAAAATAGAAATTACAGCATGCTTCACAACAGATCAAGGGAAGAATCAACAAACCTTTGTAGACTCATCTTTAAGTTCCTTGATCACGAATTCTCGATCACAGCAACACAACAACACACGAACGTTCGTCCAACATGGCCACTCCACCGCATGATCACCGCGCACTCGAACTAATCGATCGCCAAGGTTAGCAACACCCCGAACACCATGAATGGTCTCTATAGAACCTCGACTGTGTTGAGTTGAGTATGACACCACCAAGAAGGTTACCTTGGAATTCTCGGTGTGAGAATCCAAAGGGTGGGCTTTATGTGGACTTGGTTAGAGGCAAAAAACTGGAGGAACCATAATCGTGTAAACGATTGAGCAAGTGGGCGATGGAATAACCTATCGTATAGGTCGATGCCCAATCGTTTAGGAAAAGCTATGTGATCGTCTAGCAAAAGCTATTCGATCATTTGGCTCATCGTCTAGCTGAGTGTCTATCATGTAAGAACACTCCACTATTGTTTAGCGAACTCTAAGCTGTCACTTAGTAAATTTAATTTACTTGACAACTTCTATGCGATAATTTTTCGAGGTTGGAAATCTCAAAATAACAATTTTCTTTTCTTTTCTTTTCTTACTAAAATTAGGAAAAAAATTTCCTTTTATCTCAAGGTTACCATGAAACCATCAATAACCTCCCACTCAATTGTTTATTAGAGAAAAAGAAATAATTATTCAATAATTAATATTATTATAAATATAAATGATAACTAACTTACCATAATATATTTATAATCTATAGTTTTATATTTCATCTCACGAAACATATAAACTATAGTTCTTTTTCTATTCTATGGCACTTAATGTAAATCTCATTTACATTAATCCTCCACTTGATGTATCTAATACATAATACCGATCATATAATATATAATCGAATTACCTCTTGCCAATTTTAACATTTCAAATCAACACCTGGAACTGATCCTCAACTTAAATCCATTGAGCTTCCAAGGGGATCTTATGGATCTGTAGCTTAAAGCTCCATTGGTACGTGAATAACTGACTAAATTCTTTAGTCACCCGATCCACTATCAGTTAACTACTAGGCACTCCACTAAAGACCGATAGCTGAACTCTTCTTACCACAGATATATTATGTGTCCATCTTAACCAATCAACAGTGCGACAACCCTTCTCACTCGTAAATATAGCTTGAGCAATAACTGTTATGCCCCTGTAGTTACATCTAACTCCTTAAGAACCATTGAATCCTCTAATGAATATAAGTCATAGTCCTACTATGATCGAGTCCTCTCTTCTAAAGAGAAGTTGTGGCCACTATGTTCAAGCCCCGGAATCAGCCCTTAAGGAAGCAATCTATCTACTTACCCTTGCTTCGAGGAAGGAGTAAATTCCATCTTTTGTATTGAGTTCCCAGCTCCCAAATAAGACATGTCCCCAAAAAGGTAGGCATGTTGAGTTGGCAATCTGGCCACTCTCACCCATATTAATCAAAGGACTGCCCTCAAAGGCAGGAGTTCCCAAAATACTCAAGATTGAGGTCGTGTCATCTATGGTCGTTGAGATGAGATGTAAGTCTCCAATATCAACGATGTTATGTAAAGAGTCTAGTCATCTCGTGGTTCGGTCTTATATAAACTCTTTGTATAGGACACCCCTGCTTGCAAACTCCACATGAATGGCCAGGATCTACCATCTGTAGTAGTACAAAACTTTCAAACCTCTACAAAGCAAGCCGTATCCGTATTTTCACTGGGATCAGGTATCCCACCTTAATCCTTATACTACAGACCTATTTGGGTTATTACTTAAGGCATGATCCACTTGTATATCTCATATACATGCTTAAGTTTACATAAGATAACCATAGAGTTTTGTTTATTGGATATCAGTAGATACCATAATCAAATAAAGTTATTTTATTTATAAAACAATGTGTACAATTACAAACAACGAGACTGTTGGGAATATCCTAGAACTCACAGTTCGTGTTAAACATTTTATTTTATCAATAACAATGACTTGTTGATTTTGCATCTTATTATGAAAGTACAATAAATGCATATATGGCTATAGTCTGAATGTTGTAACTTTATGTAGTGACATAAACAGGATCAAGTTGACAGTATATAGCCTAAATGGTCTAATAAGTATATGGATGAAATTGGGTATCTCATCCTAGTAACACTCTTGGATGCGACCCACTCTGTAGTTGTTACAAGAAGTTGTAAGGTGCTACAAACGATGTGATCCACAAATCATTCATGTTGAGACATGAGAGTGGGGGCATCCTATGCAATGAGTTTGCATATAGACTTGACCACAAAAATAGTCACTTTTCTTTATAACGACTGTTTACTGTTAAAATTGACTATGTCATTTATTATATAACCTAGGTTAACTCGATCTTAATCTGAGCTAGCTATGAACGCCTGTTTGTTCAGGATTATTGGTGATGGGCAGAAATGCATGTCATTATAGGCCTTTTATTTAGAATTATGAGGGCTGTTAAGTAAAATATGCGGCGAATATGTTAGGAATTCATGAGAAAACAAGTTTGCGTCGATTGGCAATAAGAATCTTAGCTAACCCACTATTATGCGTTATTATGCATTCAATTGTTTATTTTTGTAGCAACCGTAGAAATCGATCGCATACGCGAGAGCCAGGCTATCGCGGAGACGATCGCATACGCTCGACGCATGGATACTATGCCCATCAACTGCATGCGGCCATCGCATAGAAGTTGCGGCTGTCAAGCGAATGCGGTCATCGCAGAGAGATTGCGGCTACATAATGATGACCATAATAGAAGGGCGACTGCAAGGTTAGTGGAATGAAACATGAACGCATACCTTGGGAGTATCAAAATATGATGTTGGCATTCCACCTACCACGCCGTTAGTAGCAAAGATTCAAAAAAGGACCATCGCGCCGCGAATGTCAGAATCACAACAGGTCCATTAATGTTGTCGGCGATCAAGCTCTATAAATAGAGGCCATTGAGTAGAATTTCAGATCATCCAAGGTTTTTCGCCTGAGGCTCCCTGCCTTAGGGTGGATCCTTGTGATCCAAACGAAAGCGTGAGAAGACAGCTTGAGAGTTCTTAATCCCTTTCAATCATTCAGAGTGACGACCGGAGCATTCGCTGGAGTTAGAGCTCGAGAGAGTCTACTCCATCGCCCATCCATGGCACCACCGGCAGCCTTGACACACATCTGCTGGAAGCAAGACATTGCTTCCAGCTGGCCTTTCCATTTCTCTTCTTTCCTTCTATTGTATTACATTTTGGCTTAAGAAATTAATACATTTTGTGGTCAATACATTTCTATATTTTCCTTCGACTCCATCTCCATCTTCATTTACTTAGTACCTTTTACTTTTATTGCATCATTTAGTCAAACTGTTAGAGTATCACATACTTAATCATGAGGCATAGGAATATGAAGCAAGTAACAAACCACCGGGAGGTGTGCGTTGCGTGAGTGTTGTGAGAAAACCTTATTTGCTTAGTGTGAAGTTGTAGCAACGCTTGTATATAAGCGGACGCAATGCATGTCTATGAGTAAAATTAGCAGCAACTAACTGCCTGGAAGGGTAAGTGGTTAGTCGCATTAAGCAATGTAAGCAAGTGTTCACTAGAGATAGGAATAATCTTACATCAGCCAGGTTTATGCGATTACCTTGTCTTATGAGCACATCATTCATCATTTAGGCATACTTGGGAGAGTAGTCTAAAAACCAAATCTAAGACTCGAGAGAGCGGATTGGATAGAATAAGCAAGAATGGGGAACTTAGAGATAAGCTTCGTTTGCTATTACACAGCGTATGCATGTTGACGCACATAGAGATGTAGATATACAATGATGCACGCATGATGAAATGAAAGCATAGAAGTCCAAGACTATGTCCTACAACGCATGGATGAATGATGATTTATGTGATACTACTTCTAGATATGCGTTATTAATGGATGTTCTTGTAGTATGTCGTGCGTTGTCACAAGTTTCCTTGCATTGGAACCAAGTATAATTCCACTGCAAAATTCTCGGTGTGATCCGAGGCTGAACACAGGGACTGTTTGAGGTTATTACGTTACATTTGTGATACATGCGACCAGGGTTTTTTCCATTTATAAGGGTTTTGTGTACAAGTATATAAAATTTCGATAAAGTAAAGTAAAGCGATAAAGATGCGATAATAAAATAAAGTGCAATAAAATAAACCTAAGCTAAGATGATACAAGATACATGTTTCATGATACAAGATACTGAGGTCAAGGCTGGCTGTGAAGATTATACAAAGATCGTGTTATACGGTGGCAAGTCTTATGTATGAAGCAGAAAAGGAAAAGATAACTAATATAAACAGCGCAAGTCCTTAATTGTGATAAATCTATGAGTACGGTTCCACTCTTCCCTTAGCATACACCTCTCGGTGATCGGTTGCGTTCCAACATTTCTGTGGTGAAACAGGGACGAACGTAATGAACACATGGTTGCTTCCATCTCTGGAAGTACTACTCGCTTTAGTTAACACATTCTTCTAACCTTCTCTCGATAGATCATAATGGCATCTTCATTTCTGCTCTCACAGGTGAAGATGTCGTCTAGCATACCTTAGCTAAATGCATTTATCTCTTTAGCACAAATTAAGTTACTCGTTTAATCCATATTAACTACCAAGGGATTAAGAAGACTTCATGAAGAAAACGATTAAAAGAGGAACAGAAAGAGACAGAAAAGGTGATATGAAAATGATCGAGACATTTAATAAATCTATTTAGCATCTAATACATGGTTTGTGAATGAAGAGATAAAGAAGATGAAATACGGTGATGAATAGAGTGAGAAACAAATACAAATAAGCGCCAACGTCTTGGCGCTGATCTGGATGGAGATTTACTTGCCGGTGTGGATGCATCGAATGAAAGGATAAGCTTCCCTTTCTGGCTTGCTCAACCGGTAGCAGGGATCTAAGCACAGAGCTTCGCGACGAGGATTTCGCAGAATAGCACTGAGACTCACCTCTTGGCCTTGTCTCTTTTCTTCCCGGATTTCTTCAGATCAGCACTCAGCTCAGCCTCTCTCTCAATAATCTAGCATCAATTAGCCCTTGTATCAAGTATATTTTCTGTGAATTCTATGGGGTATTTATAGGTGAAAAGCTTTGACTCTTTACTTATGGACCCCACTTATTGTTATGGAAATTCTGAAGATGGTGGGATAATTATTCCTTCTGTTATGCAATCAGACATTCAAATATGCACAATGGTTAGTTGTACACGTGTCACAATCCTCCGCATTTGCGTTGCTCAGCTGCATCTTTCGATCAGGTGATCGCATGCGATTTTGTTTTTATTACCACATGTAGTTGAAATACAGCTCTGGATCGACTGTCGCATTACCCCGTCATTGCATTAATCGCCTCTTCATTGTTTGATTGACGGGCGCAATGTGACGGAGATACGTTATTCAGTTTCTCGTTGAGCCTTGATCGCAAGCGGTGACTTGATTTCCTGCAAAACAGAGTAGAAATATCCTCTTCTACCATCTTGATGGTGTTAGTGGGTATAATTGCGAGAATTTATAATTATTGTATTTCTGAGCTAATTTTCATATAATCGATGCATATTTACTCTCTTTTGGCCATAATATCTAGATAAGGCAACATAAATAACTTGTATTTCTTCAAGTTATCACACCCCCAAATTTAGATATATGCTTGTCCTCAAGCATATCTTCTACTAAGGCAATAATGCTCAATTCCTATCCTATATTTTTTGCGTCGATTGGTTGCTCCGAATGTTACACTTAGGCACATTTCTTGACATTGCAATTTCCTTCTATCCTTGCTAATTCCTAACAAAGCCCTACTTTACTCTTCTATATAACAAATTTATGCTCAACGATGCTTTTCTAGTTTTAAAATAGAATGCTTATCTCTTCTTTGTCAAAACAACTTGATATATCTATATGCGGTGAGTAAACTTTGTGTCATTTATTTAGAGATTGTTGATCATGGTTACACCCTTCGTGTCACACCCTCTCCCTAGCCTTAGCCCCAAGACATGGAAGGGAGCATGAATACACTCATCGTTGTTGTGGTAAAACTTTGCGTCATTTATTAGAGACTGTTGGTCATGGTTACACTCATCGTTTTGGCTTGTTCCCATGGGTGTCATGCGAACATCCAACTACGATTGTATGCCAATCTCAACTTTAACTCATGATATTCAGCGAAGTTGACTCTTGCATTCTATTATTTTGTTTTTGTATTTTTTTTTCGCTTTTCATTTTCATACTGTGTTGTTCTCGGAAACCCACCTTTTTTTTGGCTTGCTCCTACGGGTGTCATACAAACGTCCAACTACGAGCAGGCTCCTTTCATAACTAAACTCTTATCAGGTTGGGAACATTTTGAGGTTTTCCCTTGCGCTGACATTGGAGTTTGGTATTTTTTTTTTTTTTGGAAATGTAGAAAACGAACGCATTTTCTTAAAGACCGCATATTCTTGATCTCATCTGCTCAGACCTTCCCCACCCCCAATTTAGAGATGCGCAAGGTTCTCATTGGGTTGTTTGGATAGACTAGACAAACATAGTAAAAATTTCAAAAAGAAGGTCTGAGCAGAACTTTGAAAGATAAAAGGTAAAGTACTACTAAATTAAGAATTAACTAAGTGTTAGTTAGAATTTACGAAGTATGAGAAATGTTTCTAAGTATAAATATATAATACATCATGGCAGCGCAATGCAGATCGCAAAAATAAAAGATTAAGAACATCGCAATTAATGACAAAGGATGATAAAGAAAAAGGCACAGGCAAAACAGAGTGAATATGTACACAGTTGTATTGAATATTAACAAAGCATACAAATAATTACAAATTAACGCAATACGAAAATTGTTGCCTGTACAAGAGTCAAAGAAATTGATTAATCTTAGAAAAAAAATAATGAATTGAATACAGAATATAAAATGGCCATGCATAAAAAAATATAAAGATCAATGTTGAGGGGCAGGAGGATCTGAAGGAGGGTTTTGAGGTGTGCAGAAGAAGCTTCTTCAAAAATCAAGTGCTGCCTGAGATGCGGAGGCACCATTGGACCATGAAGATATGCGGTGAGAAAATTGAAGTGCTCTTGGTTGTGCTCCGCAGTCTGTCTCTAGTGCAGATGGATTTTATAAATATTGCGTTGCGTGTTGATCAGCGCCTCCCGGGATGTGACAGCACTGCATTGAATATCATCAATTCGCTCCATTACCACTTCAAATCTCTAGTTGAAGAAGGTTTGTTGTTAAGCAAGAAGTTGTTGTTGCTGAGAGAAGAGGGATCGCATTTCTGCTAACTCAACAGCCAGGGAGGTGATGGAGGGTTTTGCCTACGATGTCTCGCCAGCATCGTTTTGGGGTTGGGCAGAGGTGCCTTCACCCAAATCGTGTGGGTCATCAACATGTGGCGGTGGAATGGGGGGTTGTGGTGATGATGCTGAAGGTGAAGTTAGGGCTGGGGGGTAAACAGTTGGAGAAGTTGGGATAAGAAGAAGGTTGGTAAAATGTTTATGGAGTGGAAAAGAAGGTTGTTCAGTTGGGCTTGGAGGGCGAATTACTAAGGGAGGGTCCACAAGTTATGGATCTTGAATTGGTTACTCTTGGACCTTTTCTTTTCCCTTGTCTTCTCTGTGTTGTCTCTTGGGCATGGGTTCTTGTGGTGCATTCAAGTCAATTGCGGGCCTCTTTATAGATAGCTCGACGCAGTGTGGGGAGTCCTTGAGGAGCATCCTCAAGATCTTGATGTTGACGAGGCTGTGGACTTTAGGCATGGGCTCTTCATCAATGCCTACACCCATTGACAGGCACATACTTGAAACGATCCATGGAAAGAAGTACTGCCCTCGAATGTGCCCCACCAGTGCTCTTAGCTGTCTTGCGATCAACCGCCCTACGTCAATCGGTATGCCACACGCAATACAGTACGCGGCCATGAATCGATCCCTTGAAATCGTCTTATCATGCATTGTTGGGATCAACCGCTTCTTGACCAAGTAGACCCAAAGCCTTCCCTCCAAAAGGAAAGAATTGGATGTCGGGACACGGATGCCTTTAAGTGAAATCGACCACTTTGTGCTCGGTTGTGTTAATACTCACAGCGCGTCCTCCATCTGCTGCTCTGTGGGGTCATCAATAATTTTGTTCCCTGGTGCATCTGAGTTATCCTTCATTTGATATATCTCATTGATGTCCCTTAAGCTGAAGGACACTATTTCTTCTTTGAAGGTCACTGCATCTCTGGTCCCATGTAGACGTCCTCTGTAGAAGTCTCTCACTACCTGTGGCACAATAATGGTTGGGCATTGGCAGAAAGAGTCCCAACCGTGTTCCACAATCACACTTGTGATGAGATCAGGTAGTGGCATTGGCACAGGATAGAAGCCCATCTCGGTTAGCATGTCGTCATTCTCTTTTCTCTTCGATGGACGCTTCCTTGTCGATGCGGGCTCGCTACTTTCCGCGATTGCCTTGCCCTTTCCTTTGTCCAATGCAAGGCAGGCTACTTGCCTTTGTTTCTTCTCCCGTTCTTTGCGTTTTTCCTCCTTCTCGTGTTCTGCGAGTTCTTTACCCTTCTTTTTTTATATGCGCCGCCTATTAGCTTCACGCTTCTTCTTCTTCTCTTCTTTCAATCTCCTCTCCTCTTCTTCCTTCTTCTTTTTCTCTTCCTCTTCCTCTTCTCTTTCTTCTCTCTCGAACTCTTCTACAAACTGCTTGGAGGCCAGTAATAGGCATTGTTCCTCCTCACATCTCATTTCTTTTTCACTCCTTGCGAGCTCATTATTACTGCGGATCTCTTCATATTGCAGTTTTCTTCTTTTATTCCCCTCTGCCATAATGAGCTTCGCCCTCTCCATTTTCTCCTACTTTTCCTCCTCTTCTTTTCTTCTTCTTTCTTTTTCTTCTAGTGCGATGATTAAAAGTGAAGGGTTAATGGTAGACCCTTGTGGCGCATCTACCCTGCGACGTCGCATTAAGGGGGTTCTTTCTCCTTCTTCCCTTCATCTGTCACAACCATTTGCGTTGTTTCAGGTTGCACCGGCTCCATCAACTGCACTGTTTCCCCACTGTTCTCTCTTACGAAGGTTGATTCTCCATCTTTTTTCGGGCTCGCAGCCCTCTACTTATTTTCTTCTTCTTTTCTTAGGCGCCTCTCTTCACGTTGGCGCATTCTTCTTTCTTCCTTCTCTTTCTTCTTTCTTTCCTTCTTGGCCTTCTCATCTTCGTTATCATCCTTCTTTTCTTTGTTCTTTTTCTCCTTGTGATGATGAGAAGACTCAGCCTCTCCAGCCTTTCTCCCTTTGCTTTTCTTCTTCTTTTTTTTTTCTCTTCAACTACTTCTGGTTACGTCTCCACTGCAACCTCAGTCGCCGCAACTTCAACCACCACAATTTCCTCCACCGCAACTCTGGAGGGTCCGTCATAGGTTTCTACGTTGGCAGTCACCTCAGGAGTCTCTAAGGCCATAGTGCCTTTGCCTTCCTCCTCTTCCACCACTTCTTCAGTCACTGCCACTTCTTCAGGCACCGCCACCTCTTCAGTTACTGCCATCGTCACCTTCTCTGCACACAGTGGTTGGTTTACAACCCCTGCCTCGGGTAATCCTTCTCCTAGCTCCAGATTGCTCAGGATGTTGCCAAACACCTCCGTGTCATCGCGTCTCTTCTTCTCACTCTCAGTTGAGACGGTAGGAGTTGAAACTGGTGTGCTCTCAATGCTTTGTCCCCTCTTGAACAAAGGAGGTCGACAGCCAAGGTTTTTCTTTGGGCTCTCCCGGTGATTTTAGGGACGGTGTGAGGTTTGGTAGCAAGCCTACGACTGGCAGCGAGGAATGCTGCCTCTCACATGGTGATTTGGTCAGAGGAAGGGGTTGATGGTGAGGCAGATTGTTGGGAAGCTTGGTCAGCCATGGGAGTTTGGTTGAAAGACTGGAAATTTGTTGGGTTTCTGGGGAAGAAGAAAGCTCTATATGTCGGGCGCTAGGGTTTTCAGGTTGCAAAATGAGGTAAAGAGTTCATAGACGGGGAAGGGTTCCTTTTTATAGGTTGGGCTGTAGTGGGCCCAACGCGATTTTTGCGGTGATAGGCCTCGAGAAACTCAAAAGGCCTGTCGTTCAAACTTCCCTCATTTATGAGCTTTCAGAAAAACGTCCTTTCATCTACAAAATCATCATTGCTTTAGAATATGAAACAATTTGACTTCCCAAATTGCAAAAAGAATTTTTCTTTAATGTCTTATTCGAATGGACACAAGGTAAAGATTAACGCAATGTGCTCACCAACGCAACTGTATCTTCGCAGAGGACGGGCAACAATGCATGCATCCCTGCAACACACCCTTAACTAAACACATTTCTGGAGGATCGGGTGCACGACATTTCTACCAACGCAACACTACCTCAACATAGTGTATTTAGCTAAAGACGGGCAAAGGACGCACACGCGTGCAACACACCCCTCAGCTCAACACAGTTTAGTTGGGTGAACACAAAGTGTATTTTATTGGTTCAAGATGCGTCCATTATTGCCTTGCATACTGGTTGTTGATTATTTTATTTTTATTTTTATTTTTATTGTTTTTTTTCATCAACGCAAGTTGCTATGACTTGCGGCAATAAATTTCTCTTTATTTCTCAATCATTCACCATTTAAGGACTAACACATTAATTACATAAAAGTCAAAAGAATTAAAGACAGAACAAAAATAAATGCAAGGGAAATAAATGAAAAATAAATTCATAAATTCATGGAATGAAATAAATGAAGTAAAGTCAAAATTCAGGAATTCAATAAGACAGAATTTAAAGAAAGCATTTAAACATAGTTGTGAGATATGGACCAGACGATGCGTTTCTTTGAATGAGCGCAATCCACATCTCTACAGGCGGTCCGACTTGCCTGCCCAATGTCCTAGGGACATTGCTCCTTTCCATTAGATCCTGGAGCTTTTGAGTTGCTGGGCAACGTTCCTGGTGCTCTATTTCTTAGCTCGGATGCAAGCTGGCCCATTTGGATCTCTAAGTTTCTAATTGAAGACGCCTGTGCCTACATTACTGCATCATTTTTGTCCATGTAGCAGGGCCTCGAATGAGCTTCTAGAGGTGTTAGAAGTTGAGGGTTGCTGGTTATGCGATTGCCTTGGTTGCCCTTGGTTATGGTGAAAAGGAGGATTCCCTCGACTGCCACTTTGATGGTTGATTGCCCCCCCTTGGTAGGATTACCTCCCCAACCGAAGTTAGGGTGGCTTCTCCAGCCAGGATTGTAGGTGTTGCTGAAGGGGTTGTTTTGGATGGCACATACTTGCTGGAGATTCGATGGGCACATTTATGCTCCATGAGCTCCTCCATAATTAACGCAACTTATTGCAGCCACTTGAACTGGTGCAGTAGGTTGCGTTGATTGTTGGGAGATCGCTCCTTGGCTGATTGCCATCGATTGAAGGATGGAGGTCACGGCGGCCATCTGAGTGGCCAATGTGGTCATTGTCTCCGTAGGGACAATGGCAGTTTTGTTCTTTATTCTTTCGGCGCCTCGGCCTTCATATCCATCATCAATCCAATCATCCATGTTCCACGATATGTAGTCAAGGATGACCTTGGCCTCTGTATACGTTTTGTCCATAAAACCTCCTGTCGCGAAGGCGTCAGCAAAAGCCTGCATCGATTTGTTCAGGCCATTATAAAAGGTCTCCATCAAAACGCAATCGGGAATCCTGATATGCGGGCACTTTTTCACCAATGTTTTAAATCGCACCCAGGCGGTGCTCAGGGTCTCACTCTCCATTTGCTGGAAGTTTAGCACATCCTTTCATCGCCTTGCATTGACGGTCAGTGTGAAGAACTTCTTCATGAATCGCTCCACCAGTTGGTCCCATGATGTAATCTCGTTCGGCTCCAGTGAGTGAACTAACCTCTTGGCTTCACCCCTCAAGGTGTAAGGGAACAAATACAGTCTAATGCTTTCCGGGGTTACGCCAGGTAGTGAGAAGTTGCCGCACATTTCGACAAAGCTGGTCAGGTGGGCATGCAGGTCTTCACTTTGCAGACCCCCAAATTTCCCTGCATTTTGGATCATTTGTAGCATGACCGGCTTTATTTCGAACCTTGTGTTCTCCTCAATAGTAGGCCTCAAAATCCCAGGCGAAAATTCGTATAGGTTGGGTGCCGCGTAATTCCTCATGGGAATGTTGCGATTAGTGGCCAGGAAAACAGGATCATGCACTGGTCGTACAACCCCTTGATTTACTACGGGAAGCACATATCATTATTATCTGCCATGCTAGCTACTTTCTTTCACCTTATTCGATTCTGACGTGCCCGTGTGCAAAAGGTACGCTCGATCTCAGGGTTAGCTTCGAATTCTGGTTCAGCACCAGTACTTATAAACTGTCAAGCTGCTCTCCGCGTTGAATAGCCAGTACAACGAGATCTGTCCTGCAAAATACAACAAACATACTCAAACAATAACCGTTAAACAATCCCCGTTAACGGCGCCATAAACTTGTTGAGGCACATAGAGATGTAGATATACAATGATGCACGCAAGATGAAATGCAAGCATAGAAGTCCAACCCTATGTCCTACAACGCATGGATGAATGATGATTTATGCGATACTACTTCTAGATATGCGTTATTAATGGATGTTCTTGTAGTATGCTGTGCGTTGTCACAAGTTTTGTTGCATTGGAACCAAGTATAATTCCACACAAGTATCTCGGTGTGATCCGAGGCCGAACACAGGGACTGTTTGAGGTTATTGCGTTACATTTGTGATACATACAACCAGAGGTTTTTTCCATTTATAAGGGTTTATGTACATGTATATAAAATTGCGATCAAGTAAAGCGATAACTATGCGATAATAAAATAAAATGCAATAAAATAAACCTAAGCTAAAATGATACAAGATAAAGGTTTCATGATACAAGATACTGAGGTCAAGGCTGGCAGTGAAGATTATACAAAGATCGTGTTATGCAGTGGCAAGTCTTATGTACGAAGCAGAAAAAGAAAAGATAACTAATATAAACAGCGCAAGTCCTTAATTGTGATAAAGTTATGAGTATGGTTCCACTCTTCCCTTAGCATACACCTCTCGGTGATCAGCCGCATTCCCACATTTCTATGGTGAAACAGGGACAAACGTAATGAACGCAAGGTTGCTTCCATCTCTGGAAGTACTACTCTCTTTAGTTAAAACATTCTTTTAACCTTCTCTCGATAGATCATAATGGCATCTTCATTTCTGCTCTAATAGGTGAAGATGTCGTCTAGCATGCCTTAGCTAAATGCATTTATCTCTTTAACACAGATTAAGTTACTCGTTTAATCCATATTAACTACCAACGGATTAAGAAGACTTCATGAAGAAAACGATTAATGGAGGAACAGAAATAGACAGAAAAGTGGATATGAAAATGATCGAGACATTCAATAAATCTATTTAGCATCTGATACATCGTTTGTGAACAAAGAGATAAAGAAGATGAAATACAGTGATGAATAGAGTTACAAACAAATACAAATAAGCGCCAACGTCTTGGCGTTGATCTGGATGGAGATTTGCTTGCCGGTGTGGATCCATCGAATTAAAGGATGAGCTTCCCTCTCAGGCTTGCTCAACCGGTAGGAGGGATCTAAGCATAGAGCTTCGTGGTGAGGATTTGGCAGAATAGCACTAAGACTCACCTCTCAAACTTGTCTCTTCTCTTCTTGGATTTCTTTAGATCAGCACTCAGCTCAGCCTCTCTCTCAATAATCGAGCATCAATTAGCTCTCGTATCAAGTATATCTTCTGTGAATTCTATGGGGGTATTTATAGGTGAAAAGCTTTGACTCTTGACTTGTGGACCCCACTTATTGTTATGGAAATTTCGATGATCGTGGGATAATTATTCCTTCTGTTACGCAATCAGACCGTCAAATATGCACAATGGTTAGTTGTACACGTGTCACAATCCTCCGCATTTGCGTTGCTTAGCTGTATCTTTCGATCGGGTGCTCGCATGCAGTTTTCTTTTTATTACCACATGCGGTTGAAATACAGCTTTGGATTGACTGTCGCATTGTGCCGTCATTGCGTTAATCGTTTCTTCATTGTTTGATTGACGGGCACAATGTGACAGAGATGTGTTATTCAGTTTCTCGTTGAGCCTTGATCGCAAGCGGTGACTTGATTTCCTGCAAAGCAGAGTAGAAATATCCTCTTCTACCATTTTGATGGTGTTAGTGGGTGTAATTGCGAGAATTTATAATTATTGTATTTCTGAGCTAATTTTCATACAATCGACGCATATTTACTCTATTTTGGCCACAATATCTAGATAAGGCAGCATAAATAACTTGTATTGCTACAAGTTATCAATACACCCTATGGATAGGATATTGCATGCATCCAAAAGTAGGATACGGTGGTATGTGGTCATCTCGCTTATGTGTGAGAGCACGTGAGTAGGCTATGGAAGCTTAGAAATAGGCTTCTTGACACTATCACATATACATCGCATGCGTCCTAGAATTAGGTACAAGTGTGTGTAGCATAATCGCATAGCTTTCGTTGGCTGTGGTTGCCCTTGCAGTCAAGCTCAGTGTTGCAGTGAGGACATCTTCACTTTTTCATCTATTTTTCCATGCATTTTACTACTCGTTAACAGTTACCGTGTCTCTACCTCTCAGTTACATTCCCACTGCGTTGTCTGTTAGTTAGGAGTAGGAGTAGTTTATAGCTTAAAACCCCTATCATTCTTTTATTTATCCGCCGTAAAGACATCACCGCATACATTTAGCTAAAAGTCCCTGAGTTCGACCTCGGATCACCCAAAAACTTGCGTTCGCGTTATACTTGGCGAGAGTGCAAGAAAACATGTGACAAGAATGCATGGTCATTGCATATAAGATCAATTCATACATTTCATTCCAACACTTGATCATCGACGCATGAGAACCAACACATAACCTAAGACATGCATCGCATATTACGTTCACCTAAATTTAAGTCACCAATTATCCTTTGATCTACAAACGGTGAGAGTAGTCCAACAGCACTGCTCAATAGGCTTACATTTTGGGAATAAGACTAGATGAATAGCTGGGGACATAGCCTTGCAAGATGGAATTCACTCCTACCCTATTTAGGGTTAGCAGATAGGTTGTCCTCTTAAGTACTGACTCCAGGTCTTGAACAATCGGGGCTCCGCCTTCTCACGATAGAGAAAGGATTTGATTCATAGAGATTATGAATCAGAATTTTTCATTAGAGGATCAGTAGGAACTTAAGGAACAAGATGTAGTCACAGGGGTAAAACAGTATTTTTGACCTAGTTGTGATTACGAACAACCTGTGAAGGATCGACTTACTAATTATGGTTATTAAGTGGACATAATATATCTATAGTGAGGGGAGTTCAACTATGGGCTATAGTGGAGTGTCCCATTAGTTAACGAATGGGGGTTAGATCAGACTAATGAGTTTAGCCGATTAATCTCGAATCATTGAAGCCTATGATCTGTAGGTCCACGAGGTCTCCCTACTAGCTCGTAAATGGATAAGCTTTAGGATAGCTTGAGAAAATAATTGGAAACGCTCAAATTAAATGGAACAAGAGAATAAATATTTAAATATGATTTAAATATATAAAGATGAGTATTGTGCAAAAATCAATTTAATATTTGATATTAAATTAATTATTTTTTAAATTAATTTATGAAATTAATTTAAGAAAATCAAAATTTGAATTAAAATCATTTTTTTTAAAAAGAAAATGGAAATTCGTTTGCATGTTGCACGAAAATGGAAAATGGGTTTTTTCCATTATCATCATCTTTATGCTCACATAAAAAGCATTATCTTCTCTACTTTGTTTCTCCAAGCATGAGATGCAAGCCATGCACTCCATCTCTTTGCTTGTTCATCAAATATATATAAAGAATATTGGAGTTGTTGGATAAGAGATAATACAGAATTTGAGAGAAAATTTTCTGAAGAAGAAGTTGTCTTCTTCAATTGGGCTGCTGTGAGTATTTTCTGGTTTTTTCACATCTTCAAGCTGTTCCTGAGTCCCACAACTCTGCCTAAAGCTTCAAGAGCACAGTAAAGAAGGCTTTGAGGTGGTTCATGATTATAACAAGTGAAGACAGCAGTTGAATAGACGTTTTCTTGGAGAGTTCATCAAAGGTATGTTTTGAAAACCCACTTTTTGAGAAAAGCATGCTTTAGTTTTTGCTAAAATTAGTGAATTAGAATGCTTATGGATCCTTGATACTTCTGCTACATGTTGTTTAACTATTTCAGAGACTAAGAGAGAATGAGGGCACTAATCCCAACAATCTCCCACTTGTACTAATGCCGTAGGAGACTAATGTACAATACAAGAAAAAACATGTACAATATACAGTAAACTAGGGCATACCCCAGTATCATCTTCTACTTGCCCTAGACAAGATGCCGCATGTCTAGCAGACCCAGACTCTCCAAGTGACCTTGGAACACTTTAGCCGTGAGAGCCTTTGTAAAGGGATTAGAAACTTTGTGCTCCGACGCGATCTTCGTGACTATCACATCACCGCGATGTACAATCTCCCTGATCAAGTGGTATTTCCGATCTATATGCTTGCCCCAACGATGATTCCGAAGCTCCTTTCAATTTTCCATAGCCCCGCTGTTATCACAATAAAGAGTGATAGGAAAATCCATATTTGGAACTACTTCCAAATCTAAAAGGAATTTCGTCAGCCAAATAGCTCCCTTAGCTGCTTCACAAGCGTCTACATATTTGGCTTCCATAGTGGAGTCTGCGATGCATCCTTGCTTGATGCTTCACCACACTACAGCCCCTCCATTTAGAGTGAAAACTGACCGAGATGTCGATTTACGAGAATCTCTATTGGTCTGAAAGTCAGAGTCAGTGTATGTTGTAAGGATTAGATCATTATCTCCATACACGAGAATGTAGTCCCTCGTTCTCTGAAGATACTTAAGGATCGTCTTGACTGTCGTCCAATGATAAAATCCTAGATTCGACTGATACAGACTGACAATCCCTACTGCATGGAAAATGTCTTGTCTGGTACACAACATTGCATACATTAAGCTTCCTATAGCTAAAGCATAGGGAATCCGTCTCATCTCCTCAACCTCTCAAGGTGTCTTAGGACATTGATCCTTAGAAAAAACGATTCCATGCTGAAGGGTAACAAACCCCTCTTGGAATCCTGCATTTTGTATCTGATCAACATTTGATCGATGTATGATGCCTGAGACAGGGCTAACCATTTATTCTTATTATCCCGAATGATCAGGATCCCTAGAACATACTGTGCCTCACCCATATCTTTCATTTGGAATTGGGCAGCTAGCGATTTCTTAATGTTAGTCAGATACCCTACATCATCCCCAATGAGAGGATATCATCCACATATAGTACTAGGAAAGCTACCGAGCTGTTGATGATCTTATTCTAGACACATGGCTTATTAACATTCTGATCAATGCCAAATGACTTGACCACATTGTCAAATCTGATGTTCTATGATCTAGATGCTTATTTCAGCTCATAAATGGACCTATTAAGCTTGTAAACTTTTTGCTCTTGATCTGGAATAATGAACCCCTCTAGTTTAGTCATATAGATGGTCTCCTCAAGATTACCATTAAGAAAGGCAGTCTTGACGTCCATTTCTCATATTTCATAATCATAAAATGTCGTTATGGACAGAAGTGTCCTGATAGACTTGAGCATGAACGTAGGTGAGAAAGTTTCCTCATAGTCAACTCCCTCAACCCATGTATAACCCTTTGCCACGAGTCGAGCCTTAAAAGTTTGCACATCCATTTGCACCTCTCTTTTGCTTATAGATCCACTTACACCCAATAAGTCATACCCCATCAAGCGGATCAACAATCTCTCAGACATTATTGAATTACATAGACTCCATTTCCTGGTTCAAGACTTTAACCAATTTATCCTTGTCAACATCCTCCATTGCTTTCTTAAAAGACAACGGATCCTCGACCCCATCATTTGAAATGACGTTTTGGGCTTCAGACAAACCCATGTAGCAATCCGGTGGGTTCATAACCCTCCCACTACGTCGAGGCAGTCTCAACTCTTGAGCTAGTTGACTAGATGTTCCGACCTCAACAACCCTTGTTGATCTGTTAGTCTATTCAACAACTCTTGTTGAATCCTTAGCAGTCTCAATCTCACTTGAAATCTCACGCAAAACGAGCTTACATCCTGGTTTATGATCTCGGATGTGGTCTTCTTTCAAGAAGATAGCATTTGTAGAAACAAACACTTTGTTCTCACTCAGATCATAGAAGTATCCACCTCTCGTTTCCTTAGGGTAGCCTACAAAGAGGCAAACCTTCGAATGCGGGTCCAACTTCTTTGGGTTAGTCACAAGCACATGTGTTGAACAACCCAAATTCTGAAGTGGTGTAAACTACCTTTACAGTCTCTTCACAGCTCAAAATGTGTTTCAGAAACACTTTTCGAGGAAACTTTGTTCAGGACATACCATGCAGTCTCCACAGAAAAACCCCAAAACGAGTCTAGAAGATGCGCATAACTCATCATAGACCGAACCACGTCCAACAAGGTGCTATTTCTCCTTTCTGATACACCATTCTGCTGAGGTGTACCAGGGGCTGGATGTTAAGTCGCAATCCCAAGTTCTATCATATAGTTCTGGAATTGGTAGTCCATATACTCTCCACCACGATCAGATCATAGTGTTCTTATCTTCTTACCTAGCAAGTTTTCAACTTCAGCCTTATACTCCTTGAACTTGTCAAGGGCTTCAGACTTACGTTGCATTAGGTAGAGATACCCGTATCTTGAATAAACATCTATGAAAGAGATGAAATATTCATACCCATCTCTAACTCTAACATTCATCGGACCACAGAGGTTTGAATGTACAAGCTCCAAGGCTTCCTTGGCTCTGTAACCTTTTCCAGTAAAAGGTCATTTGGTCATCTTGCCTTCGAGGCATGATTCACACACTGGAAAGGAGTTTTCTTCTAAACTCTTTAGAAGTCCACTTTTCACCAACTTCTGAATCCTATTGAAGTTGATATGACCTAACCTTAGATGCCAAAGATGGGTGTTTTCCTTAGGAGAAACCTCTGGTATTTTAGCTATTGTTGCCTTACTAAACACTTCAGTGTTAAACAAGGCTTTTATGACTAACGACCTTAGTACATATAAGTTACTTTCTATTGAACCATAACTAATCTCTGTTCAATTCTTTAAAATAAACACTTTATTCTCAAAAAAGGAGACGGTATACCCATGTTCAATGAGACAAAAAATCGAGATTAAGTTCCTCTTAATACGAGGAACTACAAAAACATTATCCAGTAACATATAACGTTTCTTGTCAATAAATAACTTCAGCTTGCCTACAGCAATAGCCAAAACAACCTCATCAGTGCTGACTCGTAGAGTTATCTATCCCCGTGGCAACGTTTTCCAGGAACTAAATCCTTGCTAAGAGGAATTGACATGATTAGTAGCACCCGAATCTAGGATCTAGGCAGAATCATCACTCTCTACCAAACACATTTCCAAGACTAATAAATCAGATTTACTGTCTTTCCTCCTCTTTTGGAGAGTAGTGAGATATAAGAACAACCTGACCCTGATACCAATTGAAGAAAATCAAACACGAGGATTTCCATGAGCAGCAGAAAGATCTTTCCAAATTTCAATCGTATATGAACTTTACAATAACAATCACAAATGGAAACATGTGGTTATGCACAAAATAGAAATTATAGCATGCTTCACTACAAATCAAGGGAAGAATCAACAAACCTTATTTGGTTGTGAATCCCAATGTGGCAATGTAAACCCATCTTCATGTTCCTTGATCACGAACGCTTGATCATAGCAACACACAAACATTCGTCCAACATGACCGCTCCACTGCACGATCACCACGCACTTGAACTAAGCGATCACCAAGGTCACGAACACCCCAAACATCGTGAACGGCCTATACAGAACCTCCACTGTGTCGAGTTGAGTATGACACCACCAAGAAGGTTACCTTGGTATTCTCGGTGTGAGAATCCAGAGGGTGGACTCTGCATGGACTTGGTTAAAGCCAGAAAACCAGAGGAACCCCAATCGTGTAAACGATTGAGCAAGTGGGTGATGGAACAATCAATCATATAGGTCGATGCCCAATCGTTTAGGAAAAGCTGTGCAATCATCTAGCAAAAGCTATGCGATCGTTTAGCTCATCGTCTAGCAGAGTGTCTATCGTGTAAGAACACTCCACGGTCCTTTAGCTAACTCCAAGCTGTTGCTTAGTAAATCTAATTTACTTGACAACTTCTCCTTGAGACATTTTCTTTTCTTTTCTTTTCTTACTAAAATTAGGAAAACATTTTTCCTTTTATCTCACGGTTACCACTAAACCACCAATAACCTCCCACTCAATTGGTTATTAGAGAAAAAGAAATAATTATCCAATAGTTAATATTATTATAAATATATATGATAACTAACTTACCATAATATATTTATAACCTATAGTTTTAATATTTCATCTCATGAAACATATAAACCATAGCTCTTTTTCTATTCCATGGCATTGATAACTTGTAGAAATACAAGTTATTTATGCCACCTTATCTTGATATTGCGGCCAAAAAATAGTGAACATGCGTCGATTGTATGAAAATTAGCTCATAAATATAATAATTATAAATTATCGCAATTACACCCACTAACATCATCAAGATGGAAGAAAAGGAGAGATTTTTACTCTGTTTTTCCAGAAAACCAAGTCACCGCTTGCGATTAAGGCTCAAGGCGAACTAATCAACGCATCTCGGTCACATTGCGCCCAATAATCAACAATGAAGAAACGATTACCGCAATGATGGCACAATGCGACAGTACATCCAGAGCTGTATTTCAACCGCATGCGGTAATAAAAACAACACCGTATGCGAACACCCGATCGAAAGATGCAATTGAGCAATGCAAAAGCGGAGGATTGTGACACATGTACAACTAACGGTTGTGCAGATTTGACGGTCTGATTGTATAATAGAAGGAATAATTATTCCTCCATCTTCAAAATTTTCATAACAAAAAGTGAGGACCACAAGGCCAGAGTCAAAGATCTTCACTTATAAATACCCCCATAGAATTTAGAGAAAATATGCTACTTGATATGGGGCTAATTGCTGCTAGATTGTTGAGAGAAAGGCTAAGCTGAGTGTAAACTGAAGAAATTCGGGAAGAAGAAGAGACAAGGCCGAGAGGTGAGTCTCAATGTTATTCTGCCAGATCCCTGACGTGAAGCTCTGTGTTCAGATCCCTGTTACCAGTTGAGCAAGCCTGAGAAGGTAGCTCATCCATCCGTTTGATCCATCCATTCTGACAAGTAGATCTCCATCCAAATGGACGCTAAGACGTTGGTGCTTGTTTGTATTCCTAACTCTTTTCATCATTGTATTTCATCTTTTTTATCTCTTCATTCACAAAACCATGTATCAGACGCTGAATATAAATATTGAATGTCTCGATCATTGTCATATTCCATTCTCTTTCTATTTCCGTTCCCCCGTTAATCACTTTCTCTATGATGTCTTTTTAATCCCCTAGTAGTTAATATGGATTAAACGAGTAACTTAATTTGTGTTAAAGAGATAAATTTGTTTAGCTAAGGCATGCTAGACGACATCTTCACCTGTGAGAGCAGAAGTGAAGATGCCATTCTGATCTATCGAGAGAAGGTTAGAAGAATGCGTTAACTAAGTGAGTAGTACTTCTAGAGATGGAAGCAACCTTGCCTTCATTACGTTCGTCTCTGTTTCACCACAGACATGTGGGAACGCAACCGATCACTGAAAGGTGTACGCCAAGGGAAAAGTGGAACCGTACTTGTAGGTTTAACGCAATTAAGAACTTGCGATGTTTATATTAGTTATCTTTCTCTTTATGCTTTGTACATAAGACTTGTCGCCGCATTACACGATCTTTGCATAATCTTCACAGCCAACTTGGACCCCAGCATCTTGTATCATGAAACCTGTATCTTGTATCATCTTAGCTTAGGTTTACTGCACTTTATTTTATTATCGCATTTTTATTGCTTTCCTTTATTTTACCACAATTGTATATACTTGTACACAAAACCCTTATAAATGGAAAAAACCCCTGGTCGCATGTATCACAAATGTAATGTAATAACCTCAAACAGTCCCTGTGTTCGACCTCGTATCACACCGATAAACTTGTGGTGGAATTATACTTGGTTCCAATGCGAGGAAACTTGTTACAACACACAACATACTACAAGAACATTCATAATTAATGCATATCTAGAAGTAGTATCACATCATCTAAGCATCACATGCATTTCTGCGTTCACAAGTTTATGGCGTCGTTGTCGGGGACTGGTTAACGGTTAGTATTGAATATTTTTATGGTGTGCAGGACAAATCTCTTTGTACTGATTGTTCAATGTGGAGAGCAGTCTGATGGCTTATGTGTGGTAGAATGATCTGGTAATTCTAAACGAACCCAGAGATCAAGTGTACTATTCGTACAAGAGATCATCAGGGAAAAATTAATTGGTGAAGAAGCATGGCTAACGAAGACATGGCACCCGCAGGAAACCAAATGGGAAATTTACCAGTGGAAGATCCAGTTTTTCTTACGGCTGACCATAATATCCCTATGAGGGATTATGTGGCACCAGATTTTTATAATTTCTCACCAGGAATTTCAAGACCCATGGTTGAGGGGAATGTAAGCTTTGAGATAAAACCTATTATGCTGCAGATGATTCAAAATGTGGGACAATTTGGAGGATTACAGGGAGAAGACCCACACGCTCATTTGTCGAATTTTGTAGACATGTGCAGTGCATTCTCCATGCCTGGTGTAACTCAAGAAGGGCTTAAACTATATCTATTCCCGTACACATTGCGGGATGAAGCAAAGAGGTGGGCTCAGTCGTTAGAGCCAGATGAGATTAATTTATGGGAGCAGTTGGTTGATAGGTTCATGAACAGATTCTTTCCTCCGTCCGTCAATGCAAAAAGGCGGAGGGATGTTTTGAATTTCGAACAAAAGGGTTACGAATCCTTGAGCATCACCTGGGTGCGATTCCGACAGTTAGTGAAGAGTTGTCTGCATATCGAGATTCCCAATAGTATTTTGATGGAAACCTTTTACAATGGCTTAGACCACCAACACAAGCAGTTGCCAATGCCTTCGCAGAAGGAGGATTAATGAATAAGTCATATACGGAAGCAAAGAACATATTGGATCACATCTCGCGACATTTTGATGAGTGGGTTGATACCGGACTCGAGGTACGAGGTCGGGAGCAAGAAAGAGTAGAAAGTGTCGATGTGTCAACGGATACAATGAGTACATTGGTCGATCAGATGACCACAATGACCTCACTCCTCCAGACGGTGGCTAACCAATAGAGAACTCTCTCTCAAGGATCAGCACAAGTTAATGCGGTGACTCACGTGGCCGCAATGGATTTCACTCAATAAGGAGAGGGACATCTAATAGAAGTCTGCCCATGGAATCAACAACCCATATATGCTGTGTATGATGAATCATTTGGCAACATCCACAACCCTAGTTGGTGGGATCACCCAATTTTTGGTTTGGATGAGAATCACAATCAGGAGAGCCATAGTTTCTATCAATTTAGTTATCAAGGGGATCGAGGCAACCCTCCGGTCTTCACTAATCCAGACTGCAGCCAAAATAATTCTCAAGGTACGCCACCCTGTGACCAACCGTTCTTATATGATACCTCTTGCAGCACCTCATCTCTGGAGACATCGATAAAACAATATATTGAAAAGAGCGAGGCAATGAGACAATCGCAAGCTAACTCCCTTAAAGAATTAGAAGAACAAATAGATCAACTTGTGAGAGAATTAAAGAAGAAAGCGCCTGGTACGCGACACAGAAACTCAGGAGTATCGGGGCCTAGAGATAAAGAATAATGTCATGTAGTGACATTAAGGAGTGGTAGAACAATAGCCCCTATGCCAAAAGTACCAGATGCGGCAACAACACTAGTAGATTCAACTGTTGATGATGACCAGTCAACTAATATTAGAAAAAGTACCAGTTCAAAAGTAAGTTCATCTACAAAAGATGAAGCTCCTCAAGACATGAATTCTAAATCAACGCAATCTCCAGCTAATGAAACACAGCAAGTATAGGACCTCACCAAATAGCCAAGTGAACAAGAAATACGGCGGGATCCTCTACCTTTCTCGTCCAGGCTAAAGAAGAAAGACTATAGCAAGCAATTTCAGAGGTTTCTGGACGTTCTCAAATAGCTACACATTAACATTCCCTTGATAGAAGCACTAGAGCAGATGTCGAGTTATGTAAAATTTCTCAAGGATATTTTGGCCAATAAAAGAAAGATCGGGGAAAATGAAACAGTTGCGTTAACATATGAGTGCAGCGCTCTGTTTCAAAATAATCTCCCTACTAAAATGAAGGACCCTGGGAGTTTTACATTGCCCTGCACGATAGGAGGGAAGATGGTCGGGAATGCACTGTGCGATTTAGGGGCAAGCATAAATCTGATGTCGTTGTTGATTTTTAAGAAGCTGGACATCGGCGAAGCAAGACCAACCACGATCACATTATAACTGGCTGATAGATCGATAAAGCTTCCTGAGGGCAAGATAGAAGATTTTCTCATGCAAGTGGACAAGTTTATCTTCCCGGCAGACTTTGCCATATTGGATTATGAAGCCAATAGAGAAATCCCTATCTTTTTGGGTCGTCCATTTCTCGCAATAGGGCGAGCGCTGATCGATGTGCAAAAGGGAGAATTGACCATTAGGGTCGACGATCAGGAAGTAAAATTCGACGTATTCAACACATTGAAGTACCCAGGTGATGTATAGAACTGCCAATATATTGAGGAACTGCGGGAAGAACATTGGCACGAACCCCTAAAGGAGCTGGAGGAAGAGGATTTTGAAATCGGTGCAATGTTGAAGAAGGACTGCGCCGCAATTCATGTTGAATCAAATTTTGAACCGCTCGAGTTATCTGAACGGACATCACAACGCAATAAGCCATCTTTGGAAGAACCACCTATGCTAGAGTTAAAGCCGTTGCCGTGCACCTTAAGTATGCTTACTTAGGAAGTAACGACACGCTATCGGTTATCATTTCTTCATCACTGAGTAAGGAGAAAGAAGATGTGCTCATACAGATCCTAAGAAATAACGCAAAGGCCTTAGGATGGACCTTGGCAGACATTCGAGGAATCAGTCCCTCGTATTGTATGCACAAGATTCGTTTGGAAGAAGGAAAGGCTGGATCAGTAGAAAGGCAACGTCGCTTGAACCCTACAATGAGGGAGGTCATGAAGAAGGAAATAGTGAAGTGGCTGGACGCAGGTGTCATCTACCCGATATCTGATAGCAGCTGGGTGAGCCCAGTGTAGTGTGTTCCGAAGAAAGGGGGGATGACAGTCGTCACTAATGACAAGAATGAATTAATTCCCACAATAACGACTACAGGTTGGAGAATTTGTATGGATTACGGCAAGCTGAATTTTGCCACTAAAAAGGACCACTTCTCACTCCTGTTCATTGATTAGATGTTAGACAGACTTGCGGGGAACGAATTCTTCTGTTTTCTTGACGGCTATTCAGGGTATAACCAAATAGCAATTGTGCCGGAGGATCAAGATAAGACAACCTTCATGTGCCCATTTGGTACGTTTGCATTCCGATGCATGCCATTTGGACTCTGCAATGACCCAGGCACTTTTAAATGATGCATGATGGCAATATTCTCAGATTACTTGGAGGAGTCAGTCAAGGTATTCATGGATGATTTCTTAGTTTTCGACAATAATTATGACTCCTGTTTGTCTAACCTTGAAAAGGTCTTGAAGAGATGCGTGGCAACAAATCTTGTTTTGAATAGGGAAAAATGCCACTTAATGGTGGAAGAAGGAATAGTTCTAGGTCACAAAATCTCTAAGGCAGGATTGGAAGTTGATCAGGCAAAGATCGACGCAATTTCCAAGTTACCCCCACAAGTGAACGTAAAAACACTTGGGAGCTTTCTGGGACACGCTGGGTTTTATAGAAGATTTATTCGCAACTTCTCCCAGATCGTAAGGCCCCTAAGGGCACTCCTCGAAGCTGACCGAGAATATAATTTTGATGACGCATGCACCCAAGCATTCAACACATTGAAAGATGCGCTCATCTCCGCACCCATTTTGATTGTGCCAGATTGGATGCAACCATTTGCGTTGATGTGCGATGCTAGTGGATATGCCGTGGGCGCATTTTTGAGTCAGCACAAGGATAAGGTATTGCATCCTATTTATTATGCAAGTGAAACGTTGAATGATGCACAGGAGAAGTATACAACCACAGAGAAGGAAATGCTCACGGTGGTGTTTGCAACTGAGAATTTTCGACAGTACTTAATCGGAACAAATGTTGTGGTGTATATGGATCACTCTGCGATCAAGTATTTGATGATGAAGAAGGATGAAAAATCGAGGCTTATATGGTGGGTGTTGCTTCTGCAAGAGTTTGACCTAGAGATCAAAGACCGGAAGGGCACCGAGAACCAAGTCGCAGATCATTTGTCAAGATTGGAGAATTGCGAGGTTCAAGGGACAGAAAAAGATATTGAGAAAAGATTCCCCGATGAGCTGCTAATGGTAGTAGACATTAATGTTCCCTGGTATGCAGACATAGTAAATTTCATCATTTGCGGTCAAACACCGAATGACTATACGTACCAGCAGAATAAGAAGCTAAGACATAATGCCAAATTTTATTTCTGGGACGATCTATTCCTATATCGACTTAAACCTGATCATATATTACGTCGATGTGTTCCAGAGCACGAAGCCAGCCACATTTTAGAGCTTTGTCATCAGTCCCCATATGGAGGACATTTTGGGTGGCAGCGGACCACAACAAAGGTTCTACAGTGTGACTACTTCTGACCAACACTGTTTAGGGATGCCCATGCCTATGTTGTGCAATGTGACAGATGTCAGAGGACGGGGAATATGTTTAAAAGGAATGAAATGCCATTGACATCAATCTAAGAGGTTGAATTGTTTGATGTTTGGGGAATTGACTTCATGGGCCCGTTTCCACCATAAAAAAGTCATCACTATATTCTGGTTGCGGTTGATTATGTATCAAAATGGGTTGAAGCAATCACATGTGCCAAGAATGATGCGGCCACAGTGGTGAAGTTTCTGAAGAAGAACATTTTTGCTCACTACGGGATGCCACAGGCCTTAATAAGCGATGAGGGCTCTCACTTTATCAACCGCATAATTGCCAATCGGTTGACTAAATTCAATGTCAGCCATCGAGTTGCGACTACTTATCACCCACAAACTAATGGGCAGGCAGAGATTTCTAACAGAGAGATCAAAACTATCTTGGAAAAGGTAGTCAATACTTCTAGGAAGGATTGGTCACCCAAGCTTGATGAAGCACTGTGGGCATACAGGACTGCCTATAAAACACTAATTGACATGTCTTCATATGCCCTGGTCTTTGGAAAGGCTTGTCATCTGCCGCTTGAGTTGGAACATAAGGCAATGTGGGCATGCAAAAAGCTGAAGTTTGATTTAGCAAGTTCGGGGAAAGTCCAGAAAGTACAACTGAACCAGCTGGTCGAATGGCGAAGGGATGCTTACCAAAATGCCAAGATATATAAGGAGAAAACCAAGAAATGGCATGACGACCGAAAATTCACTGAAGGTCAACAGGTATTATTATTTAACGTACGTTTGCGATTGTTCCCAGGAAAGTTGAAGTCTCGCTGGTCTGGGCCATTCTGAATCAAGACAATCTTTCCACACAGCACAGTGGAACTAACAACTTTAGACGGGAACGACGCATTTAAAGTCAATGGTCAATGAATTAAGCACTACTATGGTGGCGACTTCAAGCGACGCATGGACACCATTGACTTGGGCAAGCAGGATTAAATCGCTTGCAGGGGAAGCGATTGCGGTAGTTCTAAGAACTTCTTTAAATCAGCACCCCTATCTATGTTTACTTGCTTTCTTTATAGCTTTCTTTTACCGCTTTCTAAATTCCGTTATTTACTGTCTATTAGGATTAGTTTTTAATGCTTTTTGTATTTCCTTCCAATTTAATTTCGCATGTATTTTCATTCCTTTAATTTGGTAGTTCCGGTCATATAATTTTTCTAAATGATTGGATGAATCACCACAAAGTCCTTTCGACTTGCATTTTTTATGAATTAAAAATAAAAGAATATAAACTGGTATGTAACGAGATGATGGGTGTAGTGAGTAATAATAAGAGACACCTTGCATCCAATACACCCAAATGCGTTGCGATGTGTTGCACTCGTATATGTCCTTTGCCCGTTCTTAGCTAAATACACTATGTTGAGGTATCCTCCAGAAATGTGTTTAGTTAAGGGGTGTGGTGCGGGGATGTATGCGTTGTTGCCCGTCCTCGGCAAAAATGTATCTGCGTTTATTGAAAGCATGGTGTGAATTTTAATCGTGCACCCTTCTGAATCGAATTTGAAAGAAAAGCTTATTTCTCTCAAATTCTTTGACTCTTGTACAGCGAAAATTTTTTTGTATTGCGTTCATTTATACTTATTTGTATACTTTGTTAATATTCAATACAATTGAGTACATATTCACTCCTTTTTTCCTGTGCCTTTTTCTTTATCATCCTTTGTCAATTATTTGCGATGTTTTTAATCTTCTATTTTTACGATCTTCATTGTGTTGCTATGATGTATTATATGATTATACTTAGAAACATTTCCCATACTTTGTAAATTCTGACAAACACTTAGTTAATTCTTAGTTTAGCAGTACTTTACCTTTTATCTTTCAAAGTTCTGCTCAAACCTTCTTTTTCAAATTCTGACAAACACTTAGTTAATTCTTAGTCTAGTCTATCCAAACAACGCAATGAGGACCTTGCTCATCTTTAAACTTGGGGGTAGGGAAGGTCTGAGCAGATGAGATCAAGAATATGCAGTATTTAAGAAAATGCGTTCATTTTCTATTAAAAAAAAAGAAAAATTTGCAAAACTCCAATGTCAGTGCAAGGGAAAACCTAAAAAATGTTCACAACCTGATAAGAGTTTAATTGTGAAATGAGCCTTCTCATAGTTGGATGTTCGTATGATACCCGTAGGAGCAAGCCAAAACGAAGGTGGGTTTCCAAGAACAACGCAGTATGAAAAGAAACAAAAAGAAAAAAAATGAAAGAATTCAAGAGACAACTCCTCTGAATATCATGAGTTAAAGTTGAAATTGGCACACAATCGTAATTGGATGTTCGCATGACACCCGTGGGAACAAGCCAAAACAAAGTGTAAGACCCTAACACTAAATCTAAAGTGGGAGGTTAAATAGAGAAGAAAAATTCTAAGTAAGGATATTGGGGCAAAGAGTGAAAAACATTAATACTAAATTATCCAAAAGGTGACCAATGGGTCAACGCATATGGAAGGCTTAGGCATGTTAAACGCAAGATTGCATGGAGAATGGAAGCAAGAAGACTTGAAAATGGCTTAGGACTTGCATACAACTAATGCAAAGGCATACACAAGACATGCGGACACGGGTAGGAGGCATGCGTCGAGTGGGCATGCCAAGCGGACAGCCCATGCATTGAGTAGGTATGCCGAGTGCCCTGCCTATGCGTCGAGCGGGCAAGCCGGACGCCCATCCTATGCGTCGAGCGCTGCCAAATCTGTCGAGCAACCAAGCGTCGATGCCTTATGCCAAGTGCACGCCCATGCGGCGAGACACGCTTATGCAACCGAGCGCGCCTATGCGGTCAAGCAAGCAAGCGCCTAGGCAGCACGCCCATGCGTCGATGGTCAGTGCTGTGCGTCCATCCCAAGTAGGCCAAGCAAGCATACCTAGCAAGCCATGCGTCGAGGGTGAGCGGCCACCCTATGCGTTGGTGATGGCCGACTCATGCGATGGCTAAGTGGAATTTCAATGGAGGTAAGTTGGTGCGTTAAGGACAAAGAGTAAGGCTAATTGATGGAAAGGAACTCCAAGGAGAGATGCCAATAGTTATACGATCATAAGTCTTAACAATTTAAATAGAGGAATATGTTTAAGTATTTAAGTGATTTAGGTGGCAAAAGGAGGTTCACACAAAATTCTAGCAGAAGGTGGACAAAGGAGATTTCATGCAATGGAGGTCTTATCACCTTACGCAGGAGGTGGGTGAAGGAGATTACATGCAAAAAAGGAAATTTTGGCTGGCAAGTTGAGGTGAGAACAACTCAAGGGTAGGCTGGAGTAGGCTAAGTGTTGGCAGCTCCAAAGTAAGACAAATGGGAGTTGAGTTGTCACAAGAGGGTGAGTTTGAAATGGCTATAAATAGAGGGGTTGGGCGAGAAGGATTTATTCATACCATCACCAAAATCTTGTGTTGAGAGCATATTTAGAGTGTTATGTTTGAGTTATTAGGCTTCCAAGTTAATTGGAGTTCAAAAGAAACAAAGGTTATGTTGGTGAAGCATTAAGCCAGCCCGAACGCACAGCCAGCCAGCACATCTGGCACCTTGCACGCACGCCTTACAGTGCTGCATCCATACAACAGCGTGCCTCACTCGACGCATCTTGCGCACTAGCCCACCCAGCAGCCCCACCGTGCGACGCATCACGTCCAGCATAGCAGCCCCATCGTGCAACACACGCCCAATGCGTCAGCCCCTGTGCGGCACAACATGCCCACCCTGCACACAGGCAGACGCCCAGCTGCCTACTAGAGTCCAAATAACCTCTAAAGAGGCTAATTTTAGGATTTTGGCTAAACTGGAGTAGGGTAAGCTGGTACTTTGATTAAATACTGATATTTTGGCTATTTTGACATTATTTATTGATATAACAAGTATTAATTGAGGAATTTCCATTGATATGGAGGAATTCTCAAGAAGGTATTCTCAAGACTCTGAGAGAATTAGGACACAAATCCAAAAAATCTCCCACTTGTCCTTATGCCTCGAGAGACTAATGTACAATACAAGAAAAAACATGTACAATATACAATAAACTAGGGCATACCCCAGTATCATCTCCCAATTGGCCTAGACAAGATGTCGAATGTTCCGCAGACCCAGACTCTCCAGGTGACCCTCAAACACTTTAGCCGTGAGAACCTTTGTAAAAGGATCAGCAACGTTGTGCTCCGATGCAATTTTCATGACTGTCCTATCACCGCGATGCACAATCTCCCTAATCAAGTGGTATTTTCACTCTACATGATTGTTGAATTCTCAGTAGTCTAAGTCTCACTAGAAATCTCACATAAAGCGAGCTTACTTCCCGGCTTATGATCCCAGATGTGGTCTTCTTCCAAGAAGATAGCATTTGTAGAAACAAACACTTTGTTCTCACTCGAATCATAGAAGTATCCACCTCTCGTTTCCTTGGGGTAGCCTACAAAGAGGCAAACCTTCGAACGCGGTTCCAACTTCTTTGGGTTAGTAACAAAAACATGTGTCGAACAGCCCCAAATCTTGAAGTGGCGTAAACTACCTTTACAGCCTCTCCACAACTCAAAAGGTGTCAAACACTGTTCCAGGGAACGTTGTTCAGGATATAGCATGTAGTCTCCACTGCAAAACTCCAAAACGAGTCTAGAAGATGAGCATAACTCATCATAGACCGAACCATGTCCAACAATGTTCTGTTTCTCCTTTCTGATACACCATTATGCTAAGGTGTACCAAGGGCCGAGAGTTGAGACGTAATCCCATGTTCTATCATATAGTTCTTGAATTGGAGGTCCATATACTCTCCATCATGATCAGATCATAGTGTTTTTATCTTGTTACCTAACAAGTTTTCAACTTTAGCCTTATACTCCTTGAACTTTTCAAGGGCTTCAGACCTATGTTGCATTAGGTAGAGATACCCGTATCTTGAATAATCATCTATGAAAGAGATGAAATATTCATTCCCACCCCGAGCTCTAACGCTCATCGAACCAATGAGGTCTGAATATATAAGCTCCAAGGCTTCCTTGGCTCTGTAACATTTTCCAGTAAAAGGTTGTCCGATCATCTTGCCTTCGAGGCATGATGACTGGACCGGCAAGAAGTTTTCTTCTAAACTCTTTAGATGTCCACTTTTCACCAACTTCTCAATCCTTATCCATTTCTTAATGTCAGTCAGATACCTTACTCTTTAGAAGTGTTCGAGATGATTATCATAGGTGGGTAAGGGCAAATGAAAAGTCAAGGGCCTACATCTTAGTGAGCATATCCGATGTGCTCAACAAGAAACACAAAGCCATGCCTACATCCCGTTAAATTATGGCATCATTACAAGAAATGTTTGGGCAACCGTCATCTTCTGTACGACACGAGGCTATAAAGTATGTTTATAACTCGTGCATGAAAAATGGAACCAATGTCAGGGAACATGTCCTAGACATGATGGTTCATTTTAATGTCGCAGAAGCTCACAAGGCTACCATAGACGAAACTAGTCAAGTTAGTATGATATGAAAGTCTCTTCGGAAGAGCCACCTAACCTTCCATACTAATGTCGTAATGAATAAAATTATACAATTTGACTACTTTATTAAACGAACTACATACTTATCAGTCAATGATGAAATTGAAAGAAAGTGAAGCAAATGTTGTTTCATGACAAAAGAAATTTTTAAAGGGTTCATCATCTGGAATGAAACCCTCTGACAAAAAAGTCTGTCCCTTCATCATCTAAAGACAAAAGTGTAAATATGAAGAAAAAGGGAAAACGGAATAAACAACTTACTGCAAAGAAAAACAAAGCTCCTAAAGGAAAATGTTTCCATTGTGGAGAAGACGGGCACTGGAAAGAAACTGCCCGAGTATTTGGCTGAGAAGAAATAGAAAAGGAAAATCAAGGTAAATCAGATTTACTTGTAATTGAAACATGTTTAGTAAAAAATTCTCACTTGACCTGGACATTAGATTCAGAAGCCGCTAACCATGTTTGCACTTTTCTACAGGAAACTAGTTCTTAGAATCAACTCTTAGAGTACGAAATGACTTTCAAGGTGGGAACAGGAGAAGTCATTTCAGTTGAAGTAGTTGGAGATGTCAAGTTATTTTTTGGAGAGTCTTTTATCTTGTTAAGAAAATTATATTATATACCAAAGATGAAAAGAAACTTGATCTCCATATCATGTCTACTGGAAAATAAGTACAAAGTATCTTTTGTTATGCTAGACTTGAAAATAACTTGGTTGTGTTAAAAGCATCTGAAGAAAAAGCCATTTTAAATATAGAGATATTTAAAACGGCAGAAACTCAAAATAAAAAACGGAAAATTTTTGCTAATGACTATCTTTGGTATCTCAAACTTGGTCACATAAATCTCAACAGGACTGAGATATTAGTTAAAAAAGGTCATCTAAATCAGTTAGAAGAAAACTCTTTACCTTCTTATGAGTCATGTCTTGAAGGAAAAATGACTAAAAGATCTTTTTCTGGAAAAGGTCTTCATGACAAAGAACCCCTCGAAATTATACATTCAGACCTTTGTTGTTCGATGAATGTAAGAGCATGAGGTGGATATGAATATTTTGTCAGTTTTTATTGATGACTATTCTAGATATGGCTATATTTACTTAATAAGTCACAAGTCTGAAACTCTCGAAAGATTTAAGGAATTCAAGACCGAAACAGAAAACTTATTAGGTAAAAGAATTAAAACACTTCGATCAGATCGAGGTGGAGAGTATATGGATTTAAAAGTCCAGAACTATTTGGTAGATCATGGAATTCATTCCCAACCCACAACATCTAGAACACCACAACAAAACTGTGTTGCAGAAAGGAGAAACCGAACCTTGTTAGACATGGTTCGATCAATGATGAGTTTTGCTTAGTTACCTCAATCCTTTTGGAAGTATGCAGTACAGACTGTAGTATATATTCTAAACATGGTTCCCTCGAAAAGTGTTTCTAAAACACCGTATGCGTTGTAGAAAGGACGTAAAAGTAGTGTACTTTACTTTCGTGTTTGGGGTTGTCCGGAACACGTGTTTATACAAAACCCAAAGAAATTGGAACGACATTCAAAATTATGCCTCTTTGTTGGACACCCTAAAGAAACAAGAGGTGGATTGTTCTATGATCCCCAAGAAAATAAAATATATGTTTCGACAAATGCTACATTCTTGGAAGAAGATCATATTAAAAGCATCAACCTCGCAGTAAACTAATATGGAAAGAAATGACAAAAGATACTACATACAAATCAACAAAAGTTGTTGATCAAGTTAGTCCATCAACAAAAGTTGTTGCCCGATCACATTCTTCATAAGAGTTAAAAATGCTCGACGTAGTGGGAGGGTTGTTAAATAACCTGAACGCTACATGGGTTTAACAGAAACTCAAGACATCATACTTGATGATGGTCTAGAGGATTCATTGATCTTTAAACAGGCAATAGAAGATGTTGATAGGGAACAATGGATAAAAGTCATGGATGTAGAAATGGAGTCCATGTACTTCAATTCTGTATGGGAACTTGTAGATCAACCACGTGAGGTTAAACCAATAGGTTGTAAATGGATCTACAAATGGAAAAGAGACCAAACTAGCAATGTCAAAACCTATAAAGCCAGACTCATGGCAAAAGGTTTTACCCAAAGGGAAGGGGTTGACTATGAAAAAACCTTCTTTCCTGTTGTCATGATAAAATTAATAAAAATACTGTTATTGCCGCATAGTATGACTATGAAATATGGCAAATGGATGTCAAGACACCTTTTTTGAATGGCCATCTTGATGAGAGTATTTTTATGTCTCAACCATAAGGGTTCATTGAATAGGGTCAAGAATAAAAGGTTTGTAAGCTTAAAAGATCCATTTATAGATTGAAGCAAGCTTCTACATTATGGAATATAAGACTTGACACTACGATCAAATCTTATGGTTTTGAACAGAATGTTAATGAACCTTGTGTATACAAGAAAATAGTCAACAAAACTATAGCATTCTTGGTACTTTATGTTGATGATATCTTGTTCATTGGGAATGAGACAAGTTACCTTTCTGATGTAAAGAGATGGTTAGCATCACAGTTCTAAATGAAAGATTTGGGAAATGGTCAATGTTCTTGGGATTCTGATTTTTCGAAATCAAAAGAATAGAACCCTGGCACTATCTCAGGCATCTTATATTGACAAAATGTTGTCGAGATATAGTATGCAAAATTCAAAAAAAGGTATGTTACCTTTCAGACATGATTTCATCTGTCAAAGGAACAATGTCCTAAGACACCTCAAGAAATTAAGGAAATGAAAAGAATTTCATATGCATTGACATTTGGGAGTCTGATATACACTATGTTGTGTACATGTCCCGACATATGCTCTACAATTGGAATCGTCAACGAGTTCCAATCTAACCCAAGACACAATCAATGGATAGCTGTCAAAAACATCCTCAAATATCTCAGAAGAATGCGGAACTATGCGCTTATGTATGGATCTAAGGATTTGATCCATACAGGATACACTGATTCTGATTTTCAAACTGATGTAGATTCTCGAAAATCTACTTAAGGATCAGTTTTCACTCTTAACGAAGGAGCTAACTCCATGATGGAAGCAGAATATGTAGCTGCATGCGAAGCAACTAAAGAAGCAGTGTGGTTGGGCAAGTTCCTGACAGATTTGGAAGTGGTTCCAACTATTCACTTGCCCATTACTCTGTATTGTGACAACAATGGTGCAATTGCTAATTCCAAGGAACTAAGGAGTCACAAACGTGGAAAACATATCGAAATAAAGTATCATCTCATTAAAGAGATCATACACCAAGAAGACGTGATAGTCACGCAGATAGCCTCAGAAGACAACCTTGCCCATCCTTTTGCGAAGACCCTCTCAGCTAAAGTGTTCAAGGGCCACTTTGTTGGATTAGGACTACGAGCATCATAATCTAGGGCAAGTGAGAGAATGTCAAAGGGTATTTTAGATGCCCTAGTTTATTGTATTTTTCTCTCTTTATTTCTCAACACTGTAAACATTATATATTTATATGTCTGTCTCACTGGAGTATTAGTCCAAGTGGAAGATTGTTGAGAATGTCCTAAACTTGCAATACGTAAATCTTGTTAACATATTCTATTTGTCAATAAAAATAATGTTGAATATTTTATTCAATAAATTACTATTGATATTACATTCTTTTATGAAAATCCAATAAACAGATCCATGGCAATAACATGAATACTTTAACTTACATAAAAGAGGATCAAGTTTTAGTATGTAGCCAAAATGATATATTAAGTATATGGATGAGATTGGGTACCTCATCCTGGTGACATTATTTGATGCGGCCCATTTTGTATACTTTTACAAATGATGTTATCCAAAAACAATTCATGTGTAGACATGTGACTGGAGGCATCCTGTGCAAGGAGTTTTCATAAGACCGGACCTCGAAATAGTCAATTTTCTTTATAACAACCGTTTACTGTTAAAACTGACTATCTCAAACTCAATGATCTAGGGTAACTCGATCTTAATACTAAGATAACTATGAACTTCTTTTTATTAGGAATTATCTTTAGATCTGCATAGGTGAGAGTAGTCCAACAATATTGCTCAATAAGCCACCCTTTTTGGGGATAAGACTAGATAGATAGCTGGGGACATAGGTTTGTAATATGGAATTCATTCCTGCTCGATTTTCAGTTAGTAGATGGGTTGTTCTCTTAAGCACTGATGCCTTGTCTTGAACAACGGGGCCCCACCCCTCTCATGGAAGAGAGGTTTATGATGTATAAGTTGGACTATAAATCAAATCTTGAATGGAGGATCAGTGAGAGCTTAAGGAGCAAGATGTATTTACAGAGGTAAAACAAGAAAATTTGACCCAGCTGTAAATATGAACAACCTGTGAAGGATTGACTTACCGATTATGGTTGAAATGGAGAAAAATATATCTATAGTGAGGAGAGTACAACTATCGAGCTATAGTAGAATGTCTTGGTTGTTAATGAAAAGTGATTAATTCGGTTTAAAGAGTTTAACCAATTAATTGCAAATCGTTGGAGCTCATGATCTATAGTTCATAAGGTCCGTCTACTAGCTTGTAATTTGGATTAGTAAATTGAGTAATCTTGATGAGATTTTAAATTAGGGTTTAGAATTTAAAAATTAAAATTCAATTATGGTTTCTATTAATTGTATTCGATATGAAATGTTTAAATTTATCAAAATTAAACAAAATTGGAGAATCGATTAATGTTTAAACTATGATCTAAATATTAATTACACGAAATTAAATTCATTGTAGTGAAATTTGTATTTTACTAATTTAATATTAGATATTAAATTAACAAAATTAATTAAAATATTTAATTAATTAGTTTTATTTAAAATTAATTAATTGAATTAATTTTTATAAAACTAATAAACAAATAAATTAGTTTATTTGTAAATTGATTTTAGAAATCAATTTTTGAAAACAAAAAATGAAAATTTCCAAAAGTTGGAAATCATCACTATGGATGCAAGCACCTTATTCATCTCATTCCACTCAATTCATGAAGAAGAAGTTGGCCTGCATGCAAGCTTTGAGATTGCATGATGGAAACTTTATAAATTAGAGTGTTGGGCTGAATCATGAGCAAGCATTCAAAATTTCTACAAGACAACTGCATAAGTCGAAACCCTCTCCAAACCCTCTTCAGTCTTTATCAAAATCAGCTCGGTTTAGTGTTTCCACCACATAATCCTTGCAAAAGAATAGTAGAGAAGATCTTCATGGTGGTGTACTTGTAGATTGAAGCATCTTTTCGTGAAGCTCAGCTGGTTGTGAAGAAGTTTCATCAAAGGTATTGCGATCAACAAACTCTCTTATGAATTAGTTATTCTAAAGCATGTTTTAAACTCAAATTAAGTGTAATTAAAGTGCTTATTGATTATGATTTTCTCTACTACATGTTAATTTACTCCATCATAAATAAGGCCTTATGTGATTTAGGTGCCTTAATTAATCTGATGCCTTTATCTTTGAATAGGAAACTGGACATAGGAGAGGTACAGTCGACGACAATCTCATTCCAGTTGGCAGATCATTCCCTCACTTACCCTCGTGGTGTACTAGAAGATGTTCTGGTTAAAGTCGGCGATTTCACCTTCCCAGCAGATTTTGTGTTCCTAGACATGGAAGAAGATGCTAAAATTTTCATCATCCTTGAACGACCATTCCTAGCCACAGGCAGACCTTTGACTGGTGTTTATGATGGCAAGCTTACACTTCGGGTGAACAATGAAGAGGTAAGAAGAGTAAATTTTCTCGATTATATTCGTAAGAGAGATATTGAACCGATGGATGAAGGGAGAGAAGAATATGCTTTTTTTGATAATTGTTGTTCAACTAATTTTTTTATGTGAATGTCAGTGCAAGAGAAAATTATATAATTCAGGTGTTGCAATGCATGGAATGATGAAGCCATCTTGAAAGTTGTCTCAATTTGTCCTAGTCTAGCTAAGGACAATAAACTAAGCGCTTCTTGGGAGGAAACCCAGGTGTTCCAGTTTTATTTCATTTTTCATTTGATTGTTTTTTTTTTTTTTAGGATAGAGAACCACCTCATGAGTATTTTGTTTTGATCCTCAGGTTGGAGATGATGCTCAAGTGTTTTCAAGCACCAGTTCGCCATCCAAAATCGTGAATCCCTGCTTATTACCCATGCTTGTATCACTCGTCTGTTGTGTGATTGTTTTAGATATTATGCATTAGGGAGAATGCATCTTTTTATGTTTGGGGTTGGAGGTGTACTTTGTGCTTGAATCTTGTGCTTTTATGCATGTTGTTTTGAGTTGATTGTTTTATGCATGTTATTCTTGATTTTTAGGAAAATTTGAAAAATTATTAAAATTTTGAAAAAGAGTTCATTCTGGTTTGGAAGAATGCTGATACTGATTGAATCATGTTCTTTGGTTGCTTTGTTTTACTATAATGGATGATGAGTCACTCATGATGTATGCCATGTTTTGAAGTAGTTGGATAACATAGTCCTGTCTTGAGTGTTCTTTGTTTTGAATCCCTCTTTGTATCCTCTATTATCTTGAGCACGAACCACTTTAATTTAGAATCTCTAACTGAACAAAGCATTAATTTATGTCAATTTTGTTGTCACCTCGAAAGGTCCCACTAGTTAGAAAGTGTCTTGCATGATGGTTTGTAATGTTAGACTAAGAGGAAAGAAAAAAATATTGGTATTGCCATTGAGATATATATATATATATAGACTGTGCACTCACACGCTTGAAAGAAATATCTTTTTATTATTTTTAAACTTATAATGTGTATGCATGGATGGGGGTAAAAATAGCTGCATTTGCTGTGATCAGTTAGAACACCTGGGAATTGACTAGGTATAGTTTCCTATAGTGGATGTGTGAAAGCTAGTGCCCCTAAGTAACACGATGCAAGTTTAGGGCCCTTTTGCTGTTTAAAAAAGAGAGAAAGAGAGAGAGAGGTAAGGCACCTTAGTGGACATATTACTTCCTTGAGTGTGGTGATTCTTGGCAATTGGTGCTTCAGCTAGATTGGAGGAAAACTGATGAAGCTTAATTACATCTTAAGTAGTTTTTGAGTTTTGAATTAAAGGAGGAGTCACACACATACAGAGAGGATAAAAAGTTTTGGCTTTAGAAACTCTCAACGATTAGGATGTGTCTGAATTTTTCTGTGGATGAGTGTTGTATATGTTAAGGAGATGATGAAACTGAAATAAGAGAATGCATGCCTTGAACCTTTTTCATTTTAGTACTCATTATTTCTCCAACTTTTTTTCTTTATTTTCTTTGCTCAGTATTAGCAAAGTTTTAAGTTTGTGGTGGTGAAAAGCATCTAAAAAGTGCTCTTATTACCTTCAAAGTTATAACTAATATTGCTAATTGTTTTTCGTTTAATGTGATTTACTGTGTAATTTCAGAAAACTAACCATCAGGAGTAATTTGTGCGAAAAGGATAAAAAAAACCCAGGGTAAAACTCCAATTTTGAGCAATTACCGATTGACCATGAAATTAGGAAAAAACCAAGGACCCAAGAACAATAAAAGAGGAAAATTTGGGGGGGAGCCAGCGTTGGAAGAGCGTTGCAATGCACTCCCTAATGCTACAGACCCAAGAGCAATTTGAAACAGGGCAGTGCTACAACGTTGCGAGCATTGTTAGGTTATTAAAGGATGTATGTTTTCTATGTTAGTTCCCCATAATTGTATTGATTATTTGCTTTACTTGCTAATTTTCTAGGATTAAACAATCTCCGAAGCATTTTGGAGTTATTACAAGAAAATTGTGCCAAAAAGATAAAAATGACCAGGAAAATCAACAAATTAGAGAGAATCGAGTAAACACCTAGGAGAGCATCGAGTAAGGCTGTTGGATCATCGATCATCGAGATTTAGTAGAATACTAATAGCATCCAATAAAGACTATCGAGTATTCAACCATCTTCCATCAAGTCATCGAGTTTCATCTGATCCATTTTCCATCCAGTTAAAGCAATTGAGTAAAGAATATCCAGAGTGTCGAGGATCGAGTATTGACTGTCGAGTGTCATGGAGCGAGTATTAAACAGAAAAACTCGATGCGTTCGTTCTTCTTTCCAGATTTTGACGTGATCCATCCGCATGCTTCACGATGATTTCCTGCTAGTATAAATGAGTTTAGTTCTTCAGGGAAGAGGGAGAGATATCATTTTAGAAAATCCATCATTCTCTAGAGAGAAAAACTTAGAAATAGAAAAACCCATTTTTTAGAGAGATTTCGATTTCCAAGAGCAATTCTTGTAATTTTCTGTGAGATTGAGTCGATTTGTACTCAGACTTGTATCAACATGCAACTATTAATGCAATGCTTAAAGAACTTCAATATCCATGAGTGGGTAAATCTTTTTCTTGGGGTACTATGTAATTAGGCCTTTTCTTGAGACTTTTCTTGACTTTTCTTTCATATAATTACTTTCTTTTGAATGTTCTTGCTGAGATTTAAAATAAAATTGATTAATAATGAAATGAAGAATCAAGATTAAACAATTTTTGTATGTAAAAATTACATGGTTCTATAACAAATCTGTACTTGTAGTTGCAAAAATTAGTAGTCTTGATAGAAAATGTGGACTTCTTTTCCTCTTTTCTTTAAAGAATCTATTAATTCGGAACATTCATGTAATCAATCTTGAATTTTAGTCTTTTGATATCAAGATTGGAATAGTTAAGAAAACCTATGAGTTCAATGCAAATTAGGGTAGTTGTGAAATTTCTTTAGGAAGAAATTAAGACCTAGATTAGGGTTAATTGTTAAATTAGCTAATCAGGGCATTAGGAATTTATTCTTAATGAACTATTGAATAATTTAATTGCAAGATTTCTTATTAAGTCAATGACAGAATTGTCTAGTTATATAAAATCCCCAAGATTTCATTTCCATTGAATTTTATCTCACAATCTCTTCTTTATTTCTCTCATCAATAAATTTCCTATATCAATTCTTGCCTTTTGCTTAGTTAGTTTCTGTTAGTTCTTAAAACAAACAAATCCCTCATTTAATCTTTTGCATTTAAGAATTAAAATAGTCAATTTTTAGGCCAATTACTTGTGGTTCTCTTGGGATCGACCTCTTACTTCCGCTATTACTACGTGTTAGTTCTAGTTGTAGTTAGAGTTCAATAAGTTTCATTTGTTTTGGGTAGATAGAATTAACGACACCTATTTTACACCGAAAAGCATATTATAAATAATAGCGTTTCACCGCCAGGTCTAGAGAGGAGGAAAATAGAGGGCCAACTTTGATAGATACCTAAATTGTAGTCCGTACAACAGCTGAAACAGAGCAATTCTGATCGTTTTTGGTTGAAGTCTCGAGATTTCAATTGAGAATTGATCTAAGAGTGATTCTGGATTGATCGTGATTGGGAAGATTGATCGTGATCATGCAATTTTGTTGAAGAATAATCTAGTATTCGTGGCGAGAGTCAAGAATATCGTGATTGGGATTCAAACCTATTGAGGGGGGATCGTTCTTCTTTGTTAATTTATTTTTCACTATAATGATTATTTTTTTGTTGAATACTATTATCCGAATCATGCGTCGCTAAACTCTTTTATTCTAGGGTATTTGTGGATTTTAAGGATGTTACTCTGAGTATTTGAATTTACAATTGATTGATTTTGCATAGATTTCTAATTTGTTTATGTTTAATGCTTTTGATTCACTGGCCACTAATTGAATGAACTTAAGTTAATTAGATGTCTCTCGAGAGAATTTAATTCGCTTGACACAATAATTTAAATTGTTATTCGAAATTGCATGAGAGTGAATTTAGAATAATGAGGGGTGCGATTGAAGGGTCTTAATGTTGTAACTATTCAAGCAATAGAAGAGATTCAGTTCGATGGGTAGTTATTAGGATGGTTTGAGCTCGAGAGAGGATTTCCTAATTTTAGAACTTATAGCCTCAATCTAACAATTTCAATCAATTGCATGTCATATTCATTGTATTCCCTAAATGAAACAATACCTTGGAATTGTTTTTCTCTGAATTGTTCTTGTGTGTGACTGAATTTTTGTTATCCATAGTTATAGATAAAAACCATCTTTTGATTGCCAGGATAAAATTGATGAAGAATTATGATAGCTAAGTTAGAAAATTTTTGCTTGTGCTGGTCCCTAAGGATGATACCCTATTTGGGATTTATTACTTCGATTGTGTGCGCTTGCAAATATAGTCAAGAAGCCATGTTCTCGAATTTCTTAGCAATTATGTCACATATATTTGCTGAGTTAAGGATTCAACCCTTTTCATTTGTTAATCCATCTATCATACACATTCCAAATTTTTTTTGTTTGCTGATGAACTGAGATATTGAGGATATTCCTATGTTAAAACAAATTCTAAATCATCATTCCCTAGTATTACTTTTATGTTCAATTTCGTTGTTGAATAATTAAAACCGAACATATTGGAAGCATGCAATTTTTAAGAAGTCGTCGTGTGAAATTATAAATAAATTCTAATTAGTAAATTGCTTTCATATCCAACCAAGTTTAAGCAAAGTAATAATGTATCCAAATTTCATTATTTTATTTGGAACGATACTTTATTGAGTCGGAATAGATGCTACTGAGGGGCAGTCAAATACTCCTTCACTGAAGCAAGAAATTCTTGACTAAGTACTATCTCCAGAATAACTCTTATTCTTATAGTCATTTAGTTACCATTTTCGGTCATGAACTTACTAATATTTAGTAACTCATGCAAATGTAACCCTCCATTTTTAGACCTCAGAGATCGGCCCTAATGATGCTATCGAATTGGAGAGTCAAGGTTGGGAATGGACCTAACAAATCCTATCCATTTCTGGAGTTTGAGTTGTTCTGAATCCCATAATACAACCCTATGAGGGGATAGCCATCGTAAAACGACTAGCTTATGTCACTTAAAAACGACAAGTAGGTGCAACATAGGAATCTCACGATCCAAACTAATGGAAGAGATCATAGGACACATTGACACATATCCTTCATCCACTTACTATGAGCTACTTCCCCTATTCACCTTGCTATTGACCCATGCAAACAGTTTCTAAATGGAGGTCACTCCCAGGGTGACACGTAGTCGAGCATGAATCTCACGGCGTGAACTGTTGGGAGTGAGAGCTAAGAATAACATATTGTATAGGTTATTAATCTCTCACTAAAGTGTTCTATTTGTTTTGTGTAAACATTTACTTAGGTATATTCCGACTATAATAAAACAACCTAAGTCTAGTTGATATATCCCACTAAAGTATAACATTTATATTCCCACTAAAGTATAAATTTATGTAGGTATATTCCCACTAAAGTATAACATTTATATTTGGATTTAACCTATGATGTCTAGGTAATAAACCAATTTTAAAACTTCACATTGCTCACGCATGATCATAAAACAAGGTTAGCAACAATCAATTATTCTATTATAATCCTCAGGTAGGAGGTGTTCGTAAACCGTCAACTTAAATACCTCCAGCCTTAGACAAGATTATGGGTCAGTTGAGTTTTTAACCAAGTTTTACAAGACAATGACCTATTTTAACTTATTAAAACAAGTTGTTATTTGTTAACCCTAGGTGAGCATGCATCTTATCTTTGTTATGGATTTTAAATGTCTAATCCATTTTTATAACAACTTATAAAACTTTTTAGACATGCTTTTCATCCATAACATACGTCAAGCATTTCATGATTTAATATAACACTTTAAATTAAACACTCGAAACCCTAAACATGTATACTATATATCATAACTCTTTATAACATAGTTTCAATGCATGCTACATGCTTCCTATGGTCGGATTTTAAATCTACATAGCATACTATATGCACATACAAGATTTATTTTATTATAATATACATTCATGATACATAAATAATTAAACACACTGATATGGACCAGTTTTGACATTCCAAGCAAGCAAATAACCTAAATTATTACAATAATAATCAAAACTAGTTTAAAATAACTTATGGACTTCAGGAACTGACCTGAATCACCTGAATTAGACCTCTAAATCTTCAAAATGGGTTGAACCGGCCAAAATTGGGATGAACCAGATCTCCATGAATTGAATCGCTCGAACTGGTTACTCGCACGCTAGGTTGAATGATAAACAGCGTCACGATGCTTCGAGGCAGTAGCACGATTCCAATTTTGCTGCAGCTGACCTTGCTTGCTTCTTTCTTCAATTATAACCTAATTGCAACTCTATTGACTGTAAAAAATTTATAGATACTTAGTCACAAATTAAGGCCCATAAACAAAGAACCAACTACAACAATTAACACTTAATTGAAGAAAAATTTAATACTAAAACTGAAACTATCCATATCAGCAACCATTTTCATACAACCGATGAAAATCACCCACCAAGCTAAAATTAAACTGAATTCGGTACTTAAATCATGCTCTACAACAAATGATGGAATTAGCATGCAATTAGCAAAAGAAATTAGGATCATTAAGCACTCTAATTCATCAATTTTAGCATCTAAGTAAGCATGTTCGTTAGATAAAAAGAGGGTTTCTGAAACATACCTTTGTAGAACTCTTCTATCTTCATATTGAGCTTGAATTTCCACTCAGTGTTGTAGACCACCACTTGATCTTCCCTACTATTCTCTAGGATCTTAGATTAGGTGGTGGAACCCAATATGAGCTAGGATTTAGGGAATTTTGATAGGAGAGGACTGGTTTTTGGTACTTTAGGTGAAGAATACTTGTTCTTCAAACCAGCAAAAACCTTAGCTGCATTCAAAATTGCATGGGGTTTCTTTCAGCTTAATATTGTTAGTTTTAATCAATTTCAGCATGCAACTCTTTTGCATCTGAATTTGACACCTCAAATTGAATAAATTGGAAGCAAGAAGGAGGTGGAAGACAAATTAGAGAAAGTGGGGAAAACCCACTTTCTTTCGATTATGATTTAAATTAAACATAAAATTAATTTTAATTTTAAATTAAATTTTAAATTCTAAAGTTAATTCAATTCAGTTTAAGTTTTAACAAAATTAATTTTAATTTGAAATTAATTAAACGTGTAATTAAATAGTATATAACTACTAATTCCCTTAATTTGAATTTGAACGTTTCAAATTAAAATCATCACTCTATTCTAAGGTTTAATTTGTTCGTGAGTTAGTAGGGGGACATAATGAACCTACAAATCATAGGCTCCAACGATCCAAGATTGATTGGAGAAACTCTTTAAACTGAATTATTCAACATTCGTTAACTACCACGTCACTCCACTAAAGTCCAATAGTTGCACTCCCGTCACAGTAGATATATTTATGTCCACTTGATTTAACCATAATTAGTAAGTTATTCCTAAGTCCAATAGTTGCAATATCCTCTTCGTAGGATGCATATGTTGTGTAATAGCAAACGAAACTTATTCCTAAGTTCCCCATTCTCGCTTATGCATTCCAATCCACTCTCATGAGTCTTAGATTTGGATTTTAGACTACTCTTCCAAGTATGCCTAAATGATGAATGATGCACTCATAAGACAAGGTAATCGCATAAACCTAGCTGACGCAAGATTATTCCTATATCTAGTGAACACTGGCTTACATTTCTTAATGCGACCAACCACTTACCCTCCCGGGCAGTTAATTGTTGCTGACATTACTCATAGACAAGCATTGCATCTACCTATGGACAGGCGTTGCTACAGCTTCACACTAAGCAAATAAGGTTTTCTTACACACTCGCACAACGCACACCTTTCGGTGTATTTCTACATGCTTCATATCTCTAATCCGTATGATTAAGTATGCGATACTCTAATAGTCTCACTAAGTGATGCAATGAATGTTAAAGGTGCTAAGCAAAGAGAGATGGAGATGGAATTGAAGGAAACATAGAATTGCATTGAATACACAATGTATTAAGTTCTTAATCCAAAATGTAATACAATACAATATAAGAATAGAAGAGGAAATGAAATGACCAGTTGGAAGCAATTTCTTGCTTCCAGTAGATGTGTGTCAAGGGTGCCGGTGGTGCCATGGATGGGCGGTGGAGCTAACTCTCGCGAGATCGAACTCCGGCGAAGGCTCCGATCGTCACTCAGAATGGATGAAGGAGATGAAGAACTCTCAAGCTTTCTTCTAACGAGTTCGTTTAGATCACAAGGATCCACCCGAAGGTAGGAAACCTTGGATGAAAACCTTGGATCCTTTGAAATTTTGCTCATCGGCTTCTATTTATAAAGCTTGATCACCGACAACATTAATGGACCTGCTCTGATTTTGACATCGCGGCACGTTTGTCCTTTTCTGAATCTTGGCTGCTAATGGCGTGGTAGGTGAAATATCAACATCATCTTTTTATTTTCCCGAGATATGCGTTGTTGCTTCCATTCCACCAACCTTGCGGTAATCCTGCTATTATGGTTATCATCATGTAGCCGCAATCTTGAAATGACCGCATTCGTTTGATTATTGCAACTTCAACATGATGAACGCAATCGCTTGACGATCGTAACTTCTGTGCGATGGACGCATGCGGTTGATTACCGCAACACCCATGTGTTGAACGTATGCGTTCGCATTTGCGATGGAGAATTTCTCCACGTGCGGTCGTCTATGCGGTAGCCCGACTTCCGCGTATGCGTCCGTTTCCTGCGTTAGCTACAAAGATAGACAATTGAACGCATAATAACGCATAATAGTGGGTTAGTCGAGATTCTTGGCACTGAACGATGCAAACTCATTTTCTTATGATTTCTTAACATAATTTCCGCATATTATGCTTAATAGCCCTCATAATTATAAATAAAAGGCCTAAGATGACGTGCATTTCTGCATGTCATCACACCGCCAAACTTAGAATCATGCTTGTCCTCAAGCATGCGTTATACTCAAGAAATTCTTAACTCACCTTCTTGCTTTCCTTTGCGATGACTAGCTTCTCAGAATATAATTTACTCATACCCCTAACCATCGTCACAATGCTCTCCTCCACTTTGGCTGCTTCTTCAAAAAGATCTTTTCTTAGTTTAGATCCGGCAAGCCTTTGCTCAAAAACTTTTTATTCATTCACCGCAAGTTTGCATTTAGCTTTTGAGAATGCGTTCATTCAAAATACTTCAAAAACTTGCGATGACTTATTCAAATACGGTGCTGAACCTGGTTACACTGTTCGTTTTAGCTTACCCCCACGTGTGTCATGCAGGCATCCAACTTTAGTTGTTTTCCATATTCAACTCAACTCTTGTCTTGCTTGATTTGGCTTGCGCCCGACAGAGGAGTTACGCTATGTGTTAATCTTAGCGACTTACTTTCGTTTTGGCTTGCCCCCACATGTGTCATGCGGACATCCAACTACGGGTAAGTGCCTTTCACAACTTAACTCTTACCAACATGGGTTTCCCCATTGCGTTGACAGTGGAATTTTTATTCTCAATTTTTTTTCTTTCTTTCTTTTTTTTGTAGAAATAATCACAATGTAATGAAAACAATTCTCCGAGACCGCTGCCACCCCCAAACTTAGAGGTTGGTAGCATCCTCACTGCAAAGCTAAAAATAAACTTACAGGGATGCGGTAACAAACGTTTGAGCGAAGTTTTGCGCAAAATAAAACTTAAGACTTTCAAAATTTGAAGAACCTATTAAAAGTAAGGTGAGCCTTGCGATGCTCAGTTAGCGGATGCGGTGAATTATACATACCATTATAGATGCATCACAAAGGAACACAATCAGACAAGGAGAATTTCAAAAGGATAATGCAAAAAGGATAACAAAAAAGGACCTTAGGCAGAATAACTCATGTGATTATGCGTTGAAATCCACGCGATCGAAGCCATGCGTTGAAGGATGAAGGGAATTCTTCCGTTGTAACTGTGCACCGAGGAGAATTATTTTCGAATCTACGAGGAGCAAACGCACCACAACCAAGGAAGCAGCCACATATCCAAAATAAAAACAAAATAAAAACAAAATAAAAATAAAGTAAACTAAGAAAGCAAGGTAAAGAGAGAGTAGAAGATGTCCCTGGAGAAATTGGAGTGTTGTCACCTCAAGGAGTCTCCCATGCAGGAGATTGCTCTCAACTACTTAGGTCAAGATGCCTTGACCATTGGAACTTCTGGCAATTGTTAGGCGCATGCGACCATCATGCACTTAAAACTACCTTCAGCTTATGCGACTGATTGCCCTTCTACCTTAGGGTCAATATTGGCTTTCGGTGCATCACCTACACTTCAATATTGTTTGCAACTTGGTCGCATAAGCTACAATACTCACAAGATAAAAAGGTTTCCTGTAGAGACACAAAACTCAACAAACAATTAGTTATCAAGTCCCCGACAATGGTGCCAAAAACATGGTGATGAAATTTAATGAATGCAATTACGTGCCACAATGCTAGGTTATGTGGTGATTCTCATGCATCGGTGGTCATGCGTTGGAAAGAAACTATGCGTTAATGAATGTATGCGATGACCATGCGTTCCCGTCACAAGTTTTCTTGCGCTCACGCAAAGTATAACGCGAACACAAGTTTCTCGAGTGATCTGAGGTCGAACATAGGGACTTATAACTAAATGCTATCTGGTAATGTGTATGCAGCGGATGAATAAAAGACTAATGGAGGGTATAAGCTAATAAGTACTCCTACTCCCATCTAACAGACAAAGCAATGAGACGTATGAATGAGAGGTAGAGACATGGCAACTATTGACGCGTAGTAAATGGATGGAAAATAGATAAAATGTGGGGATGTCTTCATCGCAACCCTAAGCTTGACCGCAAGGGCAACCTTAGCCAACGCAAGCTATGCGATGATGCTACACACACTCGTGCCTAAATCTATGACGTATGCGATGTGTATGCGAAGTGTCAAGAGGCCTTATTCCTAAGTCTCTATTCCTGCTCATGTGCTGTCACACATAAATAAGACGACTGCATACCGCCACCATATCCTACTTCTTGGACGCATGCAATATCCTCTCTCTGTAGGGTGCATATGCTGTGTAATAGCAAACATAGCTTATTCCTAACTTCCCCATTCTTGCTTATGCATTCCAATCCCCTCTCTCGAGTCTTAGATTTGGATTTTAGACTACTCTTCTAAGTATGCCTAAATGATGAATGATGCGCTCATAAGACAAGGGAATCGCATAAACCTGGCTGACGCAAGATTATTCCTATCTCTAGTGAACATTGGCTTACATTTCTTAATGCGACCAACCACTTACCCTCCCAGGCAGTTAATTGTTGTTGACTTTACTCGTAGACAAGCATTGTGTCTTCCAATAGATAGGCGTTGTTACAGCTTCACACTAAGCAAATAAGGTTTTCTCACACACTCGCACAACGCACACCTTCCGGTGGTTTGCTACATGCTTCATATCTCTAATTGACACGATTAAATATGCGATACTCTAACAGTCTCACTAAGTGATGCAATGAATGTTAAAGGTGCTAAGAAAAGAGAGATGGAAATGGAATTGAAGGAAACATAGAAATGCATTGAACACACAATGTATTAAGTTCTTAATCCAAAATGTAATACAATACAATACAAGAATAGAAGAGGAAATGAAATGACTAGTTGGAAGCAATTTCTTGCTTCCAGTAGATGTGTGTCAAGGCTGCCGATGGTGCCATGGATGGGCGGTGGAGCTAACTCTCGCGAGATCGAACTCCGGCGAAGGCTCCGATCGTCACTCAGAATGGATGAAGGAGATGAAGAACTCTCAAGCTTTCTTCTAACGAGTTCGTCTAGATCACAAGGATCCACCCAAAGGTAGGAAACCTTGGATGAAAACCTTGGATCCTTTGAAATTTTGCTCATCGGCTTCTATTTATAAAGCTTCATCACCGACAACATTAATGGACCTGCTCTGATTTTGACATTCGCGGCACGTTTGTCCTTTTCTGAATCTTGGCTGCTAACGGCGTGGTAGGTGAAATATCAACATCATCTTTTTATTTTCCCGAGATATGCGTTGTTGCTTCCATTCCACCAACCTTGCGGTAATCCTGCTATTATGGTTATCATCGTGTAGTCGCAATCTTACAATGACCGCATTCACTTGATTACCGCAACTTCTACACGATGACCGCAATCGCTTGATGATCGCAACTCCTATGCGATGGATGCATGCAGTTGATACCCACAACACCCATGCATTGAACGTATGCGTTCGCGTTTGCTATGGAGAATTTCACCGCATGCGGTCATCTATGTGATAGCCCGACTTCCACGTGTGTGTTCGATTCCTATGTTAGCTACAAAGATAGACAATTGAACGCATAATAACGCATAATAATGGGTTAGCCGAGATTCTTGGCGCTGAACGACGCAAACTCATTTTCTCATGAATTCCTAACATAATTGCCTCATATTATGCTTAACAACCCTCATAATTCTAAATAAAATGCCTAAGATGAGATGCATTTTTGCATGTCATCAGTCGTAAAGGTAGTTTATGCCATTTCCAAATCTGGAGTTTCCCAACATATGTGCTTGAGGCAAATTCTAAGAAACTGGAACCTCGTTCAAAATTGTGCCTGTTTGTAGGATACCCTAAACGAACAAGAGGTGGTTATTTCTACGATGCTAACGAAAATAAAGTTTTTGTATCGACAAACGCTACTTTTTTATAAGAAGACCAAATAAGGGAGCATAAGCCCCGTAGTAAGATTGTGTTGAATGAACATTCCAAAGAAACTATTGAACCATCAACAAGTGTTGTTGAAGAACTCAACACATCAGCAAGAGTTGTTGAAGTTGGTTCATCTAGTAGATCACATCCACCTCAAGTATTGAGGGAAACTCGATGTAGTGGGAGGGTTGCAAACCCACCTATTTGTTATATGGGTTTAACAGAAATGGTAACTATGGTAGCTGACAGAGATGTTAAGGATCCACTACCTTATAAGAAGGCAATGGAGGATGTTGTCAAAGATTAATGGATCAAAACTATGGACCTTGAAATGGAGTCTATGTACTTCAATTCTTTTTTGGGATCATGTAGAGTAATGTAATGGGCAAAAACCTATAGGTTACAAATGGATCTACAAGAGAAAATGGGGTGCTGATGGAAAGGTGCAACCTTCAAGGCTAGAATTGTGGCAAAGAGTTATACTCAAGTAGAGGGAGTCGGTTATGAGAAGACTTTCTCACCTGTTGCCATGTTATAGTCTATCCAGATCCTCTCGTCCATTGCCACATATTATGACTATGAGATATGGAAAATGGACGTCAAACATGCTTTTCTAAATGGCAATATTGAGAAGATCATCTATACGGAGCTATTTGAGAGATTCATAATGCAAGGTCAAGAGAAAAAGCTTTGCAAGCTTAATCGGTTCATCTATGGATTGAAGCAAGCTTCTCGATCTTGGAATATAAGATTCGATACTGCTATCAAATCATATGGCTTTGATCAAAATATTGATGAGCATCATGCTTACAAGTGATTCATCAATAGTTTAGTAACTTTTCTATTATTGTACGTAGACGATATCCTACTCATTGGGAATGATGTAGGTCTACTAACTAAAATTAAGAATTAGCTAGCGACCCAATTCCAAATGAAAGATTTGATAGAGGTACAATTTGTTCTGGGCATTCAAATATTTGGAGATCGAAAGAACAAATTGCTAGTTTTGCTCAGGCATCATACATTGACAAAATGCTTGTCAAATTTTCGATGCAGAACTCGAATAAGGGTTTACTCCCTTTTAGACATGAAGTTATATTGTGTAAGGAATAGTGTCTTAAGACACGTCAAGAAGTTGAGGAAATGAGACGGATCCCCAGTGCATCGGCTGTTGGCAGCCTAGTATATGCGATGTTATGTACTAGACCTGACATTTGCTATGTGGTGGGGATAGTAAGTAGACATTAGTCTAAACCAAGATTTGATTGCTGGACTGCCATTGAGAATATCTTCAAGTATCTACAAAGAACGAGGGACTACATGCTTGTGTATGGTTCTAAGGATTTGATCCTTATAGGATACACGGACTCTGATTCCTAGACTGATAAAGATTCTAGGAAATTCACTTTAGAATCAGTGTTCACTCATAACGAAGGAGTAGTAGTTTGGTGGAGCACCAAGCAGAGGTGCATTATTAACTCCAATACGGAAGCTGAGTACATAACAGTTTGTGAAACTGCTAAGAAAGCCGTGTGGCTTAGGAAATTTTGGATTAGAAAACACATAGAGCGAAAGTATCATCTCATCTGAGAGACTGTGCATTGAAGGGACGTGATCGTCATGCAAATAGCTTTAGAGCATAACGTTGCTGATCCATTTACAAAGGCCCTCATGGCTAAGGTGTTTGAGGCTCAACTGCAGAGTATGGGTCTTCGAGACAAGCCACTTCTAGTCTAGGGCAAGTGGGAGATTTTGTACTAGGCGCGTGTTATACCCTAGTTTTTTGCTTAGTGTACATGTATATTAGTATAACTTGTATATATTGTACAACCCACAAGCTTTACGACACGTGGGAGATTGTTGAGGTTGATGCCCTAAATCTCGTAGGGTTCTGTAGTTTGTAATTGTAATATACAAATGATCTATTTAATAAAATATGATATGTTTTATTTGACACTCAGTAGCATTAACCCATAAACCAATAAACTAACATCCAAGGTTATCATATGTAGCTTAAACATGTATGTAGTAAAATATAGGTGGATCATCTTTAAGTGATATCCTAAATGGTCTGTAGTAGATGGATAAGGTTGGATACCTTATCCTAGTTACACTACGAGTACGACCCGCTTTGTAGATGTTACAACTGTTGTAAAGTGCTACAAATGATCTGATCCTGATCATTTACTGTAGAGACATGTGAACGTGGGTATTCTATACAAAGGGGTTTGTATAATACCGAACCATGAAATGACTAGTCTCATTATATAACACCGTTCATAATAGAGAATTACATTTCACCAAGATGACCATAGGTGACATGACCTGACTCCATTGTGAGTTGTGAACTCCTTCTTATGAAGGCGATCCTTTGATTTGTATGGGTGAGAATGGCTAGATCGCTGACTTAATAAGCCTAGCATTTTAGGGAATCCTCTGATTGGCGAGCTAGGAACACAACTATAGAAGACAGAATTCACTCCTTCCCCAATGTCGGGGTAAGTAGATAAATTACTCACTTAAAGGCTGATTTTAGGGCTTGAACAATGTGGCGCCACACCGTCTTCTAGCCCGAGAGGGGTTTGGTCATAGTTGGACTATGACTTATTGTTCATTAGAGGGATCAATGGCTCTTTAGAAGTTAGATGAAACTATAAGGGCAAACCAGTAATGCCCAACTATACTTATGAACAATTTATGAAGGGTCATTGCATTGTTGACTTGTTATATCCAATGGACACGGAAATACATCTGTAGTGCGAAGGGTGTAGCTATCGGTCTTTAGTGAAGTGCTCATCAGTTAATGGATGTAGAATAATTTCATTAAAGAAGTTTAATTAATTATTCAAGTATCACTGGAGCTTTAATCTACAAGTCCATAAGGTCTCCTTTATAGCTCAACAGGGATTTAATGAGAATCAATTTTGGATAATTTGAATAGTTCAAATTATTTGAGGGAATTAATTATATGTGATATAATTAATTTTACTTAATTATATATGATATAAGTACTATAATGTTTTTGATACATTATTCGAGAGGAAATATTTGAATATGATTTAAATATTAATTATGTCAATTGGATTCATGTAATTAAATTTAATATAAATAGGATTGATATTAAATATCATGCATTGTTGAGATAATGAAACTATAGGTTATATTGTATTTGATACAATATTAAACAATAGGTTATGTGCCATATTAGATAAAACATATAGTTTAATATATATTATATGATAAAGTAGTTATCATATAAATATATATTATATATTTTTAAATAAATAAATTTAATTAATTTTTGAAAAATGGTTTTGGGAGGGAATTGTAACTGCCTGATAGCACTAAAAATGTCCTATCTTCTTCTGCTTAGCTCAGGGTTGTTTAGATAATTAATTTGGTTAAATTCATTATTTTGTAGGACTTGAGTGTAAAGCAGTCGGATTAAGTGTTTGGGACTAAAAGGCGTTAAATTGACGAAGTTAGGAGCTAAATTGATCAAATGATAGGAATGAAGAATGCTACCCTGTCGAGCGTTGCAACACTCTCATTAAACCTAAGTCCAACGCTAGCTCAAAGCCATTGGATAGAATGCTAGGATGCAGGGCAGCGTTGCAACACTGCCCCAAGCATTGCAATGCTTCGAAGATGCTCCAATGCCACCATCGCACTGCTCATCAACGCTGCCCTAAAACGCTCTACGACAGAATAGCAGTGTTGCAATGCTCCCCTAAAGCACTGCAACGCTATGTGGTTTGATAGACATACAGCCTCAACGTGCGCGCAACACTGCGTCAAGGTAGTGTTGTGACGCTTGCCTAACGCTCGGCCATTATGCAACACAGCGTTGCAATGTTCTTTCTACCGTTGTCCACTGCGGTAGTTTTATAAAAGAAAAATTTGGGTCAGTCGATTACGTCACGTCGAGTACACCCGATCTCGGGTGTCGTCGCTCTATTCCAGCCTCGTTTTAACTCTCTGATCTGGCTAAAGAGTAAGAACTTAGTTTGGTTCTGATTCAATTCCTGAGACTCGTATTGTAATTCTGTGAGTTTTATTATGAATTTATGAGATTTTATCTTGAGCATATTCTTCAATTTTTGTGTATGGGATAATCTGACAAATTAGCTATGCATGTTTAATTTATTGCTTTGATTGGCACTAATTTGTAATCGTTAGGTAGTCGTCACCTAGAAGCATGAGTTAAGTTAGTTTGTTGTTTAATTTGGGATTCCAATTAGCAAGCATTTACTTTATAACTTGGATAAATCTCGCTCAGTTAATTGGTCAGATGATGGAAATAAATTAATTGGCTTAGCTTTGCCTTGAATCTTAATGCTTGTTGATTGATTGATTAGTTAAGGATTGTCACTTTTTTGTTAATTAACTTGAAGGAAGAGTACTTACCTTAGGGGTAGACGGGCGTGCCTTAGATTTACCCTCATTTTTCTCAGCTTCTTCGTTAGACTTACCAGGTGGAGGTGGGTTGTTTGTGAAGGAACTCTTATTCAATAGAACCATTAACCAGAAGGAACTCCTATTCAATAAAGCATTTATAGACAAACAACCATAGTTGTGCATTATAGAGAAAATTACGACATGTTTTCTTTACTTAAATACAAAGGGAATCGAGTGACATACCTTTGAAGAACTATTCTTTATGTATTTCCTCGATCTACACTAGTCAGGCGTCCCAGCAAAGTCAAAACGATCACGAACGCAACGAACAACCAATGTAATCACGAACTGTCAGATCGTCGAACCCAATCGAGTAAGACTTGATCCTCAACCATCAAACAGTAACACTCGATACTACACTCGGTTACTTTGGTATTCTCAGAGTGAGAATCCAGGAGGCGTGGGCTCTGTATGATTTTGGTAGAGGGAAGGAGGAAGTATAAGATCGAATTAAATGATCGAGTAAGTGGGAGAAAGGGTTAGTCTATCATATAGATAATGGATTCTCGATCGTTTAGTAACAAGGAGTAATCATCTAGAAAACTCGCTCGGTCGTTTAGTCTCTTGAAAGGACTATCGTATAGCTTTCTTTCACTCAATCGATTAGTATGTGATAATGATGCGATCCTCAAAAAATGAAAACTTTTTTCATTTTATTCTTCAGTTTTTAAAATTGAAAATAACCTTCCACTTGCATAGTTAGAGGAGAAACCAATCACAATTATTTCGTAATTACTTTTATTATAAATAAATATAATAACTAATTTATTATATTATATTTATGACCTATAGTTTTAATATCACATCATATGTAATATATAAACCATAGTTCTTTTTTCCTTTATTTAATATAAATCATATTTATATCAATTCCTCCAATTAATGTATCTAATACAACAAATCAATTATATCACATATAATTAAACTAATTTAATTATATCATATATAATAAAATTCTCTCTTGTTAATTTGAACACTTCAAACTAACCCAAAAATTGATTCTCAACTTGAATCGATTGAGCTACTAAGGGGACCTTATGGACTTGTAGCTTGAAGCTCAAACGGTACGTGAATAACTATTTAAACTCTTTAATAAAGATATCCATCATCCGTTAACTGTCGGGCAGTCTACTAAAGACAGACAACTGCACTCTTCTCACTACATATATATTTCTATATCCATTGGATATAACTAATCAACAGCATGATAACCCTTCATAGATCGCTCTTAAGTACAGTTGGGCCAATTTACCATTTTTCCGCTGTAGTTACATTTAACTCCTTAAGTACCATTGATTCCTCTAATGAACAATACATCATAGTCCTACTATGAGTGAACCTCTCAGACCATGATAAAGTGTGTGGCGCCACATTGTTCAAGCCCCGGAATCAGCCCTTAAGAGAACAATCTATCTACTTACCTTTACTTCAGGGAAGGAGTAAATTTCATCTTATGTAGCTGAGTTCGTAGGTCCACCATCAGACGAATCCCCAAAGTGGTAGGTTTGAGTTGGCGATTTGGCCACTCGCACCCATGCAAATCAAAGGACCGCCCTCATAGATAAGACTTCCCAACTCACTCAGAATTAAGGTCATTTACCTATGGTCATTCTAGTGAAATGAAATTCTCTGTCATGAACGGCCTTATATCACGAGACTAAACATTTTTCATGGTCGAGTCTTATACAAACTCTTCCACATAGGATACCTCCGCTCGCATGTCCGCACGTGAATGATCAGAATTAGACCATCTGTAGCACTTTACAACACTTGTAACATCTACAAAGCGGGTCGTATCCGTAGTGTCACCAGGATAAGGTTTCCCTCCTTTATCCATATACTATAGACCATTTAGGTTATCACTTAAGGCATGGTCTACTTGTATGTCTCCACATACATGCTTAAGTTATAACAATAACCATGGATCTTATTTTATTGGTTTGTGGTTAATGCAATTAAAATATCTCATATTATTACATCATAGATGTTTGTTCATACATATGTTTACAAACTACATGACCCTATCCTAAAGCGAGTGGGTGTACAAGATAAGTACAAGTAAAAACAATAAAACAGTGCACTACGGTCGAGTACAAAATCTCCTACTTGCCCTAGTCCAGCCACGGACGGTCCCATAGACCCATGCTCTGTAGGTGACCCTTAAGAACTGTATCTGTGAGAATCTTCATAAACTAGTCAGCAATGTTGTGCTCCGAAGTTATCTTCGTGACAACGTCCCCTCGATGCACTATCTCGCAGATGAGATGATACTTCCACTCTATATGTTTGTCGCGCTTGTGACTCTTAGGCTCCCTAGAGTTGGCCACAACACCACTATTATCACAATAAAGGGTGATGGGCCTAGACATTTCTAGAACAACTTCCAGATCAGTCAAAAACTTCTTGAGAAGCCAAACAACCTCCTTAACAGCTTCACAAGCCGCTACATACTCGGCCTCCATAGTGAAGTCAGCGATGAACCCCTTTTTAGTGCTTCGCCATACTACAGCTTCTCCGTTAAGAGTGAACATTGATCCTGATGTGGACTTCTGAGAATCCCTATCAGTCTGAAAATCAAAGTTCGTGTATCATTAAGAAAGGGTTCAATTGTCGAGACATTAAACAAGCTAGAAAGCCATATCTTGTTGCATGATTGTTTTGGGAAAGATTATATTAGGACCCACATGAACTTGGCCAGAAAAAGTCTAGACCTCAACCATGCGATCCTAATAATTGTAACTCAATCGATCAACAATGCATAGGCTAGAAAGATTTTGCAAACATGAAATCAACAAATCAATTTGTCACAAAAACTTATTGAATTCAATTAAAAATAAAACAAATCCCCCAAAGGGTTCACAACAATTGAATAAAATAAACTAGATGGCCTTCAAGAATTAAGGCATACAAACAATCCCAAGAAAATAATTTAGCCTCTAAAAGGCATATTCAGACTACAATGATCAACAAAGAAGTAAGAATTGAGGCTAACTATATCAATAATTTCTCAACAAATTGACTCAATCACTCAAAAACTGAACAAAAACTCTCAAATTTCCCTTTATTCGAGCTTAATCTCGAATGTGTAGTGGCTGCCTTCAAAGCTGACCCTCAGGGTCCTATTTATAAGATCCTCACAGTGCCACGATGCTATGGTCAAGCTATTGTGTCAAATTCGTTTGTGACTTTGTGCATGCTTAATTTCTAAAGTTTAATTATTTTAATCATCTTGTTGAAGTTACCTCAACTAAAACCATTCAAGAGAATAGGATAGCTAGAAACGCATTAAGTCAGAACGCACAGTAGCTTTAGAGATAAAAATGAAGGAGTAATCTAACATGCTACGGAAGAAATCGGAATCAATAAGCACTTTAACTAAACTTAATTTGAGTTTTAAACATGCTACTCAAGTAAAGTTCATAAGAGGGTTTCTACAGTGCAGTACCTTTGTACAATTCTCCAGGAATACAGCTGGATCTCCCCTAATCCGAGTTCGAAACTTCAAGTAGACTGATGCGTTGTGAATATGATGAAATAATGGTGTATATTATGATGTTGGTTTATGCATTGTACATGTAAGTTTTCCTAGCAAAATCCAAGTATAAATCCTACAAGGTTTCCTGGTAAGCCCAAGGTCGAACACATGGACTACTGAGACAATATGCGGCGGTAATTTTAGATTCCTTTGCAGTAACAAATAAAACAGTAAGTTGGTTGGTATGTTTGTTTAAAGTATAAATCCTATGCGGCGGAATTGAGAAAAGAGTTAACAACAGCGAATGTTACAATGAGTATGTGGGGAAGAGGTTGAGAAGGGATTTAGTTGACACTTCCTAAGATTACGTTCAAGTTATGCGATCATGCTACCTTTCACAATCGCTCTTTTGGAAGCTTCTCTTAGCGATTGTGCGGCACTTGTTCCCCCTCACGAACAAGTCAGCCAACTCGAATACGGACTGCCGGTGGCACACCGAGTGCCTCTCGCAACCTCCACCCCCGTTTTAGGAACAACGGTTTTTGAAAACGGGTTTGGAGAAAAGGTTTTCGTAAGAAGTTTTTGTGAGTGTGAATAAAGAAAGAAAGATTGTAGTAGACTAGAAAGCAATAAGCAACAACAACAGCTTTATAGAGTACTACTCCGGGTATGAGGAAGTGATGGTTAGTCTTATCCCCATATAGTGCATTCTGAACAAAAAGCCAACTGGCTCCCTTGCATATGCAAAAGGGCGAGTGGTCACTTACAATGAAAATGTAAAGAAAGCAAGCTAACTAAGCTAATACAATACAAGATATGAAAGTATGCTAGAAGGGGGTTGGATCGGGCATGCGGCCATGGGCAATAGGCCCTGGACAAGCATGACCGTGACATTCTTCCCCACTTAATTGGTTGATGTCCCCGTCAATTGACCTTGTTCAAAATCTGCGATGGCTGGAGCTGCATTCTTCAAATCTTCGGTCCGCTCCCAACTGATCTCTTTGTCCGGGAGATCCTTCCATTTCACTAAGAACTCTGTCAGTTCTCGTCTGGGTCTTCCAATACGGCGCGTACGTTTATTCAAGATTTGTGCAACTTCTTTCTCAGCGGAGTTCTTCATCGTGACTGGTGGGCGCCTTAGCATGTTTCGTTGTTCTTCCTCGGGATCGGGATGATAGGGCTTCATGATACTCACATGGATGATAGGATGAATCTTCATCCATGAGGGTAACTAAACCTTATATGAGGTTCTCCCGACTTCTCAATTACCTCCACTGGACCTTCATATTTCCTTACTAGCCGTTGGTCTCTCTGGCCTCGGAAATGAAACTGTTTCGATCGTAGCTTGATCAGGACCTTGTCCCCGGCTTGAAACTCGAGGGCCCTCCGCTTCTTATCAACCCACTTCTTTATCCTTCTTGATGCTTTTTCTAGGTAGGCACGAGCTATCTCAGAGGTTTTGCTCCACTCTTTAGTGAAGTTATGTGCCTGAGGACTTTTGCCTGCATAAGGGTGGTCCACCAAGTGTGGCATGAGTGGCTGTCTACCGCACACCACTTCGAAGGGTGTTTTTCCGGTCGCAGAACTCTGCTGGCTATTGAAGCTGAATTGAGCCACATCTAACAACTAGACCCAGTTCTTCTGCCTAGTGTCGATAAAGTGACGCAGATATTCCTCGAGCATACTATTGAAGCATTTCGTCTGGCCGTCAGTTTGGGGATGATAGCTAGAGGAGATATTCAGTGTTGACCCCAATATTTTGAACAATTCTGTCCAGAATGTCCCAGTGAATCTTCTGTCCCGATCGTTAACAATGTTCGCGGAGACGCCCCATAATTTCACGATGTGTTTGAAGAACAGCTGGGCAGTCATCACGGCTGTGCACATTTTCGGCGTCGGGATGAACGTGGCATATTTTGAGAACCGGTCGATGATAACAAGGATCGATTCGAACTCTCCCACCTTGGGCAAATGGGTGATGAAGTCGAGAGACACGCTCTCCCATGGTCTAGAGGGCATAGGTAGGGGTTCCAGCAGACCCGCTAATTTCGCCCTTTCTACCTTGTCTTGTTGGCAGACAAGGCAAGTATTGGTAAATTGCATGACATCGTCTCGAAGGCTTGGCCAATAGTAGCCTTGTTTTAGAAGGGCATAAGTCCTCTGCCAACCATTATGTCCTGCCCACGGTGTGTCGTGACACTCTTTCATCAGCGACCTTCGTAACTCCCTGGATCTGGGGATGTAAAGGTGATTGCCCTTGGTGTATAGTAGATCGTCTTCCACCTAAAACTGGCGTGTCTTCCCTTCTTTGGCCAACTGTATGATGGCCTGCACCGCTGTGTCGTTTGTCAAGTGAGTTTTGATAGTTTCTCATACTGTTGCACTCAACGTACTTGCTTGTAGGCGGGCGAACATGCACAGGGCCGCATGTTCGCTCTTTCGGCTAAGAGCATCGGCCGCTTGGTTACTTTTCCCCAGTCTATGTTCGAATTGGAATTTGAACTCCGCTAGACACTCCTGCCACCGTGCTTGTTTCGATGACAAATTCGGTTGGTTGAAGAAGTGTCAAATGGTGTTGTTGTTGGTCTTGACCACGAACTTGGCCCCCAAGAGATACTGTCTCCAGGCTCTCAAGCAGTGAACTACTGCTAACATCTCTTTCTCGGAGGCGGCTTACCTCTGTTCGGCATCATTTAGTTTCCTACTCTCATACGCGATGGGGTGTCCGTCTTGGAGGAGGACACCACCCAATGCGAAGTCAGAAGCATCAGTCTCTACTTCAAATGGCTTGGTCACGTCGGCAATTCCGAGGACCGCACCCCTCAATCATCACTTTCTTCAAGCCCTCAAAGGCAGCTTGACATTCAAGAGTCTAGCTCCATTGGCTATCTTTCTTCAACAGTTCGGTTAATGGCCCTGTTCTTCTCAAGAATCCTTCTACGAACCGCCTATAGTAGTTGCCTAGTCCGAGGAAGGATCATAATTCGGTCATGGATGATGGTACCCTTCAGTCTCTAATCGCGGCCACCTTTCCCTCTTCCATACCAATCCGACCACACTCAATCACGTGGCCGAGGAAATTTATGCGCTCTTGGGCAAAGGAGCACTTCTCTCTCTTTACATACAACTGATTTTTCCTCAGCTTTTCGAAGACTAGTTAGAGGTGATGTCGATGGTCCTTCAGCGAGGCACTATAGACCACAATGTCATCGAGATACACTACGACGAATTTTTCGAGGTATTCGTGAAAGACTTGGTTCATTAAGGTACAGAAAGTTGCTGAAGCATTGGTGAGGCCAAAGGGAATCACGAGGAATTCGAAGGCTCCATATCTCGTGACACAGGTCGTCTTAGGTTCGTCTCCTTCAGCAATTCGAACCTGGTAATATCTCGACCGTAGGTCCAGCTTCGAGAAATACTTAGCGCCGTGAAGCCGATCAAATAAGTTAGTAATGATAGGAAGGGGATATTTGTTGCGGACTGTGAGCTTGTTCAAGGCCCGATAGTCGATGCACAACCGGAGGCTCCCATCCTTCTTCTTCTGAAACAGTACTGGGCTCCATAAGGGGCCTTTACCGGTCTGATAAATCCTGCATCTAGCAATTCGTCTAACTGTTTTCGGAGTTCAGCCAATTTTGGCGGGGCCATCCGATATGCATTCTTGGCAGGCGGCTTTGCCCTTGGTAACAACTCAATCTCATGGTCAATCCCCCTTCGTGGGGGTAAGGACTTGGGCAAGCTTTTAGGCATGACATCCCGATACTCTTCCAAGAGAAATAAAACGTCTTGGGGGATCTCCTCTTCAGTGGATTCAACTGATTCTATCGGGATGGCCATGAACGTGGGTTCACTGTGGGCCAGGCCTCTCTTCAATTGGAGGGCTGAGATCATTCTCACCCCATTTGGCTGCTTGATACTGGTTTGAACTATGGTGGGTGTAGATCCAATAATTACTAGAAATTTGGCGAGGGGCATTGGTATGACTTTATCTTCAAGTAGGAACTCCATCCCCAATACCACGTCGAAATCATCCATCTTGACAATCACGAAGTCAACGAGGCCCTTCCAGTTTCCGAACTTCACCAGAGTTCTCTTCGCTATCCCCGTAATCGGTAGGGCTGCAAAATTCACAGCTTTCATCTTCCCTGCATCTCTTTCCCAGGTCAAGTTCAAGTGGCGGGCTTCCGTTTCAGCCATGAAGTTATGGGTGGCCCCAGAGTCGACCATAGTGTTCTTGGCCGATCTTTGGTTGACCCAAGCGTCCACATTCATGAGTCCTTTCTCTAGTGGCTCTGTTGCCTTTCCCATTTTCTTCTGGAGCGCAGATAAGAATTTCAATGCCCCCATCCTGGGATTCTCAATTTCTGCAACTGGCTCGATTACCGTCTCCTCTAGTTCAGCCTTGTCTTCAGAGGCACAGGCTAATGTGGCTTGAAAAGCATTGAACATGGTTCGATTTGGACATTCACTCGCCCTGTGTGGCCCTCTACATATGAAACAAGACAGGGGGCGATTGTAATTGTTATGTTGTGTGGCAGCCCCCGCCAGTTGTTTCCTAATCTCGGTTGGGATGATTTACGGTCCCCCTTGTGTTCTTGTCTCCTCCCCTAGGTCTGGGAGGACTGGAACGACTGTTTCTGTTTCCCCCATTTGAGGAAGTTGACTGCTTCCTCACATGTTACGAGTCAGTGCTAAGGTCGTATAGCCGTTCAGCTGTCGCATAGGCAGAGGGGAGATCCTGTACTCTTTATTCATATAGTTTTGATTTCGCCCACGGTTTTAGCCCTTCAACAAAGCAAAAGACCTTGTCTTTTTTAGACATATCTCGTATGTCCAACATGAGTCTTGCAAACTGTTTTACGTAGTCCCTGATGTTACCCGTTTGCTTCAGCTCTCGGAGTTTTCGTTGAGCCAAGATCTCGACATTTTCAGGGAAGAACTGCGAGCGAAGTTCTTGTTTCAATCTGTCCCAAGTATCAATAGTGCATCGTCCTTCCTGTATGTCTATAAATCGTGATCTCCACCACAGTTTTGCATCTTCAGCCAGATGCATCGTTGCTAGTGTGACTTTCGACTCTTCAGTCACTGTGTTCGTCGCCTTGAAGTATTGCTCAAGATCGAAGATAAAATTTTCCAGGGCTTTTGCTTCTCGCACCCCACAAAAGGGTTTCGGTTCTAAGATTTTTATTCGGCTTACTGCCATTGCTCCCCCAAATGGGGTTTGGTTCCCTACCGCTCAGATGGTGAGATTCACCCTAGCACTCACATCCGCTATCTCGGCTCTGACGACGTCAAGGGCCGACTGAAAGTCTTCAGACAAATCGGTTACCATCTGAAGTATTGCTTTTTGGGAGCCGTCCAACTCTTCGACACGCTCCTCTATGTGGGCAACAGAGCCCAATGAGCTATCGCCACGTTCAAAGCTGTCGGACCGTGCTGTTTTAGTCTCGAGGGTCTCTACCCTCATCATCAATTCTCTGACGGGTAATCTGTCTAGGCGGCCCACTACCGCATCAATTGCATCGGCTTTCTCAGCAACTTCTTATAGCCGAGTCTCTAGGAAACGAACACTATCCGGGACCTCTCTCAGGTATAGCATTTGCTCTTCCATCTCTACCAACCTATCCACATGGGACTTGTTCAGGTTTTTCGTTGCCGACATGATCACTGATCTTCCCTCTGTGAGCCGACTTGGCTCTACCAACTGTCACAATCGCTCTTTCGGAAGCTTCTCTTAGCGATTGTGTGACACTTGTTCCCGCTCACGAACAAGTCAGCCAACTCGAATACGAACTGCCGGTGGCACACCGAGTGCCTCTCGCAACCTCCACCCCTATTTTAGGGAAAATGGTTTTAGAAAACGGGTTTGGAGAAAGGGTTTTCGTAAGAAGTTTTTGTGAGTGTGAATAAAGAAAGAAAGATTGTAGTAGACTAGAAAGCAATAAGCAACAACAACAGCTTTATAGAGTACTACTTCGGGTATGAGGAAGTGATGGTTAGTCTTATCCCCATATAGTGCATTCTGAACAAATAGCCAACTGGCTCCCTTGCATATGCAAAAGGGTGAGTGGTCCCTTACAATGAAAATGTAAAGAAAGCAAGCTAACTAAGCTAATACAATACAAGATATGAAAGTATGCTAGAAGGGGGTTGGATCGGGCATGCGGCCATGGGCAACAGGCCCTGGACAAGCATGACCATGACACTACCCACATACAACAACGTGTCATCTCTCAATGCAAATGCAATAGTTCCTAATTTTAGGACGCATGCGATGTATACGATAATGTTTATAGGACTTATGTCTAAGTCTCTATTCTTGTCTATGCAATGATGAATGACACACCCATACCCAAGGCGACCGCATACTATCATATCCTATTTCTAGGGTGCATGCGATGCATGATAGCAAACAAAACTTATCTCTAAGTTTCTATTTCTTGCTTATGCAATTCTAATATGATTTTCTCAAGCCTAGATTCTAACCTAACTCTCTCAAGTCTATGTTCTTTCTTTTGACTACTCTCTCAAGTATCTCTAAATGGTGATGGACGCATACATAAGACAAGATGATCGTATAAAATGAAGATCTTAGATTGTGCTAGCTAAGTGCTTCTCAACCCATTCGGAAGTTTAGTTACTCATGCAGAATGTAAAATGAGTGAATAGATGCAGAGATACAAATTCCATTTTATAAATGAAATTAGAATACAGAATGACAATGGTAAGTAAGTATAGGGAGCATGGTAGCAATGTCTTGCTTCCAGAGGCTTTTACACTCTAGTTTACCCTACTTTACCCAAAAGAATGTTCTTGCTTTTCCAAGAGTTGGCCCTCTCTTCGTTCTCAATGCTTCCCAGCACTCTCTCGAGCTGACCAGGAACGATCTTTCGGTGTCTTCTCTCTTCGCTCGCCTCCACCTCTAAGTATATGAATTACAGACTATGGCTATCTATTATCTCTATGTATATGGCGGATGGAAACTCCAAAATTCTGAACTGTTGAACTCCTTTAACGAAGGTGGCCTTTGGTATTTATAGAGCTTCAAGGTGAAGAGCTTTTCTCTCAAATGATTGCATTGATGGGATGTCATTAAATCTCTGTCTGATGCGCCAATTAATTGTCATCGAAAAGTGTGTCATTAACGACTTGTCAACTAAATTTGGATTCGACCGTCATCAGCTTTCTGTCCCATCATGATTTATTAAGCTTTCACCTTGATGCGTCGTCTCTATGCGGCTACTGTCTTGAGCAGATCTCCGCGAATGCATATAATCGCATAGCTTCGTGGTCGCAATCTTCTAATGCGCTCGGACTCTGAATTCCTTGGATCCTAATTCTTCCTTGCGCCAATGCATTTTCCTGCACAAAATATGTAAATTAGCTACTATAATACGATGGGGCACATGCGATCGCAATGTTCTCAACTTAATGCCTTTGGACACGATTTTACATATTTTTACCATCGCAATCCTCCATTGTTTTATATCTTTGCATTGTAATATCGTGCATTTCTACCCGTTATTACACCCCCAAATTTAAAACAATGCTTGTCCTCAAGCATAGACTAAAGAGTCTGCCACCTTTTCCTTACCTAGATTTCTCTAGAGAGTCTGCCGCCTTTTCCTTACCTAGATTTCTCAAGGTGCCTTATTCAAATCCTATGAACCAAAATCTTCTTAATTTCTATCCAGGTCTATTCTTAAAATATTTCTAAAATTTAGGGACTGCAAGTTTAACCTTCAAAAAGACTTTACTTGTTTTCCAGGACATCGCATGATTTATTTCACAAAAAAAACTTTTTCAACAGGGGTGTTTCCAAATGATTTTTTATCCTAGCATAGTTTAGATATTCTTTCTATAAACTTGCGCTGATCTAAGGGCCTAGCCTTCGTTTTGCCTTGCCCCACGGGTGTCATGCGAGCATCCAAGTACGAGCAAGGCGCTTTTTATCAGTCTAAATTTACGCCCATTTGGCAGTAGAGTTGCGATCATTTTATTTATGCATTGATCACGATTCCTTCCTTCACTTTGGCATGCCCCCACAGATTTCATGCGGACATCCAACTACGAGTAGGATCCGATCGCAACGTTTTGATTTTTTTTTTTTGATGTCTAAAAGTAGCAAGGTTGAAAATAAATACCACATCCCCAAATTTAAACGCAGCAATATCCTCATTGCTGAAAGACTGAAAGAATTCTTGCAATGGTCTTAGAAGGTTTCGTAAAAGTCAGTTTGAAAGAAAGTTGGTGGATCACTAACTTCTAGAAATATTTTGTGAATTGACTATCCTAAAATTAAGTTGATTATAGTGCATGCGATGAGAAATAGAGGCATGCGTTTCATCATTGAAATCATAATTGGCATAGAAAAAAGATGTGGTGACTTACTAAAGTAATCAATATTTAATGATTGTGCCGACTAAAGAGGATGCGATGATAAAATTATCAAAGTTAAAGGCAAGATGTGAGAGTGCAAAATTTGGAATAAACAAAGTCAAGGAAAGAGACAACCCCCAAATTTGCTCTGTCGTCCGCATCATTTTGTGATAACATCCTTCTTTGCGATGAACCGTTTTCTTCGATTGCGATAGTTGACTGAACTAGTCGTATTTTTTCAGTTATCGTGTAGCTCCCTCGCAATCGTTCACCACGATCGTTGCAAAAAAGATCGAGAGGGTAAAAAATATAAAAGACAGAGTTAACAAAAAATTTCCCTTTTTTTTTAAGAGAAATAAGGAGAAAAAGGATATAGAAATGATAACGGATATAAAAAGGTAGATTTGAGTTCATGAACTGAAGATTTCAAAGGATACTTAAAAAATATTGCGTCCCTGATGAATTTGAATTGCATAACAACGTAGGGACTACTTATTCCTTTCAATCTGGGCTTTTTAAGTCCAAGGCAGTTTTCTCTTCTTTTCTCGATCTTCTAGGATCTTGATTGCCTCATTCCAGAGCTTTTTCCCATTAACGTTCATCATGATTTCTCCCTTATGCACATCAATTTGAGCACAACCGGTTGATAGGAATGGTCGTCCCAATATGATGGGCGCATCTTCGTCCGCTTTATGATCAAGAATTATGAAGTCTGCCGGTAAAATGAATTTGTCAATTGAGACCACGACATCCTTCAACTCTCCCTCGGGGTGTACTCGGGATCTGTCCGTAAGCAGGAGAGTCTTCATCATGGGTGTTAGTTTTCCCACATTCAATCGTTTGAAAATTGATAGCTGCATTACAATTTATACTCGCCCCAACATCTTATAGTGCTTGACCAATGTAGACCCTTCCAATTGAGCAGGGTATCGTAAAGCTTCTTGGGTCGCACATTTTTTGCGGGATCATAGTATTTAACCTTTGCATTACTGCCACTGTAGCGATCTTTTCTTCATGATACTGTTTCTTTTTCAATTTTTGCCGGAACGGTGGCAGCTGTACTTCTTCTGTTTCATGTTCTAGAGGCTTGAAGGTGGACGCAACTTATGGGTTCATCTTCTCGGGCTCTTCTGAATCATATGTCAACGGGTTCTTGGTTTTTACCGCATTCGGGTTGGTCCTGGTGGGTTCTCCCCCTTCTTCTGCTGTCGTTTTTCCGCTCAACAAGGAGATTGCTAGGTATTGTTCCTCTCCTGCACTCCAGAATTGCGAGGGATCTCAGTTGAGCTCGGCAACGCTCCTTGCGGTCTACTTTTGAGCTTGCCCACAATCTGTCCTAGTTGGATTTCGAGATTGCAGATTGAAGTCACCTGATTCTGGAGCATCGTCTCGTTCTTTTCTATGTACTGCGTTAATAGGCTTTCCAGGGAAGAAGATGGCGGTGCTTGTGAGCTACTGGCTTGATTTTGCATTTGACCATTCATTCGTGGGAAAAATCTTGGCGGCCCTTCCTTTGCGCCATAGGTTGATAGCTTTTTTGTTGATTTTTCCATGCGAAATTGGGGTGGTTTCTCCACCCGGGGTTCTACGTATTAGAGAAAGGGTTATTCTTTATGAAGCATATTGATTGCGAATTCCTTGGGCATTCTTTAATCGGATGTGCTTCCCCACAGGTGACACAACTCGTGTTCGTTTGAGCGATTGTATTGGCCTGCCCTTTATGTGTTCTCATGCTATTGATTGTGATGCCTTGTATTAGATTCATCATCGCATTCATTTGGTTTTATAGGGATGCGATGGCCCCATTACTTGTATCACTATCTTTAATTCTCAGTCGTTGATCGCGTTCTCTCTAATCTTCGTGATTCTTTTAAATGCGATCAAGTATATTTTTTGCCTCGTCATATGTCTTTTCGAGCAGACCACCAGCTGCTGCCGCATTGGCAGCCGTCTGCGATGCAGGGTTCAATCCGTTATAGAAAATTTCCATTTAGAGAAAATCGGTAAGCCATTGTGCGGACAATCTCGCACCAGTATTTTAGACCTCGCCCAGGCGTCACTGAGCGATTCGTCGATATCTTGTTCAAAATTAGTAATCAGCTTCCTTCTTTTTGCATTTTCTGTCGGGGGGAAGTACTTCATGAACTTTTCAACTACCTGTTCCCACGATGTAATCTCCCCTAGTTCGAGAGAATAAGCCCATTTTCGTGCTTGGTCACACAACAAAAATGGGAACAGCATTAGTCGAACCTCATTAGCAGAGATGTTTGGGAATACAAACATATTGCAGATTTCAATAAAACTCCAGAGGTGGGCGTGCAGAACCTCACAACGGCTACCGCCAAACTGTCTGGCAGTTTCAATCATTTGCAGCATCACCGGCTTCATCTCGAACCTTGATCATCCAAGGCTGGCCTCATGATTCCTGGTAAGAAATCGTAAAGGTTGGCCGATGCATAGTCTCGAATGGGCCTATTGTGATCGTTCACCAAGAGAATGGGGTTCGCCATGATATTATTTGTGTTCTGTGCTCTGTCTTCCAGTTGCTTCGCCATGTTGGGATTTCTCTCTTGTTGTTGATGTTGGCGGTTGTTTCTTCTTCTTCTTCTAAACGTTCTTTCAATCTCTGGGTTGTAATCGGGCTCAGGAACTTGTCCTTCGCTCATACGGCGCCCGCTTCTTCCCTTACCAAAGGAGAGGCAGTGCACATAGATGGAAAGCTGCAAAGAAAATCAAAAAGTTACCGTTACCACAATATGTGCTGCCGTATCCCCGGCAACGGCGCCAAAAACTTGATGCGTTGTGAATATGATGAAATAATGGTGTATATTGCGATGTTGGTGTATGCATTGTACAAGCAAGTTTTCCTAGCAAAATCCAAGTATAAATCCTACTAGGTTGCCTGGTAAGCCCAAGGTCGAACACATGGACTATTGAGACAATATGCGGCAGTAATTTTAGATTCCTTTGCAGGACACAAACAAAACAATAAGTTGGTTGGTATGTTTGTTTAAAGTATAAATCCTATGTGGCGGAATTAAGAAAAGATTTAACAACAACGAAAGTTTCAATGAATATGTGGGGAATGAGTTCAGAAGGGATTTAGCTGACACTTCCTAAGATTGCGTTCAAGTTATGCGATCATGCTATCCACATACTACAGAATGTCATCTCCCAATGCAAATGCTATAGTTCTTAATTTTAGGACACATGCGATGTATACGATAATGTCTATAGGACTTATGTCTAAGCCCTTATTCTTGTCTATGCGACGATGAATGACACACACATACCCAAGGTGACTGCATACTATCATATCCTATTTCTAAGGTGTATGCGATGCATGATAGCAAACAGAACTTATCTCTAAGTTTCTATTTCTTGCTTATGCGATTCTAATATGACTTTCTCAAGCCTAGATTCTAACCTAACTCTCTCAAGTCAAGGTTCTTTCTTTAGACTACTCTCTCAAGTGTCTCTAAAGGGTGATGGACACATGCATAAGACAAGATGATGGCATAAAATGAAGATCTTAGGTCGTGCTAGCAAAGTGCTTCTTTACCCATTCGGAAGTTTAGTTACTCATGCAGAATGTAAACAGAGTGAACAGATGTAGAAATGCAAATTCCGTTTTATTAATGAACTCAGAATATAGAATGACAATGGTAAGTAAGTATAGAGAGCCTGGTAGCAATGTCTTGCTTCCCGAGGCTTTTACACTGTTGTTTACTCTACTCTGCCTAAAAGAATGTTCTTACTTTCGCAAGAGTTGGCCCTCTCTCCGTTCTCAACGTTTCCCAGCACTCTCTCGAGCTGACAAGGAACGATTTTTCGGTGTTTTCTCTCTTCGCTCGCCTCCACCTCTAAGTATATGAATTACAGACTATGGCTATCTATTCTCTCTATGTATATGGTGGATGGAAACTCCAAAATTCTGAACTGTTGAACTCCTTTAACGAAGGTGGCTTTTGGTATTTATAGAGCTTTAGGGTGAAGAGCTTTTCTCTCAAATAATTGCACTGATGGGATGTCATTAAATCTCTATCTGATGCGCCGATTAATTGTTATCGAAAAGCTGAGTGTACTTGCTACAGTATGTCGTTAATGGCTTGTCAACTAAATTCGGATTCGACCGTCACCAGCTTTCTGTCCCATCATGATTTATTAAGCTTTCACCTTGATGCACCGTCTCTACCACCTTCTTGAGCAGATCTCCACAAACGCATACAATCGCGTAGCTTTGCGGTCGCAATCTTCTAATGCGCTTGGACTTTGAATTCCTTGGATCACAATTCTGCCTTGCACCAAGGCATTTTCCTACACAAAATACGTAAATTAGCTGCTTTAATGCGATGGGCACATGCGATCGCAATGTTCTAAAGCCTTTAGAACGATTTTACATATTTTTACCATCCCAATCCTCCATTGTTTTATATCCTTGCGTTGTAATATCGTGCATTTCTGTCTGTTATCATAGACCACCACCAAGGTCTTCTCTACTAAACTCAAAAAGGAATGTGTGGTGGAAATACTTAAATTGAGCTCAATTTTGCATGAACTTAGCTGGGTTGAAGTTCCAATGATATAAATGGACACAAAAATTGAGCTCGAGTGTTGTTGTTTAAGGGTCGAGGATCGAGTCTTATTCGATTGGGTTCGAGGATCTGAAAGTTCGTGATTACATTGGTTGTTCATTGCGTTCATGATCGTTTAGACTTTGCTGGGATGCCTGACCAATGTAGATCGAGGAAATACGTGAAGAATATTTTTTCAAAGGTACGTCACTCGATTCCCTTTGTATTTAAATAAAGAAAGCATGCTGTAATTTTCTCTATAATGCATAAATATGGTTGTTTGTTTGTAAATGCTTTATTCTTTCACAATGGGCTTGGAAAGATCTTTCTTCTGCTCAATGTTTCTATTGAATAAGAGTTCCTTCACAGACAACCCACCTCCGCCTGGTAAGTCCAACAAAGACGCTGAGAAAAATGAGGGTAAATCCGAGGCACGCCCGTCTACCCCTAAGGCAAGTACTCTTCCTTCACCTTTTATTGGACCTTATATTCCTAAACCTTCGTTTCCTAGTAGGCTGGCAAGACGAAAACAAGAACATAGGGATGAGGAGTTGATCGAGATGTTTAAAAAGGTTCAGATAAACATTCTCCTCGTGAACGCAATCCAGCAGATTCCCAGGTATGCTAAATTTCACAACGAACTCTACACCGACAAGAGGATAGGTAAGGATAAGGAACGGGTTGTGGTAAGTAAGAATGTATCAGATCTATTTAAACAAAATATGCCTAGAAAATGGCGAGACCCAGGTGTGTTCACTTTACCCTACATTATTGGTAATAGAGTCATTCATCGTGCTATGCTTGATCTAGGAGCCTTTACTAATGTCATGCCTTATCATGTGTATGAGAATCTCAATTTTAATGATTTGCCAAAAACTACTGTGTGCATCTAATTAGCTGATAGAACATGTATGATACCATGAAATTTTCTGAGGAATATCTGTCGCTATGTATGATTGAGGCTCATGACTTATTAGATGATATTATATTTCTTGATGGTAGTGATGACTATTACATATTGATTACTCCATGTATTGATTTGGATTTACATGACTCGCATGATTTATCTCTTTCTGTTGTTGATGTTAGCAACCGAAGAAACCTTCTTCTAATTTTGATATTGTTGGTTTGCATGTACAAGGGACTGAACTGAAGGCTCTCCTTAGTCATTTAAAATATGTGTACCTAGGTAAAGGGAACACCCTTCCAGTTATAGTCTCCAGGGAGTTGACACCTACCCAAGAGGAATCCTTAGTCGAGACTCTGAAGACCTGGAAGGAGGCCATTGGGTGGACTCTTGATGATCTCAAGGGAGCGAGCCCTTCTGTTTGCATGCATATAATAACTTTAGGGGAAGGAGCCAAGCCCACAGTTCAACCCCTCAGAAGGCTCAACCCATCGATGAAAGACATCGTTCTCAAGGAAATTATCAAGCTTAATGAGCCGGTATTATTTACCCAATTCCTAATTATAAGTGGGTAAGTTCTATTCACGTAGTTCCAAGAAAGACCAGCATGACAATCGTGGAGAATGACAAGGGTGAGATGGTGCCGATGCGCGTACAGAACGGGTGGACAATGTTCATCGATTTTCAAAAGCTCAATGAGGTAACTAAAAAATACCACTTTCCTATCCCTTTTCTCGATCAAATAGGGGAACGACTTGCCGAAAAACCGTTCTTTTGTTTTCTTGTTGGGTTCTCTGGATTCTACCAAATCTCAATCGCCCAAGAAAACCATGAAAAGACTACCTTCACTTGTTTTTATGGGACTTACAACTTCAAGAGGATGCCACTTGGGCTTTGCAATGCCCCAGGTATGTTCCAAAAGTGTATGATGAGTATTTTTTCTGATTTCATGGGATGGTGCATAGAGGTATTCATGGATGATTTTATAGTTTATGGAGAATCTTTCGATGATTGTTTGCATAATCTTGGTCTAGTATTAAAACATTGCACTGAGACAAATCTTGTGTTGAATTATGAAAAGTATCACTTTATGGCTTCTCACGGGATTGTTTTAGGACATTTAGTTTCTGTGTGTTATTGCTAACCTAATATTGTTTTAGGACATTGAGGTAGACAAGGCTAAAACAGATGTTATTGCTAACCTCTCCTATCCTACGTGTGTTATGGATATTCATTCTTTTTTTGGTAGCGCAGGTTTTTACAAGTGTTTCGTCAAGGATTTTTCAAAGTTGGCATTACAACTATCATGAAGGATGTTCCTTTTAATTTTGACTAGAAATGTCAGGATGCGTTTGACATTTTGAAAGAAAAGTTGACCACCACCCCAATTCTGCAACCTCCACGATGGGACATAACGTTCGAGATCATGTGTGATGCTAGTAATCTAGCAGTGGGAGCAGTCCTAGGATAGCGGGTCGACAAGAAAAGTCACGTTATATGCTTTGCATTAAGGACCCTAAATCCTACCCAGATAAACTACACCACGACTGAGAAGGAATTGATGGCTATTGTTTTTGCTTTAGATAAATTTCGTTCTTACATTCTTGGCTTTCCTGTTACTATTTTTACTGATCATTCTACTTTAGGTACCTTATGACCAAGAAGAAGTCGAAGCCCCGTCTTGTGCATTGGATGTTTCTCCTTCAAGAATTCAACATGACTATCAAGGATATGAAGGGAGTAGAAAACTTAGTGGCAGACCACTTAAGAAAGATTGTGAAGATGCCTTTAAGAGAGGTTTTCGTTGACAAGTTCCTATTCCATATTACCATGCCCATGCCATGATGCTAACATTGTAAATTTCCTGGTTAATGGTAAGTTCCTCTATGATATGTCTAGTTCCAGGATGGCCAAACTGAGGAGTGATTCAAAATATTTTGTTTGGGACCCGCCAAACCTTTGGAAGATTTTTTCTGACCAAATGATTAAAAGGTGTGTCCCGGACTGAGGAGTTTGAGTCTGTACTTTCATTCTATCATGAGATGGCTTGTGGGGGGCATTTTAGGCCTAGGAGGACTACTAGGAATGTTTTGGATAGTGGGTTGATCTGGAATTCTCTGTTTGCTAACTGTTTTGCATTTTGTAAATCCTATGAGAGATGTTAGAGCTTAGATTCTTTGTCTAGGAGAAACGAGATGCCACTTAATTCTATCCTTGTGTGTAAGATTTTTTATGTTTGGGGCATGGGTTTCAAGGAACCCTTTCTTCTTCATATGGTTACTTGTATATTCTTTTGGGAGTGGATTATGTGTCGAAGTGGGCTGAGGCTATTCCCACTATAACTAACAATGCTGCCATTGTTTTAGTATTCATAAGAGCAAACATCTTTTCCAGGTTTGGCAGACCTCGAGCCATAATTAGTGATCAAGGTACATACTTTTGCAATCGGACCATCGAGGCGCTCATGAGGAAGTATGGAGTTCACAATCGAGTTGTCACTTCATACCATCTTCAAACGAATGGCCAAGCAGAAATTTCTAACCGAGAGGTTAAGAGTATCCTGAAGAAAACTGTCAATCCAGTAAGGAAAGATTGGAGCACACACCTTGACGGTGCTCTTTGGGCTTATAGAACTGCTTTCAAAACTTCTATTGGAACAATGCCCTTCAAGCTTGTCTATGGCAAGGAGTGCCAAAACAAGTGAAAATGTTTTTCTTCAGGAATTGGGAGACTACCGCTGCATCGCTTGCGGTGCATGCCACTGCCTCTACCCACTTGGATACATAATCGACGGCTAATAAAATATAATGTTTACCATTCGAGGGAGGGAATGGTCCCATGAAATTAATACCCCATACGTCGAACAATTCAAGCTCCAAGATGGTGTTCATTGGCATTGCATGTTTCCATGAAATGTTACCTGTGCATTGGCACTGATAACACTTCATTATGTAGTCAGCTGCAACCTTAAACAATGTAGGTCAAAAGAATCCACTCTGTAAAACCTTGGCTGTAGTGCACTGTCCTCTAAAGTGCCCACCATATGGTGAGTCATGGCATTGCGATAATATGTGTTGTTGAGCAGCATTTGGTACGCATAGTCGCAAGATCTGGTCTGCATTCATGTTTGAGCTTTCTCTGTTGGTGGTAGTATAACTTTAGGAAATTATCCACAAACCAGATAGTTTATTATGTCATCATACCAAGGCAATTCTTCAATATGGAACAGCTGTTCATCCGGGAACACTACACTCACCTGTGATTCATTGCGGTCAACTTCAGGGTTTTCCAATCTGGACAAGTGATCCACAACTTGGTTCTCTGTCCCCTTCTGGTCAATTATTTCTATGTCAAATTCTTGAAGGAGGAGAACTCATCTGATCAACTTCGACTTTGCATCCTTCTTTGTCATTAAGTACTTTATTACCGAATGATCAGTAGGGATCAGTACCTTTGTCCCCAGTAGATATGCTCGAAATTTTTCCAATGCAAAAATTACCGCCAGAAGCTCTTTCTCTGTGGTGGTATAATTTTTTTGAGTAGGATTTGATGTTTTACTTGCATATGCGATAGGATGCAAGATTGTTTTTCTCTTCTGTGCCAAAGCTACTCCCATCGCATACTCGTTTGCATCGCACATTATTTCAAAAGGAAGTGTCCAGTCAGTTGCAATTAACACGGGTGCGGTAATCAGTGCATTCTTCAAAACTATGAATGCGTTGAGGCAATTGTCGTCAAAATTGAATTTTCTATTAGCCTCTAATAACGAATTCAGAGGTCGTGTTATTTTCGAAAAATCTTTGACAAAGCGTCTGTAGAATCCAACGTGCCCCAAGAAACTTCGTATAGCCTTCAAGCTTGTTGGAGGTGGAAGTTTTTCAATTGCTTCGATTTTTGCTTTATCCACCTCCAACCCGTCATGGGAAACCTTGTGCCCCAACACTATGCCCTCTTATACCATGAAATGGCATTTTTCCCAGTTAAGCACCATATTCATCTCTTTGCATCTCTTCAGTATCTTCTCCAAGTTGGCTAGACAGATTTCGTAAGTGTTCCCATAAACAGATAAGTCGTCCATAAAGATTTCGACAGAGTCCTTAAGATAGTCTAAAAAGATGGCCATCATGCACCTTTGGAATGTGCTTGGCGCATTTCAGAGGCCGAACGACATGCTTGGGCAGGTGAATGTGGTATTGTCTTGGTCTTCAGGAGCTATCATAATCTGGTTGTACCCAGCATAACCATCGAGAAAGCAGTAAAAATCATTTCCAGCTAGACGGTTTAGCATTTGATTAATAAACGGTAGGGGAAATGATCTTTCTTTGTGGCCGCATTCAGCTTGAGGTAGTCTATGCAAATGCGCCACCCAGTGACGGTCCTTTGTGGTATTAGTTCCTTGTTTTCATTCGGGACTACCGTTATACCACCCTTTTTGGTACACATTGCACGAGGCTGACCCACGTGCTATCTGCTATAGGATAAATGATGCCCATATCTAATCATTTAATGATCTCCTTTTTGACGACCTCTTTCATCGCAGGATTGAGTCTGCATTGTGATAACGGGCAGAAATGCATGTTATCGTAGTGCTATGTTCTTAAACAATGTTGGATTGCATTGATAAAACATGTTAAAATTGCTTCCATCAAGCATCAATTTCATAATATTGCGATTGCATGCATTTATCACATAGGAACAGTTGTTTTTGTGTTTTTATGCAGAATATGCATTGACGCAATGCAAGAATTGCGATCATAGGAAATTATTGGTCGAGCGCAGCATTACCGCAAGGTTTTGCGGTGATCATGTTTGCAAATATTCGGCCAAGAAGGATCGCTGCAACTCGATCAGCGCAACATGGTGGGCGCATCTAGGTGAAAGGCTAATTAATCGCGATGGGACAGAAAGTTGATGACAGTCAAATCCGAATTAAGTTGACAACCGATAACGATCACAAGTACATTTAGCTTTTCAGTGACCATTATTCGGCGCATCAGTCAGGAATTAAAGCCATCCCATCTGTACAATCATGAGAGAGAAGCTGCCTTTCACCATGGATGCTCTATAAATACCAAGGGCATCCTTCAGAAAAGGGGTTCACGAGTTCAGTCATTCTTTGTTCCACAAGTTCGCATGCCCTTGTTCATAGTTTTCTTCCATTTTAAGGCGGAGCAAGAGAAGAGTGGTGACTCCAGAGATCGCTCAAGGAAACTCGAGAGAGAACCTTAGGGCATAGAAGCAGAGAGCAGGCCGACTCTCGTGAGAGCGAGATTATCTTTTGAGCACGAGTAGAAAACGGTGTAAACGCCTGGGCAGCAAGAGATTGCCACCAGGCTCTTTATTCTATACTTGCATTGTTATTTTGTACTTCATCTTCATATTTATACAATGGAAGTTCTATTTCTAAATCTGTTCACTCTCTAAATATGCATGAGTAGCTAAACTAGTTGAATGGGTTGAGAAGAACTAAGCTAACATGACCTAGGAAGTTCATTGCTTGCGATTGTCTTGTTTTATGCTGTGCAAAACACCCCTTTAGAGCTACTCGAGAGAGAGTTTGAAGAAATAACCTAAGACTCGAGAGTGCTAGGTTAGGGTCTAGACTCGAAAGAGCAAGATTAAAACTGCATAAACAAGAGATAGGGACTTAGAGATAAGCTTTGTTTGTTGACCTGCTTCTCATGCATCCTAGAGATAGGAATGATATTATGTGGTCGTCTGATTTGTGTGTGTGTTATCCTATCATCGCATAAATAAGAATAGAGGCTTATGTGTAGGTCTTATAGCTTTTGCCGTTGCAAGTTTATGGCAACATGAGCTTGTAGCACATCATCTAAGCATCGTATCAAATTCCATGTTATCAAGTTTATGGCACCGTTTCCGGGGATCTGGTTAACGATTTATTGTTTGAGTAAGTTTGTGGTATTTTACAGGATAGATCTCGTTGTACTGGTTGTTTAACGCATAGAGCAGCTTGACAGTTTATGAGTACTGGTGCTGAATTAGAATTCAAAGTTGACCCTGAGATCGAGTGTACCTTTCGCGCATAGGCACATCAGAATCAAATAAGGCGAAAGAAAGCAGCGAGCATGGCAGATAATAATGATAATGTGGTACCTATAGTAAATCAAGGGGCTGTTCGGCCAGCGCAGGATCCTGTTTTCCTGGCTACTGATCGCAACATTCCCATGAGAAATTATGCGGCATCCAACCTATATGACTTTTCGCCTTGGATTTTGAGGCCTACTATTGAGGAGAACACAAGGTTCGAAATAAAGTCGGTCATGCTACAAATGATCCAAAATGTCAGGTAATTTGGGGGTCTGCAAGGTGAAGACCTGCATGTCCACCTGACCAGCTTTTTCAAAATGTGCGGCAACTTCTCGCTACCTGGCGTAACCCTGGAGAGCATTAGACTATATTTGTTCCCTTATACTTGAGGGACGAAGCCAAGAGGTGGGCTTACTCACTGGAGCCAAACGAGATTACTTCATGGGACCAACTGGTGGAGCGATTGATGAAGAAGTTCTTCCCACTGGCCGTCAACGCAAGGCGACGAAAGGATGTGATGAAATTCGAGCAAATGGAGAATGAGACCCTAAGCACCGTCTAGGTGTGATTTAGAAGATTAGTGAAAAACTGCCCGCATATCGGGATCCCCGATTGCGTTTTGATGGAGACCTTTTATAATGGCTTGAACAGATCAACGTAGGCTGTTGCTGACGCCACTGCGGCAGGAGGTTTTATGGATAAAACGTATACAGAGGCCAAGTTCATCCTTGACTGCATATCACGGAACATGGATGATTGGATTGATGATGGCTGGAGGCCGAGGTGCCGAAAGAAGGAAGAACGAAACTGCCATTGTCCCTGCGGAGACAATGACCACATTGGCCGCTCAGATGGCCGAGGTGATCTCCATCCTTCAATCGATGACAATTAATCAAGGAGCCATCTCTCAACAATCAACGTAACCTGCTGCACCGGCTCAAGTGGCCGCATTAAGTTGCGTTAATTGTGGAGGGGCTCACGGAGCAAAAATGTGCCCATCAAATCTTCAGCAACTATGAGCCATCCAAAACAACCCCTTCAGCAACACCTATAATCCTGGCTGGAGGATCCATCCTAACTTCGGTTGGGGAGGTAATCCTAACCAAGGGGGGCCAATCAACCATCAAAGTGGTAGTCGAGGGAATCCTCCTTTTCACCATAACCAAGGGCAACCAAGGTAATCGTATAACCAACAACCCTCATCTTCTAACACCTCTAGAAGCTCATTGGAGGTCCTGCTGAAACAATATATGGACAAAAATGATGCAGTAATACAGGCACAGACGTCTCCAATTAAAAATTGGAGATCCAAGGGGCCAGCTGGCATCCGAGCTGAGAAATAGAGCACTAGGAACGTTGCCCAGCAACTCAGAAGCCCCAGGATCTAATGGAAAGGAGCAATGTCCCTAGGACATTAGGCAGGCAAGTCTGACCGCCTGCTGAGATGTGGATTGTGCTCATCTAAAGAAATGCATCATTCGGTGCATATCTCACAACTATGTTTAAATGCTTTCTTTAAATTATGTATTATTAAATTCTTGAATTTTGTCTTTACTTCATTTAATTCGTTTCTTGACTTTATGAATTTGATTCTTTATTTATTTCCTTTGCATTTATTTTTGTACCGTCTTTAATTCTTTTGGCTTTTCTGTATTAATGCGTTAGTCTTTAAATGGTGACTGAATGAGAACTAAAGAGAAATTTATTGCCGCAAGTCATAGCAACTTGCGTTGATGAAAAAATTATTTAATAAAAATAAAATAATCAACACCCAGTATGCAAGGCGATAATGGACGCATCTTGAACCAATAAGATACACTTTGCATTCACCCAACTCGACTGTATTGAGCTGAGAGGTGTGTTGCATGCGTATATGTCCTTTTCCCGTCCTTAGCTAAATGCACTATGTTGAGGTATCCTCCAGAAATGTCTTTAGATAAGGGGTGTGTTGCGAGAATGCATGCGTTGTTGCCCATCCTCTATGAAGATGCATTTGCATTGGTGAGCACATTGCATTAATCTTTATCTTGCGTCCATTCGAATAAAATATTAAAGAAAATTCTTTTTGTGATTTCGGGAGTCCAATCGTTTCATATCCCAAGCAATGATGATTCTGTAGACGAAAGGACATTTTCCTGAAATCTCAAAAATGAGGGAAGTTCGAACGATGGGCCTTTTGAGCTTCTCGAGGCCTGTCGCCGCAAAAGTCGCATTGGGCCCACTACGGCCCAACATATAAATAGGACTATAACTACCCGATCCCCTAGGACTTAGGTTAGGCCGTTACTAAAATAAATGCATGCCTAGAATTTAAAACGACAGTTAGTTATGTTGAAATAAATGCTAATTAAACAAGAGAAGTTCAAAAGACATTTGTTAAATGCAATTGTTAAAACAATAATAGGATATTCACACAGTTTCACCGTTCAAAAACTCAACGTCGTATAAATCTATGACATACAGGCAATCCTTGATACCATGGCTCTACCACATACACATAATCCTCAACAACCTATTCTACAACATTCATGTATACCTTAACATCATAGTTCCACAACATACAAGTATTCCTCAACATCAGCAAATCAGATATCAACATATGAAAACACATACCATCATATACTAACGATCAAGTTCCTAGGTGTATCTTTAAATAAAACAGAAACCGTGCCAGAAAATACTTGATTCAGGTCATACTATCAGTCAGCATGCTAATATTTACCATAACATACACTTAACATGCTAGCATACAAATAAAACCTGACTCGTGAGTAGTTCCAGTGGTAAGATTACTTACCTTAATCGAAAATCCACAGATAAACTCAGACAACCAAACGATGACCGCGATTTGAAGAAATGAACCTAACATAGGAATACAACCATTAAGTTTCAGTCCAAATATAATTGCGACATCTTAGAGTCAAAACCACAATACCCGAAAGCTTACCCAAGGAACTCGATTAAAAACCAATCCAAATCTCCTACCAACAGATTTTAATTCCCAATGGACGACAACTCAGAACCCTAGAGATACAAGGGTTAAGTCAAACTTAATTCAGTGATCAAAGCGTGCCCACAAACCAACAATAAGGACTATACCTCTTACCAAAACTCTTGTCGAACGATCTCGAACCCGTTGGACAGCCCCTCCAACAGTTTCCTCGATTCAAATCTAAGGCCAAAAATAATTCGAATAAGTTAACCTTCATTCCAAACTTAATGGGGGCCCAAACTTCCACCCAAAAATTCACAAAAGGCTTACCTAAAACTGTCAGATCCGACGAACCCAAAGATGACGGCAATGGCAGACGGCGAACAGAGGGCTAGGAGGCACTGCAGCTGAAGACTAGACGGTGGGTGGGTGAAAGTGGGAGTGGCGGCAGCACACAGATCCGGTGGCTCGTGCGACGAAGGGAGGGAGTGAGGGAGGTGTGACGGTCAGACGACTGTGCAGACGGCAAGGAAGGCGTGGCTGGAGAGCTGGGTGACTGGCGGCGTGTCTAACGAGCAAGATATGGCCAACCTGAACCCACGAACGGCGATGATTGGACGACTAAGAAAGAGGGCAGTAAGGCAGCGTTGGAAGCATAAACGGAGGGGGGGCTCGCGTGAGGTAGAAGGCGTGGGGGTCCTCTTTATTTAACAAAAAAATAAAATAAAATAATAATAATAAAAGGAAAATAGTATAACTCTAATTAAATCCTTTCCTTAATCCACTTTATACCATTTAATTTCTTCCCCTTTTCAAAGAAAATAAATTCTTGCCATAAATTTCCAAATTGAGTTTGAAAATTGAATAATTTGAATAATTTCCATGTCAACACTTAAATCCTCGCGCTTAAACTTTAAATTCAAAATTCCAAACATGCCCTTCAACTAAGGACAATTATTGAAAAAGAAACAATTAGATCATTAATAAATAAATAAAAAGGTGCGGGATGTTACAAGGACCCTTCCCCTCGTATGTGAAATCTTTTCCTCATTTTGCATTCGGAAAGCAGAAAATGGCATTCTGGTCCTAGAGACTCCTAAGGTGACTGCCAACACAGAAACCTATGACAGACCCTCCAGAATTGTGGTGGAGGGGATTGTGATGGAGGAAACTAAGGAGGCTGAAGTTACAGTTGAGACTCTTGGAGTTGTGATGGATGTGGTTGCAGTGGAGACGCAACCAGAAGTAGCTGAAGAGAAAAATAAAAAGAAGAAAATCAAAGGAAGAAAGGGTGGAGAGGCTGAATCTTCTCGTCATCGCAAGGAGCAGAAGAACAAATAAAAGAAGGATGATGACGAAGATGAGGAGGCCAAGAAGGAAAGGAAGAAGAAAGAGAAGGAAGAAAAAAGATTGCGCCGGCGTGAAGAAAGGCGCCTAAGAAAAGAAGAGGAAAAGTAGCAGAGGGCTACGAGCCCGAAAAAGGATGGAGAATCAAACTCCATAAGGGAGGAAAGGGAGGAAACATCGCAGTTGATGGAAACAGAACAACCAGAAACAATGCAAGTGGTTGTGACCAATGAAAGAGAAGAAGGAGAAGGAACCCCCCTGATGCGGGTCGAAGGGAGGATGCGCCGCAAGGGTCTACTATTGACCCTCAAAGATTGATCATCGCATTAGAAGAAGATGAAAGAAAAAGAAAAGAAAAGGAGGAAAATCAAGAGAAAATGGAGAGAGGGAAGCTCATTATAGTTGAAGGAAATAGAAGAAGAAGACTGGAATATGAAGAGATGCATAGTAATAATGAGCTCGCAAGGATTGAAGAAGAAATGATACGCGAGGAGGAACAGAGCCTGCTGCTGGACTCTAAGCAGTTTTTAGAGGAGTTTGAGAGAGAAGAAAGAGAAGAAGAAGAAGAAGAGAGGAGGAAGAAGGAAGAAAAGGAGAGGAGATTGTTGGAAGAGAAGGAGAAGAAGTGTGAAGCTACAAGGAGGCACTTACAGAAGAAGAAGGGTAAAGAACTCGCAGAGCGCGAGAAAGAGGAACAGTGCAAAGAGCGGGAGAAGAAGCAAAGGCAAGCAGCCCGCCTTGCATTGGCCAAAGAAAAGGGCAAGGAGATCGCAGAAAGTAGCGAGCCCGCATCAGCCAGGAAGCATCCATCAAAGAGAAAGAAGAATGATGACGTGCTGATAGAGATGGGCTTCTATCCTGCGTCGATGCCACTACCTGACCTCATTACAAGTGTGATTGTGGAACATGGCTGGGACTCTTTTTGCTAGTGCCCATCCATCATTGTGCCACAGGTAGTGCGAGACTTCTACAGAGGGTGTCTACACGGAAACAAGGATGTGGTGACCTTAAAAGAAGAAATGGTGTCCTTCAGCGGAAGGGACATCAACAAGATATATCAAATGAAGGTTAACCCTGATGCACCGGGGAACAAAATTATTGATGACCCCACGGAGAAGCAGATGAAGGATGCATTGCGAGTATTAATGCAACCAGGCACGAAGTGGTCGATTTCACTCAAAGGCATCCACACCTTGGAATCCAAGTCCTTGCTTTCAGAGGGAAGGCTTTAGGTCTACTTGGTCAAGAAGTGGCTAATCCCAACAATGCACGACAGGCCGATATCAAAGGATTGAGTCATGGCCGCGTACTGCATTGCATGCGACATTCCAATCGATGTAGGGCGGTTGATCGCAGGGCAACTCAAATCACTGGTGGGGCACATCCGAGGGCAGTACTTCTTTTCATTGATCATTTCAAGTCTGTGCCTGTCAATGGGCATAGGCATTGATGAGGAACCCATGTCTGAAGTCCACGGCCTCATCAACATCAAGATCTTGAGGAGGCTCCTTAAGAACTCCCCACACTGTCCCAAGCTACCTATAAAGAGGCCCGCAATTGACTTGAATGCACCATAAGAACCCAGGACCAAAAGACAATGCAGAGAAGACAAGGGAAAAGAAAAGGTCCAAGAGTCACCAATGCAAGATCCAGAACTTGTGGACCCTCTTCCCTTAGTCATTCGCCCTCCAAGCCCCCCAAGCCCACCTGAACAACCCTCTACTCCACTCCATGAACATTTTACCAACCTCCTTCTTGTCCCAACTTCTCCAACTACTTACACAGTAGCCCCAACTTCACTTTCATCATCATCACCGCAACCCTCCATTCCACTGCTGCATGTTGATGACCCACACAATTTGGGTGAAGGCACCTCTGCCCAACCCCAAAACGGTGCTGGCAAGACATCGCAGGCAAAACCCTCCATCACCTCTATGGCTGCTGAGTTAACAGAAATGTGATCCCTCTTCTCTCAGCAACAATAACTTCTCGCTCAACAACAAAAATCTTCAACAAGAGATTTGAAGTGGCAATGGAGCGAATTTATGATATTCAGCGCAGTGCTGCCACATCAAGGGAGGCGCTGATCAACATGCAGCGCAGTATTCATAAAATCCATCTGCACCAGAGATGGATTGCGAAACGCAACCAAAAGTACTTCAACTTTCTCACTGCATATTTTCATGATTTGATGGTGCCTCCGAATCTAAGGCAGCACCTGATTTTTGAAGACGCTCCTTTTGCATCACCTCAACACCCTCCTCCAGATCCTCCTGCCCCTCAACATTGATTTTTACATTTTTTTATTTTATGCGGCCAATTTATATTTTGTATTCAATTCATTATTTTTTTTTATAAGTTAATCAAAATTCTTTGACTTTTGTAAAGGCAACAAATTTTTGTATTGCGTTCATTTATACTTATTCATATACTTTGTTAATATTCAATACAACTGAGTACATATTCACTCTCCTTTTTGCCTATGCCTTTTTCTTTATCATCCTTTTTCAATTGTTTGCAATGTTCTTAATCATCTATTTCTGCGTTTCTCATTGCGTTGCTATGATATATTATATGTCTATACTTAGAAACATTTCCCATACTTTGTAAATTCTGACTAACACTTAGTTAATTCTTAGTTTAGCAAATTTTATCTTTTATCTTTCAAAGTTCTGCTCAAACCTTCTTTTTGAAATTTTTCTTCTAAGTGTTTGTCTAGTCTATCCAAACAACGCAATGAAGACCTTGCTCATCTTTAAATTTGGGGACGAGGAAAGTCTGAGCAGATGAGATCAAGAATATGCAGTCATTAAGGAAATGCGTTCATTTTCTATCAAAAAGAAATATATATTATACAAAACTCCAATGTCAGCACAAGGGAAAACCTCAAAAATGTTCCCAACCTGATAAGAGTTTCGTTGTGAAAGGAGCCTGCTCATAGTTGGATATTCATATGACACTTGTAGAAGCAAGCCAACACGAAGGTGGGTTTCCAAGGACAATACAGTATGAAAAGAAACAAAAAGGAAAATAGAAGAATGCAAGAGACAACTCCTCTAAATATCATGAGTTAAAGTTGAGATTGGCACGCAACCGTAGTTGGATGTTCGCATGACACCCGTGGGAACAAACCAAAACGAAGAGTGTAACCATGGCCAACAATCTCTAAAAAATGACGCAAAGTTTTGACCACTGCATATAGATGCGTCAAGTTGTTTTGACAAAGAAGAGATAAACATTCTATTTTAAAACTAGAAAAGCATCTTTGAGTAGAATTTTGTTATATAGAAGAATAAAGTAGGGCATTGCTAAGAATTAGCAAGGATAGAAGGAAATTGCAATGTCAAGTAATGTGCCTAAGTGTAACATTCAGAGAAACCAATCATCGCAGAAATATAGGATAGGAATTTAGCATTATTGCCTTAGTAGAAGATATGCTTGAGGACAAGCATATATCCAAATTTGGGGGTGTGATAACTTGTAGAAATACAAGTTATTTATGCTGCTTTATCTAGATATTGCGGCCAAAAGATAGTGAATATGCGTTGATTGTATGAAAATTAGGTCAGAAATACAATAATTATAAATTATCGCAATTACACCAACTAACAACATTAAAATGGAAGAAAAGGAGATTTCTATTCTGTTTTGTAGGAAACCAAGTCACCGCTTGCGAGTAAGGCTCAAGACAAACTGAACAACGCATCTCCATTGCATAGCGCCTGTCAATCAACAATGAAGAGACGATCAACGCAATGATGGCACAATGGGATAGTCGATCTAGAGTTGAACTACAACTGCATGCGGTTATAAAAGCAACACGGATGCGAGCACCCAATCGAAAGATGCAGCTGAGCAACGCAAACACGGAGGATTGCGACACATGTACAACTAACGGTTATACAGATTCTATGGTCTGATTTCATAACAGAAGGAATAATTGTCCCACCATCTTCGGAATTTCCATAACAAAAAGTGGGGACCACGAGCCAAGATTTAAATCCTTTCACCTATAAATACCCCCATAGACTTCAGTGAAAAATATACTTGATACGAGGGCTAATTGATGCTAGATTGTTGAGAGAAAGGCTGAGCTGAGTGTTGAACTGAAGAAATCCGAGAAGAAGAAGAGACAAGGCCGAGAGGTGAGTCTCAACACGATTCTGCCAAATCCCCGCCATGAAGCTCTATGCTCAGATCCCTGCTACCGGTTAAGCAAGCCTGAGAGAGAAGCTCATCCTTCCGTTCGATCCATCCACACCGGCAAGCAAATCTCCATCCAGATCGGCGCCAAGATGTTGACGCTTATTTGTATTTATTTCTAACTCTATTCATCACTATATTTCATCTTCTTAATCTCTTCATTCATGAATCATGTATTAGACGCTAAATAAATTTATTGAATGTCTCGATCATTTCCATTTTCACTTCTCTGTCTATTTCCGTTCTACCATTAATCGCTTTCTTCATGAAGTCTTCTTAATCCCCTGGTATTTCATATGGATTAAACAAGTAACTTAAGATATGTTACAGAAATAAATGCGTTTAGCTAAGGCATGCTAGACGACATCTTCACCTGTGAGAGCAGAAGTGAAGATGCCATTTTGATCTATCGAGAGAAGGTTGGAAGAATGCGTTAACAAAAGCGAGTAGTACTTCCAGAGATGGAAGAAACCTCGCGTTCATTACGTTCGTCTCTGTTTCACCACAGACATGTGGGAACGTGGCCGATCACCGAAAGGTGTATGCCAAGGGAAAAACGGAACTGTACTTATAACTTTTAACGCAATTAAGAACTTGCGATGTTTATATTAGTTATCTTTTCTTTTTTCTGCTTCGTACATAAGACTTGCCGCCGCATTACACGATCTTTGTATACTCTTAACAGCCAGCCTTGACTTCAGTATATTGTATCATGAAACCTGTATCTTGTATCATCTTAGCTTAGGTTTATTTTATTGCACTTTATTTTATTATCGCATTTTACTATTTTCTTTACTTTATCGCAATTTTAAATACTTGTACACAAAACACTTTTATAAATTGAAAAACCTCTGGTCGCATGTATCACAAACATAACACAATAACCTAAACAGTCCCTGTGTTCGACCTCGGATCACACCAAGAAACTTGCGGTGGAATTATACTTGGTTCCAGCGCAAGGAAACTTGTGACAACGCACAACATGCTACAAGAACATCCATTAATAACGCATATGTAGAAGTAGTATCACATAAAATGAATCAAGTTAGGTCATCATTGTATATCTTTGGACTTGCATCTTGCGTGCATTGCATAGCTTTTGCCGTTGCAAGTTTATGGCAACATGAGCTTGTAGCACATCATCTAAGCATCGCATCAAATTCCATGTCATCATTATCTCAAAGCTCAAAATCAATCATTCCACCAAGACGAGCGATCCTGGGAGCTTTATTATTCCTTGCTCTATAGGAGAACTGTACATCGGGCAAGCCTCGTGTGACCTGGGAGCCAGCATAAATTTGATGCTTTTGTCAATCTTTAGACAGTTGAACATAGGCAAATTGTGCCCACAATAGTGACTCTCCAATTGGCCGATAGATCTTTGGTGCATCCAGAGGGAAAGGTGAAGGATGTGCTGATAACCATAGATAAGTTTATCCTACCAGCCGACTTCATCATATTGGACTATGAGGCCGACAAAGATGTGCCAATCATTCTTGGGCGACCTTTTCTATCAACAGGTCGTGCTCAAATTGATGTGCATAAAGGGGAAATCACTTTAAGAATCAATGGACAGAAGCTCAAGTTTAACATAATTCGTGCCATGAAGTTTCTGGATGAAGAAGACCTGCATGACTCAGTTGATGACCATAATGTGATTGAAGAAGAAAAGTTTGATGAAGAAAATGAAGAAGAGGATGCCAGCGCATCCGTTGCTGCCTGTAATGCGATCATAACAAAAACAAGCAAGGAAGAAGAAATGATCGCAAAGCTAAAAGAAGAGCCAACAGAAAAAGAAGAAAGAAAAACAACGCAACCTTCCCTAGTGGAGCCACCAACACTTGAATTGAATACCCTATCGACCCATTTGAAGTACGCATTTTTTGGGGCAGAATGAGAAGTTTCCAGTTATCATTTCCTCTACGCTCAACGAAGACCAAGAGAATGTGTTGATGATCATTCTCAGGAAACATGTGCGAGAAATTGGCTGGACGCTCGCTGACATTAGAGGAATTAGCCCTCCATACTGTTTGCACCGCATTCGTCTTAAAAAGGACCACAAAACAACGATTGAACATCAACGTAGACTCAACCCTGCGATGGAAGAAGTCGTCAAGAAGGAGATCATTAAATGGCTAGATGCTGGCATTATCTATCCTATAACAGATAGCACATGGGTTAGCCCTGTGTAGTGTGTGCCAAAAAAGGGCGGCATGACGATAGTCCCCAATGAAAACAACGAACTAATACGCAAAGGACCGTCACTGGGTGGCTATTTGCATGGACTACCGCAAGCTGAATGCAGCCACAAAGAAAGATCATTTCCCCCTACCATTTATTGATCAAATGCTAAACCATCTAGTTGGAAATGACTTTTATTGCTTTCTGGATGGTTATGCTAGGTACAACCAGATTATGATAGCTCCAGAAGACCAAGACAAGACCACATTCACCTGCCCATATGGAACTTTTGCTTTTCGTTGCATGCCGTTCGACCTCTGCAATGCGCTAAGCACGGTCCAAAGGTGCATGATGGCCATCTTTTTCAGATTATCTTGAGGACTCTATTGAAATCTTTATGGATGAATTCTCTATTTATGGGAATACTTATGAAGTCTGTCTAGCCAACTTGGAAAATATACTAAAGAGATACGAAGAGAAGAATCTGGTGCTTAACTGGGAAAAATGTCATTTCATGGTGAAGGAGGGCATAGTGTTAGGACATAAGGTTTCCCGGGATGGGTTGGAGGTGGACAAAGTAAAAATCAAAGCAATTGAAAAGCTTCCACCTCCAACAAGTGTGAAGGTTGTACGAAGCTTCTTGGGGCATGCTGGATTCTACAGACGATTTGTCAAAGACTTTTCTAAAATAGCACGACCACTGAGTGCGTTATTAGAGGCTGATAGAAAATTTGAGTTTGACAACAACTGCCTCAATGCATTCAGAGTTTTGAAAGATGCGCTTATTACCACACCCATATTGATTGCACCGGACTGGACACTTCCTTTTGAAATCATGTGCGATGCAAGAGATATGCGATGGGAGTAGCTTTAGCACAAAAGAGAAAAACAATCTTGCATCCCATCGCATATGCGAGTAAATCATTAAATCCTACTCAGACTAATTATATCACCACAGAGAAAGAGCTCCTAGCGGTAATTTTTGCGTTGGAAAAATTTCGGGCATATCTGTTGGGAACAAAGGTACTCATCCACACTGATCACTCGGCGACCAAATACTTAATGAAAAAGAAGGATGCAAAGCTGAGGCTGATCAGGTGTGTTCTCCTCCTTCAAGAATTTGAATAAAAATAATTGACAGGAAGGGGACAGAGAATCAAGTTGTGAATCATTTGTCTAGACTGGAAAATCGTGAGTTTGACCGCAATGAGTCTGAGGTGAGTGCGGTGTTCCCGGATGAGCAGCTATTCCATATTGAAGAATTTCCCTGGTATGCAGACATAGTCAATTATCTGGTTTGCGAACAATTTCCTTAAGATTGCATCTACAACCAACAGAAGAAGCTCAAACATGAATGCAAACATTATTATTGGAATGAGCCGAATATGTATAAAAGAGGGGTAGACCAGATTTTTTTATTATGTGCACCAAATGCTGCTCAACAATGCATACTATCACAATGTCAAAACTCACCATATGGTGGGCACTTTGGAGGGCAACACACTGCAGCTAAAGTTTTACAGAGTGGATTCTTTTGCCCACATTATTCAAGGATGCAGTTGACTGCACAATGAAGTGTGATCGGTGCCAACGCACAAGTAACATTTCATTGAAACATGTGATGCCAATGAACAGTATCTTGGAGCTTGAATTGTTCAACGTATGGGGGATTGATTTCATGGGACCATTCCCTCCTTCGAACGGTAAACATTACATTTTATTAGCCATAAATTATGTCTTCGTGTGGGTAGAGGCAATAGCATGCGCCGTAAGTGATGGGGCGGTAGTCTCCCAGTTCCTGAAGAAACAGATTTTCACTCGTTTTGGCACTCCCCATGCCATCATAAGTGATGAAGGGTCCCACTTTGTCAACCATAATATCAAGGAGCTGCTGCACAAATACAACATTCTCCACAAGGTGGCCATCCCATACCATCCGAAGACGAATGGTCAGGTCGAAGTGTCCAACCGAGAAATTAAGATGATACTTGAGAAGGTAGTAAGGCCTTCACGGAAAAATTGGGAAACGAAGCTTGACGATGTATTGTGGGCATACCAGACTGCATTTAAAACACCAATAGGTATGTCCCCATATGCGTTGGTATTTGGTAAGGCGTGTATTTGCCTTTGGAACTGAAATATAAGGCATTGTGGGCGGTAAAAAAGCTGAACTTTGATTTGAAGAAGGCAGGAGAAGCGCGAAAAATGCAACTGGTCGAGCTAGAAGAATGGAGGATTAACGCATATGAAAATGAGAAGATTTATAAAGAGTGCACCAAGCGCTGGCATGACAAACGCATATATGGTAAGAACCTCCAAGTCAGGCAAAAGGTCTTACTCTTCAACTCACATATGCGGCTCTTCTCGGGAAAACTAAAGTCACGTTTGTCCGGACCGTTCATAGTTAGACAAGTATTCCCGCATGGCGCGGTGGAATTATCAAATGATGACGGAATCAACATATTCAAAGTTAATGGGCAGCGAGTAAAGGCATATCATGGAGAAGGATGGCATTGCCAAGTCGATTCTGTGGAACTAAAGAACTTTGAATGAAGAAGGAAGTAGGTGGTCCCTGCGTTGTCAAACAATCGCAATTCATCAGGGATGCAAGTTTTGGGAAACATCAATTCTTCAATTCTTCTCTACTATTCGGAACTCTCACTATATCTTTTCAGTCTTTATCTATCCTTATTTTATTTCTACAACAAAAAAAAAAAAATGGACATTGTGATAACAAATTTCGTTTTGTTTAAAATAATTTGAACCTCTCTCTGTTTTTCTTTCAACAATCGAAGTGCTGGATTGCGGAGATGTTACGCGAAGAAGCAACTTATCTCACTCCATCATCACAATCTAAAGAAGAGAGATCACCGCAAAGATGGATGCGTCAATACACAAAATTTGGGGGTTTATTCTTCCGTATCTTTCTTTCAAATTTTGCGCTATCACATCGCATTTTAGTTTTAAAAGTCTTATCACCGCATCCTCTTTGATTACCACAATCATTTGACATAGATAAATTTACTAAGTTACCGCATGCTGTTTCTTTGCCAAGTATGATTTCAATGATGAAAAATATGCTTCTATGTCTTTCATATATACTAGAGTCTTCTTAACTTTAAGATAGCCACCTCATAAAATATTTCTAGAAGTTAGGGGCTTGCTAGCTTTCTTTCAAACTCTCTTTATGAAGCTTTCTAAGAACACCACATGACTTGTATCAATCTTTTGGCAATGAGGACATTACTGTATTTTAAATTTGGGGGGTGGGGTATTTATTTTCGACCTTACTATTTTGAAAAGAGAGAAAGAGAGAGAGAGAGGAAGAGAAATTTTTTTAGAATAACAACTCCACTGTCAACGCAATTGGAAACCCATGTTGATAAGAGTTAAGTTGTGAAAAGCACTTACCCGTAGTTGGATGTCCGCATGACACACGTGGGGCCAAGCCAAAACGAAAGTAAGTCACCGGGATCAAAAGCATAAATAAATGACCACAACTCCACTACCAAGTAGGCATGAGTTTAGACTGAGAAAGAGTGCATTGCTCGTAGTTGGATGTCCGCATGACACATGTGGGGGCAAGCCAAAACGAATGCAAGGGCACTTGGATCAGTGCAAGGTCAGAAAAAAATAATAATGTCATGAAATATGCAAGGATAAAATCATTTGACACCCCAGTGGAAAATTTTCTTTTTGAAATAAATCATGCGATGTTCTGAAAATTAGTAAAGTCCTTTTGAAGGTTAAGCTTGCAGTCCCTAGGTCCTAGAAATATTTTAAGAAGAGACTTAAATAAGACTTAAGGAAATTTTGGCATATAGGATTTGAACGAAGTATTCTTGAGAAATCTAGGAAAAGAACATTGTGGTTTACAAGCTAAAGGAATCTTTAGCTTATGCTTGAGGGCAAGAATACTTGAAAAATTTAGGGGTGTGATAATGGGCAGAAATGCACGTTATCATAGTGCTAAGTTCTTAAACAATGTTGGATTGCATTGATAAAACATGTTAAAATTGTGTCCATCAAGCATCAATTTCATAATATTGCAGTCGCATGCATTCATCGCATCGGAACAGTTGATTTTTGTGATTTTATGCAGAATATGCTTTGACGCAATGCAAGAATTGCGATCATAGGAAATCATTGGTCGAGCACAACATTACTGTAGGCTTTGCGGTGATCGTGTTCGCAAATATTCGCCCAAGAAGGATCGTCGCAACTCGATCAGCGCAACATGGTGGGCGCATCTGGGTGAAAGGCTAATTAATCGCGATGGGACAGAAAGCTGATGACAGTCGAATCCGAATTAAGTTGACAGCCGATAACGATCACAAGTACAATCAGCTTTTCGGTGACCATTATTCGGCGTATCAGTCAGGAATTAAAGCCGTCCCATCTGTACAATCATGAGCGAGAAGCTGCCTTTCACCATGGATGCTCTATAAATACCAAGGGCATCCTTCAGAAAAGGGGTTCACGAGTTCTGCCATTCTTTGTTCCACAAGTTCACACGCCTTTGTTCATAGTTTTCTTCCATTTTAAGGTAGAGCAAGAGAAGAGTGATGATGCTAGAGATCGCTCAGGGCAACTCGAGAGAGAACCTTGAGGCTAAGAAGTAGAGAGTGGGCCGACTCTCGCGAGAGCGAGATTATCTTTTGAGCACGAGTAGAAAACAGTGTAAACGCCTGGGCAGCAAGAGATTGCCACTAGGCTCTTTATTCTATATTTGCATTGTTATTTTGATAAAATGGAAGTCCTATTTCTACATTTGTTCACTCTCTTAATACGCATGAGTAGCTAAACTAGTCAAATGGGTTGAGAAGAACTAAGCTAACATGACCTAGGAAGTTCATTGCTTGCGATTGTCTTGTTTTATGCAGAGTTACTCGAGAGAGAGTTTGAAGAAAGAACCTAAGACTCGAGAGAGCTAGGTTAGGATCTAGACTTGGAAGAGCAAGATTAGAACTACATAAACAAGAGATAGGGACTTAGAGATAAGCTTTTTTTGTCAACCCGAATCGCATGAATCCTAGAGATAGGAATGATATTATCTGGTCACTTTATTTATGTATGTGTTATTCTGTCATCGCATAAATAAGAATAGAGGCTTATGTGTAGGTCCTATAGACTTATCGCATGCATTCTAGCATTAGAAGTCGTAGCATTTGCATCAAGAAATGGTTTATTATTGTATGCATGTTGCATGGTCGCAAAGCACGAATGCATTATAGGAAGTGTTAGCCGAAACCCTTCTCAACCCATTCACCGCATATTCATCGCATCTCCCGTTTACCAACTCTTTTCAAACTCCGCCACAATTTTTACTTTTCTTCATTAATGCAATCAACAACAAACCAACAATTTATTTATTTGGTTACCGCAAGGCTTTCATAAAAATTACCAACGCAATCTGTTTTCACAAGTCTCTGGGTTCGACCTTGGACTTACTAGGAAACTCAGTGGAATTTACACTTGGATTCTGCTGAGGAAACTTGAGTGCACAACGCAATTTCATCAATGCATATCATCCACATTTCCACTTCATAAAATAAAGCATCATGTTGATGTTCGATCATTGCCTTATGGTCCTCTTCAAGACGAATGCGGTGGATATAGTATGCTAGGCTAATTCCTCTAATCTCGGCAAGCGTCTAGCCAATTGTTCGCACATGCTTCCTCAGATTGCCCATCAATGCATTCTCCTGGTCTTCGTGAAGATCAGAGGAAATAATAACTCGCAGCTTCTCATTATGCTCCAAAAATGCGTACTTTAAATGATTCGGTAGTGTATTTAATTCCAGTGTCGGTGGTTCTACTAGGGATGGTTGCGTTGTTTTTCTTTCTTCTTTTTCTATTGGCTCTTCTTCTTGGATTGCGATCATCTCCTCTTCCTTTCTTGTTTTTGTTATGATCGGATTACAGGCAGCAATGAATGCGCTTGCATCCTCTTCTTCATTCTCTTCGTTAAACTTTTCTTCTTCAATCAAATTCTTGTCGTCGTCTGAGTGATGCAGGTCTTCTTCGTCAGGAAATTTCATGGCACGGATTATGCTGAATTTGAGCTTCTGTCCGTTGATGCTCAAAGTGATCTCCCCTTTATGCACATCAATCTAGGTACGACCTGTTGATAAAAATGGTCGCCCCAAGATGATGGGCACATCCTTGTCGGCCTCATAATCCAAAATGATGAAGTCAGCTGGTAGAATAAATTTGTCAATGGTGATCAGCACATCCTTCACCTTTCCCTCTGGATGTACTAGAGATCTATCGGCCAGTTGGAGAGTCACGGTTGTGGGCACAAGTTGCCCCATATTCAGCTCTTTAAAGATCAACAGAGGCACCAAATTGATGGTGGCGCTAAGGTCACACAATGCCTGCCCGATGTACAGTCCTCCTATGGAACAGGGTATAGTGAAGCTCCCAGGATCACTATTCTTCGGTGAATGATTGATTTCGAACTTTGTGTTAAAGCCACCATGGCAAACTTACTAGCTCCCCTCTTATTGGTTACCATATCCTTCAGAAACTTTACGTAGGTAGGCATTTCCTCAATTGCTTCACTGAATGAAATATTAATATGTATGTTTTAACATAGACAGAAAGCGTTGGTACTATACCTTTTCGTTCTTTTTCTTCCTTAGTCTTTGTGGGAAAGGGGGTAACTGCACCTTCACAGTGCCCGTCTCAGTTGTCTTAGAGGACGACACAACCTCTGGCTCTATTGCTTCTTTTTCTCCTTCTTCTTCTTGCGTCAACGAAATTTTAGGTTCTGCCGCAATGGGAGCTATCCGACTAAGCTCCTTCTTTTCTCCCTCCATAGTTTTCCCACTTTGCAATGTCACAATCTGACATTTCTCTTTACCTGGTCCCCCCAGGTTGCGTGGGAGTTCTGTTGAACTCGACAGAGCCCCTTGCGGTCTCTTCTTTAGCTCACTTGCAATCTGACCCATCTGTAATTCTAGATTGCAGATGGACTTAGCCAAACTTTGAAGCACCGTTTCATTTTTCTCTATATATTGCTTCAATAGTCTTTCTAGGGAGGAAGATTGCGGTGGTTGTGAGCTACTTGCTTAATTGCTTGTCTGACCGTTGTTGCGTGGGAAGAATCCTGGTGGCCCTTCTTTCTGTGCCATGGATTGGAAATTCTGTTGTTGATTCCTCCATGTAAAATTGCGGTGGTTTCTTCACCCGGGGTTGTAGGTATTCGAAAAGGGGTTATTTTTCACAAAGTAAATGGACTGTGGATTCTATGGGCATTCTTCCATTGCATGCCCATCACTGCAAGTCGCACACCTTGCGGTGTTTTGATTAATTGCGTTGATTTTTCCAGTTTGTGGTGTTGGGCTGCTGATTGCAATTCCTTGAATTAAGTTCATCATTGCGGTCATCTGATTTTGTAATGAAGCAATAGCACCATTACTTGCGTCATTATCTTTGATTCTCAATCTCTGATCACTCTCTCTCCAATCCTCATTGTTTTTAGAGATGCGATCCAAGATATTCACCTTGTCATAGGTCTTATCAAGCAGACCACCAACGGCTACCGCATTGGCAGCATTCTATGAAACAGGATTCAAACCATGATAAAAGACTTCCATCTGAAGGCAGTCTGGCAAACCATTGTGTGGACAATCCCGGACCAACCTCTTAAACCTCGCCCAGGCATCACTGAGCGATTCGTCCATGTCTTGTTCAAAATTTTTTATGAGTTTCCTTCGTCTAGCGTTCTCAGTAGGTGGGAAGTATTTCTTCATGAACTTCTCCACGACCTGTTCCCATGAAGTGATCTCTCCCGGCTCGAGAGAATACGCCCATTTCCTTGCCTGATCACAAAGAGAAAATGGGAACAAAGTTAGTCGAATTCTTCGACAGAGATGTTCGGGAACACAAAAGTATTGCAGATTTTGATAAAGCTACAGAGGTGGGCATGTGGGTCCTCGCCACGCCGGCCTCCGAATTGTCCTGCAGTCTGGATCATCTGCAGCATCATCGGTTTCATTTCGAATCTGCTTCATCGAGGGCAGGCCCCATGATTCCTAGAGAGAAATCATACAGTTTTGGCGATGCATAGTCCCTAATAGGTCTATTGCGATAGTTTGCAGCATGATTGGATTCACCATGACGTTGTTTTCGTTTGGTGCTCTGTTTCCAGGCTGCTCCGCCATCTTTTCTTTATCTGAATGCTGTCGTTGGCAGTCTCTTAATCTCCATCTAAGTGTCCTCTCAATCTCCGGGTAATAATTCGCCAGAGATTGAGAGTCTACAAAGAGATCAGAAAAATTACCGTTAGCACACTATTTTGCCGAAGTCCCCGGCAACGACACCAAAAACTTGATGCGTTATTTTATGAAGTGAAATTATGGATGATATGCGATGGTGAAATTGCGTTGAGCACTCAAGATTCCTCAGTGGAATCTAAGTGTAAATTCCACCGAGTTTCCTAGTAAGTATAGGGTCGAACTCAGGGACTTGTGAAAACAGGTTGCGGTGGTAATTTTTATGAAAACTTTGCGGTAACAAAATAAATCAATAGTTGTTGAGGTTGTTGTTTGCGGTGATGAAAAATAAATAAATGTGGCAGATTTGAGAAAAACTCGGATTGCGTGATAGATGCACTAAGTATGCAGATGAACGGTTGAGAAGGTCTTTAGCTAGCGTTACCTGGGAATGCATCAAACTATGCGATCATGCTACAACCATGCACAACAAGTCATTTTCCAATGCAAATGCGAAGCTTTTAAGTCTAGGACGCATGTGTTGAATGCCAAAGTGTCCATAGAGCTTATTCCTAAGTCTTTACTCTGGTCCTATGCAATGATGCAAGATGCATAAATGCAAGGTGACCGCACACAATCATATCCTATCTCTAGGATGTATGTGATGCGTTAATAGCAAATAGTGCTTATTTCTAAGCTCCTATCTCTTGATTATGCGTTCTAATCTGACTCTCTCGAGCCTAGATTCTAACCTGACTTTCCCAAGCCTAGATCTTGTCCATAGACTACCCTCCCGAGTATCTCTAATGGACGAATGAAGCATACATAATACAAGATAATCGCATAGAATGAAGATTTCTAGTTGTGCTAGCTAAATGCTTCTCAACCCATTCAACAGATTTAGCTATTCATACGTAAATAACAAAGAGAGAAGGAAATTCCATTTTCATAAATGAGTTTGAGTACAAAATAAAAATGGAAGATAAAGGTAGAGAGTCTGGTAGAAATTCCTTGTTGACCGAGGCTTTTGCACTATCAATCTCTATTCGGTTCCAAAGATATTCCTGCTTCCACAGGCATCGGCCCTTTCTCTGTTCTGGCAGCTTCTGGCGCTCTCCCAAACTTACTGGAACGATCTGTCGGCACAACCTTCTTTTCTCGCGTCCGCTGTAAAATGAAAGAAAATCTAAGAACAAGGCTAAACTATGAACATAACGGTGAACTCGTAAAAACTACTGAACGCCTTTTCTGAAGGATGCCTTTGGTATTTATAGAACTTCCAGGATGAAAGGTGGCTTCTCTCTCATGATTGCACAGATGGGACGGCTTTAATTCCTGACTGATGCACCGAATATTTGTCACCGAAAAGCTGAATGTACTTGTTCGTTAGCGGCTATCAACTTAATATAGATTCGACTGTCATCAGCTTTTTGTCCCATCGTGATTAATTATACCTTTCACCCAGATGCGCCCACCAAATTGCGCTGACCAGGTTGCGGCAATCCTTATTGATCAAATGTTGTGAGCACAATCACCGCAAAGCCTTGCGGTAATGCTGTACTCAACCAATCATTTTCTACGATCGCAATTTCCGCCTTGTGTCAATGGATTTTCTGCATAAAAACACAAAAATCAACTGTTTCTATGCGATAAACGCATGTAGCCGCAATATAATAAACTCAATGCTTTTTGGACGCAATTTAACATATTTTATCAACGCAAGCCAACATTGTTTAAGAACTTAGCACTATGATAACGTGCATTTCTGCCCGTTATCAACCACCTCTAGTGAATTCCAAAGAAAACACAACCTCTGTGAATCCCGAAGGATAACATTATCTCTAGTGAATCCTGAAAGAAACACAACCTCTGGTGAATCTTGAAGGATAACATCTGGTGAATCCTGAAGGATAACACCATCTCTGGTGAATCCTGAAAGAAACACAACCTCTGGTGAATCCCGATTGATAGTACCACCTCTAGTGAATCTCGAAGGAAATATAATCTCTAGTGAATCTCGAAGGATAACACCAGTTCTGGTGATTCCTAAAGGAATCACAACCTTTAGTGGGAAACTAACTAACAGTAAGGACACTACTGCTACTGTAACATCATAGCATGGCTCTATAACATACATATACATACATCTCAGATTCTTAGATCAAACATAATCTCATAGGATAACCTATACTTGTCTCATGCCAACATTCAAACATATTCTCATATACTCATCTCATGCTAGCGTTCAAACATAAAAAACACATACATGCTAGAAATAAAAAAAAAAAAATCTCATAGAATAACACGTACTCATCTCATGCTAGACATCAAATATTTATATGTGCATAGGTCCTCATATCGAAGAAGACGTACATCAATCATACCACCACCAATCATGCTATTAATCAGTCATACTATCCCTTATCTTACTAACATACACCTAGTGCCTGGCCTGTGGGCAGTTCTAGTAGTAAGATCACTTACGTCAGTCGAAAATTCATAGATGAAATCAAACAACCAAATGAAAACAACAACTCTAAGAGCGGCCCTAACACGAATACCACCATCAAATTTTAGTCCAAACAACAACTGCAAAACCTCATATCCAAAAACAAAAATACCCAAACGATACAACTCACAACGATTACCAAAATTGAAATGTCCAACAGGTTACCCAATGACAAAACCACTACCAACTTCCTCGATGGTGCCCCTCTGACTTCTAAGCTTCTCCAAAACTCGACGTCAAAATCAAACCAAAGGCATGTAAAAAAGACAATGAAGCACAACACCATGGTCAATAGTCCTATTTGAGAAAAGAATCACCAACTTACCCAAATCCACAAGATCTGGCAAAACCCAACGACGGAAAACTTACCCAAAACAGATTTGATGGAAACCATGAAGGCGGCAGGGGCTAGGCGATGTCGAACGAACGCGACTGGCTGGTGGAGGCTTCGGCCGACGACGAGCCGAAGAGAGATGGAAGAATGCTCGAGGGTCACAACTAGTGCAGACGATAGTGCGACGAGTCGAGCAACACAATGGAGGAGATTGGCTGGGAGACAGACGTTGCGACAGGCCAAGCGTATCTGGCACGGATGGTCATGAACGAAAGGCTTAGGTGAGACAGAAGAGGGAATCTAGACGATTACTTCTTGTAGACGAGACCGAGTCAACCTGCATGCGAACAGCGGCCCACGAACGATTGACAAACTGGTGGTGGCTCGATCGAACACAGGTGGTGGCCGACTAGAGAAAAGGCAGTCGGGCGAGGCTAGGGCACTAAGAAGAAGATGAATATGAGGGGCTAGGAAAAACGTGAGGGGTGAGGGAGAGAAAGAATTTATTTATAAATAATTATTAATAATAATAATAATTTATAAAATAAAATAAAGTAAAAATAAAATACTTTATTTTATTTTATCATATATCATTTTATATCATTTTATTCTTTCCTTTCCAATTTTGTTTTTAATCCCTGTGGACATTCATTTGTGCATAAATTTTTAAACTATAACTTGACCACAATGTCAAGCTATAATGGTCAAATTATGCAATGCGAATGTCATTAATGAAGAAAAATGATTTCATAACATAGTTAGTAATTAGTCCTTAATTAGAGTGTAATTGCTAAACAGAATGGTCATTAAATAAGAAAAATGACCTATACACAATAATTATTAGCCCTTAATTAGGGTGCAAATGCAATTACTAAACAGAAATGTTCCTAAATAAGAAAAATACAGATCATGTTAACTTAGGTTCATTCTTCCTTTCCTCATCACATTCCATATTTAATTTTTCATATCTACAAATTCCCTTCACTTCACATCTCAAAACCTACCCTTTTAATCTAAATTTCCTTCAATATGTGGACTCAAAAGCCTCTCATGGCCATTTTCTTAGCTACTTTCATGTTCGTCCTATGCCAAACTCATGCGCAAAACTCCCCTCGTGACTATGTTGCATTACACAATCATGCTCGTGCACAAGTTGGGGTTGGCCCCGTTACATGGAATAAAACAATAGCGGCCTATGCTCAAGCTTATGCCAAGAAAAGGAGGAATGATTGTGCAATGGTTTACTCAAGTGGGCCTTATGGCGAAAACATAGCCGCAGGCTACTACTCAGAGATCACTGAAGCGTTTGCAGTGAAGTTGTGGTTGGAGGAGAAATCTCTATTCAATTACACATCAAATTTGTGCATCAAGGGCGAGTGTAACCACTACACTCAGATGGTGTGGCGAAACTCGGTGCATATTGGATGTACTAGAGTGCCTTGTAAGAGTAACTCTCAATTTGTTATATGTAATTATCATCCTCCTGGAAATATCTTTGGACAAAGGCCTTATGATTCTTCACTCTAAATAGGAATATAGTTTTTTTGCGATATGCTCCCCAATCGAGCCTAACTACTCTTTCATAATTGAAATTGATACTATGTATTATTTGTCAACTATAATGGGATGGACAAACCTAATAGTTTGTGGAGTCTACATTATTGAATATGTAATAATAAATCTTCTTATTACATGTTTATAACTACATGGAGCATTTGCAAATAAAACATAAATTGTAAATTATTGTTAAAGTAATATCGATATCATTTCTTGACCTAAACAATTTTGGTTATTATTAGAAATGGCTAATTTTTTCGGCTACATTATTAAAAATGGTTAATAGTCAATAATCCTAAGTCAAATTTTGATTAACCAAGATTAATTAATTTTAGTTATCTAAAATTCGTCCCCAAAGGAAAACATTATTTTGTGTTAATAATTTTGCATCTTAAACTTGAGAAAATCGTAAGTAATCTATGATTAAATTATTATGACTTAACCACAAGTTTAAGAAAGCAAAAAAATCCACGCTCATTTATTTATATCTAAATAATTTCTCTCTTCTAAAAAAATCACTTACTTACTGCCGCAGAAAATGACAATAATATAATACAACACTCAAAACATGCTCTTCTAGGGCTTAAGATTAAGTTAGTTTTGACTATTAAATGTGTACTTTGATGCTTTTTTGTCTTGTTTTGTAGGAATCGAATATTTTGAATGAACATTAAAGACTTTGAAGCAAGAATAGAGAAAATAGAGCCTAAAGACCCAATTTCAGATCTAAGGCATGGAAAGATGAAGACTATGGGCCAAAAAGGTGTCTCGAAGCGTGGCTCAATGCTTTGAACCTGTGAGCAAGGGTTGTAATGCTTATTTTAATTGTTCTGACCCTATCGTGTTGGGATAAAAATTGCTCTTTAAGTCATAACTACTGGAGTAGGTGCCCGTTTTGGGCAAATGACCACTCGTCTTCTTCATTTTTCACCCTCTATCCATCTATATTATTAGATTCATTGATTTTAAAATTTAGGTGAATCTAATATGCGACTACACAAGTCAAAGACAATGTTACAAATAATACAAAAGACAATAAACTAAACTTTTAGAATAAAATAAAGATAAACACCTAGAGATTAGTGACCCAGTTCAGTGCAATCACACTATGTTTAGAGACAACGTGGCTGAAGAAAAGTGTTAAGCGATTACAATGAAACACTTATCTGTTAAAAAACTTCTATAGAGAATCTCAAAGAGCTTACTTCTATTGAAGATTTTATGCTCCCCCTAAACCTAGGACTCCCTTCTTGTTTTATCACTCTTTTCATCTTTTTGTTTGAAAGGCACTTCAAACAAGATAAACTAATGATCCCCTATAAACAAGAATCTCTCCTAGAGCTAAAACTTATACTCCTCTAAGTACAAAACCAATTTAAAAGCCTATTCTTCAATGAAGTAGAAACAATAACATATGTTGCAGCACAAGACAATAGCCACAACCTCACAACGGGAATACACTATTCTTTTTAGCATGATGCCTTAACTCAGAATCATCTACATGAATTCATCAAAAGGCCTAACCTTACAAACCAAGAGGAAACTTAATATTTATAATCCCTACAAGGAAAAATTTTTGTAAGGGAAAACAATCTTTCCAAGGACGAAAATAGAAAATAGCTTAAAAAAATATACAACAAATAAAATAAAATTTCGTAGAAAAAAATAGTTCAGACACCCAATATGTTCTTCACAAATGTAAAAACGTGTAAAATTTTAATGTCTTTGAGGTGAACAAAAGCTAATTTTTTTGGATAGAGGCGATGACTTGGAGTTTAAGAGGAATGGATGATTGAGGACATCATTGAAGGATGTTCCAGAACTTGAGGACAAGAGTCAAGAGACTTGCTTCTTTCTCCTTCTTTGGCTTGACTTTTATTTCTTTGTTTTTGGATATGTTATGGATTGCCTATGTATAAAACCAATAAGTTTCTAAGTTCATTATGAAGGGATCGAATTCCACAATAAAGGTGAGCGATCGCTTTGCTATTAATTTTGACTTAAAAAATAGTAACACGGAAAAGAAAAACATACATGCTTAAGTAGAGGAAAACAAAGGGAAGAGAAAGATTACCTTTGAAGATACCTCTTCAAATCTTCTCTATAATAATACTCCACTTGTTATCAATGAATTAATCTCCTGACGAATAGTGACGCCATGAAAAGAGTCGTCCCTGATATTCTCTGGTAAGGATTGATTATGTGGGAACCTCTTTTGAAAGTAGGAATAAAATTTTACATAAGAATATGCTTGTCTGTAAACTATCAAGAAACACAGATGTTAAGAGAGAGAAATTTCTTTTTTTTTTCGTAAAAAACTTCCCTTCCACAAATGAAAACTTATCTTCATTTAAAAGGCTACACTCACTTCCCCACTCACCTTTGTAGTGGAGTTTTTATTTTTATTTAAATTATAATTAACTTAATTTAATTTAAATTAAATTAATTAATTAACTAATTTAATATGTCATATTTAATTAAATATAATTTTGAATCATATTGAAATGTATACCTGTCTCACTTATATATTTCATATGAATCTCATTCATAATGAATATTAACTTGTAGTTTTAATATGAATCCAATTCATATTATTTTAATATTTGAATCTCATTAAAAACTTAGATGGTTTAATTTTGAATCTCACTCAAAATTTAGTATATCATATAATGTATTTATATACATTATATTAAATGTATGTCATATAATGTATTTATATAAATTCCCCTTTAACCAATTTGAACAATTCAAATTCTATCAAAACTAATGATCCTTGTTTTACCTGTTGTGAGCTAGAAGTGGGACATAATGGACCTTTAGTTATAAGCTCCAATAATACGAGATTAATTAATTAAACTCTTGAATTAAATTAATCAATATTTATTAACTATGGGCATTTCACTAAAGACTTATAGTTGCATTCTTATAAACTATAGAATATTTTGCATCCATAGATTTAACCATTACAACTAAGTCAATCCTTCACGAGTTGTTCGTTATTATAGTTGGGTCAAATTACTGTTTTACTCTTGTAATTACCTCTTACTCCTTAAGTAGCACTAGTCCTCTAATGAATAACTTGTTTATAATACAACTATAAACCAAGTCCCTTTCGAGTTAGTGAGATGGTGGAGCTACATTATTCAAGTCCAAGAGTTAGTACTTAAGGGAATAACTCATCTACTTACCTTATAGGCAGGAAGGAGTGAATTCTATCTTGTGTAGCTATGCTCTCAGCTCCTTACTCAATCTCGTCCCCAAAATGGTAGGAGTATTACGTCGATGACTCGGGCCACTCTCACCCATACAAATTAAAAGACGATCCACCATAGGTAGGAGTTCATAACCCACTAAGGATTGAGATCGATTTACATATGGTAATCATATGGAGTATTAATCTCTTCAATCAACAACGTATTACAAAGAGAGATTAAATATTTTGTGGTCCTGTCTTATTATACAAACTCATTGTATAGGATACCCCCACTCACATTTCTCTACATAAAGGATTTGGAGCAAATCATTTGTAACATTTACAAAAAGAATGATGGATAAATAAAGGTAAAAAATTATTCAACCTTTCAGGTGCTATGCCTTAAGAGACGCGCCCATATCATGCCAAGATAGTGAGTTACACATGGACAGAAAACTACTGCTACTTGGTCTTGTGTCAAATTCCTTTTGTTGGAATTAATGTCATAAATCGAGTGTCACTGGTAATTTGTAAAGACAAATTATATATCTAATCAAATAAAAGGTATTATTAATGTTTAGAGTGCATTAAATCAATCCAATGAATTAAGATCCAAGGAGACATGCAGGTGGATCACGTTTAAGTGATAATCTTAACCGTCTATAGTAGATAGATAAGACTAGATACCTTATCCTTGTGACACTATGAATATGGCCTGCTTTGTAGATGTTACAATTGTTGTAAAGTGCTACAAATGATCTAATCCTGATCGTTTACATGGAGACATATGAGTGGGGGTATTCTATACAAAGAGTTGACCGGACCGTGAAATGAATCTGTGAAGGTCCTTGAGCGAAAACATGGGGATCGGTCCAAGTTTTATTTTCACAAAATCAAAATTAGAAAATACAAATATTATGCATAATCACAAATTTACAACATGTAAACATAAATGAAAAAGATAGAATTAGGGTGAGAGAAGACTTACCCTTGAAGAACCTTTCTTCATGAAAACCAATTCTCTACGAATTTGTCACAAACAATCACGAATAGAAAAACAATCCAAATGAACACCACCACAATAAGAACCTTCTTTATTCTCTTTGGGGATTAGAATCACTATGAAGTTGTGAGGTCTTAGATTTTTGAATGAGAGGGAGAAAATTGAGAGGAATTTTGTTTAAAAGAATATTGGGAGCCACTTTTCCATACACGCATTAGTTAGAGAGAAATAAGGGGAATGGAATGGTCGGCCACTGGATTCGTCGTCGCCTATGAACCCGCGCCTACACAAATAAAATTTGTATGCAACAAACTAACCTCTTATACTAACTAGTAATACAAGTAGCAAGTCCGGGGTCAAATCACAGAGAGTCGAATATCAATTCCTCAAAGATTGAAACTTGTAGGAAGTAACCAAAAGGGGGGCAGGGGATTGTGAAAAATTGTGAAATAAATTTTAAGAAAACAAAAGGTGCGCAGCATAAACTAATGCAAAAAATTTATCAATCGAATAAATACTTTACTTGGGTTATTATAGCTTGTTCATTCCTCATCAATTCTATCATAGACTAATCAAAAGATGCGTGAGAAAATTCGAATTAAAACTTAGCCTACTCAAGTAGAATCCTACTCGATAGTCCATAAAATCAAGTTAAATAACAGAAAAGCGAAAATCCTTAACTATTCAATCAATCAACATGCATTAAGATTCAAGGCAAAGCTAAGCCAATTAATTGATTGAGATTTATCTAAGTTATAAAGTAAATGCTTGCTAATTGGAATCCCAAATTAACACAACAAACTAACTTATCTCATCCTTCTAGGTGATGACTACCTAACGATTACAAATTAGGGTCAATCAAAGAAATAAATTGAACATGCATAGCTAATTTGTCAGATTATCCCATACACGAAAATTTAAGAATATGCTCAAGATAAAATCTCATAAATTCATTATAAAACTCACAGAATTACAATACGAGTCTCAAGAATTGAATCGGAACCAAACTAAGTTCTAACCCTTTAGCTAGATTAGAGAGCTAAACGAGACAGAATAAAGTGACGATGCCCAAGATCGGGTGTACTCGGTGTGATGTAATGGACTGACCCAAATTGTTCTTTTATAAAACTACCGCAGCGGCACAACGGTAGGAAGAGCATTGCAACGCTACAACGCATAATGGTCGAGCATTAGGCAAGCGTCACAATGTTACCTTGACGTAGTGTTGCATGCATACTGAGGCTGTACAACCGTCAAACCACGTAGCATTGCAACGCTATAGGGGAGCATTGCAACATTGCCTATTCTGTCGTAGAGCGTTTGAGGGCAGTGTTGACAAGCAGTGCGACGGTGGCGTTGGAGCATCTTCGAAGCATTGCAACACTTGGGACAGTGTTGCAATGCTGCCCTGCATCCTAGCATTCTGTCCAATGGCTTTGAGCTAGCGTTGGACTTAGGTTTAAAGAGAGTGTTGCAATGCTCAGCAAGGTAGCATTCTTCATTCCTTCATCATTTGATCAATTTAGCTCCTAACTTTGTCACTTTAGCGTCTTTTTGTCCGGAACACTTAATCCGACTACTTGTACACTCGAGTCCTACAAAATAATGAATTTAACCAAATTAAGTAGCTAAACAAGCCTGAGCTAAGCGGAAGAAGATAGCAAATTTCTAGTGCTATCAGGGAGTGACAACTCCCTCCCAAAACTATTTTTCAAAAATTAATTAAAATAATTTATTTAAAAAATATTTAATATATATTTATATGATAACTACTTCATCATATAATATATATTAAACTATATGTTTTATCTAATATAGCACATAACCTATAGTTTAATATTGTATCAAATACATTATAACCTATAGTTTTCATTCTCTCAACAATGCATGATATCTAATATAAATCCTATTTATATTAAATTTAATTATATGAATCCAATTCACATAATTAATATTTAAATCATATTTAAATATTTATTTCCTCTCAAATAATGTATCAAAAACATTATAGTACTTATATCATATATAATTAAGTAAAATTAATTATATCACATATAATTAATTTCCTCAAATAATTTGAACAATTCAAATTAATCCAAAATTGATTCTCATTAAATCCCTGTTGAGCTATAGAGGGGACCTCATGGACTTGTAGATTGAAGTTCCAATGATACTTGAATAATTAATTAAACTCCTTTCATTAAATTATTCAACATCCATTAACTGACGTGCACTTCAATAAAAACCAATCGCTACACCCTTCGCACTACATATATATTTCTGTGTTCATTAGATATAACAAGTCAACAGCGCAATGACCCTTCACAAATTGCTCGTAAGTACAGCTGGGCCAAAATTATTGGTTTGCCCCTATAGTTACATCTAACTCCTTAAGAGCCATTGATCCCTCTAATGAACAATAAGTCATAGTCCAACTATGACCAAACCCCTCTCGGGCTAGAAAAGGGTATGGCGCCACATTGTTCAAGCTCCGAAATCAGCTTTTAAGGGAGCAATTTATCTACTTACCCCGACAGTGGTGAAGGAGTGAATTCCATCTTGTGTAGCTGTGTTCCTAGCTAGCCAATGAAGCGAATCCCCAAAATGCTAGGCTTATTAAGTCAGCAATCTGGCCATTCTCACCCATACAAATAAAAGGACTGCCTTTATAGGAAGGAGTTCACAGTTCACAAAGGAGTCAGGTCATGTCACCTATGTTCATCTTGGTGAAATGTAAGTCTCTATTATGAATGGTGTTATATAATGAGACAACTCATTTCATGGTTCGGTATTATACAAACCCCTTTGTATAGAATAACCCCGCTCACATGTCTCTACATAAATGATAAGGATCAGATCATTTGTAGCACTTTACAACAATTGTAACATCTACAAAGTGGGTCGTACTTGTAGTGTAACCAGGATAAGGTATCCAACCTTATCCATCTACTGCAGTGAAGGATCTCATACCGAGAGTTCCATTAGCGTGTTCAAATCGCTCCGATTTCACCGTGATCGAAATACAAAAGATATACATTCAACCCATACAGTTATGCACATTATTCTAATTATCATTATGCTCAGAACATCATAAATAACAAAGAAAGGGTTCAATACAAGCTGAAGATTCTCTTCGAACGTCTGAACCCTAAGCAGTGGAAACCCTCCAACAGATCTACCAACACTCGGTGGGTATATCGACTTCAACAGCACGATCAGTACGAACATGAACACTGTAGCGGGGACGACACCACCACTAGTGAAACTCGGGTATCCTCGGAGTGAAAACCCAAAGAGTGGGCATTGGTGAGTTCGGTAGAGGATGGAGGACAACGCGTCGTGTAGACGATAAGAAAGTGGGAGATAAAACTGTGCTATCGTATAGCAGAAGTGCTTATCGTATAGAAGAGCTACACGATCGTGTATGAAAAGCTGAACGATCGTTTAGGAAGAACGTATACTATTGTTTTGAGAAATCGTGAGGTAAACAATCATTTGGACGGAAGAGCTTCTATCGTATAGGCTCTCGCGATCGTTTTCATGAATTCTTTTGGGCGGACGAAATTAATGAATGCATGATTTGAAAAATAAAAACGCTTTTCATTTTTATCCCGCCGGTTACCATAACCAACGCAGCTCACTACCTACGTCCGAACGTGGAAAAATTGGTTAATTATCATATAATTAATCAATTAATTAAATAATAAATATAATCATATTATATTTATATCCTATAGTTTGATATCATATATCTACTATAGTATTTTCTCCTCTACTTGATATAAATCATATTTATATCTAATTTCCTCCAAATTAATGTATCTCATACATTTAGCCAATTATATCGTATATAATTAACCAGTCCAATTATATCATATACAATTGAACTTCCTCTTATCAATTTGAACATTTCAAATTAACCCAAACACTGGTTATCGACTTTATCCAATCTACCTAGGTGACCTAATGGACCTGTGGCTCAAAGCTCCAACGGTACGTGAATAGCTGACTAAACTCTTTAGCCACGAGATCCACCATCCATTAACTGTCAGTGATTCCACTAAAGACCAACAGCTAAACTCTTCTTACCATAGACATATTTCTGTGTCCATCGGATATAACCAATCATGAGTACGATGACCCTTCACAGATGCTAGTAAGTACAACTGGGCCAATTTACCATTTTGCCCCTGTAGTTACATCTCACTCCTTAAGTACCACTGATTCCTCTAATGAACAATACAACATAGTCCAACTATGTGTGAACACCTCTCGGTCCAAGAGAAGGTGTGTGGTGCCACATCGTTCAAGCCCCGGAATCAACCCTTAAGGGAGCCATCTATCTACTTACCCCTACATCGGGGAAGGAGTGGATTCCATCTTGTGTAGTTGAGTTCCCAGCTCTCAAATAAGATGAATCCCCAAAATGGTAGGTTTGAATCGGCGACCTAGCCACTCGCTCCCATACAAATCAAAGGACTGCCCTCAATGGCAAGAGTTCCCAACTCACTCAGGATTGAGGTCATGTTACCTATGGTCATCCCAGTGAAATGAAGTCTCTGTCATGAACGGTGTTATATAACGAAACATCAACACTTCATGGTCAGGTCTTATACAAACTCTGTGTATAGGACACCCCTGCTTGCATGTCCCCAACACGAATGATCAGGATCAGACCATCTATGACAAGTCACAACACTTGTAACCATTCCACAAAGCGGGCCGCGTCCATAGCGTTACCAAGATAAGGTTTCTCTCCTTTATCCAATTACTACAGACCATTATGGTTATCACTCAAGACATGATCCACTTGTATGTCAATACATACATACTCGAGTCACATACAGATAACCAGGGATTTTATGTTTATTGGTTTGTGGTAAAGAAAATCAAAACAATTAACCGAGCAAAATACATGATGTGAAGTAAATATCATATATTAACAACATAAGTGTTCGTACATACTGTTTACAAAATACATGACACGAGACTTTAGGGCATCAACCCCAACAATTTCCATTTGTCCTAAAGCGAAGTGGGGTGCACAAAAAACTTGTTACAAAACAATAAACTAGGGAAAAGCCCAGTACAAGAAAATCTCCCACTTGCCCTAGTCCAACCGCGGGCGATCCTGTAGACCCATGCTCTGTAGCTGACCCTTAAACACTGTAGCCCTGAGAGCCTTCATAAACGGGTCAGCAACATTGTACTCCGAAGTGATCTGCGTGACGATCACGTCCCTTCGATTCACTATCTCGCGGATCAGATGATACTTTTGCTCTATGTGTTTACCGCGCCAGTGACTCCTTGGCTCCTTGGAGCTTTCCACTGCCTCACTATTATTACAATAGAGGGTAATGGGTCTAGACATATCTGGAACAACTTCCAGGTCTGTCAAGAACTTCCTGAGCCAGATGACCTCCTTAGCCGCTTCGCAAGCCACTACGTACTCCGCCTCCATGGTGGAGTCAGTGATGCACCCCTGCTTAGTGCTTCGCCATACTACAACTCCTCTGTTAAGAGTAAAGATTGACCCTGAAGTGGACTTGCGAGAGTCCTTATCAGTCTGAAAGTTAGAATCCGTGTATCCTGTAAGGATCAAATCCCTAGAACCATACACGAGCATGTAGTCCCTCGTTCTCCAAAGATACTTGAGGATGTTCTCCACTGCGATCAAGTGACCCTGGCCTGGGTTAGACTGATACCTACTTGCTATGCCCACAGCGTAGCAGATGTCTGGATGAGTACAGAGCATCGCATACAGTAGTAGGCCCTTCTTGGAGTCCTGCATTGAGTACTTGAGCAACATCTTGTCAATGTACGAGGCTTGAGACAGTGCTAGCACTTTGTTCTTACGATCCTAAAAGATCTAGATACCTAGAAAAAACTGAGCCTCTCCCAAATCTTTCATTTAAATTGGGTTGCTAGCCAGTTCTTAACTGTAGTCAGTAGACCTACATCATTCCCAATGAGTAGGATATCATCTACATACAACACTAAGAAGACTACTGAAGTGTTGATGATCTTCTTGTATACACAAGGTTCATCAACGTTTTAGTCAAAGCCATATAACTTGATCGCAGCATCAAACCGTATGTTCCAAGATCGAGACGCCTATTTCAGTCCATAAATGGACCGATTCAGTTTTCAAACCTTTTGCTCTTGACCCTAGGCTATGAATCCCTTGGGTTGCACCACATAAATGGTCTCCTCAAGATTGCCATTAAGAAAGGTTGTCTTGACCTCCATTTGCCAGATCTCATAATTATAATAAGCTGCAATGGACAGGAGGATGTGGATCGACTTTAACATGGCAACAGGTGAGAATGTCTCCTCATAGTTGACTCCCTCTACCTGGGTATAATCCTTTGCCACAAGTCGAGCCTTGAAGGTTTGTACCTTCCCATCAGCACCCCGTTTGTGTATGTAGATCCATTTACAACCTATAGGGCGAACCCCATCAGGCTGATCTACAAGATCCATACTGAGTTAAAGTACATCGACTCCATCTCGAGATCCATGGCCTTGACCCATTCATTCTGGTCAACAACCTCCATTTCCTTCTTATAAAACAATGGATCCTCAACGTCGCCATCTGCTACCATAGCAAGGATTTCCGTGAAACCAAGATAGCGAACGGGTGGGTTTGCAACCCTCCCACTACGTTGAGGTTCCCTCAACTCTTGAGATGGAATCAACCTATTGGATGAACTCCCATCAACAACTCTTGTTGATGTAGTAAGCTCTTCAACAATTCTAGTTGAAGTTTCAATACTTTCATTGGAAAGCTCACGCAACACAACTTTGCTTCGAGGACTGTGCTCCCTCATATGATCCTCCTCAAGGAAAGTAGCGTTTGTTGAAACAAACACCCTATTTTCCATTGAATCATAAAAATAACCCCCTCATGTACATTTGGGGTAGCTTACAAAGAGGTATAACCTCGACCGTGGTTCCAACTTTTTGGGATTAGCCTTAAGCACATGTGCAGGGCAACCCCAAATGCGAAAGTGACGTAAACTAGTTTTACAACCATTCCACAAATCCAGGGGTGTTCATGGAACACTCTTGGAGGGAACACAATTGAGTATATACACCGCAGTCTCCATTGCATAACCCCAAAATGAGTCCGGTAACGAAGCATAACTCATCATCGAGCGAACCATGTCTAACAAGGTTCTATTTCTCCTCTCCGCTACACCATTCTGCTGAGGTGTACCTGGCACTAACAGTTGGGAAACGATTCCATGTGCTATCAAATAGTCCTGGAATGCCGAGTCCAGAAACTGTACACCTCGATCTGATCGAAGTGTTTTAATCTATCTATCCAATGCATTTTCAACTTCAGCCTTGAACTCTTTTAACTTTTCAAAGGATTCAGACTTCTGTTGCATAAGATTAACAAACTTGTACCTGGAGTAATCATCAGTAAAACTGATAAAATACTCATAGCCACCTCAGGCTCGCACATTCATAGGACCGTAAAGGTTAGAATGTACTAACTCAAGAGGCTCTTTGGCTCTAGAACATTTTCCAGTAAAAGGTCATTTAGTCATCTTACCCTTAAGGCGAGATTCACACACAGGTAAAGAATTTTCTTCTAACTCACTTAGAAGTCCATTCTTCAACAATCTCTCAATCCTATTGAGATTGATGTGTCCTAAACATAGATCCCAAAGTTGGGCATTTTCTTTTGGAGAAATTTGTTGACGTTTAGATTGAGTTACAACAGTTCTGAACATTTCAGTATTATGGAGGGAATTAATGGCTAACGGCCTTAGCAAATATAAATTCAATTCCAGATTTGCTATGCAAATAAGGACACCATCTTTATGAATAAACACTTTATTCAAATCAAAAGAAATAGTGTATTTAGATTGCAATAAACACTTTACAGAAATGAGGTTCCTTTTTAGTCCAGGAACAATTTTTACATCATTTAAAATAAGAAACCTATTTTGTAAAGTTAACTGGAGTCCTCCCACTGCCACAGCTGAGATGACGTGCCCGGTGCCTACTCACATCGTCATCTCACCAGCTTCCAGTGGTCGCCAAGATCTAATCCTCTATAAAGAAGAACAAACATGGTTAATGGTGCCTGAATCAATTATCCAGGCAGAATCATCATTCTCCACTAAACAAGTTTCAAGCACAAGTAAATCATATTTACCTTTATTGGCCTTGGCCTTAGCCTTGGCTGCTTTCTTCTCTTTCAGATACCAAGGACAGTTCCTCTTCTAGTGTCCTTCTTGGTTGCAATGGAAACACTATCCTTTAGCAACTTGTGGACTTCTCCTTGGGGCGACAACCAGTGGGTTAGTAGGTGCCTTCCCTTTTCCCTTACCACCCTTCTTCTTCTTCCCCTTTGCAGAGTTAGAAGAGGAAGGTGCAGACTTCATTCCTGAGGTCGAATCTCTATGGAACGTCCTGAAGGATGAAGCAATATTTGCCTCACCCTTCTACCTCTCCTTACTTTTCAGTAAATATTGGTATGTCTGCAACTCGTTGTGGAGAGTTGTAAGGTTAGTGAAGAATCACATTACTAACAAAGTGTAGGAAGCTCTCCGGCAAAGAATGCAGGATTATCTAACCTGGCTGCCCTCATCGATGGTAGACCCATTTAACTCCGCCACATTGAAGTGGACCATCATGTTTAGCACATGTTCACGAACAGAGGTGCCTTCTTGCATTTTGGAGTGGAATATGTATTTAAGAGCCCCATCCATAAGTTGTTCAGAGATTATCCAAACATCCCTTGCAGGGACTCCATGATCTCACGGGCTGAGACCATAGGCTCATGCTTCTTTGCTAAGACGTCAGAAAGACTTGCCAAGATATAGGCCCAGGCCTTCTCATTCGCCCTTGTCTATCACTCGTATGCCTCCTGAACATTTCAAGCAACATTTGGAGTTGGAATAGGAGGACAAGCCTCCGTGAGAGAGAACATGAGATCCTCGATGATTAGGATCGTCATGATCATGTGTTTCCATGTTGCGAAATTATCGCCAGTTAGTTTTTCGGCACTTAACAATGATAACGTGGTTGTTGCCATTTGAAAAAGTTGCTGAAAATACGAACAAAACTTTATTAGATTTTGCTAAACCACTTTTAAACAAATCAGTTTTGCAAATCAGTTTCAAGTACCCGAAGTTATAGACTTCTATTTTGCAATGATGCCCTCGTGAGGCAGGAAAAACGCCACCGGTGGGGTGATCAGTTGCCCCTTCTCTGGGATGAGACATTCTCAACCATTAGGCAGAACCAACTCTTGGAACTGAACCTAACAGTCACCATTTTTGGTCCAGAATCGTTAACCTTTAACTATTCAATGTAAGTGTAACCCCTCGCGTTGGGTGCTAGATTCCCGCCCTAATGCGCTTACCGTGGGGAAAAGACAAATTAGGATAAGAGACTAAGTTACCTTATCCTCTTACAAGAGATCAAATAAAGAAACGTGCAAAACTGCCATCCTTTAGGGGGACACTCCCAGGGTGCCTCGAGGCGATGCATAGTAACTTTATTCAATCTAACGAGGGAGACCGAGGGATATGCTGTCGCACTTCCTGCTCCCACTTACTATGAATATTCTCTCCATCTACCTTGATATTGACCTACCCAAACACCATCCATTGGGGGGACACGCCAAAGGTGCCACGAGGCCAAGGATGGATCTCACGGTGTGGACTATTTAGGAGAAAAGTGAAAGGTATAAGTGAAGCATCTCATGCCCCAAGTACCTCCCACTGAATGTTCTACCTAGGGTTTCATTAACCTAGACAATATGGCTACTGATTTTAGTCTAAGTCATCTTTTTAAACTTTGCTCATAAACAACGTTTGTCTATGAAATATGAACAAGTTCACGTAGTCACATTTAAACACTTTAATGGACTGTCCTTAACTTGCATGCATGCATGCATCAAATCTATCTAATTCACCTTTCCAGATAAGTTTCCAGGTAGGGGTGTTACGTTTCCGTCAACTTAAATACCCCAGCCTAGCCAGAACCCGCCTTAGACAAAAGGTCCTTTATAGATAGATTTTTTATACTTTAACCTTTTATTAGTCAATTTAATCCTATTAAATTCATTAAAAGATTAAAGCCTTATGGTTGCTAATCGTATTAGAACCGTGATCTTAGGTCTATGTGATCCAAGGTTTAAACACTTTAAAACCATGAATTAAACCTAAGTGAGCATGCATGTCTTTCTTATTTCTTTTAGTTCTAATTTCTCTTTAACTTTTAAAAAGAAACAACTAAAACCATTGCGCACAACGAGGCATTTATAACATTTATAAAATAACCTATGTGTCATGCTTCATGCAATGTCCGGTCATTACTATATATATAACGCGTAACAACCAAGCAAACATGCTTTCTTTCACCCTTATACTATAACAATTATAATATAAAGATGATGCATGTCAATGCTTTTTATGCATGCATAAATATAACTCTTATATTATATGATGCATGAGCATGCTCTTACATAATTAAATCATGCTTCTCTAAATTATAACAATTATAATAAAGAGATGTTGCATTACCATTGCATAACCTAAGGTGGGATTTACTATATGTACATACCATATGACATATAAAAAATATACATCGCATGTAATAAACAAAGGATTAATGAACCGGGATGAGCCTTTATAGAAACCAGAATGCTAAACCCTATCTATTACATTTTTTATCAAGCAAACCGGTTCACAGTCGAACCGGGTCTTGAACCACCAGGAGGTCTTCATCATGTAGCAAACTCCAGCAGGTGGACGATCATTGAGCGTGCACTAGACGATAGAAGAATAAGTAAACGATCGCGTAGATGACGATGAGGCTGCGAAGCCTGACCGTTCATGGGATCGTGTAGTGCGATGATAGGTAAAAGATTTACCTTGAGTTACTAAACGATCGTTTAGTCAGTTACTAAGCGATGAAGCTTGCTGACTTAAACGATCGTCTAGCATGCACACTTTAAATGATATGCGAGCGTTTCATCATCTACACGATGCGTGCTACTAGGTAAACGATTTACCTTGCGATACTAAGCGATCGTTTAGTTAGTCACTAAGTGATGAAGCTTGCTAACCTAAACGTCTAGTACGCCTGCATGTTAAGCTATCCTTGAGCATCTTATCGTCTACACGACACGATACTCGGCGATTGCGTACTCGAACGTCAACCCCATACGACCAACTCTCGATCACATTCCCATCGTTTAACCGATGCGTTCATCAGCGATCGCGTACTCCTTCATCTTTACGATGTGATGGATAGCGATCGCGTTGAACATATTCTGCACGATTCGATCAACCCTAGATTGCCTCCTTCCCCGAAGAGCCGCAATGCTTGCCCAAAACTTCGACGAACGACTCAAAACTTCAAACAAACTTTGAATACAGACTCGATAACGATTATTAAGGCCCAAATATGCAGGGGCCTTTACAAACAATCGCAAATGTAAAAGGATTTAAATCAAACTGAGGCTAAACATCTCGAAAACATCAATTAATCCAGCACATCCACAATAGATTTAACAATTAAACAGCTTAGAAATGCACCCACCTTGAATGTAAAAGTCATTTCGTTGCAACAGATGAAATCGGAGTATCAGAACCTGGCTCTGATACCAATTGAAGGATCTCATACCGAGAGTTCCTTGAGCGTGTTCGGGTCGCTCCGATCTCACTGTGACCTAAATACAAACAATATACATTCATCACAAATAGTTATGCAAATAAATCTAATTATCGGCATGCTCAAAACTAGATAAATAATAGGGAAAGAGTTCCATACCAGTTTAAGACTATCTTCGAACTTCAGAACTCCAATGCAGCAGAAACCCTCCAAGAGATCTACCAATGCCCGGCGGGAACGTCGACTGCAACAGCACGGTCAACGCGAACATGAACACTGCAATGGGGACGACACCACCACTAATGAGCCCCGGGTATTCTCAAAGTGAAAACCCAAAGGGTGGGCTTTGGTGAATTTGGTAGAGGACGGAGGAAAAATTATTTATGTAGGCGATAAACAAGTGGGAGAGAAAACAATGCTATCGTATAGCAGAAGTGCTTACCGCATGGAGGAGCTACATGATCGTGTAGGAAATGTTGAACGATCGTTTAGGAAAAGGTGGACGATCGTTTAGCTAAATTGGCACATTATACGATCGTTTAGAGAAGCTATCCGATCGTTTAGGCGATCGTGTGCGACTGTTTAGACGCGATGTATACAAACGTTTAGGTGGAGAACGCTATCGTATAGGCTCTCAAGCGATCGTTTTGAATCACCATTGCGCGCTTCACAAATTCTTTTGGGTGATTGGACGACTATGCAAAAATGAAAACATTTTTCAATTTAACCCACCGGTTACCATAACCAACGCTGCCCACTAACCAAGTCCGAACGTGGAAAAATGATTAATTATCATATAATTAATCAATTAAATAATTAATAAATATAGTCATATTATATTCATGTCCTATAGTTTGATATCACATATCTACTATGTATTTTCTCCTCTACTTGATATAAATCATATTTATATCTAATTTCCTCCAAAATAATGTATCTCATACATTTAGCCAATTATATCATATATAATTAACCAGACAAATTATATCATATATAATCAAACTTCCTCTTGTCAATTTAAACATTTCAAATTAACACAAATACTGGTTCTTGACTTTATCCAAGCTACCCAGGGGACGTAATGGACCTGTGGCTCGAAGCTCCAACGGTACATGAATAGCTTACTAAACTCTTTAGCCACGAGATCCACCATCTGTTAACTGTTAGGCATTCCACTAAAGACCAACAGTTGAACTCTTCTTACCACAGATATATATCTGTGTCCATCGGATATAACCAATCATAAGGACGATGACCCTTCACAGATGCTCGTAAGTACACCTGGGCCAATTTATCGTTTTGCCCCTATAGTTACATCTCACTCCTTAAGTACCACTGATTCCTCTAATGAACAATACAACATAGTCCAACTATGTGTGAACACCTCTTGGGCCAGGAGAAGGTGTGTGGCGCCAATCGTTCAAGCCCCGGAATCAGTCCTTAAGGGAGCCATCTGTCTACTTACCCCTGCCTCAAGGAAGGAGTGAATTCCATCTTTTGTAACTGAGTTTCCAACTCCTAAATCAGACAAATCCCCAAAATTGTAGGTTTGAATCAGTGACCTGGCCACTCACACCCATACAAATCAAAGGACCGCCCTCAATGGTAGGAGTTCCTAACCCACTCAGGATTGAGGCCATTTTACCTATGGACATTCTAGTGAAGTGAAGTCTTTGTCATGAATGGTGTTATATAATAAGACTTTAAAACTTCACGGTCAGGTCTTATACAAACTCTTTGTATAGGACGCCCCCGCTCACATGTCCCCAACACGAATGATCAAGATCAGATCATCTGTGACAAGTCACAACACTTATGACCATTCCACAAAGCGGGCTGTATCCGTAGCATTACCAGAATAAGGTTTCCTTCCTTTATCCATATATACAGACCATTTTGGTTATCACTCAAGACATGATCCACTGGTATGTCACCACATACATGCTTGAGTCACATACAGATAACTAGGGATTTTATGTTTATTGGTTTGTGGTAAAGGAAATAAAACAATTAACCGAGCAAAAGTACAAGATGTGAAGTAAATATCATATATTAACAACACAAGTGTTTGTACATATTGTTTACAAACTACAAGATACGAGACTTTAAGGTATCAACCCCAACACACTCAATATAACCATAATTAGTAAGTTAACCCTTCACAGGTTGTTCGTAATAACGGTTGGGTCAAAAGATTATTTTACCCCTGAGATTACCTCTTGTTTCTTAAGTCCCACTAATCCTCTAATGAACAATTGGTTTGTGATCCGATCATCAAATCGAGTCCTTCTCGGGCCAATGAAAGTGTAGGGCCCCTTGTTCAAGACCTGGAATGAGCACTTAAGGGAACAACCTATCTACATCCCTAAGAGCAGGTAGGAGTGAATTTCATCTTGCATCCTATGTCCCCCAGCTATCTATCCGATCTTACCCCTAAAATGTGAGGCTTATTGAGTTGACGCAATTGAGCCAACCCTCACCCATGTAAGTCTAAGGATAATCCCGAATAATCAAGAGTTCATAGTTAGCTCAAGATTCATGTCAAGTTACATAGGTCATCGTTTTAAAATAGCCAGTCTTAAACAGTAAAGAACATTATAAAGCAAGAGTGACTTATTTCTTGGTCCGATATTATGCAAAATCATTTCACAAGACACCCCCACTCCTCATGTCACCATATGAATGAATCAAGATCACTTCATTTCTAGCACTTTATAAATCCTTGTAACAACTACAGAGTGGGCAGCATCCAATAGTGTTACCAGAATAAGGCACCCAACCTTATTCGTATACAATTGATCATTTTGACTATTTACTCGAACATGATCCACTCTTATGTCTCCACATAAAGTTCAAGTACACATGCTATAGTCATGAATCTTATAGTTTATTGGATTTATTTCTAAAATGAAACATGCAATTCATATATTCAGTAACAACTTTATCGACTAACAGAATGAGTTTATTGTTTACCAAACCACGAGTTTTAGGACATAAAACCCAATAGAAGTGTCCTAATTTTAGGTTCCAAAGTTGGGAATTTTGTTTAGAAGAAATTTTAAGTCTTTTATTCTGGGTTAGCGCAGTTTTAAAAATTTTAGTATTTAGGTGTAATCTTCCTCAAGATCTATGAGCGAGACTCTATACAGATATATGGATCTCCCCAGCATCAAAGCAAGACTCCATCAAAATCTGCCATTCATTTGGTGATGCCTTATTTTCTATGAACATCCCACCACTGAATGATGAAATTTTTCAGTCTTTGCCCCACCACTGAATGATGAAATTTGTCAGTCTTTGCCTCCGACCCGACTTGGAGAGAACACAGGGTAAGGGCTTGGCCTGCCTAAATATAATTCAAAAGCTTTAGTTGAACCAAAGTCTTTGTAGGGTCCCTTGTTTCTCTTTTGTTCCACGACCTACGACTTTAGTTGCTAACGATCTTAGCACCTATAAACTATTTTTCAGCTTAGCATAAAAAATATCACACCATTCTTGGAAATAAACGCTTTATTTACAGAGAAATTTATAGGATTGTTTGTTCAATCAAACACTTTACAAAAATTAAATTCCTTTTTAAATCAGGAAAAACAAATACATTTTCAAGTAAAATATATTTATTATATGAAGTAAGCTAAAGTCCTCTCACTGCCACAATTGAGACGATGTCCCCAGTTCCAACACGCATCATCATCTCTCAAGCTACCAGTTGCCGCCAGGAACTAATTCCCTGATATGAAGAACAAACATGGTTAGTGGCGCCTGAATCAATTATCCAAACAGAATCATCATTCTCCACTAAACTGTTGGGATTGGTGTCCTAATTCTTCTAGTGGTCTCATAGTTTGTAAACATTTTGTAAACATATTGTTATTAATAAAATAAATGTTAAAAGAGGGATACATATTTACTCAAATCCAATAAATAAGATTCGTGGTTATTTTATGTAACTTAAGCATGTATGTGGATACATACAAGTAGATCATGTCTTAAGTAATAATCTAAATGGTTTGTAGTAGATGGATAAAAGAGGGATACGTTATCCTGATAACACTACGAATACGGCCCGTTTTGTAGATGTTACAAGTGTTGTAACTACAAATGGTTTGATCCTGACTATTCATGTGGAGACATACAAGCGGGGGTATCATATACAAAGAGTTTGTATAAGACCGGACCACGAGATGATTACTCTCTTTATATAACGGCGTTGTTAATTGAGACTTACATTTTACTAAAATGACCATAGGTGACATGACCTTAATCCTGAGTGAGTTGGGAACTCCTACCTATAAGGCGGTCCTTTGATTTTTATGGGTGAGAGTGGCCAGATTGCCAATTCAACAAGCCTACCATTATGGGGATTCGTCTGATTGGGAAGTTGGGAACTCAGCTACACAAGACGGAATTTACTCCTTCCCTGAAGTAGAGGAAGTAGATAAATTGCTCCCTTAAGGACTGATCCGAGTCTTGAACAAAATGGCCACACCCTCTCCTGGCCCGAGAGGACATAGTAATAGTAGGACTATGACTTTTTACTCATTGAAGGAATTAGTGGTACTTAAGGAGTTGGATGTAATTACACAGGGTAAAATGGTGAATTGGCCCAGTTGTACTTACGAACGAATTGTGAAGGGTCATCGCACTATTGATTGATCATATGGATAAAGATATATATATTAGTACGAAGAGTGCAGTTGTCGGTCTTTAGTGGAGTGACCAACAGTTAACCGATGGTGGATCTCGTGATTAAAGAGTTTAATCAGTTATTCGTGTATCGCTGGAGCTTCAACATACAGGTTCATGAGGTCCCCTTGGTAGCTCAATGGCTTCAAGTTGAGAATAAGATTTTGGGTTAATTTGAAGTGTTTAAATTAACAAGAGGAAATTCAATTATATGTGATATAATTGATATGATGTATTATATACATTAATTGGAGGAATTAAAATAAATATGATTTATATTAAATACCATAAAATAGAAAAATAACCATAGTTATATGTTTCATATGATGAAATATTAAAACTATAGGTTATAAATATAGTATGATAAGTTGATTATTATATTTATTTACAACATATTAATTATATGATAATTAATTATTCTTTTTCTCCAATAACCGAATTGAGTGGGAGGTTATTAGAAGTTTTATTGTAACTGTGAGATAAAAGGAAAATAATTTTTCAAAATTATGATAATTGATTCAAAATAATCTCACAAAAAGGCTATCAAGTAAAAGTGTTTTACTAAACGATAGCAAAGAGAGCATACACGATCGAGCTACGAGTTTACTATATGATAGTTACTCGCTTAATCGTTGCTACATGATCGAGTAGAAAAGTCTATACGATAGACTTCTGTTTACTAAACGATCGAGTATTTCGTCTATATGGTAGACAAAATTGATCTCCCACTTACTCGATCGTCTACCTCTTGCTTTCCTCAATCCAAAATCATACAGAGCCCACAACTCCTAGATTCACACACCAAGAATACCAAGGTAACCATTGTGGCGGTGTTCTAATTCTGTTCGAGGATCGAGTTGGACTCAATTGGGATCGAGGTTCATTCAGACGTTCGTTGAGATCGAGTTCTAATCGTTGCATTTGAGTTTGTGCTAATTAAACAATTTGTTGAACGATCGAGGGATACTCGAAGAAGAGTTCTTGAAAGGTTAGCATACTCTATCCCTTGTCTCTTCATTTTTAAGTAGCATGATGTAATTTTCTAATTATGCATAATCTGTTCATTTCCATTTAGAGTTTAATTGTTATGTTTCTTAACAAAAATTGGAATGATCCATTTTCGCTCACATGGATGTCAGTTTAGATTTCCTTCATAAACAAGTCTCCAATACAAGTAAATCATATTTACATTGGTTGGCCTTCTTCTTTTCTATCAAGTACCTGAAATCGTTCCACTTCCGATGTCGCTGTTGGTTGCAATAGAAACAGATTCCCTTGTAGCCTTTGCCCTTTTGCCTCTCTAGGCAACAGCTAGTGGATTAGCTTTCCCATTTCCACCCTTTTCTTCTTCCACTTTTTGGTGTTGGATGAAGAAGACACAGACTTAGTTCCAGAGGTTGAACCTCTATAGAACTTCTTGGAGGATGAAGCAACATTTGCCTCACCCTTTTATTACTTGCTTTTCATCAAGGATTGGAATGTATGTAGCTCATTGAGCAAGGTGGTCAGGTTGTAGTCAATCCTGTTCATAACAGCATTGCTATGAAACTGTAGGAAACTTTCAAGTAAAGTTTCCAAGATGAAGCTAACCTGACTGGCCTCATCAATGACAGACCCATTCATCTCTATCACGTTGAAGTGGACCATCATGTTGAGAACATGTTCTCTAATAGATATCCTTTCTTGCATATGGGCATTGAATATGAATTTGAGAGTGTCATGCCTGAGCTGTGCAGACGGTTGTCCCAAAATTCCCCTCATAGACCCCTTGATCTCACGAGTAGTGAGCATGGGCTCAAGCTTCTTGGCCAAGACTTTTGAAAGGCTTGCCAAGATATATGCTTGGGCCTTTTTATTTTCCCATGTCCGTTGCTCATATGTCTCTCGAACATTTCGAGTAGCATTTTGAGGAGGAATAGGAAGACAATCCTCCATAAGGACAAAATGAAGGTTATCGATGATTAGTATTGTGTTGATTGTGCTTTTCCATGTTGTATAGTTTTCGCTGATAAGTTTGTTGGCAACGAGTAAATTCAATGTAGCGAAAGTTATAATGAAATTTGCTAAAACCATACAATTTATTTATATACGTATTCATTGAATTAACCCATTTGCAAAAACCAATCAAATTTAGCAAAATAATCTAATGCACCCTAAGTGACATCTATTTTGCAATGGTGTTTCAGTGAGACAGGATAAAAGCCATTTTAGAGTGATCAGGTGCCCGTTCACATAAATGAGACTATCTCAACAAATAGACAGAATAACTCCTTCTTCCTGTAACTATCAATCACAATTGTTCGGTCTAGAAATTGTTAAACTCGCTTAACCTTTTTTTGTAAGTGTAACCCCTCATTTTAGATTCTAAAGTTCAGCCACAATGAGCCAACCATAAGGAAAAACCGACTGGGGAAAAAACTAAACCAACCCTATCCATTTATAGATTTTGAATAAAGAGTCATGCAAATTCCATTTATAGGGCACACAAGCAAAGATGCCTCAAGACCGAGCATGAAACTTTACTACAAACCAATGAGAGAGCCCATGGGATGTGTTGACACACCTCCTACTCCTACTTACTATAAACACTCTCTCCATTCACCTTGATGTTGACCTATACAAACACCATCCGTAGGGGGACATAAGCAAAGGTGCCTCGAGGCCGAGTATAGATCTCACGGTGTGAACTTTTAAGGAGAAATGAGAAAAAGTGAAATGAAGTATCATATACCCCATTTTCCTCCCACTGAGTGTTATACCTAGGGTTATTTTAACTTGGGAAAATCCGGCTACTGATTTTAATTAAGTGATTGTTTAAATTTTCCCAAAATTAATACTTACTTTGGATAGATAAACAACTTTGATTAATGTTTATTATATGCTTGTAGCAAATCTATCTAATTCACCTTTCCATGTAAGTTCCTAGGTAGAGGTGTTACGTTTTCGTCAACTTAAATATTCCGGTCAAGACAAAACTAGTCTTAGACATAAGGTCCCTTATAGATACATTTTGTACAAATTTAATCTTTTAATTAAGACAAATTTAATCCTATTAAACTGATTAAAAGACTAAACTTAATTTCTAATCTCATTATAAATATGAACTTAGGTCTATATGAATCATATTTTAAAACTATTTTAGAAAATGATTTTAACCTAAGATTTGCATGCAATACTGAATTATTGATTATAATTTTTAATTTCATTTAATTATAACTTTTATAAAATAAATGAAATAAATTAAAGTCATTCAATTTCATTCATTGATCCACTTAGTAAAAATATAACATTTATAAAATTACCTAAAGTAGTGTCATGCATCATGCAATTTCATTTCATTACTAAACTTATATCACTTATATAATAAAGCAATGAAATAACTAATAACATACAACCATCCGTACATACATACTATATATTATAACTCTTATAATATAAATGATGCATGGATATGTTATTAATGCATGCACGCATATATTATAACATCTATATTATATGATGCATGAGCATGCTATAAATCTAAAATCATGCAACTATATATTATTACATTTATAATATAAATGATGCATGAAATATGCATAATGTATGGTGGGATTTATTCTATATGGCATACATTATGTCATAAAATTAAACCACATGTCAAATTCACAATTTAAAATAATTATTGGACAAGGATTGGACACCTAAACAATTAACTAAATCAATATAACACTTATAAGAATTTAATTAACAAACAAAAATAACTATTACAAATAAAGAGTCAATCGATTCGAATCAAGTGAATCGGGCCTTGAACCACACGAACCGAACCAAACCATAAATGAAACGATCGACCAAAGATCCAATCTTTTGCCTCACCCAACAACAATCACCCAACAATCACCCAACTATCGCCCAATAATCGCTCAGTGATCACCCAGGTACTATACAGCCATGAAAACTTTTGTTTTTTTTCCAATTTGGACTTTATTTTCTCCAGAAACTCACCCTGAACAACATGAGTGACTAAAAAACAATAAATTACAGACACGATCGCAATATTTATGCCTAAAACACAGGCAGTAAAACCCACACTTTACTTTCCCTTTGTAATTATATTTATTGTTTGACTTAAGCAAAGTGATGGGCTTAAATATTTAAGTTAGATTGGATTTGTGCATTTTGAGGTAAAGGATAAGTTTGAAGAACGAAAATGTTTAAGTATGAAAACTTAGCTCTCGGATCTTATTAATCTAGCCTTGCAAAGAGAATTTTTGGCTAAGTGTTGGTCGTGATGAGGGGTGACTGAGCATCGAGTAAGCATAAGGCAAGCATCGAGTAAATGATGTCGAGCATCGAGTATAAGTGATTGTCGAAGGGTCGAGCGTCAAGTGTAACCGATTGAGGAAGGGTCGAACCTTGAGTATAAGTGATCGAGGAACTATCGAGCGTCGAATGTAAGCGAGGAAGGGTCATGCATCGAGTACGAGCAATCGAGTAAGGAATGAGCATTGAGTGAGCCATCCATCACCGAGTATCCCATCAAGTATCGAGTCCTTCCCATCAAGTATTCAACAGAGAGCCATTGAATTTTCCATCGAGTAATGACCCTTCTCCATCAAGTTTTTCCAGGGAGGATCAAGTTTGCTCAAAACACTCAGTTTTAAACTTCTCTTTTAGTTATTCAGATAGATGGATTAATCTCGGACCTTAATCTCCCCTAGTGGGTGAAGTTGCTTAAGGAGATTTCATGCAAAAGGGTTGGATGATAGTATAAAAAGGGAAGAGAACTTCAAGAGCTCGTTTTGGACCGAGTAAACCAGACGAACATGATACCGTTGGAAAGCTCTGTGACTCTAGTTTATGAAATCTAGCCTATAGAAGGGAGTTCTCACCGGAAAGAGGGCCAAAAAAGGAAGGAAGAGTTGAAGGTTTGATTTCTGGCGTTTTCGGCACTCAACGAAGAATCATAGATATAGACCGAACCACTTGGATTTTCAAGCCAAAATTTCAAGGTATTATTGTTAACACCATTTCAAGTAAGTTTGTAGAAGGAACTTTTGCAAGTAAAGGTCTAGGTTCGAGTTACATATTTTGGAAGTTAAACCTAGAATCTTTGCTCAAGCAAGGAGTTGCGATTTAGGGCTTCCGGGAGAGATTTGAAGGACCAGGTTAATCCACAAGGAGTTTCATGTTGAAACTTTGAGGTAACATTGTTAGAAAAATTCTAAACATGTTTGGAAAAGGAACTTTCTTAAAATGAGTTCTAGTTTTCAAGTTATTGACGCTAGAAGTTGAATCTGGAAATTTTGGACGAACAGGCAACCTCTTGCTAAGTATAAGCTTGGTTAAAAGAGTAGTCTCAAAAGGGAGACCATTGTAGCAGGAGACCATTGTAGCAAAAAAAATCTTAATTTTTTTATGTGTAGGAGCTACGTCCATTGGAGAGGCGTACCAAGCTTAGGAAAAATCAAGCCTAAAGATCCATGAGTGAATAAATGTTTTCAAAATATGTATAGAAAGGAACATGCATTCCAAATGAATTTCATGCTAGCATTCATGTATTTTCTAAGCAACTAAAGTTTATACTTATGTTTTAAAGGGTTCATGGCATTTCTTAAGAATGATGTTTTAAGTTATTTAAATGCGTTTTGCTAATCCTAGCACATGTTAAGATTGAACGAAAGAGTATTGCAAACTACATGTTTATAATTGTGAAGCATGCATGTTGAATTGTAATAATGCTCTTATGGCGAAAGCTTGGTAAGTGCTTTGCTTAAAGCTTATGATGCTCAAATTTTCTATGAATGTTACGTTTCTAATAAATCGGATATCGAAAGTATAAAAGCTATTCGAGGAAGTACCTAAGGTGCTGACGATACTTTATGAGAGGCTGGACTATCGGTCTCTTGGCTACAGTCTTTATAATGGGACCGAAGTATGGGTCTCACGGTCATAAATGGATGTCGGGAGCTTAATCTATGAATGCTCGTGCTCAACTAAGGTTTGACAGTATGATTGATTATGATGCTATGATTAATGCATGATACTATCTAAGTTGCTTGAGATTATTTTCAGCATGTTTATTTATTTACATTAATGCATATGAAAGGCTTGAGAAGAACTGTATTTCTGTGAGTCACTCACTGGCCAACCAACTCACTGTTTTCAAATGTTTTCCTTTTTCCCAGGTAGCGGTCAGTTCCCTCGCGGTTGAACCCACTACAACTTGCCACTCAAAGCTTGGTTATTGAAGGAAGAAGCTTAGATTAAGCTTGTTTTGATGTACTTGTGAAATTTGTTTTAGGACCCATGTTCACTATTATGCTTTCGTTGGACATATGTTTGTTGTTTTGGAATGCTTGTTAAAGTCATAGTTGATTTACTGCCAAGTCATTTTTTCATATTGAGGTCTAAAGTAGGTTTCATTTAAGTTAGGTAGTAAGTGTTGGCAAGTAGGTCAGTAACTGTTGCCGTCATGTCCCCTTTCGATTTTAGAGGGTAAACCGGGAGGGGGTGTGACACAGGCCCTTACAAACCAATTTGTACAAAGATAATGATAAAACTAAATGGCCAATCCTAGAAATTGTAAAGAATAAAATAAATTCCATACAAATTCATCATATGAATAAAGAATGCAAAGCCCATCATGACTATAAATTAAATTCTAGAACAATAAAAATAGGGAATCAAAACCATGCTTTGATACCAATTGAAGGAACCTTGAAGGTCCTTGAGGGGAAACATGGCGATCGGTCCAAGTTTTATTTTTACGGAATCAAAATTACAAAATACAAACATTATGCATAATCACAAATTTACAACATGTAAACATAAATGCAAAAGAGAGAATTAGGATGAGATAAGACTTACACTTGAAGAACCTTTCTTCTAGAAATCCAATTCCCTTCTCTTGATTTGTCACGAACAATCATGAATGAAAAAATAATCCAAATGAACACCATCACAATAAGAACCTCCTGCATTCTCTTTTGGAATGAGAATCACTAAGGAGTTGTAGGCTCTTAGATTTTCGGAAGAAATGGAGAAAATTGTGAGGAATTTTGTTTTTTCAAAGAAAAACTTCTTTCTTTTAGAATTGGGAGAGCCAGTCTTCTACACACGAACTAAACAGAGAGACATAGGGGGAAGGGAGTTACAACGCCCTCCCAAAACCATTTTTAAAAATAAATTAAAATAATTTATTTAAAAATATATATTTAATATATATTTATATGATAACTACCTTATCATATAATATATGTTAAACTATATGTTATATCTAAAATAACACATAACCTATAGTTTAGAATTGTATCAAATACAATATAACCTATAGTTTTCATTCTCTCAACAATCCATGATATTTAATATAAATTCTATTCATATTAAATTTAATTATATGAATCCAATTCACATAATTAATATTTGAATCAAATTCAAATATTTATTTCCTCTGAAATAATGTATCAAATACATTGTAGTAATTATATCACATATAATTAAGTAAAATTAATTATATCACATATAATTAATTCCATCAATTAATTTAAACAATTCTAATTAATCAAAAATTTATTCTCGTTAAATCTCTATTGAGATACAGAGAGGACCTCGTGGACCTATAGATTGAAGCTCCAACTCTACTTGAATAATTAATTAAACTCCTCTAATTAAATTATTCAACATCCATTAACTTACGGGCACTCCAGTAAAGACCGACAGCTATACTCTTTGCACTACAGATATTAATTCCGTGTCCATTGGATATAACCAGTCAACAGTCTAATGACCCTTCACAAATTACTCGTATATACAACTGAGCCAAAATTATCGTTTTGCTCCTGTAGTTACATCTAACTCCTTAAGTTCCACTGATTCCTCTAATGAACAATAAGTCATAGTCCAACTATGACCAAACCCCTCTCGGGCCAAAAGAAGGTGTGGCACCACATAGTTTAAGCCCCAGAATCAGCTCTTAAAGGAGCAATTTATCTACTTTCCCCGACATTGGGGAAGGAGTAAATTTCGTCTAATGTAGCTTGTTGGGGTTGATGCCCTAAACTCTCGTTGGGTCCTGTAGTTTGTAAATACGGTATTGAACAAACGCTTGTGATGTAATAATATATGATATTTTCTTCATTATTGTCTATGAAACATGGGATGCTTTATTTGCTTTACCATAAACCAAAAAACTAAGATCCATGGTTGTCGTTGTAACTTAAGCATGTATGTGGAGAAATACAGGTGGATCATGTCTTAAGTGATAACCAGAATGGAACGTCGTATATGGATAAAGGAAGGAAACCTTATCCTGGTGACACTACGGATGCGGCCCACTTTGTAGAGAGTTACAAGTGTTGTGATGGTCTGATCCTGATCATTCATGTGGAGATATGCTAGCGTCCTATGCAAAGGAGTTTGTATAAGACCGAACCACGAAGTGTTATAGTCTCATTATATAATGTCGTTCATGACAGAGACTTCATTTCACTAGGATGACCATAGGTAACATGACCTCAATCCTAAGTGAGTTGAGAACTCCTGCCTTTGAGTGGGGTCCTTTGATTTGCATGGGTGCGAGTGGTCAGATCGCTGACTCAAAACTACCACTTTAAGGATTCTTCTGATTTGGGAGCTGGGAACTCGGCTACACAAGATGGAATTCACTCCTTCCCTGAAGCAGGGTTATGTAGATAGATTACTCCCTTAAGGGCTGATTCTAAGACTTGAACGATGTGGCATCACACACTTCTCATGGCCCGAGAGGTGTCCACTCATAGTAATACTATGTGATATTGTTCATTAAAGGGATCAGCGGTACTTAAAGAGTTAGATGTAACTATAGAGGCAAAAGTGTAAATTGGCTCAGTTGTACTTACGAGCATCTGTGAAAGGTTATCGTACTGTTGTCTGGTTATATCTGATGGACACTGAAATATATATGTGGTGAAAAGAGTGCAGCTATCGGTCTTTAGTGGAATGCTCAGTAGTTAACAGATGGTGGATCTTGTGGCTAAAGAGTTTAATAAGCTATTCACATACCGTTGGAGCTTCAAGCTACAAGTCCATAAGGTCCCCTTGTTAACTCAACGGATTCAAGTTGAGAATCAGTTTTTGGGTCAGTTTGAATTTTTCAAATTGATAAGAGGGAGTTTGATTATATATGATATAATTAAACTGATCGATTATATATGATATAGTTGACATGATGTATGAGATGTTGGGGTTGATGCCCTAAAATATCGTGTCCTGTAGTTTGTAAACAGTTTGTACGAATACTTGTGTTATTAATATATGATATTTAGTTCACATCTTGTATTTTTGCTCAATTACTTGTTTTATTTGCTTTACCACAAACCAATAAACATAAAATCCCTTGTAATCTGTATGTGACTCAAGCATGTATGTGGTGACATACAAGTGGATCATGTCTTGAGTGATAACCAAAATTGTCTGTAGTATATGGATATAGGAGGGAAACCTGATCCTGGTAACGCTACGGATGCGGCCCGCTTTGTGGAATGGTCACAAGTGTTGTGACTTGTCATAGATTGTCTGATCCTGATCATTCGTGTTGGGGACATGCGAGCGGGGGCATCCTATACAAAGAGTTTGTATAAGACCTGACCACAAAGTGTAAACACCTCGTTATATAACACCGTTCATACAGAGACTTCACTTCACTAGGATGGCCATAGGTAACATGACCTCAATCCTGAGTGAGTTGGGAACTCCTACCATTGAGGGTGGTTCTTTGATTTGTATGCATACGAGTGGCCAGGTCGTCGATTCAAACCTACTATTTTGGGGATTTGTCTGATTTAGGAGCTGGGAACTCAGCTACACAAGATGGAATTCACTCCTTCCCCGAGGCAGGGGTAAGTAGATAGATGGCTCCCTAAAGGGCTGATTTCGGGGCTTGAACGATGTGGTGCCACACACCTTCTCCTAGCCTGAGAGGTGTCCACACATAGTTGGACTATGTTGTATTGTTCATTAGAGGAATCAGTGGTACTTAAGGAGTGAGATGTAACTATAGGGGAAAAACGGTAAATTGACCCAGCTGTACTTACGAGCATCTGTGAAGGGTCATCGTACTCATGATTAGTTATATCCGATGGACACATAAATAGATCTCTTGTAAGAAGAGTTTAACTATTGGTCTTTAGTGGAATGTCTGACAGTTAACAGATTATGGATCTCGTGGCTATAGAGTTTAGTCAGCTATTCACGTACAGTTGGAGCTTCGAGCCACAGGTCCATTAGGTCCCCTAGGTAGCTTGGATAAATTCGAGAACCAGTATTTGGGTTAATTTGAAATGTTCAAATTGACAAGAGGAAATTCGATTATATATGATATAATTGAACTGGTTAATTATATATGATATAATTGGCTAAATGTATGAGATACATTATTTTGGAGAAAATTAGATATAAATATGATTTATATCAAATAGAGGAGAAAACACTAGAAGAAATTCGAGCTTTAATGTCGTTTTAAAACAACATTAAAGGGCTTTAATGTCGGTTGACAACGGACATTAAAAATAGTGTTATTAAAGCCCTTTAATGTCGGTTGCCTTTAATGTCAGTTTTAAACCAACATTAAAGGGCTTCAATAATACAGCCTTCAATGTCGGTTGTAACCGACATTAAAGATCTTCAGTGAAATTTTCAACCGACATTAAAGGTCTTTAATGTCGGTTACAACGACTTTAAAGACCTCCCGTGAAATTTCCAGACGACATTAATGCCTGTGTTTTTTTTTTTTTTTTTTTCAATTCTAAACCACATTGAAGCTGAAATATGTCCGTTTTCTTTAATTTTCGTTGTCGAATCCATTTTTTGGTTAAAAAGTATAACATGACACATCATCATCGAACATTGTGGCTATGACATATTATTCATGTATGGATTGTAAATCTATTACATTTAATCCACAAATTCTGCTATAAAATTATAATTTAAAAGGTCGTACAATAATTCAGGCCTTGAAAACACAAATTACAAGTAATACAAACATTATGATTTTACAAATACTATGAGTTTATTGTCCCTCTCCACTTGGTAAGTATGGATCCCTTCATAATTCTTCTTGAACAGACCCCTCCAGCTTCAGCAGTGTCTAGTTATAGGCATCTTTGTCTGACCACTGTTGTTGAAAGGACCACAAACAAAAAAGGTTTAAGACAAAGGATTGAAAATGAAAATATGACCAGAATTCATATTCAACTAACCGTATTTATTGGGAATGTGCATAAATGGTACATTCAAGGCAAAATTCTAGTAGTGAATGTGTTCGATCTAGAGTTCCCCAAGAAAAAGCATAAAGAGGTTGCGATACCAAATCTTTACTCCTTTGTTGCACCTGCAAAACAAGAAAACTCAATAGTTGAATAAATGAGAGAATCTTCTTTTTCAAAATCTTTACTCCTTTTTCAAGAATCTTCCTTTTCAAAATTTTCGACAACATAACGATGCTACCACAACAAAACAAAAAATTTACCTTGAACCTGTTCAAAGAAACACACTCCCAAAAATATTTCACTACCACTTGTTCTCAACAGAACTATCAGAATTCCCAAAAAATTAATATTCAAGAACACATACATCAATAAGCAAATTTAGCTCACAATGTACTTCAAATCTCAAAAGTTGTCACAAAAACTACCATAGTGCATGAATAACCCACAAACTACCATAGTGCAACCCACAAACTCAAGCACCTTGAATCAAATCTAATGTACAAATAAATAGTACCCATGAGTCATAAACGGGTGTTACATTCTAATCCAATATTGTCCAAAGAGAAATAAACACACTATAATTTCTTAAATAGGAATTTCCATATCATTAGAGTCACTTGAAAACACTTACAAATTGTGCTTAAAACTGCAAGCATTCAAAAATGCACTTACCAGGAACAATTTTTATGTGAATCCCTTACTGTTGCAAGAAATCCATCTCCTCCCCACCCCTTCCAAACACCTAAAAAACACACAAACAACATTATGAAAAGTATAGGGTAGAACGAACCTGGCGGCACGTGTGGCGAGACATGTGAACGATGATAATGCCTTCCATGTCTCTTCCAAAGGTGTCTTAAATATTGAAGAAGAAACAACAAAAGATGACATTATTGTAGTAATCTTTCTTTCTTAGCTCATACACAAGAAGAAAAAATAGGAAATAGCCAATTTAAACATATTCTTTCAAGAAAAACAGATAGATCTCAAGAGTTGATATGAATAGATGAGAGAATCTTCTTTTTCAAGATCTTGAAGAAGAAAAGCTTGAGGCTAATTTAGCAGTTTCAGAATCACCTTATCAAATTCCCAAATGAAACCTTTTAGAGGTTCTTCAATATCCTCAAGTGGAATAGATATGACATTATTGATGAATGATCTAATTTTTGGATGCTAAAAGACGAAGAAATAAATTATTAAAAGAAGAAGAAGAAGAAGAAGGAGAAGAAGAAGAAGAAGAAGGGAGGAGAAATTTATGAGTTACAATTCTTTTACAGAGTTAACAAACAAAAAATTGATCCAAAAACAATCAAACAGTATATATTAAAAAAAAACGTTTAAAATAAATCAAAACAAGCAAGCAATACGTAAAAGAAGATTAGAATTTAAACCTCATAAGATGACTTACCTTAGTAAGCAACTAATAACAACATAAGATGACTTCATTAATAGTGTTGAAATCAGTACTCGGCCAAAGGTTACAAATCAATTGGAAGAACTTGCCATACAATTTCATAATAAGAATGAGCTTATCCATAACAAACTATTGACACCTAAACCTTTAATATCAGAACTCTGACAACGCTTTTCAGATTAATAATGAACGGAACTTACAAAGATTGGATTAATAGAATTTCACAATAAATCCTATGCTAAAATGTTTTGACTAGAAGTTTCATGATTTCTTCAATCAATTTTTAGAAAATGACGGTACAACATGGATTGGAAAACAAAACCGGTAGATATTTCATTCCATAATTTTGAAGGCATAGACATTAATTCTCAATAGAGCCAATAGCTCCAATGATCATTGCCAAACAGTTATTAGACAGTAATATCCATCCAATCTCCTATAGACACAACTAATAAAATTTCAGCAGTTGTTTCATGTCAATACATCATAGCCATTCATAATATTTAGACTAGAAATATTTGTCCTATTTTCCCCTTCCCTTCTCTTCTTGAGCCTCATAAATAAAACAACAACAAAAAGAGGAGATATGATTATATGAATATAAATGATACCAACTGTTGTTTCATGTCAATACATCCAATCTCTAGCCATGTTAAGTAGTAGACAGATAATGCGTACCAACTGTTTTATTCTCCATAAAGCATTGCAGTGCAGTTACAAGTTCACGCTTACGCCCTTTGGCCAGAAGACCTACGCTTCTGAAAAATGTGAACATAAATGATAAATAAGAAAGTAAGCTAAAGATCTATTATACTATTACACATATGGAACTGGAATGCACTTGTTACCTCAATGTCATTACCTCAATGTCATTCTTAGTTCTTGGACCGTCATAGCCTCAATTCTCGACAGGTCATCCTTAAAACTTTGAATGTCCGCTTTACAGTCATTTTCCTATATGTAAAAGTTGAGTAAAAGCCCTAAATCCGAATAAAGAAGAGAAGCATAATATACTCAAACAAAAACCATCTCACAATAGTCTCTTCCAAAATTTGTTACCAGACTTATATCTCTCCTTGTCCCGCCAGGCTCTGAATTCTGTGTGGATAATGTTATAGAGGATTGATTCGACGCCATTACATTCCTTTGCACATTAGGTATCAATGTTGCAACTCTCAACCTACTCTGATTCACTACAAGGCTAAGGGGAGTCCGGGTTAGTCCAGATGAACAATGAGTCAATTGAAATACTACTAGTACAAGTAACAAAACCATATTCTAGTTAGGAGATGCAGAGAGCATTTCAGTCAAGAGAATGAGCTCACTCTTCCCAAGAATTTAACACTTGTTTTTCATATATGAAATGAGCCAAACTTTCATTCAAATTGAAGAGACTTGATTGACTTTTCCTTAACTTATGAACAAAGATTGAACAAAGATTGAACAAAGATGGATACAACAAAATTAAGAGAGAGAGAGAGAGAAGAAGAAATTTGGTGAAAGGGCAAACCTGGAGGGAAACTCCTAAACCCCAATTGGAAAACTGACTTTATTGACAAATGTGAGATAGAAAAATAGTATGCAGAGGGATAAATGCGTTACAGTGAGACTTTGAGAGAAGAAAAACAAGATTTACAGAAGCAGAGAAATGAAGCGGAAAAGACGAGCAAAGGGGAAGAAGAAGAAGAAGAAATTCCAACTCAGAAGGAACTTGAGAGTGTTGCGATATATATATGGGTAAACAACTCAAGAGGTAGGGTAAGAGGGAAGTGTGAGAATGAGAGGAAAAAGAAAATAGGGGGAGAGTGAAGAGGGAAATGAAAAAAATGGAGGGAAAATAGAAAGTTGGAGGATAAATTAAGCAGGTCTTTAATGTCGATTTAAACAAAAACTAAGCAAAATTCAAAATTCCATCAATCCAAACAAATATCACAATAAACCACAAAATCTACAAAAAGAAGTGAGTTCAAAAACCAGCAAACGCAGGTAGTTAGCATAAGAAAGGAGAACTCTTAATAATCATCTATCAAATAAGAAAGGGGAAATCTAAAGATTAATTTCGTTTGGCAAAATTATAAACATAAACTAAAAAACTTATAAACATAAACAACTCAATGGAAGCCATAAACAAACTTATCAACCTAAGCATATAAGCTTATCAAAACTAAGAAAAAAGACTAATAACAATCAAACTCATTTGAACAAATACATAAATATAAATGAAAACCATAAACAATAATTAAGTTATGACTACCATAACTACAGGATAGTCAAAGCACCCCAACACATATTTTAATTTAACACTTTAGAAAAAGACTCAATAAGACTCAATAAGTTCCCCTTCCCACCATGAATCAAACTTTACCTAGTAATTCAATATGGTAATAAAATTTTCAGTATTGAGTGTTTGCTTTTTTCTTCTTTTTCCCCCTTTTCGTAAGAAACAAAGAATTTCAATATAATCACAAAGCTGAAGTTGCATTATTAGAACTAAAATATAACTAACAGTGAAAACAAAGTGAAAATAAAAAAAACAAGATATGCTATCAACCCACGGTGCTCAATATTCGAAAAAAATATGCTATCAACTAAAATATAACTAACAGTGAAAACGGGTGAGGTGATCAATATTAGACAAGAAGAAAGGGAAGAAGAGGAGAATAGTATTGGTACCAGTTAAAAATGGAAGATGTGGGCCTTAAGAGTGTGCAAACGAAACGGAAGGAAACAAAGAGTTCAAAGACTGATCTAAGGCACATTAATCAAGTTCGAATTAGTCCAAAATGTGTTCGCCCTTATTATACATTAATCGAATACTTAGAAATTTACTTAACACGACAACAAATGAGTTCCAAGAGTTCAGAATAACATTTGAACACTTAAATCTATTTCAAAAAGGAAAGTAAAGAAATAATCCTTACCGAATCAAGATCTAATCTTCGTTGTTTAGTGTCCGAAAATGTTATGGGTAAACTGATTTGAAGCCAATCGGAGTGTGGGTAGTATACCCAAGTAAAAAAATGTTGTTGTAAGACACCCAGTTATCAAGAACGTGATGCACAACTTATTGCCCACGTTGGAGTATCAGATTGAGAAGAAACGGTGCCACGAAACTTGTTCGAAGTTTGTGTTCATGTCGCAGGCTAGCTCCATCGTCGATCATGGAGCAAGGAAACGCACAAGAATGCATGGGTCTAATGCGCAAAGATACGTTGCCAGCAATCACCGTCGCAACTTGTGGGTTGCACTGTGTAGTCGGTGCTGAACAATACTGAGAAGAGGGCAGTGTGATCGGCAGCTGCAAGGGGGAGGGGAAGAAAATGGAGGCAAAGAAGTCACCGTTACACCACGGGGAGGGACGGTGGAGAAAGGGGAGAGACGATGGAGAAGGGGGAGAGGAAGGGAAAGAGATGAAAGAGGCTAAGGTTTGTTTGATTTTAATATCACATTTTTATATTTTATTTAAAAAATTTAGGGTGGATCTTTAATGTCGGTTTTAAACCGACATTGTAGCCTATCTTTAATGTCGGTTCAAAACCAACATTAAAGATCCGTTTTTTTTTAAACCGAAATTATACACCCGATTTCACTTTTTCCAACCGACATTAAAGCCCAAAATTCTTGTAGTGAAAGACTATAGTAGATATGTGATATCAAATTATAGAATATAAATATAATATGATTATATTTATTAATTAATTGATTGATTAATTATATGATAATTAATCCTTTTTTCCACGTTCGGACGTGGGTAGTGGGCAGCATCAGTTATGGTAACCGATGAGTTAAAAATGAAAAAAGTTTTCATTTTGGATCGTGCAATCGATATTCATTCTTCCGCCCAAAAGATTTCGTGAAACGATCGCCCGAGAGCCTATACGATAGTTGCTTCTCTGCCTAAACGATCTTCCACCTAACGATTTAACTAAACAATCGTAAATCTTTTCCTAAACGACCGTTCAACATTTCCTAAACAATCATGCAACACGATCGTGTAACTTGATAACGGGATGAAATGCACGTTATTACAGTTCTAAGTTATTAAACAATGAAGATTTGCGTTGATAAAATATGTTAGATTGCATCCAAAAAGCATTAAGTTCATAACATTGCGGTCGCATGCGTTCATCGCATAGAAACAGTTAATTTTTGTATTTTTATGCAAAATATGCATTTATACAAGGCGGAAAGCACAATCACAAGAAATCAATGGTCGAGCGTAGCATTATTGCAAGGCTTTGCAGTGATTTGTGCACACAAACATCTGCTCAAGAAGGATTGCTGCATAGAGCCAGCACAACTTGGTGGGCGCATCCGGGTGAAAAGCATATTTAATCACGATGGGACAAAAAGATAATGACGGTCGAATCCGAATTAAGTTGACAAGTCGCTAACGATAACAAGTACACTTAGCTTTTCGGTGACAAATATTCGGCGCATCAGTCAGAGAATTAAAGCCATCCCATCTGTACAATCATAAGAGAAAAGGCGCCTTTCACCCCGAAGCTCTATAAATACCGAAGGAAACCTTCAGAAAATGGGTTCAACTAGTTCAACAAGTTTTTGTTCATAGTTTAGCCTTGTTCATAGTTTCCTTTATTTTTAAGAATGCGGAGCGAGAGAAGGGAAGAGACGTCGGAAGATCGCTCAGGGCAACTCGAGAGAGAACCCGGAGGCGTGGAAAGCAGAGAGCGGGCTGACTCTCGCGAGAGCGAGATTATCTTTTGAACAAAGTAGAAACAACAGTGTAAAAGCCTGGGAAGCAAGAGATTGCTACCAGGCTCTTTATTCTCTTCTTGCATTGTTATTTTGTATTTCAACTTTATATTTATACAATTGAAGTTCTTATTCTACATCTGTTCACTCTCTTGAAAGCACACATGAGTAGCTAAACTTATCGAATGGGTTGAGAAGAACTAAGCTAACATGACCTAGGACCTTCATTGCATGCGATTATCTTGTTTTATGTTGTGCCCAACACCCCTTTAGAGCTACTCGAGAGAGTGTTTAAATAAATTACCTGAGACTTGAGAGAGCTAAGTTAGAATCTAAACTCGAGAGAGCAAGATTAGAACTGCATAAACAAGAGATAGGGACTTAGAGATAAGCTCTGTTTGCCAACATACATCGCATGCACCCTAAAGATAGGTTATGATATTATGTGGTCGCCTTATTTGTATGTGTGTCATTTTGTCATCACATGGAAAAGAATAGAGGCTTATGTGTAGGTCCTATAGACTCATCACATATATCGCATGCGTTCTAGCATTAGAACCCATAGCATTTGCATCGAGAGATGGTTTACTATTGTATGTGTGTTGCATGGTCGTATAACATGAACGCATCCTAGGAAGTGTTAGCTGAACCCTTCTCAACCCGTTCACCGCATACTCATCGCATCTTTCGTTTTATTAACTCTTTTCGAAACTCCACCGCATTTGTTTATTTTTATTACCGCAAACAACAATCCAAACAAATATTTGATTATTTGGTTACCGCAAAGTCTTCTTGAAAATTATCACCGCAAACTGTTTTTCCCAAGTCCCTAAATTCGACCCTAGACTTACTAGGAAACTCAATGGGGTTTATACTTGGATTCCATTGAGAAATCTTGTTGCTTAACGCATTTTCATCACTGCATCTCATTCCATAATTTCACCTCATAAAATAATGCACCATAGCTCCTCTATGTGATAAGCACTTCTACTATACGATAGCATTGTTTTCTCTCCCACTTGCTTATCGTCTACACGACTCATTTTTCCTCCGTCCTCTACCAATTCACCAAAGTCCACCCTTTGGGTTTTCACTCCAAGAATACCTGGGGCTCATTAGTGGTGGTGTCATCCCCGTTGCGGCTTTCGTGTTCGTGTTGATCGTGTTGTTGCAGTCGACGTTCCCATCAGGCGTTCGTAGATCTGTTTGGAGGGTTTCCGCTGCGTTGGAGTTCCAGAGTGTGAAGGTAGTCTTCAACAGGTATGGAACTCTATCCCTTATGATTTTGTTTGTTACATGCTGATAATTAGATTTACTTACATAATTGTATGTGATGAATGTATATTGTTACATTTCGGTCACGGTGAGATCGGAGCGATCTGAACGTGCTCATGGAACTCTCAGTATGAGATCCTTCATGAGATACATTAATTAGAGGAAAAGGATATAAATATGATTTATATCTAGTGGAGGAGAAAAGGACTATGGTTTAAATTTTGCATATAATGTGATATTAAAACTATAGGTTATAAATAAAATATGATAAGTTAGTTATTATATTTATTTATAATTAAACAATTATGAGATAATTGTTCATGGTTTTCTCCATAACCGTATGTGAAAGCGGGAGGTTACATTCAATTTTCATAACAGAAGGATAAAATAAAAATAGTTTTCATTTTGCAATTGGATTGGATCATCGCTTCATAATTGTACACTGCCCATCGTATAGCTAACAAGAGCCTACACGATAGCTCGATTTTTCCTAAACAATCGTGTACACACGCAGTCGACCTAAACGATCATATAGTTTTTACTAAACGATCGCGTGCGAGAGCGATATTCTCTAAACGATCAGACCTGATTACCTAAACGATCGTGCACCTTTTTCTAAACGATCAAGCACCCGTCTATACGATAGACATAAAACCTCTTCCACTGCTTGGTTGTTGAATACGATCATGTTTCCTTCTTCCCTCTACCAAATCTAATAGAGCCAACACCTCCTAGATTCTCAATCCGAGAATACCAAGGTCACTGAGTGATGGTATCCTCCTTGCTGCTTGTTCGTGTAGAAGATCGTTCGGTGGTGAGCGATGGCGAGAGTTGGTAGACGATTGGCTTGGCGTTGCAGTGATAGCGAGAGAGGCTGATTTTGACGAGAGCGAGAGATAAAGAGAAGAAAAGTTCTTCAAAGATGAGTCTCTAGTTCTTTTGTATTTATTTGTTGAAAGCATCCCGTAATTTATTATGTGATGCATAACTTGTATGTACGTTTGTAAATGCTTGTATTTTTGTCACAATGAATTTGGAATGATCTTGCTTCCGCTTATAGGTCCTCTTTGATAAGAGTTCCTCCATAGTTATCTTCCTAGCTCCCCAATCAGATGAATACCCAAAATGGTAGGCTTATTAAGTCGGCGATTTGGCCACTCTCACCCATACAAATTGAAGGATCGCCTTTATAGGCAAGAGTTCACAACTCACTCAGGAGTCAGGTCATGTCCCCTATAGTCATCCTGGTGAAATGTAAGTTTCTATTATGAACAGTGTTATATAATGAGACTAGTCATTTTGTGGTCTGGTCTTATACAAACTCCTTTGTATAGAACACCCACCTCACATGTCTCTACATTGACCATTTAAGTTATCACTTAAACACGATCCACTTGTATGTCTCTACTTACATTTTTAAGCAACATATAATAACCTTGGATGTTAGTTTATTGGTTTGTGGGTTTACTGCTACTAAATGTCAAATAAAACATCTCATATTTTATGAAATAATTAAATCGCTTGTACATTACAATTACAAACTATATGACCCTAGAGATTTAGGGCATCAACCCCAACATATTTTACTAGGATTACCATAGGTGACTTTACCTTAATCCTGAGTGAGTTTTGAACTCTTGTGTATGAGGGTAATTCTTTGATTTTATGGGTGAGATTGGCTCTGTTAGCCGACTCAATAAGCCTAGCATTTTGAGGACTTGTCTGAGTAAGAAGCTGGGAACATAACTACACAAGATGGAATTCACTTCTTTTCCAACCTTAGGGAAAGTAGATAAATTGCTCCTTTAATAGCTGATTTCAAGTCTTGAACATTGAATCCTTAACCTCTCATTGGCCCAAGAGATGTTAGTTTATAGTTGGACTACAAACTGTTTGTTCATTAGAGGCATCAGTGGTATTTAAGGAGTCAGATGTAACTGCAGGTGTAAAACGGTATTTTGACCCAGCTATAGTTATAAGCAATTTGTGAAGGATCGACTCCCTATTGATTGGTTATATTCGTGGACATAGAAATAAATCTATAGTATAAAGAGTGCAATTATTGGTCTTTAGTGAAGTGACTGTTAGTTAATGAAAATTGATTAAATTAATTAAAGAGTTTAATTAATTCATCTTATATCATTGGAGCTTCTAATCTGTAGGTCAATAAGGTACCTTATGATAGACATAATCTGTAGGTCAAATATGAACGACCTATGAAGGATCGACTTACTGATTATGGTTAAAATGGATAGACATATATCTATAGTGAAGAAAGTGCAACTATGAAGCTATAGTGGTATGCCTTGATAGTTAACAAATATTGATTAATTCGGTGTTAAAGAGTTTAACCAATTAATTACAAATCGTTGGAGCTCATGATTTCTAGGTTCATTAGGTCCATCTACTAGCTCATAAATTGGATTAATAAATTTAGTATGTTCACAATCCGTCGGTCCATTAGGGTTGTGAATTTGAAACATTGAAATTCAGTTTTTTAGGATTTCAATTAATTATATTTAATATAATTGAAACGTTTAATATTATTGAAAACTGAACAAAATGGGAGAATCAATTAATATTTAAATTATTATTTAAATATTAATAATATGAAATTGACACATATTAGTCAAATTGGTATTTTATTAATTTAATATTAAGATACTAATTAATAATAATTTAATTTAATTAAAAGGTTTTATTAAAAATTAAATTAAATTTTATTTAAATTAATTATTTTGAATTAATTTTATAAAACTAAATTATTTAAATAAAATAGTTTTATTTAAAAGAAAATATTTTTGAAATCCTAAATGAGTTAGTGGATTTTTACAACAGTTTTTTGGGAAAAATCCACTAAAACTCAAATTGTGTAATATATCACCGGATTCCACTCACCTCTTCAATGATAACTGCTAGTATGAGCTATCCTACATGCAATCTTTCTCCTTGCATGGATTGAGCCTTTATATTGAACTTGCATGCTGAGATTTGAGAGAGAGCTCTGAAATTTTAAGGAGAAAGTCCGCACCTTTGTAAACCCTTGACAGCCCACCTAAGTTCATCCAAAATTAAGCTCAATGTAAGTGTTTCCATCACACATTCCTTCTTGAGTTTAGTAAAGAAGACCTTGGTGGTGGTCTACTTGAAGTTTCAAACTCGGATTAGGAGACATCTAGCTGAATTCGTGGAGAATTGTACAAAGGTACTGCACTGTACAAACCCTCTTATGAACTTTACTCGAGTAGCATGTTTAAAACTCAAATTAAGTTTAGTTAAAGTACTTATTGATTCTGATTTCTTCCGTTGCATGTTACATTACTCCTTCATTTTTATCTCTAAAGCTACTGTGCGGTCTGACTTAATGCGTTTCTAGCTATCCTATTCTCTTGAATGGTTTTAGCTGAGGTAACTTCAACCAGATGATCTGTAACGACCCGAACCTCTAAGACTCAAGTTAAGTCGATAATAAATACATGAATGCATGGAACTTAAAACAACAGCCTTTTATAGTGAATAAATGCTAGATAAATAAGTTGAACTCAAAAGACCTTCATTAAATTTAGATATTAAAAATAGGCGATAGAGTACCCATAAATCATAAATGATAATAAATAGGTCCGAAACAAATCTTAATAGTATGTTTCAAACATCAAATTGAAAGTTGAAAAACATGGAAAGAAATCTAAGTATCATGAGCGGAAGCATAAAACTGGTCCTCAGTGGCTCGTTCAAGGATTCCTCTTGTCATTCGCCAGTGCGTCCTTGCCCTTACCTAAAACATAAACATGAGAAAGGGTGAGTATAAAATACTCAGTAAATAACCCCACTACTAGAGTCGGGCTAGGCATCTATGTCCTCTAGATGCCTACCTCTGGTGGAACATAAAAACTACTCGTCCTCATGGGACACATACATACATGCAAAACTGGTTTTATCCTACTTAGTTAAGTATGCCCACTACCTCTGGTGAATCCGGAAGGAAACACAATATCTGGTGAATCCGGAAGGAAACACAATATCTGGTGAATCCGGAAGGAAACACAATATCTGGTGAATCCCGAAGGAAACACAATCTGGTGAATCCCGAAGGAAACACAATATCTGGTGAATCCCGAAGGAAACACAATCTGGTGAATCCCGAAGGAAACACAATATCTAGTGAATCTCGAAGGAAACACAATATCTGGTGAATCCCGAAGGAAACACAATATCTGGTGAATCTCGAAGGAAACACAATATCTGGTGAATATCGACGGAAACACAATATCTGGTGAATCCCCAAGGAAACACAATATTTGATGAATCCCGAAGGAAACACAACCTTGTGAATCCCGAAGGAAACATAATCTGGTGAATCCCGAAGGAAACACAATATCTGATGAATCCAGAAGGAAACACAATCGGGTGAATCCCAAAGGAAACACAATGCCTAGTGGGCATCTAACTAATCAGTAAAGATGCTATCACAATCTCAACATCACAATTATTACAATATGGTTTTATAACATATATATACACCTCAACATCATGGCTATACAGCATGCATATATGCCTCTATATCCTCATATCAAATACACCCTCAGTGAATCAAGTATCACCTCTTACTAGCATGCAAGTCTCTACGTGCACAAATAAATCTTTCAGATTCTCATATAAGAACATATATCGGTCATACTATACTATCCATTTATCATGTTATCGTTCTATCATAATATTCATCTATCATGCTGGCATATATCTAGTGTCTGGCCCGTGGGTAGTTCCAGTGGTAAGATTACTTACTTTGATATTAGGTTGAACCAAAAAGAAATTGTATCTTTGTGAAATTCTTGAATCCTTAATCGAACCAATTATTTGAGCATCTAAGCCCTTCTAATCTCCACAATCTTTGAATTAAATCCTAGTACATAAGCCAAAATAAAATTTAACCTCTAGGTTCACACCTAAGCATTTAATCACACCAAAATCAACAACAAAACTTAATAACTTAATTCGTATAAATTACATTCGACATGAACAAGTCACAAAGCCCAAATCTTACAAAAATTAATGCTAAAATCACCTTAACTTTGCTTGATAGCACGCTAACGACCTTTTAAACTCCTTCAAACTTTCAAATTCAACCTCCAAAATCACGATTGAAATGATAATTAAACACATTATTTATTGGATCTTCAAGATCCTTAACAAAACCATGAAAATAATTTAGATCTTATCCCAAAACTACAAACCTCACGACGACGTTCAACAGAGGACAACGACTGGAAGAGAGGAGAATCAACAACAAGAAGATCCGACAACGTGAAGGTCGGAGCGGCGCGGTTGCAACTTGACGGAGGAAAGGATGTGGACGTCGACAATGCAATAGCCGAAGTTCGTCTAAACCAGAGAGAAAGTGAGAAAGTAGGGTGTTTGAAAATTCTATATTTCTTTTCTTTTTAATTCTCCACCACACAAATACATATATATAATATATATATATATATATATATAATATTACTTCCTTTCCTTTTCTTAAATTCCAAAACCCATATAATCACTTCTTTCCAAAAATTCTAAATCCCAAAATTAAATTCTAACTTTCCAAATTAACTTGAATCCAAATTTACAAATCTTTTTAAGTACTTGATTTAATTACTTCCAAATAAACCAATTATTTTTTTCCTAATTCTTTACTTAAATTTTGGATCCAAGTTCCAAAATTAAAGAGGGTAAAATCTTAAAACCACGATTTCCTCTTTTCCCTTTCAAATTTCACAAAAACTCAAAATTTCTTCTACAAATAATTCAATTATCTCTTCCAATTAATTTAAAACTCATACTTAAAGAATTCACATTAACCAATAAAACTTCTTCAACTGTAACAATTTGTTTCCAAATTCCAAAGATTATGAAACTAAAACTCAGCAATTTGAGATAATTAACTTAAATTTTCCTAAAAAATTGGGATGTTACATGATTAAAATAATTAAAGCTTTAGAAATTAAGCATGCACAAAGTCACAAACGCATTTACCACAATAGCTTGACCCTAGCGTCGTGACGCTGTGAGGATCTTATAAATAGGACCCTGAGGGTCAGCTTTGAAGGCAACCACTACACATTCGAGATTAAGCTCGAATAAAGAGAAATTTGAGAGTTTTTATTCAATTTTTGAGTGATTGAGTCAATTTTCTGAGAAATTATTGGTATAGTTAGCCTCGATTCTTACTTCTTTGTTGATCATTGTAGTATGAATATGCCTTTTAGAGGCTAAATTATTTTCTTGGGATAGTTTGTATGCCTTAATTCTTGAAGGCCATCTAGTTTATTTTATTCCATTGTTGTGAACCCTTTGGGGGATTTTTTTAAATTTTTAATCGAATTCAATAAGTTTTTGTGACAAATTGATTTGTTGAATTTCATGTTAGCAAAATCTTTCTAGCCTATGCATTGTTGATCGATTAAGTTACAAATATTAGGATCACATGGTTGAGGTTTAGATTTTTTCTGCCCAAGTTCATGTGGGTTCTAATATAATCTTTCCCAAATAATCATGCAACAAGATATGGCTTTCTGGCTTGTTGAATGTCTCGACAATTGAACCCTTTCTTAATGGATACATGAATTCTATTTTCAGACTGATAGAGATTCTCGAAAGTCCACTTCAAGATCAGTGTTCACTCTTAATGGAGAAACTATAGTATGGTGAAGCACTAAGCAGGGGTGCATCGCTCAGTCCACTATGGAGGTCGAGTATGTAGCAGCTTTTGAAGCTGCTAAGGAGGCTGTTTGGCTCAGGAAGTTTCTGGTTGATCTAGAAGTTGTTCCAGAAATGTCTAGGCCCATCACCCTTTATTGTAATAATAGTGGTGTTGTGGCCAACTCTAAGGAGCCTAGGAGTCACAAGTGCAGAAAACATATAGAGGGGAAGTATCATCTTATCTGCGAGATAGTGCATCGAGGGGACGTGATAGTCATGACGATAGCTTCGAAGCACAACATTGCTGACTCGTTTACGAAGGCTCTCATGGCTACATTTCTTAAGGGTCACCTACAGAGCATGGGTCTATGGGACCGTCCGTGGCTGGACTAGGGCAAGTGGGAGATTTTGTACTCGGCCTTAGTGCGTTGGTTTATTCTTTTTACTTGTATTTATCTTGTACACCCACTCGCTTTAGGACAGGGTAATATAGTTTGTAAACACATGTATGAACAAACATTTGTGATGTAATAATATGAGATATTTTCTTCCCTATTGTCTATGAAATATGAGATATTTTAATTGCATTAACCACAAACCAATAAACTAAGATCCATGGTTATTGTTATAACTTAAGCATGTATGTGGAGACATACAAGTAGACCATGCCTTAAGTGATAACCTAAATGGTCTGTAGTATATGGATAAAAGAGGGAAACCTTATCCTGGTGACACTACGGATATGACCCGCTTTGTAGATATTACAAGTGTTGTAAAGTTCTACAGATGGCCTGATCCTTGTCATTCACGTGGGGACATGCGAGCGGAGTATCCTATGAGAAAGAGTTTGTATGAGACCAGACCACGAAATGTTTAGTCACGTTATATAAGGCCATTCATGACAGAGACTTTCATTTCACTTGGATGACCATAGGTAACATGACCTTAATCCTGAGTGAGTTGGGAACTCTTATCTATGAGGGCGGTCCTTTGATTTGCATGGGTGCAAATGGCCAGATCGCCGACTCAAACCTACCACTTTGGGGACTCGTCTGATTGGGGAGCTGGGAACTCAGCTACACAAGACGAAATTTACTCCTTCCCCAAAGCAGGGGTAAGTAGATAGATTGTTCTCTTAAGGGCTGATTCTGGGCCTCGAACAATGTGGCCCCACACACTTTCTCATGGCCGGATAGGTGTTCACTCATAGTAGGACTATGATGTATTGTTCATTAGAGGAATCAATGGTACTTAAGGAGTTTTATGTAACTACAGGGAAAAAATGGTAAACTGGCCCAGCTATACTTACGAGCGATCTATGAAGGGTTATCATACTGTTGATTAGTTATATTCAATGGACACAAAAATATATCTGTAGTGAGAAGAGTGCAGTTGTCAGTCTTTAGTGAACTGCCCGAAGTTAACGGATGGTGGATATCTTGATTAAAGAGTTTAAATAGTTATTCACGTGTCGTTGGAGCTTCAAACTACAGGTCCATAAGGTCCCCTTGATAGCTCAATCGATTCAAGTCGAGAATCAATTTTCGGGTTAGTTTGAAGTGTTAAAATTAACAAGAGGGAATTTTATTATATATGATATAATTAAATTGGTTCAATTATATATGATATAATTGATTTGTTGTATTAGATACATTAATTGGAGGAATTAATATAAATATGATTTATATTAAATAAAGGGGAAAAAAAGAACTATAGTTTATATATTACATATGATGTGATATTAAAACTATAGGTTATAAATATAATATGATAAATTAGTTATTTTATTTATTTATAATAAAAATAATTATGAAATAATTGTGATTGGTTTTTCCTCTAACTGTGCAAGTGGGAGGTTATTTTTAATTTTAATAACTGAAGAATAAAATGAAAAGAGTTTTCATTTTTTGGGGATCGCATCATTATCACATACTAATTGATTGAGTGAAAGAAAGCTATACGGTAGTCCTTCCGAGAGACTAAACGATCGAGCGAGTTTGTTAGATGATTGCTCCTCGATACTAAACGATCGAGAAACCATTATCTATACGATATACTAAACCTCTTTCCCACTTACTCGATCATTTAACTCGATCTTATACTTCCTCCTTCCCTCTACCAAATTCACACAAAGCCCACACCTCCTGGATTCTCACTCTGAGAATACCAAGGTAACCGAGTGGTATATCGAGTATTGCTGTTTGAGGGTTGAGGATCGAGTCTTACTCGATTGCGTTCGAGGATCTGGCAGTTCATGATTACATTGGTTGTTCGTTGCGTTCATGATCGTTTAGACTTTGCTGGGATGCCTGACCAGTGTAGATCGAGGAAATACGTGAATAATATTTCTTCAAAGGTATGTCACTCGATTCCCTTTGTATTTAAGTAAAGAAAGCATGCTGTAATTTTCTCTATAATGCATAACTATGGTTGTTTGTTTGTAAATGCTTTATTCTTTCACAATGGGCTTGGAAAGATCTTGCTTCTGCTCAATGGTTCTATTAAATAAGAGTTCCTTCACAGACAACCCACCTCTGCCTGGTATGTCCAACAAAGAAGCTGAGAAAAATGAGGGTAAATCCGAGGCACGCCCGTCTACCCCTAAGGTAAGTACTCTTCCTTCACCTTTTATTAAACCTTATATTCATAAACCTTCGTTTTCTAGTAGGTTGGCAAGACGAAAACAAGAACATAGAGATGAGGAGTTGATCGAGATGTTTAAAAAGGTTCAGATAAAAATTCTCCTCGTGAACGCAATCCAGCAAATTTCTAGGTATGCTAAATTTCTCAAGGAACTCTGCACTGACAAGAGGATAGGTAAAGGATAAGGAACGGGTTGTGGTAAGTAAGAATGTATCAAATCTATTTAAACAAAATATGCCTAGAAAATGGCGAGACCCAGGTATGTTCACTTTACCCTACATTATTGGTAATAGAGTCATTCGTCATGCTATGCTTGATCTAGGAGCCTTTACTAATGTCATGCCTTATTATGTGTATGAAGGATCTCAATTTGAATGATTTTCAAAAAACTACTGTGTGCATCCAATTAGCTGATAGATCTTATATCCAGCCCCTAAGGATAGTGGAGGATGTGTTATTGCAAGTTAAGGATTTGATTTCTACTTTGAAAATGGATGAAATTTCCACTCCTTCTTCTTTTACAATTCTATTAGGAAGGCCCATTGTTTTAGTATTCATAAGAGCAAACATCTTTTCTAGGTTTGGCATACCTCGAGCCATAATTAGTGATCAAGGTACATACTTTTGCAATCGGACCATCGTGGTGCTCATGATGAAGTATGGAGTTCACAATCGGGTTGTCACTCCATACCATCTTCAAACGAATGGCCAAGCAGAAATTTCTAACCGAGAGGTTAAGAGTATCCTGGAGAAAACTGTCAATCCAGTAAGGAAAGATTGGAGCACGCACCTTGACGGTGCTCTTTGGGCTTATAGAACGTCTTTCAAAACTTCTATTGGAACAATGCCCTTCAAGCTTGTCTATGGCAAGGAGTGCCAAAACGAGTAAATTTTTTTTCTTCAGGAATTTGGAGACTACCGCCGCATCGCTTGCGGCGCATGCCACTACCTCTACCCACTTGGATACATAATCGACGGCTAATAAAATATAATGTTTACCATTCGAGGAGGGAATGGTCCCATGAAATCAATACCCCATACGTCGAACAATTTAAGCTCCAAGATGGTGTTCATTGGCATTGCATGTTTCCATGAAATGTTACCTGTGCACTGGCACCGATCACACTTCATTACGTAGTCAGCTGCATCCTTAAACAATGTAGGCCAAAAGAGTCCACTCTGTAAAACCTTGGCTGCAGTGCACTGTCCTCCAAAGTGCCTACCATATGGTGAGTCATGGCATTGCGATAATATGCGTTGTTGAGCAGCATTTGGTATGCATAGTCGCAAGATCTGGTCTGCATTCATGTTTGAGCTTCCTCTGTTGGTGGTAGGTATAATCTTTAGGAAATTATCCACAAACCAGATAGTTGATTATGTCATCATACCAAGGCAATTCTTCAATATGGAACAGCTGCTCATCCGGGAACACTACACTCACCTGTGATTCATTGCGGTCAACTTCAGGGTTTTCCAATCTGGACAAGTGATCCACAACTTGGTTCTCTGTCCCCTTCTGATCAATTATTTCTATGTCAAATTCTTGAAGGAGGAGAACTCATCTGATCAACCTCGACTTTGCGTCCTTCTTTGTCATTAAGTACTTTATTGCTGAATGATCAGTAGGGATGAGTACCTTTGTCCCCAGCAGATATGCTCGAAATTTTTCCAATGCAAAAATTACCGCCAGAAGCTCTTTCTCTGTGGTGGTATAATTTTTCTGAGCAGGATTTGATGTCTTACTTGCATATGCGATGGGATGCAAGATTGTTTTTCTCTTCTGTGCCAAAGCTACTCCCATCGCATACCTGCTTGCATCGCACATTATTTCAAAAGGAAGTGTCCAGTCAGGTGCAATTAACACGGGTGCGGTAATCAGTGCATTCTTCAAAACTATGAATGTGTTGAGGCAATTGTCGTCAAAATTGAATTTTCTATCAGCCTCTAATAACGAATTCAGAGGTCGTGCTATTTTCGAAAAATCTTTGACAAAGCGTCTGTAGAATCCAACGTGCCTCAAGAAACTTCGTATAGCCTTCAAACTTGTTGGAGGTGGAAGTTTTTCAATTGCTTCGATTTTTGCTTTATCCACCTCCAACCTGTCACGGGAAACCTTGTGCCCCAACACTATGCCCTTCTTTACCATGAAATGGCATTTTTCCCAGTTAAGCACAATATTCATCTCTTCGCAACTCTTTAGTATCTTCTCCACGTTGGCTAGACAGATTTCATAAGTGTTCCCATAAATAGATAAGTCGTCCATAAATATTTCGACAGAGTCCTCAAGATAGTCTGAAAAGATGGCCTTCATGCACCTTTGGAATGTGCTTGGCGCATTGCAGAGGTCGAACAGCATGCGGCGAAAAGCAAAGGTCCTATATGAGCAGGTGAATGTGGTCTTGTCTTGGTCTTCTGGAGCTATCATAATCTGGTTGTACCCAGCATAACCATCCAAAAAGCAGTAAAAGTCATTTCCAGCTAGACGATTTAGCATTTGATTAATAAACGGTAGGGTAAATGATCTCTCTTTATGGCCGCATTCAGCTTGCGATAGTCCATGCAAATGTGCCACCGAGTGACGGTTCTTTGTGGTATTAGTTCGTTGTTTTCGTTCGAGACTACCGTTATGCCACCCTTTTTCGGCACACATTGCACGAGGCTGACCCACGTGCTATCTGCTATAGGATAAATGACGCCCACATCTAATCATTTAATGATCTCTTTTTTGACGACCTCTTTCATCACAGGATTGAGTCTGCATTGTGATAACGGGCAGAAATGCATGTTATCGTAGTGCTATGTTCTTAAACAATGTTGGATTGCGTTGATAAAACATGTTAAAATTGCATCCATCAAGCATCAATTTCATAATATTGCGGTTACATGCATTTATCACATAGGAACAGTTGAAAGCCGATAACGATCACAAGTACATTTAGCTTTTCGGTGACCATTATTCGACGCATCAGTCAGGAATTAAAGCCATCCCATCTGTACAATCATGAGAGAGAAGCTGCCTTTCACCATGGATGCTCTATAAATACCAAGGGCATCCTTCAGAAAAAAGGTTCGCGAGTTCAGCCATTCTTTGTTCCACAAGTTCGCATGCCCTTGCTCATAGTTTTCTTCCATTTTAAGGTGGAGCAAGAGAAGAGTGGTGACTCCGGAGATCGCTCAGGGGCAACTCGAGAGAGAACATTGGGGCATAGAAGCAGAGAGCGGGCCGACTCTCGCGAGAGCGAGATTATCTTTTGAGCACGAGTAGAAAACGGTGTAAACGCCTGGGCAGCAAGAGATTGCCACCAGGCTCTTTATTCTATACTTACATTGTTATTTTGTACTTCATCTTCATATTTATACTATGGAAGTCCTCTTTCTACATTTGTTCACTCTCTAAATATGCATGAGTAGCTAAACTAGTCGAATGGGATGAGAAGAACTAAGCTAACATGACTTAGGAAGTTCATTGCTTGCGATTGTCTTGTTTTATGCTGTGCAAAACACCCCTTTAGAGCTACTCGAGAGAGAGTCTGAAGAAATAACCTAAGACTCGAGAGAGCTAGGTTAGGATCTAGACTCGAAAGAGCAAGATTAAAACTGCATAAAAAGAGATAAGGACTTAGAGATAAGCTTTGTTTGTCAACCTGCATCACATGCATCCTAGAGATAGGAATGATATTATGTGGTTGCCTGATTTGTGTGTGTGTTATCCTATCATCGCATAAATAAGAATAGAGGCTTATGTGTAGGTCCTATAGACTTATCGCATATATCGCATGCGTTCTAGCATTAGAAGTCGTAACATTCGCATGGAGAGATTGTTTACTATTGTATGCATGTTGCATGGTCGCAAAGCACGAATGCATTCTAGGAAGTGTTAGCCGAAACCCTTCTCAACCCGTTCACCGCATATTCATCGCATCTCCCATTTACCAACTCTTTTCAAACTCCGCCGCAATTTTTATTTTTCTCCATTAACGCAATCAACAACAAACCAACAATTTATTTATTTGGTTACCGCAAGGCTTTCATAAAAATGACCAACACAATCTATTTTCACAAGTCCTTGAGTTCGACCCTGGACTTACTAGGAAACTCAGTGGAATTTACACTTGGATTCCGCTGAGGAAACTTGAGTGCACAGTGCAATTTCATCAATGCATATCATCCACGTTTCCACTTCAAAAAATAAAGCATCAAGTTTTTGGCGCCGTTGTCGAGGACTTCGACAAAATAGAGTGCTAACGGTAATTTTTCTGATTTCTTTACAAACTCTCAATCTCTAGCGAATTACCACCTGAAGATTGAGAGGACATTTAGAAGAAGACTGAGAGACCGCTAACAACAATCACAATTAGATAAAGAAGAGATGGCGGAGCAGCGTGGAAACGGAGCACCAAATGATAACAATGTCATGGCGAATCCAATCCTGTTGGCAAACGATCGCAATAGACCCATCAGGGACTATGCATCGCCAAACCTCTATGATTTTTCTCCAGGAATCATGAGGCCTGCCCTTGATGGAAGCAGATTCGAAATGAAGCCGGTGATGCTACAGATGATCTAGACTGTTGAAAAATTCGGAGGAAGGCGTGGCGAGGACTCGCATGCCCACCTCCGAAGCTTTATTGAAATCTACCATACTTTTGTGTTCCCGAACATCTCTGTCGAAGAAGTTTGACTAACTTTGTTTCCATTTTCTCTCTGTGATTAGGCTAGGAAATGGGCGTATTCTCTTAAGCTGGGAGAGATCACTTCTTGGGAACAGGTCGTGGAGAAGTTTATGAAGAAATACTTTCCACCTACTGAGAATGCCAGACGAAGAAAACTGATTATAAATTTTGAACAAGACATGGACAAATCGCTCAGCAATGCATGGGCAAGGTTTAAGAGGTTGGTCAGGGATTGTCCACACAATGGGTTACCAGACTGCCTTCAAATGGAAATTTTTTATCATGGTTTGAATCCCGCTTCATAGACCACTGACAATGCGGCAGCTGCTGGTGGTCTGCTTGATAAAACATATGATTAGGCGAAAAATATCTTGGATCGCATCTCTAAGAACCATGAAGATTGGAGAGAGTGACCAGAGATTGAGACTCAAAGACAATGACGCAAGTAATGGTGCTATTGCTTCACTACAAAACCAGATGATCGCAATGATGAACCTAATACAAGGAATTGCGATCAGCAGCCCAACACCGCAAAATGGGCAAATCAATGCAATCAGTCAAAACACCGTAAGGTGTGAGACTTGCGGTGATGGGCATATGATGGAAGATTGCTCGCAAAATCCATAATCTGTCTACTTTGTAAAGAATAATCCCTTTTCGAATACCTACAACCCCGGGTGGATAAACCACCATAATTTTGCTTAAAAGAATCAACAACAGAATTTCCAAACCTGTGGTGCAGAAAGAAAGGCCACTAGGATTCTTCCCACGCAACAACGGTCAAACGAGTAATCAAGCAAGTAGCTCACAACCATCGCAATCTTCTTCCTTGGAAAGCTTATTGAAGCAATACATAGAGAAAAATGAAACGGTGCTTCAAAGTCAGGCTACGTCCATCTGCAACTTAGAATTACAGATGGACCAGATTATGAGTGAGCTGAAGAGTAGACCGCTAGGGGCTCTGCCAAGTTCGACTGAACTTCCACGCAACCCGGAGGGATCAGGTAAAGAGCAATGTCAGGTTGTGACATTGTGAAGTGGGAAGACTGTGGAGGGAGAAAAGAAGGAGCTTAGTCAGACAGCTCTCATTGTGGCAGAATTTGATCTTGTAGTGACGCAAGAAGAAGAAAGAGAAAAAGAAGCAGTAGAACCAGAGGTTTTGTTGACCTTAAAGCCAACTGGGATGAGAACCGTGAAAGTGTAGTTATCCCCCTTTCCCGCAAAGACTAGGAAGAAAAAGAACGAAGGGGTACAGTACCAACGCTTCCTATCTATGTTAAAGGAATTACATGTTAATATTCCTTTCAGTGAAGCGATTGAGGAAATGCCTACCTACGCAAAGTTTCTGAAGGATACGGTAACTAAGAAGAGGGGAGCTGGTAACTTTGCCACGGTGGCGTTAACTGATAACTTGTAGAAATACAAGTTATTTATGCTGCCTTATCTAGATATTGCAGCCAAAAGATAATGAATATGCGTCGATTGTATGGAAATTAGCTCAGAAATACAATAATTATAAATTATTGCAATTACACCCACTAACATCATTAAGATGGAAGAAAAGGAGATTTCTATTCTGTTTTGCAGGAAACCAAGTCACCGCTTGCGAGTAAGGCTCAAGACGAACTGAACAACGCATCTCCATCGCATTGCACCCATCAATCAAAAATGAATAGACGATCAACACAATGACGGCGCAATGCGATATTCGATCCAGAGCTGAACTTCAACTGCATGCGGTTATAAAAGCAACACCGCATGCAAGCACCCCGATCAAAAGATGCATCTGAGAAATGCAAACGCGGAGGATTGCGACACGTGTACAACTTACGGTTGTGCAGATTTGACGGTCTGATTGCATAACAGAAGGAATAATTATCCCACCATCTTTGGAATTTCCATAACAAAAAGTGGGGACCACGAGCCAAGAGTCAAAGCCTTTCACCTATAAATACCTCCATAGACTTCAGTGAAAAATATACTTGATATGAGGGCTAGTTGATGCTAGATTGTTGAGAGAAAGGCTGAGTTGAATGTTGAACTAAAAAAATCCGAGAAGAAGAAGAGACAAGGCCGAGAGGTGAGTCTCAGCACGATTCTGCCAAATCCCCGCCGTGAAGCTCTGTGCTTAGATCCCTACTACCGGTTGAGCAAACCTGAGAGGGAAGCTCATCCTTCCGTTCGATCCATCCACACCGGCAAGCAAATATCCATCCAGATCGGCGCCAAGACATTGGCGCTTATTTGTATTTGTTTCTAACTCTATTCATCACTGTATTTCATTTTCTTAATCTCTTCATTCACGAATCATGTACCAGACGCTAAATATATGTATTGAATGTCTCGATCAATTCCATTTTCACTTCTCTGTCTATTTTCATTCTACCATTAATCGCTTTCTTCATGAAGTCTTCTTAATCCCCTGGTAGTTAATATGGATTAAACAAGTAACTTAAGCTGTGTTAAAGAAATAAATGCATTTAGATAAGGCATGCTAGACGACATTCTGATCTATCGAGAGAAGGTTGGAAGAATGCTTTAACTAAAGCGAGTAGTACTTCCAGAGATGGAAGCAACCTTGCGTTCATTATATTCGTCTCTGTTTCACCACAGACATGTGGGAACGTGGCCGATCACCGAGAGGTGTACGTCAAGGGAAAAAGGGAACCGTACTTATAACTTTAACTCAATTAAGAACTTGCGATGTTTATATTAGTTATCTTTTCTTTTTTCTGCTTCATACATAAGACTTGTCGTCGCATTACACGATCTTTGTATACTCTTCACAGCCAGCCTTGACTTCAGTATCTTGTATCATGAAACCTGTATCTTGTATCATCTTAGCTTAGGTTTATTTTATTGCACTTTATTTTATTATCGCATTTTATTGCTTTCCTTTACTTTATCGCAATTTTAAATACTTGTACACAAAACACTTTTATAAATTGAAAAACCCCTGGTCACATGTATCACAAACATAACGCAATAACCTCAAACAGTCCCTGTGTTCGACCTCGGATCACACCGAGAAACTTGCGGTGGAATTATACTTGGTTCCAACGCAAGGAAACTTGTGACAACGCACAACATGCTACAAGAACATCCATTAATAACACATATCTAGAAGTAGTATCGCACAAATTGAATCAAGTCAGGTCATCATTGTATATCTTTGGACATGCATCTTGCGTGCATTGCATAGCTTTTGCCGTTGCAAGTTTATGGCAACATGAGCTTACAGCACATCATCTAAGCATCACATCAAATTCCATGTCATCATGTTTATGGCACCGTTTCTTGGGATCTGGTTAACGGTTTATTGTTTGAGTAAGTTTGTGGTATTTTGCAGGACAGATCTCGTTGTACTGGCTGTTTAACGCATAGAGCAGCTTGACGGTTTATAAGTACTGGTGCTGAATTAGAATTCGAAGCTGACCCTGAGATCGAGTGTACCTTTCGCGCACAGGCACGTCAGAATCAAATAAGGCGAAAGAAAGCAGTGAGCATGGCAGATAATAATGATAATGTGGTACCCATAGTAAATCAAGGGGCTGTTCGACCAGCGCAGGATCCTGTTTTCCTGGCTGCTGATCTCAACATTCCCATGAGGAATTATGCGGCACCCAACCTATATGAATTTTTGCCTGGGATTTTGAGGCCTACTGTTGAGGAGAACGCAAGGTTCGAAATAAAGTCGATCATGCTACAAATGATCCAAAATGTTGGGTAATTTGGGGGTCTGCAAGGTGAAGACCCACATGTCCACCTGACCAGCTTTTTCAAAATGTGCGGTAACTTCTCGCTACCTGGCGTAACCCTAGAGAGCATTAGATTGTATTTGTTCCCTTATACTTGAGGGACGAAGCCAAGAGGTGGGCTCACTCACTGCAGCCAAACGAGATTACTTCATGGGACCAACTGGTGGAGCGATTCATGAAGATGTTCTTCCCATCGGCCGTCAACGCAAGGCGACGAAAGGATATGATGAACTTCGAGCAAATGGAGAATGAGACCCTAAGCACCGTCTAGGTGTGATTTAGAAGATTGGTGAAAAATTGCCCGCATATCGGGATCACCGATTGTGTTTTGATGGAGACCTTTTATAATGGCCTGAATAGATCAACACAGGTTGTTTCTGACGCCTCCGCGGCAGGAGGTTTTATGGACAAAATATATACAGAGGCCAAGGTCATCCTTGACCGCATATCGCAGAACATGGATGATTGGATTGATGATGGCTATGGAGGTCGACGTGCCGAAAGAACGAAGAACGAAACTGCCGTTGTCTCTGCGGAGACAATGACCACATTGGCAGCTCAGATGGCCGCGGTGACCTCCATCCTTCAATCGATGACAATTAATCAAGGAGCCATCTCTCAACAATCAACGTAACCTGCTGCACCGACTCAAGTGGCCGCATTAGGTTGCGTTAATTGTGGAGGGGCTCACGGAGCAAAAATGTGCCCATCAAATCTCCAGCAAGTATGAGCCATCCAAAACAACCCCTTCAGCAACACCTATAATCCTGGCTGGAGGAGCCATCCTAACTTCGGTTGGGGAGGTAATCCTAACCAAGGGGGGTCGATCAACCATCAAAGTGGTAGTCGAGGGAATCCTCCTTTTCACCATAACCAAGGACAACCAAGGCAATCGTATAACCAGCAACCCTCATCTTCTAACACCTCTGGAAGCTCATTGAAGGTCCTGCTGAAACAATACATGGACAAAAATGATGCAGTAATGCAGGTGCAGACGTCTTCAATTAAAAACTTGGAGATCCAAGTGGGCCAGCTGGCATCCGAGCTGAGAAATAGAGCACCAGGAACGTTGCCCAGCAACTCAGAAGCCTCAAGATCTAATGGAAAGGAGCAATGTCCCTAGGACATTAGGCAGGCAAGTCTGACCTCCTGCTGAGATGTGGATTGTGCTCATCCAAAGAAATGCATCTTTCGGTCCATATCTCACAACTATGTTTAAATGCTTTCTTTAAATTCTGTCTTATTAAATTCCTGAATTTTGTCTTTACTTCATTTAATTCATTTCTTGACTTTATGAATTTGATTCTTTATTTATTTCCTTTGCATTTATTTCTGTATCGTCTTTAATTCTTTTGGTTTTTCTATATTAATGCGTTAGTCTTTAACTGGTGATTGAATGAGAACTAAAGAGAAATTTATTGCCGCAAGTCATAGAAACTTGCGTTGATGAAAAAAAATATATAATAAAAATAAAATAATCAACAACCAGTATGCAAGGCGATAATGGACGCATCTTGAACCAATAAGATACACTTTGCGTTCACCCAACTCGACTGTATTGAGCTGAGGGGTGTGTTGCGTGCGTATATGTCCTTTCCCCATCCTTAGCTAAATGCACTATGTTGATGTATCCTCCAGAAATGTCTTTAGATAAGGGGTGTGTTGCGAGAATGCATGCGTTGTTGCATGTCCTCTATGAAGATGCATTTGCATTGGTGAGCACATTGCATTAATCTTTATCTTGCGTCCATTCGAATAAAATATTAAAGAAAATTCTTTTTGTAATTTTGGGAGTCCAACGTTTCATATCCCAAGCAATGATGATTTTGCAAACGAAAGAACATTTTCCTGAAATCTCATAAATGAGGGAAGTTCGAACGATGGGTCTTTTGATCTTCTTGAGGCCTGTCGTCGCAAAAGTCGCATTGGGCCCACTACGGCCCAACCTATAAATAGGAATGTAACGACCCGACCCCCTAGGACTTAGGTTAGGCCGTTACAAAAATAAATGCATGCCTAGAATTTAAAACGACACTCAGTTATGTTGAAATAAATGCTAATTAAACAAGAGAAGTTCAAAAGACATTTGTTAAATGCAATTGTTAAAACAATAATAGGATATTCACACAGTCTCACCGTTCAAAAACTCAACGTTGTACAAATCTATGACATACAGGCAATCCTTGATACCATGGCTCTACCACATACACATAATCCTCAACAACCTATTCTACAACATTCATGTATACCTTAACATCATAGTTCCACAACATACAAGTATGCCTCAACATCAGCAAATCAGATATCAACATATAAAAACACATACCATCACATACTAACGATCAAGTGCCTAGGTGTATCTTTAAATAAAACAGAAACCGTGCCAGAACATACTTGATTCAGGTCATACTATCAGTCAACATGCTAATATTTACCATAACATACACTTAACATGCTAGTATACAAATAAAACCTGGCCCGTGGGCAATTCCAGTGGTAAGATTACTTACCTTAATCGAAAATCCACAGATAAACTCAGACAACCAAACGATGACCGCGGTTTGAAGAAACGAACCTAACATACGAATACAACCATTAAGTTTCAGTCCAAAAATAATTCCGACATCTCAGAGTCAAAACCACAATACCCAAAAGCTTACCCAAGGAACTCGATTAACAACCACTCCAAATCTCCTTCCAACAGATTTTAACTCCCAATGGACGACAACTCAGAACCCTAGAGATACAAGGGTTAAGTCAAACTTAATTCAGTGATCAAAGCGTGCCCACAAACTAACAATAAGGACTATACCTCTTACCAAAACTCTTGTCGACGATCTCAAACCCGTTGGATAACCCCTCCAACAGTTTCCTCGATTCAAATCTAAGGCCAAAAATAATTCGAATAAGTTAACCTTCATTCCAAACTTAATGAGGGCCCAAACTTCCACTCAAAACTTCACAAAAGGCTTACCTAAAACTGCCAGATCCGGCGAACCCAAAGATGACGGCAGTGGCAGACGGCGAACAGAGGGCTAGGAGGCGCTGCAGCTGAAGACTGGACGATGGGCGGGTCAAAGTGGGAGCGGCGGCGGCGGCGCACAGATCCGGTGGCTCGTGCGACGAAGGGAGGGAGTGAGGGAGGCGTGACGGTCGAACGACTGTGCAGATGGTAAGGAAGGCGTGGCTAGAGAGCTGGGCGACTGGCGGCGTGTCTGACCGGCGAGATCTGGCCAACCGGAACCCACGAACGACGATGATTGGACGGCTGAGAGGGAGGGTAGTGAGGCAGCGTTGGAAGCAGAAACGGAGGGGGGGCTCGCGTGAGGGAGAAGGCGTGGGGGTCCTCTTTATTTAAAAAAAATAAAAATAATAAATAATAATAATAATAAAAAAAAAAGGAAAATAGTATAACTCTAATTAAATCCTTTCCTTAATCCACTTTATACCATTTAATTTCTTTCCTTTTCCAAAGAAAATAAATTCGTGCCATAAATTTCCAAATTGAGTTTGAAAATTGAATAATTTGAATAATTTCCATGTCAAGAGTTAAATCCTCGCGCTTAAACTTTAAATTCAAAATTCCAAACATGACTCTTCAATTAAGGACAATTACTAAAAAAGAAAAAATTACATCATTAATAAATAAATAAAAAGGTGCGGGATGTTACAAGGACCCTTCCCCTCATATGTGAAATCTTTACCTCATTTTGCATTCGGAAAGCTTAGCGTCTACAGCATACGAAGCTTTCTTCTTCCCCAGAAACCCAAGGAATTTCCAGTTCTTTCAACCAAGCTTCCATGGCAGACCAAGCGTCCCAACAGTCTACTTCACCATCAACCCCTTCCTCTGACCAAGTCGCTATGCGAGAGGCAGCATTTCTGGCTGCCAGTCGCAGGCTCGTTGCCCAACCCCACACCGTCCCGAGAATCGCCGATAGCAACTGGAGAAACCCCTTGGCCGTTCGACCTTCTCTGTTCAATAGGCGGCAAAGCACTGAAAGTACCCCTGTTCCAACCCAGTTGTCTCAACCGAGAGCAAGAAGAAGAGACGCGACGACACTGAGGTGTTTGGCAACATTTTGAGCAATCTGGAGCTAGGTGGTGGATTACCTGAGGCAGGGGTTGTAAATCAACCACTATCCACAGAGGAGGAGACAGTGATGGAAGAAGAGGAGGCAGGAAATGGCATTCTGGTCCTAGAGACTCCTAAGGTGACTGCCAACACAGAAACCTATGACAGACCCTCCAGAATTGTGGTGGAGAGGATTGCGATGGAGGAAACTAAGGAGGCTGAAGTTGCAGTTGAGACTCCTAGAGTTATGATGGATGTGGTTGCAGTGGAGACGCAACCAGAAGTAGCTGAAAAGAAAAATAAAAAGAATAAAATCAAAGGAAGAAAGGGTGGAGAGGCTGAATCTTCTCATCATCGCAAGGAGCAGAAGAACAAAGAAAAGAAGGATGATGACGAAGATGAGGAGGCCAAGAAGGAAAGGAAGAATAAAGAGAAGGAAGAAAAAAGATTGCGTCGGCGTGAAGAAAGGCGCCTAAGAAAAGAAGAAGAAAAGAAGCAGAGGGCTACGAGCCCGAAAAAGAATGGAGAATCAAACTCCATAAGGGAGGACAGGGAGGAAACAGCGCAGTTGATGGAGCCGGCACAACCAAAAACAATGCAAGTGGTTGTGACCAATGAAGGAGAAGAAGGAGAAAGAACCCCCCTGATGCGGCGTCGAAGAGAGAATGCGCCGCAAGGGTCTACTATTGACCCTAAAAGATTGATCATCGCATTAGAAGAAGAAGAAAGAAAAAGAAAAGAAAAGGAGGAAAAGCAAGAGAAAATGGAGAGGGGGAAGCTCATTATAGCAGAAGGAAATAGAAGAAGAAGACTGGAATATGAAGAGATGGGTAGTAATAATGAGCTTGCAAGGATTGAAGAAGAAATGAGACGCGAGCCTCCAAGTAGTTCGTAGAGGAGTTTGAGAGAGAAGAAAGAGAAGAAGAAGAAGAAGAGAGGAGAAAGAAGGAAGAAAAGGAGAGGAGATTGTTGAAAGAGAAGGAGAAGAAGCGCGAAGTTACAAGGAGGCACTTACAGAAGAAGAAGGGTAAAGAACTCGCAGAGCGCAAGAAAGAGGAACAGTGCAAAGAGCGGGAGAAGAAGCAAAGGTAAGCAGCCCGCCTTATGTTGGCCAAAGAAAAGGGCAAGGTGATTGCAGAAAGTAGCGAGCCCGCATCGACCAGGAAGCATCCATCGAAGAGAAAGAAGAATGATGACGTGCTGATAGAGATGGGCTTCTATCCTGCGTCGATGCCACTACCTAACCTCATTACAAGTGTGATTGTGGAACATGGCTGGGACTCTTTTTGCTAGTGCCCATCCATCATTGTGCCACAGGTAGTGCGAGACTTCTACAGAGGGCATCTACACGAAAACAAGGACAGAGTGACCTTCAAAGGAGAAATGGTATCCTTCAGCAGAAGGGACATCAACAAGATATATCAAATGAAGGATAACCCTGATGCACCGGGGAACAAAATTATTGATGACCCCACGGAGAAGCAGATGAAGGACGCATTGTGAGTATTAACGCAACCAGGCATGAAGTGGTCATTTTCACTCAAAGGCATCCGCACCTTGGAATCCATGTCCTTGCTTTCGGAGGGAAGGCTTTGGGTCTACTTGGTCAATAAATGGTTGATCCCAACAATGCACAACAGGCCTATATCAAAGGATCGAGTCATGCTCGCGTACTGCATCGCATGCGACATTCGAATCGACGTAGGGCGGTTGATTGCAGGGCAACTCAGATCATTGGTGGGGCACATCCGAGGGCAGTACTTCTTTCCATGGATCGTTTCAAGTCCGTGCCTGTCAATGGGCATAGGCATTGATGAGGAACCCATGCCTGAAGTCCACGGCCTCATCAACATCAAGATCTTGAGGATGCTCCTCAAGGACTCCCCACACTGTCCCAAGCTACCTATAAAGAGGCCTGCAATTGACTTGAATGCGCCGCAAGAACCCAGGACCAAAAGACAATGCAGAGAAGACAAGGGAAAAGAAAAGGTCCAAGAGTCACCAATGCAAGATTCAGAACCTGTGGACCCTCTTCCCTTAGTGATTCACCCTCCAAGCCCCCTAAGCCCACCTGAACAACCCTCTTCTAAACTCCATGAACATTTTACCAACCTCTTTCTTATCCCAACTTCTCCAACTGCTTACCCAGTAGCCCTAACTTCACTTTCAACATCATCACCGCAACCCTCCATTCCACTGCCGCATGTTGATGACCCACACGATTTGGGTGAAGGTACCTCTGCCCAACCCTAAAACGATGCTGGCAAGACATCGTAGGCAAAACCCTCCATCACCTCCATGGCTGCTGAGTTAGCAGAAATGTGATCCCTCTTTTCTCAGCAACAACAACTTCTCGCTCAACAACAAAACTTCTTCAACCAGAGATTTGAAGTGGCAATGGAGCGAATTGATGATGTTCAACGTAGTGCTGCCACATCAAGGGAGGCGCTGATCAACATGCAATGCAATATTCATAAAATCCATCTGCACCAAAGACGGATTGTGAAACGCAACCAAGAGTACTTCAACTTTCTCACTGCATATCTTCATGATTCGATGGTGACTCCGAATCTAAGGCAACACCTGATTTTTGAAGACGCTCCTTTTGCATCACCTCAACACCCTCCTCCAGATCCTCATGCCCCTCAACATTAATCTTTACATTTTTTTATTTTATGCGGCCAATTTATATTCTGTATTCAATTCATTATTTTTTTTATAAGTTAATCAAAATTCTTTGACTTTTGTACAGGCCACGCAATTTTTGTATTGCGTTCATTTATACTTATTCGTATACTTTATTAATATTCAATACAACTTAGTACATATTCACTCTCCTTCTTGTCTGTGCCTTTTTCTTTATCATCCTTTGTCAATTGTTTGCAATGTTCTTAATCTTCTATTTCTGTGTTACTCATTGCGTTGCTATGATGTATTATATGTCTATACTTAGAAACATTTCCAATACTTTGTAAATTCTGACTAACACTTAGTTAATTCTTAGTTTAGCAGTATTTTACCTTTTATCTTTCAAAGTTCTGCTCAAACCTTCTTTTTGAAATTTTTCTTCTAAGTGTTTGTATAGTCTATCCAAACAACGCAATGAAGACCTTGCTTATCTTTAAATTTGAGGGCAAGGAAGGTCTGAGCAGATGAGATCAAGAATATGCGGTCATTAAGAAAATGCGTTCATTTTCTGTCAAAAAGAAATATATATTATACAAAACTCCAATGTCAGTGCAAGGGAAAACCTCAAAAATGTTCCCAACCTGATAAGAGTTTCGTTGTGAAAGGAGCCTGCTCGTAGTTGGATATTCATATGAAAACCGTAGAAGCAAGCCAACACGAAGGTGGGTTTCCAAGGACAATATAGTATGAAAAGAAACAAAAAGGAAAATAGAAGAATGCAAGAGACAACTCCTCTGAATATCAAAAGTTAAAGTTGAGATTGGCACGCAACCGTAGTTGGATGTTCGCATGACACTCGTGGGAACAAACCAAAACGAAGATTGTAACCATGACCAACAATCTCTAAAAAATGCGCAAAGTTTTGACCACTGCATATAGATGCGTCAAGTTGTTTTGACAAAGAAGAGATAAACATTCTATTTTAAAACTAGAAAAGCATCTTTGAGTATAATTTTGTTATATAGAAGAATAAAGTAGGGCATTGCTAAGAATTAGCAAGGATAGAAGGAAATTGCAATGTCAAGTAATGTGCCTAAGTGTAACATTTAGAGAAACGAATCGTCGCAGAAATATAGGATAGGAATTTAGCATTATTGCCTTAGTAGAAGATATGTTTGAGGACAAGCATATATCCAAATTTGGGGGTGTGATAACTTGTAGAAATACAGGTTATTTATGCTGCCTTATCTAGATATTGCGGCCAAAAGATAGTGAATATGCGTCGATTGTATGAAAATTAGGTTAGAAATACAATAATTTTAAATATTGTAATTACACCCACTAACATCATTAAAATGGAAGAAAAGGAGATTTCTATTCTGTTTTGCAGGAAACCAAGTCACCGCTTGCGAGTAAGGCTCAAGACGAACTGAACAACGCATCTTCATCGCATTGCGCCTGTCAATCAACAATGAAGAGACGATCAATGCAATGACGGCGCAATGCGATAGTCGATCCAGAGCTGAACTTCAACTGCATGCGGTTATAAAAGCAACACGAATGTGAGCACCCAATCAAAAGATGCAGTTGAGCAACGCAAACACGAAGGATTGCGACACGTGTACAACTAATGGTTGTGCAGATTCTACGGTCTGATTGCATAACAGAAGGAATAATTGTCCCACCATCTTGGGAATTTCCATAACAAAAAGTGGAGACCACGAGCCAAGATTTAAAGCCTTTCATCTATAAATACCCCCATAGACTTCAGTGAAAAATATACTTGATACGAGGGCTAATTGATGCTAGATTGTTGAGAGAAAGGATGAGCTGAGTGTTGAACTGAAGAAATCCGAGAAGAAGAAGAGCCAAGGCCGAGAGGTGAGTCTCAACACGATTCTTCCAAATCCCCGCCATGAAGCTCTAAGCTCAGATCCCTACTACCAATTGAGAAAGCCTGAGAGAGAAGCTCATCCTTCCGTTCGATCCATCCACACCGGCAAGAAAATCTCCATCCAGATCGGCACTAAGACGTTGGCATTTATTTGTATTTGTTTCTAACTCTATTCATCATTGTATTTCATCTTCTTAATCTCTTCATTCACGAATCATGTATTAGACGCTAAATAGATTTATTGAATGTCTCGATCATTTCCATTTTCACTTCTCTGTCTATTTCCATTCTACCATTAATCGCTTTCTTCATGAAGTCTTCTTAATCCCCTAGTAGTTAATATGGATTAAACAAGTAAATTAAGCTGTGTTAAAGAAATAAATGCGTTTAGCTAAGGCATGCTAGACGGCATCTTCACCTGTGAGAGCAGAAGTGGAGATGCCATTTTGATCTATCGAGAGAAGGTTGGAAGAATGCGTTCACAAAAGCGAGTGGTACTTCCAGAGATGGAAGCAACCTTGCGTTCATTACGTTCGTCTCTGTTACACCACAGACATGTGGGAACGTGGCTGATCACCGAAAGGTGTACGCCAAGGGAAAAACGGAACCATACTTATAACTTTTAACGCAATTAAGAACTTGCGATGTTTATATTAGTTATCTTTTCTTTTTTCTGCTTCGTACATAAGACTTTTCGCCACATTACACGATTTTGTATACTCTTAACAGCCAGCCTTGACTTCAGTATATTGTATCATGAAACCTGTATCTTGTATCATCTTAGCTTAGGTTTATTTTATTGCAATTTATTTTATTATCGCATTTTACTGTTTTCTTTACTTTATCACAATTTTAAATACTTGTACACAAAACACTTTTATAAATTGAAAAACCTTTGGTCGCATGTATCACAAACATAACACAATAACCTAAACAGTCCCTGTGTTCGACCTCGGATCACACCAAGAAACTTGCGGTGGAATTATACTTGGTTCCAGCGCAAGGAAACTTGTGACAGCGCATAACATGCTACAAGAACATCCAGTAATAATGCATATCTAGAAGTAGTATCGCATAAATTGAATCAAGTTAGGTCATCATTGTATATCTTTGGACTTGCATCTTGCGTGCATTGCATAGCTTTTGCCGTTGCAAGTTTATGGAAACATGAGCTTGTAGCACATCATCTAAGCATCGCATCAAATTCCATGTCATCATCATCTCAAAGCTCAAAATCAATCATTCCACCGAAGATGAGTGATCCTGGGAGCTTTATTATTCCTTGCTCCATAGGAGGACTATACATCGGGCAAGCCTTGTGTGACTTGGTGGCCAGCATAAATTTGATGCTTCTGTCAATCTTTAGACAACTGAACATGGGGCAACTTGTGCCCACAACAGTGACTCTCCAATTGGCCGATAGATCTTTGGTGCATCCAGAGGGAAAGGTGAAGGATGTGCTGATAACCATTGATAAGTTTATCCTACCAGCCGACTTCATCATATTGGACTATGAGGCCGACAAAGATGTGCCAATCATTCTGGGGCGACCTTTTCTATCAACAGGTCGTGCTCAAATTGATGTGCATAAAGGGGAAATCACTTTGAGCATCAACGGACAGAAGCTCAAGTTTAACATAATTCGTGCCATGAAGTTTCTGGATGAAGAAGACCTGCATGACTCAGTTGATGACCATAATGTGATTGAAGAAGAAAAGTTTGATGAAGAAAATGAAGAAGAGGATGCCAGCGCATTCGTTGCTGCCTATAATGCGATTATAACAAAAGCAAGCAAGGAAGAAGAAATGATCACAAAGAAAAAAGAAGAGCCAACAGAAAAAGAAGAAAGAAAAACAACGCAACCTTCCCTAGTGGATCCACCAACACTTGAATTGAATACCCTACCGACCCATTTGAAGTACGCATTTTGGCAGAATAAGAAGTTGCCAGTTATCATTTCATCTGCGCTCAACGAAGACCAGGAGAATGTGTTGATGATCATTCTCAGGAAACATATGCGAGCAATTGGCTGGACGCTCGCTGACATTAGAGGAATTAGCCCTCCATACTGTTTGCACTGCATTCGTCTTGAAGAGGACCACAAAACAACGATTGAACATCGACGTAGACTCAACCCTGCAATGGAAGAAGTAGTCAAGAAGGAGATCATTAAATGGCTAGATGTTGGCATTATCTATTATATAGCAGATAACACGTGGGTCAGCCTTGTGCAGTGTGTGCCAAAAAAGGGCGACATGATGGTAGTCCCCAATGAAAACAACGAACTAATACCGCAAAGGACCGTCACTGGGTGGCTATTTGCATGGACTACCACAAGCTGAATGCGGCCATAAAGAAAGATCATTTCCCCCTACCATTTATTGATCAAATGCTAAACCGTCTAGCTGGAAATGACTTTTACTACTTTCTGGATGGTTATGCTAGGTACAACCAGATTATGATAGCTCCAAAAGACCAAGACAAGACCACATTCACCTGCCCGTATGGGACTTTTGTTTTTCATTGCATGCTGTTCGACCTCTGCAATGCGCCAAGCACGTTCCAAAGGTGCATGATGGTCATCTTTTCAGATTATCTTGAGGACTCTGTTGAAATCTTTATGGACGAATTCTCTGTTTATGGGAATACTTATGAAGTCTATCTAGCCAACTTGGAAAAGATACTGAAGAGATATGAAGAGACGAATCTGGTGCTTAACTGGGAAAAATGTCATTTCATGGTGAAGGAGGGCATAGTGTTAGGACACAAGGTTTCCCGGGATGGGTTGGAGGTGGACAAAGAAAAAATCAAAGCAATTGAAAAGCTTCCACCTCCAACAAGTGTGAAGGCTGTACGAAGCTTCATGGGGCACGCTGAATTCTACAGATGATTTGTCAAAGACTTTTCTAAAATAGCACGACCACCGAGTGCGTTATTAGAGGCTGATAGAAAATTTGAGTTTGACAACAACTGCCTCAACGCATTCAGAGTTTTGAAAGATGCGCTGATTACCACACCCATATTGATTGCACCGGACTGGACACTTCCTTTTGAAATCATGTGCGATGCAAGCAGATATGCGATGGGAGTAGCTTTAGCGCAAAAGAGAAAAACAATCTTGCGTCCCATCGCATATGCGAGTAAAACATTAAATCTTACTCAGACTAATTATATCACCACAGAGAAAGAGCTCCTAGCGGTAATTTTTGCGTTGGAAAAATTTTGGGCATATCTGTTGGGAACAAAGATACTCATCCACACAGATCACTCGGCAACCAAATACTTAATGACAAAGAAGGACGCAAAGCCGAGGCTGATCAGGTGGGTTCTCCTCCTTCAAGAATTTGATATAGAAATAATTGACAGGAAGGGGACAGAGAATCAAGTTGCGAATCATTTGTCTAGACTGGAAAATCGTGAGTTTGACTGCAACGAGTCTGAGGTGAGTGCGGTGTTCCCGGATGAGCAGCTATTCCATATTGAAGAATTGCCCTGGTATGCAGACATAGTCAATTATCTGGTTTGCAAACAATTTCCTGAAGATTGCACCTACGACCAACAGAAGAAGCTCAAACATGAATGCAAACATTATTAATGGAATGAGCCGAATATGTATAAAAGAGGGGTAGACCATATTTTTTGATTATGTGCACCAAATGCTGCTCAACAACGCATACTATCACAATGTCACAACTCACCATATGGTGGGCACTTTTGCGGGCAGCGCACTGCAGCCAATGTTTTACATAGTGGATTCTTTTGGCCCACATTATTCAAGGATGCAGTTGACTACACAATGAAGTGTGATCGGTGCCAATGCACAAGTAACATTTCATGGAAACATGTGATGCCAATGAACACTATCTTGGAGCTTGAATTGTTCGACGTATGGGGGATTGATTTCATGGGACCATTCCCTCCTTCGAACGGTAAATATTACATTTTATTAGCTGTAAATTATGTCTCCGTGTGGGTAGAGGCAATAGCATGCGCCGCAAGTGATGCGGCAGTAGTCTCCCAGTTCCTAAAGAAACAGATTTTCACTCGTTTTAGCACTCCCCATGCCATCATAAGTGATGAAGGGTCCCACTTTGTCCATAATATCAAGGAGCTGCTGTGCAAATACAACATTCTCCACAAGGTGGCCATCCCATACCATCCGAAGACGAATAGTCAGGTCGAAGTGTCCAACCGAGAAATTAAGATGATACTTGAGAAGGTAGTAAGGCCTTCACGGAAAGATTGGGCAACGAAGCTTGACGATGCATTGTGGGCATACCGGACTGCATTTAAAACACCAATAGGTATGTCCCCATATGCGTTGGTATTTGGTAAGGCGTGTATTTGCCTTTGGAACTGGAATATAAGGCATTGTGGGCGATAAAAAAGTGAACTTTGATTTGAAGAAGGTAGGAGAAGCGCAAAAAATGCAACTGGTCGAGCTAGAAGAATGGAGGATTAATGCACATGAAAATGAGAAGATTTCTAAAGAGTGCACCAAGCGCTAGCATGACAAACGCATATATGGTAAGAACCTCCAAGTCAGGCAAAAGGTCTTACTCTTCAACTCACATCTGCGGCTCTTCTCGGGAAAACTAAAGTCACGTTTGTCCGGACCGTTCATAGTTAGACAAGTATTCCCGCATGGCGCAGTGGAATTATCAAATGATGATGGAATCAACATATTCAAAGTTAATGGGCAGCAAGTAAAGGCATATCATGGAGAAGGATGGCATCGCCAAGTCAACTCTGTGGAACTAAAGAACTTTGAATGAAGAAGAAAGTAGGTGGTCCCTGCGTTATCAAACAATCTCAATTCATCAGGGATGCAAGTTTTGGGAAACATCAATTCTTCAATTCTTCTCTACTATTCAGAACTCTCACTATATCTTTTCAGTCTTTATCTATCCTTATTTTATTTCTACAAAAAAAATGGAGATTGCGATAACAAATTTCGTTTTGTTTAAAATAATTTGACCCTCTCTCTGTTTTTCTTTCAACGATCGAGGTGCTGGATTGCGGAGATGTTACGCGAAGAAGCAACTTATCTCACTCCATCACTACAATCTAAAGAAAAGAGATCGCCACAAAGATGGATGCGTCAATACACAAAATTTGGGGGTTTATTCTTCCGTATCTTTATTTCAAATTTTGCGCTATCACATCGCATTTTAGTTTTAAAAGTCTTATCACCGCATCCTCTTTGATTACCGCAATCATTTGACATAGATAAATTTAGTAAGTTACCGCATGCTGTTTCTTTGCCAAGTATGATTTCAATGATGAAAAATATGCTTCTATGTCTTTCATATATACTAGAGTCTTTTTAACTTTAAGATAGCCACCTCATAAAATATTTCTAGAAGTTAGGGGCTTGCTAGCTTTCTTTCAAACTCTCTTTATGAAGCTTTCTAAGAACACCACATTACTTATATCAATCTTTTGGCAATGAGGATATTGCTGCATTTTAAATTTGGGGGGTGAGGTATTTATTTTCGACCTTGCTATTTTGAAAAAAAAAAAAGAGAGAGAGAAAAAAAGAGAAAATTTTTTAGAAGAACAACTCCACTGTCAACGCAATTGGAAACCCATGTTGATAAGAGTTAAGTTGTGAAAAGCACTTACCCGTAGTTGGATGTCCGCATGACACACGTGGGGGCAAGCCAAAACGAAAGTAAGTCACTGGGATCAAAAGCATAAATAAATAACCACAACTCCACTACCAAGTAGGCATGAGTTTAGACTGAGAAAGAGTGCATTGCTCGTAGTTGGATGTCCGCATGACACATGTGGGGGCAAGCCAAAACGAAGGCAAGGGAACTTGGATCAGTGCAAGGTCAGAAAAAAATAATAATGTCACGAAATATGCAAGGATAAAATCATTTGACACCCCGGTGGAAAATTTTCTTTTTGAAATAAATCATGAGATGTTCTGGAAATTAGTAAAATCCTTTTGAAGGTTAAGCTTGCAGTCCCTAGGTCTTAGAAATATTTTAAGAAGAGACTTAAATAAGACTTAAGAAAATTTTGGCATATAGGATTTGAACGAAGTATCCTTGAGAAATCTAGGAAAAGAACATTGTGGTTGACAAGCTAAAGGAATCTTTAGCTTATGCTTGAGGACAACAATGCTTGAAAAATTTGAGTGTGTGATAATGGGCAGAAATACACGTTATCATAGTGCTAAGTTCTTAAACAATGTTGGATTGCGTTGATAAAACATGTTAAAATTGTGTCCATCAAACATCAATTTCATAATATTGCGGTTGCATGCATTCATCGCATCGGAACAGTTGATTTTTGTGATTTTATGCAGAATATGTTTTGACGTAATGCAAGAATTGCGATCATAGGAAATCATTGGTTGAGCGCAGCATTACCGCAGGCTTTGCAGTGATCATGTTCGCAAATACTCGCCCAAGAAGGATCGTCGCAACTCGATCAGCGCAACATGGTGGGCGCATCTGGGTGAAAGGCTAATTAATCGCGATGGGACAGAAAGCTGATGATAGTCGAATTCGAATTAAGTTGACAGCCGATAACGATCACAAGTACATTCAGCTTTTCGGTGACCATTATTCGGCGCATCAGTCAGGAATTAAAGCTGTCCCATCTGTACAATCATGAGAGAGAAGCCGCCTTTCACCATGGATGCTCTATAAATACCAAGGGCATCCTTCAGAAAAGGGGTTCACGAGTTCTGCCATTCTTTGTTCCACAAGTTTGCATGCCCTTGTTCATAGTTTTCTTCCATTTTATGGCAGAGCAAGAGAAGAGTGGTGATGCTAAAGATCGCTTAGGGCAACTCGAGAGAGAACCTTGAGGCTAAGAAGTAGAGAGTGGGCCGATTCTCGTGAGAGTGAGATTATCTTTTGAGCACAAGTAGAAACAGTGTAAATGCCTGGGCAGCAAGAGATTGCCACTAGGCTCTTTATTCTATATTTTTATTGTTATTTTGTACTTCATCTTCATATTTATACAATGGAAGTCCTATTTCTACATTTGTTCATTCTCTTAATACGTATGAGTAGCTAAACTAGTCGAATGGGTTGAGAAGAACTAAGCTAACATGACCTAGGAAGTTCATTGCTTGCGATTGTCTTGTTTTATGCAGAGTTACTCGAGAGAGAGTTTGAAGAAAGAACCCAAGACTCGAGAGAGCTAGGTTAGGATCTAGACTTGGAAGAGCAAGATTAGAACTACATAAACAAGAGATAGGGACTTAGAGATAAGCTTTGTTTGTCAACCTGCATCACATGAATCCTAGAGATAGGAATGATATTATGTGGTCACCTTATTTTTGTGTGTGTTATCCTGTCATCGCATAAATAAGAATAGAGGCTTATGTGTAGGTCCTATAGACTTATCGCATATATCGCATGTGTTCTAGCATTAGAAGTCGTATCATTTGCATCAAGAGATGGTTTATTATTGTATGCATGTTGCATGGTCGCAAAGCACGAACGCATTCTAGGAAGTGTTAGCCGAAACCCTTCTCAACCCGTTCACCGCATATTCATTGCATCTCCCGTTTACTAACTCTTTTCAAACTCCGCCACAATTTTTATTTTTCTTCATTAACACAATCAACAAAAAACCAACAATTTATTTATTTGGTTATCGCAAGGCTTTCATAAAAATTACCAATGCAATCTGTTTTCACAAGTCCCTGAATTCGACCCTGGACTTACTAGGAAACTCAGTGGAATTTACACTTGGATTCTGCTGAGGAAACTTGAGTGCACAACGCAATTTCATCAATGTATATCATCCATATTTCCACTTCATAAAATAAAGCATCATGTTGATGTTCGATCATTGCCTTGTGGTCCTCTTCAAGACGAATGTGGTGCATACAGTACGCTGGGCTAATTCCTCTAATCTCGGCGAGCGTCCAGCCAATTGCTCGCACATGCTTCCTCAAAATGACCATCAACGCATTCTCCTAGTCTTCGTTAAGATCAGAGGAAATAATAACTCACAACTTCTCATTCTGCCCCAAAAATGCGTACTTTAAATGATTTGGTAGTGTATTTAATTCCAGTGTTGGTGGTTCTACTTGGGACAGTTGCGTTGTTTTTCTTTCTTCTTTTTCTATTGGCTCTTCTTCTTGGACTGTGATCATCTCCTCTTCCTTGCTTAAATTTGTTATGATCGCATTATAGGCAGCAACGGATGCGCTTGCATCCTCTTCTTCATTCTCTTCGTTAAACTTTTCTTCTTCAATCAAATTCTTGTCATTGTCTGAGTGATACAGGTCTTCTTCCTCAGAAAACTTCATGGCACGGATTATGCTGAATTTGAGCTTCTGTCCGTTGATGCTCAAAGTGATCTCCCCTTTATGCACATCAATCTGGGTACGACCTGTTGATAAAAATGATCGCCCCAAGATGATGGGCACATCCTTGTCGGCCTCGTAATCCAAAATGATGAAGTCGGCTGGTAGGATAAATTTTTCAATGGTGATCAGCACATCCTTCACCTTTCCCTCTAGATGTACCAGAGATTTATCGGCCAGTTGGAGATTCACGGTTGTGGGCACAAGTTGCCCCATGTACAGTCCTTCTATGGAGTAGGGTCCAAATTGATGGTGGCACCAAGGTCACACAATGCCTGCCCGATGTACAGTCCTCCTATGGAGTAGGGTATAGTAAAGCTCCAGGATCACTCTTCTTCGGTGAATGATTGATTTCAAACTTTGCGTTAAAGCCACCATGGAAAACTTACCAGCTCCCCTCTTATTGGTTACCATATCCTTCAGAAACTTTACGTAGGTAGTAATTTCCTCAATTGCTTCACTGAATGGAATATTAATATGTAATTGTTTTAACATAGACAGAAAGCATTGGTACTATACCTTTTCGTTCTTTTTCTTCCTTAGTCTTTATGGGAAAGGGGGTAACTGCACCTTCACAGTGCCCGTCTAAGTTGTTTTTGAGGACGACACAACCTCTGGCTCTATTGCTTGTTTTTCTCCTTTTTCTTGCGTCAACGAAATTTTAGGTTCTGCCGCAATGGGAGCTGTCCGACTAAGCTCCTTCTTTTCTCCCTCCATAGTTTTCCTATTTCGCAATGTCACAACCTGACATTGCTCTTTACCTGGTCCCCTAGGTTGCGTGGGAGTTCTGTTGAACTCGACAGAGCCCCTTGCGGTCTATTATTTAGCTCACTTGCAATCTGGCCCATCTGTAATTCTAGATTGCGGATGGACGTAACCTAACTTTGAAGCACCGTTTCATTTTTCTCTATATATTGCTTCAATAGTCTTTCTAGGGAGGAAGATTGCGGTGGTTGTGAGCTACTTGCTTGATTGCTTGTCTGACCATTGTTGCATGGGAAGATTTTTGTGGCCCTTCTTTCTGTGCCACGGATTGGAAATTCTATTGTTGATTCCTCCATGTAAAATTGGGGTGGTTTCTTCACCCGGGGTTGTAGGTATCCGAAAAGGGGTTATTTTTCACAAAGTAAATGGACTGTGGATACTATGGGAATTCTTCCATTGCATGCTTATCACCGCTAGTCGCACACCTTGCGGTGTTTTGACTAATTACGTTGATTTGTCCAGTTTGTGGTGTTGGGCTGCTGATCACAATTCCTTGAATTAAGTTCATCATTGCAGTCATCTGATTTTGTAGTGAAGCAATAGCACCATTACTTGCATCATTATCTTTGATTCTCAATCTCTGATCATTCTCTCTCCAATCCTCATCGTTTTTAGAGATGCGATCCAAGATATTCACCTCGTCATATGTCTTATCAAGCAGACCACCAGCGGCTATCGCATTGGCAGCATTCTATGAAACAGGATTCAAACCATGATAAAAGATTTCCATCTGAAGGCAGTCTGGCAAACCATTGTGTGGACGGTCCCGAACCAACCTCTTAAACCTCACCCAGGCATCACTGAGCGATTCGTCCATGTCTTGTTCAAAATTGGTTATGAGTTTCCTTCATCTAACGTTCTCAGTAGGTGGGAAGTATTTCTTCATGAACTTCTCCACGACCTGTTCCCATAAAGTGATCTCTCCCGGCTCGAGAGAATACGCCCATTTCCTTGCCTGATCACAAAGAGAAAATGGGAACAAAGTTAGTCAAATTCTTCGACAGAGATGTTTGAGAACACAAAAGTATTGCAGATTTTGATAAAGCTACGGAGGTGGGCATGTGGGTCCTCGCCACGTCGGCCTCCGAATTGTCCTGCATTCTGGATCATCTGCAACATCATCGGTTTCATTTCGAATCTGCTTCATCGAGGGCAGGCCTCATGATTCCTAGAGAGAAATCATAGAGGTTTGGCGATGCATAGTCCCTAATGGGTCTATTGCGATCGTTTGCCAGCATGATTGGATTCGCCATGACGTTGTTTTCATTTGGTGCTCTGTTTCCATGCTGCTCCACCATCTCTTCTTTATCTGACTGGTATCGTTGGCAGTCTCTTAATCTCCATCTAAATGTTCTCTCAATCTCCGGGTCATAATTCGTCAGAGATTGAGAGTTTGCAAAGAGATCAGAAAAATTACCGTTAGCACACTATTTTGCCGAAGTCCCCGACAACGACACCAAAAACTTGATGCGTTTTTTTATGAAGTGAAATTATGGATGATATGCGATGGTGAAATTGCGTTGAGCACTCAAGATTCCTCAGCGGATTCTAAGTGTAAATTCCACTGAGTTTCCTGGTAAGTCTAGGGTCGAACTCAGGGACTTGTGAAAACAGGTTGCGATGGTAATTTTTATGAAAACTTTGTGGTAACCAAATAAATCAATAGTTGTTGAGGTTGTTGTTTGCGGTGATGAAAAATAAATAAATGTGGCAGATTTGAGAAAAACTCGAATTGCGTGATAGATGCACTGAGTATGTAGATGAACGGTTGAGAAGGTCTTTAGCTAGCGTTATTTGGGAATGCGTCAAACTATGCGATCATGCTACAACCATGCACAGCAAGTCATTTTCCAATGCAAATGCGATGCTCTTAAGTCTAGGATGCATGTGTTGAATGCCAAAGTGTCCATAAAGCTTATTCCTAAGTCTTTACTCTGGTCCTATTCGATGATGCAAGATGCATAAAGGCAAGGTGACCGCACACAATCATATCCTATCTCTAGGATGTATGCGATGCGTTAATAGCAAATAGTGCTTATTCCTAAGCTCCTATCTCTTGATTATGCATTCTAATCTGACTCTCTCGAGCCTAGATTCTAACCTGACTTTCCCAAGCCTAGATCCTGTCCATAGACTACCCTCCCGAGTATCTCTAATGGACGAATGAAGCATACATAATACAAGATAATCGCATAAAATGAAGATTCCCAGTTGTGCTAGCTAAATGCTTCTCAACCCATTCAACAGATTTAGCTACTCATGCGTAAATAACAAAGAGTAAACAGATATAGAGAAGGAAATTCCATTTTCATAAATGAGTTTGAGTACAAAATAACAATGGAAGATAAAGGTAGAGAGTCTGGTAGCAATTCCTTGTTAACCGAGGCTTTTGCACTGTCAATCTCTATTCGGTTCCAAAGATATTCCTGCTTCCACAGGCATCGGCCCTTTCTCTGTTCTGGCAGCTTCTGGCGCTCTCTCAAGCTTACGGGAACGATTTGTTAGCACAACCTTATTCTCTCGCGTCCGCCGTAAAATGAAAGAAAATCTAAGAACAAGGCTAAAGTATGAACAAAACGGTAAACTCGTAAAAACTGTTGAACCCCTTTTCTAAAGGATGCCTTTGGTATTTATAGAACTTCCAGGGTGAAAGGCGGCTTCTCTCTAATGATTGCACAGATGGGACGACTTTAATTCCTGATTGATGCACCGAATATTTGTCACCGAAAAGCTAAATGTACTTGTTCGTTAGCGGTTGTCAACTTAATATAGATTCGACTGTCATCAGCTTTCTGTCCCATCGTGATTAATTATACCTTTCACCCAGATGCGCCCACCAAATTGCGCTGACCAGGTTGCAACAATCCTTATTGAGAAAATGTTGCGAGCACAATCACCGCAAAGCCTTGTGGTAATGCTGTACTCGACCAATGATTTTCTACGATCGCAATTTTCGCCTTGTATCAATGGATTTTCTGCATAAAAACACAAAAATCAACTGTTTCTATGCGATGAACGGATGCAACCGCAATATAATAAACTTAATACTTTTTGGACGCAATTTAACATATTTTATCAATGCAAGCCAGCATTGTTTAAGAACTTAGTACTATGATAACGTGCATTTCTGCCCGTTATCAACCACCTCTAGTGAATCCCGAAGGATAACACTATCTCTAGTGAATCCATAAGGAAACACAACCTCTGGTGAATCTTGAAGGATAACACCACCTCTGGTGAATCCTAAAGGATAACACCATCTATGGGAATCCTGAAAGAAACACAACCTTTGGTGAATCCCGATTGATAATACCACCTCTAGTGAATCCCGAAGGAAATATAATCTCTGGTGAATCTCGAAGGATAACACCACTTCTGGTGATTCCTGAAGGAATCACAACCTTTAGTGGGAAACTAACTTACAGTAAGGACACTACTGCTACTGCAACATCATAGCATGGCTCTATAACATACATATACATACATCTCAGATTCTTAGATCAAACATAATCTCATAGGATAACCTATACTTGTCTCATGCCAACATTCAAACATATTCTCATAGAATACATATACTCATCTCATGCTAGCGTTCAAACATAAAGAACACATACATGCTAGAAATAAAAAAAATCTCATAGAATAACACGTACTCATCTCATGCTAGACATCAAATATTTATATGTGCATTTAATCCCTCAGGTCCTCATAACGAAGAAGACGTACATCAATCATACCATCAACCAATCATGCTATTAATCAGTCATACTATCCCTTATCTTACTAGCATACACCTAGTGCCTGGCTCGTGGGCAATTCCAGTAGTAAGATCACTTACCTCAGTCGAACATCCACAGATGAAATCAAACAACCAAATGAAAACAACAACTCTAAGAGCGGCCCTAACACGAATACCACCATCAAATTTCAGTCCAAACAACAACTGCAAAACCTCATATCCAAAAACAAAAATACCCAAACGACACAACTCACAACGATTACCAAAATTGAAATGTCCAACAGGTTACCCAATGACAAAACCACTACCAACTTCCTTGATGTGCCCCTCTGACTTCCAAGCTACTACAAAACTCGACATCAAAATCCAACCAAAGGCATGTAAAAAAGATAATGAAGCACAACACCATGGTCAATAGTCCTATTTGAGAAAAGAATCACCAACTTACCCAAATCCACAAGATCCGGCAAAACCCAACGATGGAAAACTTACCCAAAACAGATCTGATGGAAACCATGAAGGCGACAGGGGCTAGGCAGTGTCGAACGAACACGACTGGCTGGTGGAGGCTTCGGCCGAAGACGAGCCGAAGAGAGATGGAAGAATGCTCGTGGGTCGCAACTAGTGCAGAGGACAGTGCGACGAGTCGAACGACACAGCGGAGGAGATTGGCTGGGAGACAGACGTTGCGACAGGCCAAGCATATCTGGCACGGATGGTCGTGAACGGAAGGCGTTAGGTGAGACGGAAGAGGGGATCTAGACGATCGCTGCTTGTAAATGAGTTCGAGTCAACCTGCATGCGAATGACAGCCTACGAAGGATCGACAAATTGGTAGTGGCTCGATCGAACACGGGTGGTGGTTGACTAGAGAAAAGGCAGTCGGGCGAGGCTAGGGCACTAAGAAGAAGATGAAGATGGGGGGTCTAGGAAAAACGTGAGGGGTGAGGGAGAGAAAGAATTTATTTATAAATAATTAATAATAATAATAATAATATATAAAATAAAATAAAGTAAAAATAAAATACTTTATTTTATATCATTTTATTCTTTCCCTTCCAATAATAATTTGTGCATAAATTTCTAAACTATAACATGATCACAATGTCAAGCTATAATGGTTAAATTATGCAATGCGAATGTCATTAATGAAGAAAAATGATTTCATAACATAGTTAGTAATTAGTCCTTAATTAGAGTGTAATTGCTAAACAGAATGGTCATTAAATAAGAAAAATGACGTGTACACAATAATTATTAGCCCTTAATTAGGGTGCAAATGCAATTACTAAACAGAAATGTTCCTATATAAGAAAAATACAGATCATGTTAACTTAGGTTCATTCTTCCTTTCCTCATCACATTCCATATTTAATTTTTCATATCTATAAATTCCCTTCACTTCACATCTCAAAACCTACCCTTTTAATCTAAATTTCCTTCAATATGTGGACTCAAAAGCCTCTCATGGCCATTTTCTTAGCTACTTTCATGTTCGTCCTATGCCAAACTCATGCACAAAACTCCCCTCGTGACTATATTGCATTACACAATCATGCTCGTGCACAAGTTGGGGTTGGCCCCGTTACATGGAATAAAACAGTAGCGGCCTATGCTCAAGCTTATGCCAATAAAAGGAGGAATGATTGTGCGATGGTTTACTCAAGTGGGCCTTATGGCGAAAACATAGCCGCAGGCTACTACCCAAAGATCACTGGAGCGTTTGCAGTGAAGTTGTGGCTGGAGGAGAAACTGCTATACAATTACACATCAAATTTGTGCATCAAGGGCGAGTGTAACCACTACACTCAGGTGGTGTGGCGAAACTCGGTGCATATTGGATGTGCTAGAGTGCCTTGTAAGAGTAACTCTCAATTTGTTATATGTAATTATCATCCTCCTTGAAATATCTTTGGACAAAGGCCTTATGATTCTTCACTCTAAATAGGAATATAGTTTTTTTGGGATATGCTCCCCAATCGAGCCTAACTACTCTTTCATAATTGAAATTGATACTATGTATTATTTGTCAACTATAATAGGATGGACAAACCTAATAGTTTGTGGAGTCTACATTATTGAATATGCAATAATAAATCTTCTTATTACATGTTTATAACTACATGGAGCATTTGCAAATAAAACATAAATTGTAAATTATTGTTAAAGTAATATCGATATCATTTCTTGACCTAAAAAATTTTGGTTATTATTAGAAATGGCTAATTTTTTCGGCTACATTATTAACAATGGTTAATAGTCAATAATCCTAAGTCAAATTTTGATTAACCAAGATTAATTAATTTTAGTTATCTAAAATTCGTCCCCAAAGGAAAACATTATTTTTGTGTTAATAATTTTGCATCTTAAACTTGAGAAAATCGTAAGTAATTTATGATTAAATTATTATAACTTAACCACAAGTTTAGGAAAGAAAAAAGTTCCACGCTCATTTATTTATATCTAAATAATTTCTCTCTTCTAAAAAAATCACTTACTTACTGACGCAGACAATGACAATAATATAATACAACACTCAAAACGTGTTCTTCTAGGGCTTAGGATTAACTTAGTTCTGACCATTAAATGTGTACTTTGATGCTTTTTTGTCTTGTTTTGTAGGAATCAAATATTTTGAATGAACATTAAAGACTTTGAAGCAAGAATAGAGAAAATAGAGCCTAAAGTCCCAATTTCAGATCTAAGGCATGGAAAGATGAAGACTATGGGCCAAAAAGGTGTCTCGAAGCGTGGCTCAATGCTTTGAACCTGTGAGCAAGGGTTGTAATACTTATTTTAATCGTTCTGACCCTATCGTATTGGGATAAAAATTGCTCTTTAATTCATAACTGCTAGAGTAGGTGCCCGTTTTGGACAAATGACCGCTCGTCTTCTTCATTTTTCACCCTCTATCCATCTACATTATTAGATTCACTGATTTTAAAATTTAGGTGAATCTAATATGCGACTACACAAGTCAAAGAGAATGTTACAAATAATACAGAAGACAATAAACTAAACTTTTAGAATAAAATAAAGATAAACACCTAGAGATTAGTGACCCAGTTCAGTGCAATCACACTACGTTTAGAGACAACGTGGCTGAAGAAAAGTGTTAAGCGATTACAATGAAGCACTTATCTGTTAAAAAACTTCTATAGAGAATCTCAAAGAGCTTACTTCTATTGAAGATTTTATGCTCCCCCTAAACCTAGGACTCCCTTCTTGTTTTATCACTCTTTTCATCTTCTTGTTTGAAAGGCACTTCAAACAAGATAAACTAATGATCCCCTATAAACAAGAATCTCTCCTAGAGCTAAAACTTATACTCCTCTAAGTACAAAACCAATTTAAAAGCCTATTCTTCAATGAAGTAGAAACAATAACATATGTTGCAGCATAAGACAATAGCCACAACCTCACAACGGGAATACACTATTCTTTTTAGCATGATGCCCTAACTCGGAATCATCTACATGAATGCGTCAAAAGGCCTAACCTTACAAACCAAGAGGAAACTTAATATTTATAATCCCTATAAGGAAACAATTTTGTAAGGGAAAACAATCTTTCCAAGGACGAAAATAGAAAATAGTTTAAAAAAATATACGACAAATAAAATAAAATTCCGTAGAAAAAAATAGTTCAGACACCCAATATGTTCTTGACAAATGTAAAAACATGTAAAATTTTCATTCTTTGAGGTGAACAAAAGCTAATTTTTTTGGATAGAGGCGATGACTTGGAGTTTAAGAGGAATGGATGATTGAGGACATCATTGAAGGATGTTCCAGAACTTGAGGACAAGAGTCAAGAGATTTGCTTCTTTCTCCTTCTTTGGCGTGGCTTTTATTTCTTTGTTTTTGGATATGTTATGGATTGCCTATGTTTGTATCAAACCAATAAGTTTCTAAGTTCATTATGAAGGGATCGAATTCCACAATAAAGATGAGCGATCGCTTTGCTATTAATTTTGACTTAAAAAATAGTAGCACAGAAAAGAAAAACATACATGCTTAAGTAGAGGAAAACAAAGGGAAGAGAAAGATTACCTTTGAAGATATCTCTTCAAATCTTCTATATAATAATACTCCACTCGTTATCAATGAATTAATCTCCTGATGAATAGTGACACCATGAAAAGAGTCGTCCCTGATATTCTCTAGTAAGGATTGATTATGTGGGAACCTCTTTTGAAAGTAGGAATGAAATTTTACATAAGAATATGCATGTCTATAAACTATCAAGAAACACAGATGTTGAGAGAGAGAAATTTCTTTTTTTCGTAAAAAACTTCCCGTCCACAAATGAAAACTTATCTTCATTTAAAAGGCTACACTCACTTCCCCACTCACCTTTGTAGTGGAGTTTTTATTTTTATTTAATTTATAATTAACTTAATTTAATTTAATTTAAATTAATTAATTAACTAATTTAATATGTCATATTTAATTAAATATAATTTTGAATCATATTCAAATGTATACCTGTCTCACTTATATATTTCATATGAATCTCATTCATAATGAATATTAACTTGTAGTTTTAATATGAATCCAATTCATATTATTTTAATATTTGAATCTCATTAAAAACTTAGATGGTTTAATTTTGAATCTCATTAAAAACTTAGATGGTTTAATTTTGAATCTCACTAAAAAATTTAGTACATCATATAATGTATTTATATACATTATATTAATTGTATGTCATATAATGTATTTATAAAAATTCCCCTTTAACCAATTTGAACAATTCAAATTATATCAAAACTAATGATCCTTGTTTTACCTGATGTGAGCTAGAAGTGGGACATAATGGACCTTTAGTTATAAGCTCCAATAATACGAGATTAATTAATTAAACTCTTGAATTAAATTAATCAATATTTATTAACTATGGGCACTTCACTAAAGACTTATAGTTGCATTCTTATAAACTATAGAATATTTTGCATCCATAGATTTAACCATTACAACTAAGTCAATCCTTCACGAGTTGTTCGTTATTATAGTTGGGTCAAATTACCGTTTTACTCTTGTAATTACCTCTTACTCCTTAAGTAGCACTAGTCCTCTAATGAATAACTTGTTTATAATACAACTGTAAACCAAGTCCCTCTCGAGTTAGTGAGATGGTGGAGCTACATTATTCAAGTCCAAGAGTTAGTACTTAAGGGAACAACTCATCTACTTACCTTATAGGCAGGAAGGAGTGAATTCTTTCTTGTGTAGCTATGCTCTCAGCTCCTTACTCAGTCTTGTCCCCAAAATGGTAGGAGTATTGAGTCGATGACTCGGGCCACTCTCACCCATGCAAATTAAAAGACGATCCACCATAGGTAGGAGTTCATAACCCACTCAGGATTGAGATCGATTTACATATGATAATCATATGGAGTATTAATCTCTTCAATCAATAACGTATTACAAAGAGAGATTAAATATTTTATGGTCCTGTCTTATTATACAAACTCATTGTATAGGATACCCCCACTCACATTTCTCTACATAAATGATTTAGAGAAAATCATTTGTAACATTTACAAAAAGAATGATGGATAAATACAGGTAAAAAATGATTCAACCTTTCAGGTGCCATGCCTTAAGAGACACGCCCATATCATGCCAAGATAGTGAGTTACGCATGGACAGAAAACTATTGCTACTTGGTCTTGTGTCAAATTCCTTTTGTTGGAATTAATGTCATAAATCGAGTGTCACTGGTAATTTGTAAAGACAAATTATATATCTAATCAAATAAGAGGTATTATTAATGTTTAGAGTGCATTAAATCAATCCAATGAATTAAGATCCAAGGAGACATGCAGGTGGATCACGTTTAAGTGATAATCTTAACTGTCTATAGTAGATAGATAAGACTAGATACCTTATCATGGTGACACTATGAATATGGCCTACTTTGTAGATGTTACAATTTTTGTAAAGTGCTACAAATGATCTGATCCTGATCGTTTACGTGGAGACATGTGAGTGGGGGTATTCTATACAAAGAGTTTATATAAGACCGAATTGCGAAATGAACCTGTGAAGGTCCTTGAGCGAAAACATGGGGATCGGTCCAAGTTTTATTTTCACAAAATCAAAATTAGAAAATACAAATATTATGCATAATCACAAATTTACAACATGTAAACATAAATGAAAAAGAGAGAATTAGGGTGAGAGAAGTCTTACCCTTAAAGAACCTTTCTTCATGAAAACCAATTCTCTACGAATTTGTCACAAACAATCACGAATAGAAAAACAATCCAAATGAACACCACCACAATAAGAACCTCCTTTATTCTCTTTGGGGATTAGAATCACTATGAAGTTGTGAGGTCTTAGATTTTTGAATGAGAGGGAGAAAATTGAGAGGAATTTTGTTTAAAAGAATATTGGGAGCCACTTTTCCATACACGCATTAGATAGAGAGAATAGGGGGAATGGAATGGTCGGCCACTGGATTCGTCGTCGCCTGTGAACCTGCGCCTACACAAATAAAATTTGTATGCAACGAACTAACCTCTTATACTAACTAGTAATACAAGTAGAAAGTCTGGGGTCAAATCACAGAGAGTCGAATATCAATTCCTCAAAGATTGAAACTTGTAGGAAGTAACCAAAAGGGGGGCAAGGGATTGTGAAAAATTGTGAAATAAATTTTAAGAAAACAAAAGGTGTGCAGCGTAAACTAATGCAAAAAATTTATCAATCGAATAAATACTTAGCTTGGGTTATTATAGTTTGTTCATTCCTCATTAATTCTATCATAGACTAATCAAAAGGTGCGTGAGAAAATTCAAATTAAAACATAGCCTACTCAAGTAGAATCCTATTCAATAGTCCATAAAATCAAGTTAAATAACAGAAAAGCAAAAATCCTTAACTATTCAATCAATCAACATGCATTAAGATTCAAGGCAAATCTAAGCCAATTAATTGATTTTCATCGTCTAACCAATTAATTGATTGAGATTTATCTAAGTTATAAAGTAAATGCTTGCTAATTGGAATCCCAAATTAACACAACAAACTAACTTATCTCATCCTTCTAGGTGATGACTACCTAACGATTACAAATTAGGGCCAATCAAAGAAATAAATTGAACATGCATAGCTAATTTGTCAGATTATCCCATACACGAAAATTTAAGAATATGCTCAAGATAAAATCTCATAAATTCATCATAAAACTCATAGAATTACAATACTAGTCTCAAGAATTGAATCGGAACCAAACTAAGTTCTTACCCTTTAGCTAGTTTAGAGAGCTAAAACGAGGCAGAATAGAGTGACGACACCTAAGATCGGGTGTACTCGGTGTGATGTAATGGACTGACCCAAATTGTTCTTTTATAAAATTACCGTAGTGGCACAACGGTAGGAAGAGCATTGCAATGCTACGACGCATAATGGTCGAGCATTAGGCAAGCGTCACAATGTTACCTTAACGCAGTGTTGCACGCACGCTGAGGTTGTACAACCGTCAAACCACGTAGCGTTGAAAAGCTTTAGGGGAGCATTGCAACACTGCCTATTCTGTCGTAGAGCGTTTAAGGGCAGTGTTGACGAGTAGTGCGACGGTGGCGTTGGAGCATCTTCGAAGCATTGCAACGCTTGGGACAGTGTTGCAACGCTGCCCTGCATCCTAGCATTCTATCCAATGGCTTTGAGCTAGCATTGGACTTAGGTTTAATGAGAGTGTTTCAATGCTCAGCAGGGTAGCATTCTTCATTCCTTCGTCATTTGATCAATTTAGCTCCTAACTTTGTCACTTTAGCGCCTTTTTGTCCCGAACGCTTAATCCGACTACTTGTACACTCGAGTCCTACAAAATAATGAATTTAACAAAATTAAGTAGCTAAACAAACCCGAGCTAAGCGGAAGAAGATGGCACATTTCTAGTGCTATCAGGGAGTGACAACTCCCTCCCAAAACTATTTTTCAAAAATTAATTAAAATAATTTATTTAAAAAATATTTAATATATATTTATATGATAACTACTTCATCATATAATATATATTAAACTATATGTTTTATCTAATATAGCACATAACCTATAGTTTAATATTGTATCAAATACATTATAACCTATAGTTTTCATTCTCTCAACAATGCATGATATCTAATATAAATCCTATTTATATTAAATTTAATTATATGAATCCAATTCACATAATTAATATTTAAATCATATTCAAATATTTATTTCCTCTCAAATAATGTATCAAAAACATTATAGTACTTATATCATATATAATTAAGTAAAATTAATTATATCACATATAATTAATTTCCTCAAATAATTTGAACAATTCAAATTAATCCAAAATTGATTCTCATTAAATCCTTGTTGAGCTACAGAGGGGACCTTATGGACTTGTAGATTGAAGTTCCAATGATACTTGAATAATTAATTAAACTCCTTTCATTAAATTATTCAACATCCATTAACTGATGAGCACTTTAATAAAAACCAATAGCTACACCCTTCGCACTACATATATATTTCTGTGTCCATTAGATATAACAAGTCAACAGTGCAATGACCTTTCACAAATTGCTCGAAAGTACAGTTGGGCCAAAATTATTGGTTTGCCCCTATAGTTACATCTAACTCCTTAAGAGCCATTGATTCCTCTAATGAACAATAAGTCATAGTCCAACTATGACCAAACCCCTCTCGAGCTAGAAAAGGGTGTGGCACCACATTGTTCAAGCTCCAAAATCAGCTTTTAAGGGAGCAGTTTATCTACTTACCCCGACATTGGTGAAGGAGTGAATTCCGTCTTGTGTAGCTGTGTTCCTAGCTAGCCAACCAAGCGAATCTCCAAAATGCTAGGCTTATTAAGTCAGCAATCTGGCCATTCTCACCCATACAAATCAAAGGACCGCCTTTATAGAAAGGAGTTCACAGTTCACAAACGAGTCAGGTCATGTCACCTATGTTCATCTTGATGAAATGTAAGTCTCTATTATGAATGGTGTTATATAATGAGACAACTCATTTCATGGTTCGGTATTATACAAACCCCTTTGTATAGAATACCCCCCTCACATGTCTCTACATAAATGATAAGGATCGGATCATTTGTAGCATTTTACAACAATTGTAACATCTACAAAGTGGGTCGTACTTGTCGTGCAACCAGGATAAGGTATCCAACCTTATCCATCTACTACAGTGAAGGATCTCATACCGAGAGTTCCATGAGCGTGTTCAGATCGCTCATATTTCACCGTGACCGAAATACAAAAGATATACATTCAACACATACAGTTATGCACATTATTCTAATTATCGTCATGCTCAGAACATCATAAATAACAAAGAAAGGGTTCAATACCAGCTGAAGATTCTCTTCGAACGTCTTAACCCTAAGCAGTGGAAACCCTCCAACAGATCTACCAACATCGGTGGGTATATCGACTGCAACAGCACGATCAGTACGAACATGAACACTGTAGCGGGGACGACACCACCACTAGTGAAACTCGGGTATCCTCGGAGTGAAAACCCAAAGAGTGGGCATTGGTGAGTTTGGTAGAGGACGGAGGATCACGCATCATGTAGACGATAAGAAAGTGGGAGATAAAACTATGCTATTGTATAACAGAAGTGCTTATCGTATAGAAGAGCTACACGATCGTGTATGAAAAGCTGAACGATCATTTAGGAAGAACGTATACCATTGTTTTGAGAAATCGTGAGGTAAACGATCGTTTGGATGGAAGAGCTTCTATCGTATAGGCTCTCGCGATTGTTTTCATGAATTCTTTTGGGCGGACGAAATTAATGAATGCATGATTTGAAAAATGAAAACGCTTTTCATTTTTATCCCGTCGGTTACCATAACCAACGCAGCTCACTACCCACGTCCGAATGTGGAAGAATTGGTTAATTATCATATAATTAATCAATTAATTAAATAATAAATATAATCATATTATATTTATATCCTATAGTTTGATATCATATATCTACTATAGTATTTTCTCCTCTACTTGATATAAATCATATTTATATCTAATTTTCTCCAAATTAATGTATCTCATACATTTAGCAAATTATATCATATATAATTAACCAGTATAATTATATCATATACAATTGAACTTCCTCTTATCAATTTGAACATTTCAAATTAACCTAAACACTGGTTCTCGACTTTATCCAAGCTACCTAGGTGACCTAATGGACCTGTGGCTCGAAGCTCCAACGGTACGTGAATAGCTGACTAAACTCTTTAGCCATGAGATCCACCATCTGTTAACTGTCAGTGATTCCACTAAAAGACCAACAGCTGAACTCTTCTTACCATAGACATATTTCTGTATCCATCGGATATAACCAATCATGAGTACGATGACCATTCACAGATGCTCGTAAGTACACCTGGGCCAATTTACCGTTTTGCCCCTGTAGTTACATCTCACTTCTTAAGTACCACTAATTCCTCTAATGAACAATACAACATAGTCCAACTATGTGTGAACATCTCTTGGGCCAAGAGAAGGTGTGTGGCACCACATCGTTCAAGCCCCGGAATCAGCCCTTAAGGGAGCCATCTATCTACTTACCCCTACCTCGGGGAAGAAGTGAATTCCATCTTGTGTAGTTGAGTTCCCAGCTCCCAAATAAGACGAATCCCCAAAATGGTAGGTTTGAATCGGCGACCTAGCCACTCGCACCCATACAAATAAAAGGACCGCCCTTAATGGCAAGAGTTCCCAACTTACTCATAATTGAGGTCATGTTACCTATGGTCATCCTAGTGAAATGAAGTCTCTGTCATGAACGGTGTTATATAATGAAACATTAACACTTCATGGTCAGGTCTTATACAAACTCTGTATATAGGACACCCCCGCTCGCGTCCCCAACACGAATGATCAGGATCAGACCATCTATGACAAGTCACAACACTTGTTACCATTCCACAAAGCGGGCCGCGTCCATAGCGTTACGAAGATAAGGTTTCCCTCGTTTATCCATTTACTACAGACCATTTTGGTTATCACTCAAGACATGATCCACTTGCCCTAGTCCAGCCGTGGGCGATCCTGTAGACCCATGCTCTGTAGGTGAGCCTCAAACACTGTAGCCTGAGAGCCTTCATAAACGGGTCAGCAACATTGTGCTCCGAAGCGATCTGCGTGACGATCACGTCCCCTCGATTCACTATCTCGCGGATCAGATGATACTTCTGCTCTATGTGTTTACCGCACTAGTGACTCCTTGACTCCTTGGAGTTCGCCACTGCCTCACTATTATCACAATAGAGGGTAATGGGCCTAGACATATCTGGAACAACTTCCAGGTCTGTCAAGAACTTCCTGAGCCAGACGACCTCCTTAGCAGCTTCGCAAGCCGCTACGTACTTCGCCTCCATGGTGGAGTCGGTGATGCACCCCTGCTTAGTGCTTTGCCATACTACAGCTCCTCTGTTAAGAGTAAAGACTGACCCTGAAGTGGACTTGCGAGAGTCCTTATCAGTCTGAAAGTTAGAATTTGTGTATCCTGTAAGGATCAAATCTCTAGAACCATACACGAGCATGTAGTCCCTCGTTCTCCAAAGATACTTGAGGATGTTCTCCACTCAGTCCAGTGACCCTGGCCTGGGTTAGACTGATACCTACTGACTATGTCCACAGTGTAGCAGATGTCTGGATGAGTACAGAGCATCGCATACGATAATAGGCCCTTCTTGGAGTCCTACATCGAGTACTTAAGCAACATCTTGTCAATGTACGAGGCTTGAGACAATGCTAGCACTTTATTCTTACGATCCTAAAAGATCTAGATACTTAGAAAAAACTGAGCCTCTCCCAAATCTTTCATTTGAAATTGGGTCGCTAGCCAGTTTTTAACTGTAGTCAGTAGACCTACATCATTCCCAATGAGTAGGATATCGTCTACATACAACACTAAGAAGACTACTGAAGTGTTTATGATCTTCTTGTATACACAAGGTTCATCAACGTTTTAGTCAAAGCCATATAACTTGATCGCAGCATCAAACCGTATGTTCCAAGATCGAGATGCCTATTTCAGTCCATAAATGGACCGATTCAGTTTTCAAACCTTTTGCTCTTGACCCTAGGCTATGAATCCCTTGGGTTGCACCACATAAATGGTCTACTCAAGATTGCCATTAAGAAAGGTTGTCTTGACGTCCATTTGCCAGATCTCATAATTATAATAAGCTGCAATGGACAGGAGGATGTGGATCGACTTTAACATGGCAACAGGCGAGAATGACTCCTCATAGTTGACTCCCTCTACCTGGGTATAACCTTTTGCCACAAGTCGAGCCTTGAAGGTTTATACCTTCCCATCAGCACCCTGTTTGCGTATGTAGATCCATTTACAACCTATAGGGCGAACCCTATCAGGCTGAATCTACAAGATCCCATACTGAGTTGAAGTACATCGACTCCATCTCGAGATCCATGGCCTTGACCCATTCATCCCAGTCAACATCCTCTATTTCCTTCTTATAAAACAATGGATCCTCAACGTCGCCATCTGCTACCATAGAAAGGATTTCCGTGAAACCAAGATAGCGAACGGGTGGGTTTGCAACCCTCCCACTACGTCGAGAATCATGGTTAGTGGTGCCTGAATCAATTATCCAGGCAGAATCATCATTCTCCACTAAACAAGTGTCAAGCACAAGTAAATCATATTTACCTTTATTGGCCTTGGCCTTAGCCTTGGCTGCTTTCTTCTCTTTCAGATACCAAGGACAGTTTCTCTTCTAGTGTCCATCTTGGTTGCAATGGAAACACTATCCCTTAGCAACTTGTGGACTTCTCCTTGGGGCGACAGCCAGTGGGTTAGTAGGTGCCTTCCCTTTTCCCTTATCACTCTTCTTCTTCTTCCCCTTTGCAGAGTTAGAAGAGGAAGGTGCAGACTTCGTTCCTGAGGTCGAACCACTATGGAACGTCCTGGAGGATGAAGCAACATTTGCCTCACCCTTCTACCTCTCCTTACTTTTCAGTAAATATTGGTATGTCTGCAACTCGTTGTGGAGAGTTGTAAGGTTAGTGAAGAATCACATTACTAACAAAGTGTAGGAAGCTCTCTGGCAAAGAATGTAAGATTATCTAACCTGGCTACCCTCATTGATGGTAGACCCATTCAACTCCGCCACATTGAAGTGGACCATCATGTGTAGCACATGTTCACAAACAGAGGTGCCTTCTTGCATCTTGGAGTGGAATATGTATTTAAGAGCCTCATGCATAAGCTGTTCAGGCGATTATCCAAACATCCCCCGCAGGGACTCCATGATCTCACGAGCTGAGACCATAGGCTCATGCTTCTTAGCTAAGATGTCAGAAAGACTTGCCAAGATATAGGCCCGGGCCTTCTCATTCGCCCTTGTCTATCGCTCGTATGCCTCCCGAACATTTCAAGCGACATTTGGAGCTAGAATAGGAGGACAAGCCTCCGTGAGAGAGAACATGAGATCCTCGATGATTAGGATCGTCATGATCATGTGTTTCCATGTTGCGAAATTATCGCCAGTTAGTTTTTCGACACTTAACAACGATAACGTGGTTGTTGCCATTTGAAAAAGTTGCTGAAAATATGAACAAAACTTTATTAGATTTTGCTAAACCAATTTTAAACCAATCAGTTTTGCAAATCAGTTTCAAGTACCCGAAGTTATAAACTTCTATTTTGCAATGATGCCCTCGTGAGGCAGGAAAAACACCACTAGTGGGGTGATCAGTTGCCCCTTCGCTGGGATGAGAAATTCTCAACCATTAGGCAGAACCAACTCTTGGAACTGAACCTAACAGTCACCATTTTTGGTCGAATCGTTAACCTTTAACTATTCCATGTAAATGTAACCCCTCGCGTTTGGTGCCAGATTCCCGCCCTAATGCGCTTACCATGGGGAAAAGACAAATTAGGATAAGAGACTAAGTTACCTTATCCTCTTACAAGAGATCAAATAAAGAAACGCGCAAAACTACCATCCTTTAGGGGGACACACCCAGGGTGCCTCGAGGCGATGCACAGTAACTTTATTCAACCTAACGAGGGAGACCGAGGGATATGCTGTCGCACTTCCTGCTCCCACTTACTATGAATATTCTCTCCATCTACCTTGATATTGACCTACCCAAACACCATCCATTGGGGGGACACGCCAAAGGTGCCACGAGGCCAAGGATAGATCTCACAGTGTGGACTATTTAAGAGAAAAGTGAAAGGTATAAGTGAAGCATCTCATGCCCCAAGTACCTTCCACTGAATGTTCTACCTAGGGTTTCATTAATGCAGACAATATGGCTACTGATTTTAGTCTAAGTCATCTTTTTAAACTTTTCTCTTAAACAACGTTTGTCTATGAAATATGAACAAGTTCACGTAGTCACATTTAAACACTTTAATGGACTGTCCTTAACTTGCATGCATGCATCAAATCTATCTAATTCACCTTTCCAGGTAAGTTTCCAGGTAGGGGTGTTACGTTTCCGTCAACTTTAATACCCCAGCCTAGCCAGAACCCGCCTTAGACAAAAGGTCCCTTATAGATAGATTTTTTATACTTTAACCTTTTATTAGTCAATTTAATCCTATTAAATTGATTAAAAAATTAAAGCCTTATGGTTGCTAATCGTATTAGATCCGTGATCTTAGGACTATGTGATCCAAGGTTTAAACACTTTAAAATCATGAATTAAACCTAAGTGAGCATGCATGTCTTTCTTATTTCTTTTAGTTATAATTTCTCTTTAACTTTTAAAAAGAAACAACTAAAACCATTGCGCACAATGAGGCGTTTATAACATTTATAAAATAACCTATGTGTCATGCTTCATGCAATGTCCGATCATTACTATATATATAACTTTTATATAACGCGTAACAACCAAGCAAACATGCTTTCTTTCACCCTTATACTATAACAACTATAATATAAAGATGATGCATGTCAATGCTTTTTATGCATGCATAAATATAACTCTTATATTATATGATGCATGAGCATGCTCTTACATAATTAAATCATGCTTCTCTAAATTATAACAATTACAATAAAGAGATGATGCATTACCATTGCATAACCTAAGGTGGGATTTACTATATGTACATACCATATGACATATAAAAAAACATACATCACATGTAATAAACAAAGGATTAATGGACCGGGATGAGCCTTTATAGAAACCGAAATGAAAACCCCATCTATCACATTTTTTATCGAGCAAACCGGTTCATAGTCGAACCGGGTCTTGAACCACCAGGAGGTCTTCATCATGTAGCAAACTCCAGTAGGTGGATGATCGTTGAGCTTGCACTAGACAATAGAAGAATAAGTAAACGATCGCGTAGATGACGATGAGGCTGCAAAGCCTGACCGTCCATGGGATCGTGTAGTGCGACGACAGGTAAAAGATTTAATTTGAGTTACTAAACGATTGTTTAGTCAGCTACTAAGCGATGAAGCTTGCTGACTTAAAGATCGTCTAGCGCGCGCACTTTAAACGATATGCGAGCGTCTCATCATCTACACGATGCGTGCTACCAGGTAAACAATTTACCTTGCGATACTAAGCGATCGTTTAGTTAGTTACTAAGCAATGAAGCTTGCTGACCTAAAGAATCGTCTAGCACGCCTGCACGTTAAGCTATCCACGAGCATCTCATCGTTTACACGACGCGATACTCAGCAATTGCGTACTCGATCGTCAACCCGATGCGAACAACTCTTGATCACATTCCCCATCGTTTAACTGATGCGTTCATCAGCGATCGCGTACTCCTTCATCTTTACGATGTGATGGACAACGATTGTGTAGAACTTATTCTGCACGATTCGATCAACCGTAGATCGCCTCCTTCCTCGAAGAGCCGCAATGCTTGCCCAAAACTTCGATGAACGACTCAAAACTTCAAACAAACTTTGAATGCAGACTCGATAACGATTATTAAGGCCCAAAAATGCAGGGGCCTTTACAAACAACCGCAAATGTAAAAGGATTTAAATCAAACTGAGGCTAAACATCTCGAAAACATCAATTAATCCAGCACATCCACAACAGATTTAATAATTAAACAGCTTAGAAATGCACCCACCTTGAATGTAAAAGTCATTTCATTGCAACAGATGAAATCGAAGTAACAGAACCTGGCTCTGATACCAATTGAAGGATCTCATACCGAGAGTTCCTTGAGCGTGTTCGAGTCGCTCCGATCTCACTATGACCGAAATACAAACAATATACATTCATCACAAATAGTTATGCAAATAAATCTAAATATCGGCATGCTCAGAACTAGATAAACAATAGGGAAAGAGTTCCATACCAGTTTAAAACTATCTTCGAACTTCAGAACTCCAATGCAGCAGAAACCCTCCAAGAGATCTACCAATGCCCGGCAGGAACGTCGACTGCAACAGCACGATCAACACGAACATGAACACTGCAATGGGGATGACACCACCACTAATGAGCCCTGGGTATTCTCAGAATGAAAACCCAAAGGGTGAGCTTTGGTGAATTTGGTAGAGGACGGAGGAAAAATTATTTGTGTAGGCGATAAACAAGTGGGAGAGAAAACAATGCTATCATATCGCAGAAGTGCTTATCGCATAGAGGAGCTACATGATCGTGTAGGAAATGTTGAACGATCATTTAGGAAAAGGTGGACGATCGTTTAGCTAAATTGGCACACTATACGATCGGTTAGAGAAGCTATCCGATCGTCTAGGCGATCGTGTGCGACCGTTTAGACGCGATGTATACGATCGTTTAGGTGGAGAATGCTATCGTATAGGCTCTCAAGCGTTCGTTTTGAATCACCAATGCGCGCTTCACAAATTCTTTTGGGTGATTGAACGACTATGCAAAAATGAAAACATTTTTTATTTTAACCCACCGGTTACCATAACTAACGCTGCCCACTAACCCAGTCCGAACGTGGAAAAATGATTAATTATCATATAATTAATCAATTAAATAATTAATAAATATAGTCATATTATATTTATGTCCTATAGTTTGATATCACATATCTACTATGTATTTTCTCCTCTACTTAATATAAATCATATTTATATCTAATTTCCTCCAAAATAATGCATCTCATATATTTAGCCAATTATATCATATATAATTAACCAGTCCAATTATATCATATATAATCGAACTTCCTCTTGTCAATTTAAACATTTCAAATTAACCCAAATACTGGTTCTTGACTTTATCCAAGCTACCTAGGGGACGTAATGGACTTGTGGCTCGAAGCTCCAATGGTACATGAATAGCTGACTAAACTCTTTAGCCACGAGATCCACCATCCGTTACCTGTCAGGCATTCCACTAAAGACCAACAGTTGAACTCTTCTTACCATAGATATATTTCTGTGTCCATCGGATATAACCAATCATAAGAACGATGACCCTTCACAGATGCTCGTAAGTACACCTGGGCCAATTTATCGTTTTGCCCCTATAGTTACATCTCACTCCTTAAGTACCACTGATTCCTCTAATGAACAATACAACATAGTCCAACTATGTGTGAACACCTCTTGGGCCAGGAGAAGGTGTGTGGCGCCACATCATTCAAGCCCCGGAATCAGCCCTTAAGGGAGCCATCTGTCTACTTACCCCTGCCTCGGGGAAGGAGTGAATTCCATCTTGTGTAGATGAGTTTCCAACTCCTAAATTAGACGAATCCCCAAAATTGTAGGTTTGAATCAGTGACCTAGCCACTCACACCCATACAAATCAAAGGACCGCCCTCAATGGTAGGAGTTTCCAACCCACTCAGGATTGAGGCCATTTTACCTATGGACATCCTAGTGAAGTGAAGTCTTGGTCATGAACGGTGTTATATAATAAGACTTTAACACTTCACGGTCCGGTTTTATACAAACTCTTTGTATAGGACACCCCTGCTCACATGTCCCCAACAGGAATGATCAGGATCAGATCATCTGTGACAAGTCACAACACTTATGACCATTCAACAAAGCGGGCTATATCCGTAGCATTACCATGATAAGGTTTCCCTCCTTTATCCATATATACAAACCATTATGGTTATCACTCAAGGCATAATCCACTGGTATGTCACCATATACATGTTTGAGTCACATACAGATAACTAGGGATTTTATGTTTTATTGGTTTGTGGTAAAGGAAATAAAACAATTAACCGAGCAAAAGTACAAAATGTGAAGTAAATATCATATATGTAAACACAAGTCTTTGTACATACTGTTTACAAACTATAAGATACGAGACTTTAAGGTATCAACCCCAACACACTCAATATAACCATAATTAGTAAGTTAACCCTTCACAGGTTGTTCGTAATAACGGTTGGGTCAAAAGATTATTTTACCCCCGAGATTACCTCTTGTTTCTTAAGTCCCACTAATCCTCTAATGAACAATTGGTTTGTGATTAGATCATCAAACCGAGTCCTTCTCGGGCCAATGAGAGTGTAGGGCCCCTTGTTCAAGACCTGGAATGAGCACTTAAGGGAACAACCTATCTACATCCCTAAGAGCAGGTAGGAGTGAATTTCATCTTGCATCCTATGTCCCCCAGCTATCTATCCGATCTTACCCCTGAAATGGGAGGCTTATTGAGTCGACGCAATTGAGCCAACCCTCACCCATGTAAGTCTAAGGATAATCCCGAATAATCAAGAGTTCAGAGTTAGCTCAGGATTCATGTCATGTTACATAGGTCATCATTTTAAAATAGCCAGTCTTAAACAGTAAAGAACGTTATAAAGCAAGAGTGACTTATTTCTTGGTCCGATCTTATGCAAACTCATTTCACAAGACACCCTCACTCCTCATGTCACCATATGAATGAATCAAGATCACTTCATTTCTAGCACTTTATAAATCCTTGTAACAACTACAGAGTGGGCCGCATCCAATAGTGTTACCAGAATAAGGCACCCAACCTTATTCGTATACAATTGATCATTTTGACTATTTACTCGAACATGATCCACTCTTATGTCTCCACATAAAGTTCAAGTACACATGCTATAGTCATGAATCTTATAGTTTATTGGATTTATTTCTAAAATGAAACATGCAATTCATATATTCAGTAACAACTTTATCGACTAACAGAATGAGTTTATTGTTTACCAAACCACGAGTTTTAGGACATAAAACCCAATAGAAGTGTCCTAATTTTAGGTTCCAAAGTTGGGAATTTTGTTTAGAAGAAATTTTAAGTCTTTTATTCTGGGTTATCGCAGTTTTAAAAGTTTTAGTATCTAGGTGTACTCTTCCTCGAGATATATGAGCGAGACTCTATACAGATCTATGGATCTCCCCAGCATCAAAGCAAGACTCCATCAAAATCTCCCATTCGTTTGGTGATGCCTTCTTTTCTATGAACACCCCACCACTGAATGATGAAATTTGTCAGTGTTTGCCTCCGACCCGACCTGGAGAGAACACAGGGTAAGGGCTTGGCCTGCCTAAATATAATTCAGAAGCTTTAGTTGAACCCAAAGTCTTCGTAGGGTCCCTTGTTTCTCTTTTGTTCCACGACCTACAACTTTAGTTGCTAACGATCTTAGCACCTATAAACTATTTTTCAGCTTAGCATAAAAAATATCTACACCATTCTTAGAAATAAACGCTTTATTTACAGAGAAATTTACAGGATTGTTTGTTCAATCAAACACTTTACAAAAATTAAATTCCTTTTTAAATCAGGAAAAACAAATACATTTTCAAGTAAAATATATTTATTATATGAAGTAAGCTAAAGTTCTCTCACTACCACAATTGAGATGATGTGCCCAGTTCCAACACGCATCATCATCTCCCAAGCTACCAGTTACCGCTAGGAACTAATTCCCTGAAATGAAGAACAAACATGGTTAGTGGCGCCTGAATCAATTATCCAAACAGAGTCGTCATTCTCCACTAAACTGTTGGGATTGGTGTCCTAATTCTTCTAGTGGTCTCATAGTTTGTAAACATTTTGTAAACATATTGTTATTAATAAAATAAATGTTAAAAGAGGGATACATATTTACTCAAATCCAATAAATAAGATCCATGGTTATTTCATGTAACTTAAGCATGTATGTGGATACATATAAGTAGATCATATCTTAAGTAATAATCTAAATGGTTTGTAGTAGATGGATAAAAGAGGGATACCTTATCCTGAGAACACTACGGATACGGCCCGTTTTGTAGATGTTACAAGTGTTGTAAAGTGCTACAAATGGTATGATCCTGACCATTCATGTGGAGACATACGAGCGGGGGTATCCTATACAAAGAGTTTGTATAAGACCAGACCACGAGATGATTACTCTCTTTATATAACGCCGTCGTTAATTGAGACTTACATTTCACTAAAATGACCATAGGTGACATGACTTTAATCCTGAGTGAGTTGGGAACTCCTACCTCTGAGGGCAGTTCTTTGATTTGTATGGGAGAGAATGGCTAGATTGCCAACTCAACAAGTCTACCATTATGGGGATTCGTCTGATTGGGGAGTTGGGAACTCAGCTACACAAGACGGAATTTACTCCTTCCCTGAAGTAGAGGAAGTAGATAAATTGCTCCCTTAAGGGCTGATTCCGAGTCTTGAACAAAATAGCCACATCCTCTCCTGGCTCGAGAGGATATAGTAATAGTAGGACTATGACTTTTTATTCATTGGAGGAATCAGTGGTACTTAAGAAGTTGGATGTAATTACACAGGGTAAAATGGTGAATTGGCCCAGTTGTACTTACGAACGATTTGTGAAGTGTCATCACACTATTGATTGATCATATGGACAAAGAAATATATATGTAGTACGAAGAGTGTAGTTGTCGGTCTTTAGTGGAGTGACCAACAGTTAACCGATGGTGGATCTCGTGATTAAAGAGTTTAATTAGTTATTCGTGTATCGCTGGAGCTTCAACCTACAGGTTCATGAGGTCCCCTTGGTAGCTCAATGGCTTCAAGTTGAGAATAAGATTTTGGGTTAATTTGAAGTGTTTAAATTAACAAGAGGAAATTCAATTATATGTGATATAATTGAAATGATGTATTATATACATTAATTGGAGGAATTAAAATAAATATGATTTATATTAAATACCATAAAATAGAAAAATAACCATAGTTATATGTTTCATATGATGAAATATTAAAACTATAAGTTATAAATATAGTATGATAAGTTGGTTATTATATTTATTTATAACATATTAATTATATGATAATTAATTATTCTTTTTCTCCAATAATCGAATTGAGTGGGAGGTTATTAGAAGTTTTATTGTAACTGTGAGATAAAAGGAAAATAATTTTTCAAAATTATGGTGATTGATTCAGAATAATCTCACAAAAAGGCTATCAAGTAAAAGTGTTTTACTAAACGATAGTATAGAGAGTATACACGATCGAGCTACGAGTTTACTATATGATAGTTACTCGTTTAATCGTTGCTACACGATCGAGTAGAAAAGTCTATACGATAGACTTCTGTTTACTAAACGATCGAGTATTTCGTCTATATGATAGACAACATTCATCTCCCACTTACTCGATCGTCTACCTCCTGCTTTCCTCAATCCAAAATCATACAGAGCCCACAACTCCTAGATTCACACACCAAGAATACCAAGGTAACCATTGTGGCGGTGTTCTGATTCTATTCGAGGATCGAGTTGGACTCAATTGGGATCGAGGTTCATTCAGACGTTCGTTGAGATCGAGTTCTGATCATTGCATTTGAGTATGTGCTAATTAAACAATTTACTGAACGATCGAGGGATACTTGAAGAAGAGTTCTCGAAAGGTTAGCATACTCTATCCCTTGTCTCTTCATTTTTAAGTAGCATGATGTAATTTTCTAATTATGCATAATCTGTTCATTTCCGTTTAGAGTTTAATTGTTTATGTTTCTCAACGAAAATTGGAATGATCCATTTCCACTCACATGGATGTCAGTTTAGATTTCCTTCATAAACAAGTCTCCAATACAAGTAAATCATATTTACATTTCTTGGCCTTCTTCTTTTCTGTCAAGTACCTGGGATCGTTCCTCTTCCAATGTCGCTGTTGGTTGCAATAGAAACAGATTCCCTTGTAGCCTTTGCCCTTTTGCCTCTCTGGGCAACAGCTAGTGGATTAGCTTTCCCCTTTCCACCCTTTTCTTCTTCCACTTTTTGGTGTTGGAAGAAGAAAACACAGACTTAGTTCTAGAGGTTGAACCTCTATAGAACTTCTTGGAGGATGAAGCAACATTTGCCTCACCCTTTTATTACTTGCTTTTCATCAAGGATTGGAATGTATGTAGCTCATTGAGAAAGGTGGTCAGGTTGTAGTCAATCCTGTTCATAATAGCATTGCTACGAAATTGTAGGAAACTTTCAAGTAAAGTTTCCAAGATGAAGCTAACCTGACTGGCCTCATCAATGACAGACCCATTCATCTCTATCACGTTGAAGTGGACCATCATGTTGAGAACATGTTCTCTAATAGATATCCCTTCTTGCATATGAGCATTGAATATGAATTTGAGAGTGTCATGCCTGAGTTGTGCGGATGGTTGTCCCAACATTCCCCTCATAGACCCCTTGATCTCACGAGTAATGAGCATGGGCTCAAGCTTCTTGGCCAAGACTTTTGAAAGGCTTGCCAAGATATATGCTTGGGCCTTTTTATTTTCCCATGTCCATCGCTCATATGCCTCTCGAACGCTTCGAGTAGCATTTTGAGGAGGAATAGGAAGACAATCCTCTATAAGGACAAAATGAAGGTTATCGATGATTAGTATTGTGTTGATTGTGCTTTTCCATGTTGTATAGTTTTTGCTGATAAGTTTGTTGGCAACGAGTATATTCAATGTTGTGAAAGTTATAATGAAATTTGCTAAAACCATACAATTTATTTATATAAGTATTCAATGCATTAACCCATTTGCAAAAACCAATCAAATTTAGCAAAATAATCTAATGCACCCTAAGTGACATCTAGTTTGCAATTTTATTTCAGTGAGACAGGACAAAAGCCATTGTAGAGTGATCAGGTGCCCCTTCACATAAATGAGACTATCTCAACCAATAGACAGAATAACTCCTTCTTCCTGTAACTATCAATCACAATTGTTCGGTCTATAAATTGTTAAACTCGCTTAACCTTTCTTTGTAAGTGTAACCCCTCATTTTAGATTCTAAAGTTCTGCCACAATGAGCCAACCATAGGGAAAAACCGATTGGGGAAAAAATCTAAACCAACCCTATCCATTTATAGATTTTGAATAAAGAGTCATGCAAATTCCATTTATAGGGCACACAAGCAAAGATGCCTCAAGACCGAGCATGAAACTTTACTACAAACCAATGAGAGAGCCCATGGGATGTGTTGACACACCTTCTACTCCTACTTACTATAAACACTCTCTTCATTCACCTTGATGTTGACCTATACAAACACCATCCGTAGGGGCACATAAGCAAAGGTGCCTCGAGGCCAAGTATAGATCTCACGGTGTGAACTTTTAAGGAAGGTGAAATGAAGTATCATATACCCCATTTTCCTCCCACTGACTGTTATACCTAGGGTTATTTAACTTAGCAAAATCCGGCTACTGATTTTAACTAAGTGATTGTTTAAATTTTTCCAAAATTAATACTTACTTTGGATAGATAAACAACTTTGATTAATGTTTATTAAATAATTTAATAAACCTTAATCAACCATTTTATGCTTGTAGCAAATCTATCTAATTCACCTTTCCATGTAAGTTCCCAGGTAGAGGTGTTACGTTTTCGTCCCGACAAAACGAGTCTTAGACATAAGGTCCCTTATAGATACATTTTGTACAAATTTAATCTTTTAATTAAGACAAATTTAATCCTATTAAACTGATTAAAAGACTAAACTTAATTTCTAATCTCATTATAAATATGAACTTAGGTCTATATGAATCATATTTTAAAACTATTTTAGAAAATGATTTTAACCTAAGATTTGCATGAAATACTGAATTATTGATTTTAATTTCTAATTTCATTTAATTATAACTTTTATAAAATAAATGAAATAAATTAAAATCATTCAATTGCATTCATTGATCCACTTAGTAAAAATATAACATTTATAAAATTACCTAAAGTAGTGTCATGCATCATGCAATTCCATTTCATTACTAAACTTATATCACTTATATAATAAAGCAATGAAATAACTAATAACATACAACCATCCGTACATACATACTATATATTATAACTCTTATAATATAAATGATGCATGGATATGTTATTAATGCATGCACGCATATATTATAACATCTATATTATATGATGCATGAGCATGCTATAAATCTAAAATCATGCAACTATATATTATTACATTTATAATATAAATGATGCATGAAATATGCATAATGTATGGTGGGATTTATTCTATATGGCATACATTATGTCATAAAATTAAACCATATATCAAATTCACAATTTAAAATAATTATTGGACAAGGATTGGACACCTAAACAATTAACTAAATCAATATAAAACTTATATTAATTTAATTAATAAACAAAAATAACTATTACAAATAAAGAGTCAATCGATTCGAATCAAGTGAATCGGGCCTTGAACCGCTCGAACCGAACCGAACTATAAACAAAACGATCGACGAAAGATCCAATCTTTTGCCTCACCCAACAACAATCGCCCAACAATCACCCAACGATCGCCCAATAATCGCTCAGTGATCACCCAGATACTATACAGCCATAAAAACTTTTGTTTTTCCTCCAATTTGGACTTCGTTTCTCCAGAAACTCACCCGGAACAACATGAGTGACTAAAAAACAATAAATTACAGACATGATCGCAATATTATGCCTAAACACAGGCAGTAAAACCTACACTTTACTTTCCCTTTGTAATTATGTTTATTGTTTGACTTAAGCAAAGTGATTGGCTTAAATATTTAAGTTAGATTGAATTTTTGCATTTTGAGGTAAAGGATAAGTTTGAAGAAGGAAAATGTTTAAGTATGAAAACTTAGCTCTCGGATCTTATTAATCTAGCCTTGCAAAGAGAATTTCTGGCTAAGTGTTGGTCGTGATGAGGGGTGACTAAGCATCGAGTGAGCATAAGGCAAGCATCGAGTAAATGATGTCGAGCGTCGAGTATAAGTGATCGTCAAAGGGTCGAGCGTCAAGTGTAACCGATTGAGGAAGGGTCGAGCGTCGAATATAAGTGATCGAGGAAGGATCGAGCGTCGAATGTAAACGAGGAAGGGTCATGCATCGAGTACGAGCAATCGAGTAGGGAATGAGCATTGAGTGAGCCATCTATCACCGAGTATCCCTTCGAGTATCGAGTCCTTCCCAACGAGTATTCAACAGAGAGCCATTGAATTTTCCATCGAGTAATGACCCTCCTCCATCAAGTTTTTCCAGGGGGGATCGAGTTTGCTCAAAACATTCAGTTTTAAACTTCTCTTTTAGTTTCCAGATAGATGGATTAATCTCGGACCTTAATCTCCACTAGTGGGTGAGGTTGCTTAAGGAGATTTCATGCAAAAGGGTTGGATGATAGTATAAAAAGGGAAGAGAACTTTAAGAGCTCGTTTTGGACCGAGCAAACCAGACGAACATGATACCGTTGGAAACCTCTGTGAGTCTAGTTTATGAAATCTAGCCTTTAGAAGGGAGTTCTCACCGGAAAGAGGGCCAAAGAAGGAAGGAAGAGTCGAAGGTTTGTTTTTGGGCGTTTTCGGCACTCAACGAAGAATCATAGATATAGACCGAACCACTTGGATTTTCAAGCCAAAATTTCAAGGTATTATTGTTAACACCATTTCAAGTAAGTTTGTAGAAGAAACTTTTGCAAGAAAAGGTCTAGGTTCGAGTTACATATTTTGGATGTTAAACCTAGAATCTTTGCTCAAGCAGGGAGTTATGATTTACGACTTCCGGGAGAGATTTGAAGGACCAGGATAATCCACAAGGAGTTTCATGTTGAAACTTTGAGGTAACATTGTTAGAAAAATTCTAAACATGTTTGGAAAAGGAACTTTCTTAAAATGAGTTCTAGTTTTCAAGTTATTGACATTAGAAGTTGAATTTGGAAATTTTGAACGAACAGGCAACCTCTTGCTAAGTATAAGCTTGGTTAAAAGAGTAGTCTCAAAAGGGAGACCATTGTAGCAAAAAAAATCTTAATTCTTTTATGTGTAGGAGCTACGTCCATTGGAGAGGCCTACCAAGCTTAGGAAAAATCAAGCCTAAAGATCCGTGAGTGAATAAATATTTTCAAAATATGTATATAAAGGAACATGCATTCCAAATGAATTTCATGCTAGCATTCATGTGTTTTCTAAGCAACTAAAGTTTATACTTATGTTTTAAAGAGTTCATGGCATTTCTTAAGAATTATGTTTTAAGTTATTTAAATATGTTTTGCTAATCCTAGCACATGTTAAGATTGAACAAAAGAGTATTGCAAACTACATGTTTATAATTGTGAAGCATGCATGTTGAATTGTAATAATGCTTTTAAGGCGAAAGCTTGGTAAGTACTTTGCTTAAAGCTTATGATGCTCAAATTTTCTATGAATGTTACATTTCTAATAAATCGGATATTGAAATTATAGAAGCTATTCAAGGAAGTACATAAGGTGTTGACGATACTTTATGAGAGGCTGGAGTATCGGTCTCCTGGCTACAGTTTTTATAATGGGACCGAAGTATGGGTCTCATGGTCATCAATGGATGTTGGGAGCTTAATCATGAATGCTCGTTCTCAACTAAGGTTTGACAGTATGATTGATTATGATGCTATGATTAATGCATGATCTATCTAAGTTGCTTGAGATTATTTTCAGCGTGTTTATTTATTTACATTAATGCATATGAAAGGCTTGAGAATAACTGTATTTCTGTGAGTCACTCACTGGCCAACCAACTCACTGTTTTCAAATGTTTTCCTTTTTCCCAGGTAGCGGTCAGTTCCCTCGCGGTTGAACCCACTATAGCTTGCCAACTTGTGAAATTTGTTTTAGCACCCATGTTCATTATTATGCTTTCGTTGGACATATGTTTGTTGTTTTGGAATGCTTGGTAAAGTCATAGTTGATTTACTGCCAAGTCATTTTTGCATATTGAGGTCTAAAGTAGGTTTCATTTAAGTTAGGTAGTAAGTGTTGGCAAGTAGGTCAGTAACTGCTGCCGTCATGTCCCCTTTCGATTTTAGAGGGTAAACCGGGAGGGGGTGTGACACAGGCCCTTACAAACCAATTTGTACAAAGATAATGATAAAACTAAATGGCCAATCCTAGAAATTGTAAAGAATAAAATAAATTCCATACAAATTCATCATATGAATACAGAATGCAAAGCCCATCATGACTATAAATTAAATTCTAGAACAATAAAAATAGGGAATCAAAACCATGCTTTGATACCAATTGAAGGAACCTTGAAGGTCCTTGAGGGGAAACATGGCGATCGGTCCAAGTTTTATTTTCACGGAATCAAAATTACAAAATACAAACATTATGCATAATCACAAATTTACAACATGTAAACATAAATGCAAAAGAGAGAATTAGGATGAAAGAAGACTTACGCTTGAAGAACCTTTCTTCTGGAAATCCAATTCCCTTCTCCTGATTTGTCACGAACAATCATGAATGAAAAAATAATCCAAATGAACACCATCACAATAAGAACCTCCTGCATTCTCTTCTGGAATGAGAATCACTAAGGAGTTGTAGGCTCTTAGATTTTCGGAAGGGAAGAAAACATAGCATGTCGCAACAAAAGCTTGATTCGAGGCGTCAGCATAGAAGAGATCAAATAAGTCATTCCCCGAAAGCTATCAGTCTTTGTATGACCCTCTAAACTAAAGCCCTTCGCTCCACTGCAATGCTTACCTTACGAACCCCCCAAATAGATTGAATCTTGATGAGTTGAAAAAGGAGCGGACCGATGGGGTCTTTTCAAGAAATGGAGAAAATTGAGAGGAATTTTGTTTTTTCAAAGAAAAACTTCTTTCTTTTAGAATTGGGAGAGCCACTCTTCTACACACGGACTAAACAGAGAGACATAGGGGGAAAGAAGTTACAACGCCCTCCCAAAACCATTTTTAAAAATAAATTAAAATAATTAATATATATTTATATGATAACTACCTTATCATATAATATATGTTAAACTATATGTTATATCTAAAATAACACATAACCTATAGTTTAGTATTGTATCAAATACAATATAACCTATAGTTTTCATTCTCTCAACAATCCATGATATTTAATATAAATCCTATTCATATTAAATTTAATTATATGAATCCAATTCACATAATTAATATTTGAATCAAATTCAAATATTTATTTCCTCTTAAATAATGTATCAAATACATTGTAGTAATTATATCATATATAATTAAGTAAAATTAATTATAGCACATATAATTAATTCTGTCAATTAATTTATTCTCGTTAAATCTCTATTGAGATACAGAGAGGACCTCGGGACCTATAGATTGAAGCTTAAACTCTACTTGAATAATTAATTAAACTTCTCTAATTAAATTATTCAACATCCATTAACTTACGGGCACTCCAGTAAAGACCGACAGCTATACTCTTCGCACTAAAGATATTAATTCCGTGTCCATTGGATATAACCAGTCAATAGTTTAATGACCCTTCACAAATTACTCATATATACAACTGGGCCAAAATTATCGTTTTGCTCCTGTAGTTACATCTAACTTCTTAAGTACCACTGATTCCTCTAATGAACAATAAGTCATAGTCCAACTATGACCAAACCCCTCTCGGGCCAGAAGAAGGTGTGGCACCACATAGTTTAAGTCCTAGAATCAGCTCTTAAAGGAGAAATTTACCTACTTTCCCCAACATTGGGGAAGGAGTAAATTTCGTCTAATGTAGCTTGTTGGGGTTGATGCCCTAAACTCTCGTTGGGTCCTATAGTTTGTAAACACAGTATTGAACAAACGCTTGTGATATAATAATATATGATATTTTCTTCACTATTGTTTATGAAAAATGGGATGCTTTATTTGCTTTACCACAAACCAAAAAACTAAGATCCATGGTTGTCGTTGTAACTTAAGCATGTATGTGGAGAAATACAGGTGGATCATGTCTTAAGTGATAACTAAAATGGAATGTAGTATATGGATAAAGGAGGGAAACCTTATCCTGGTGACATTATGGATGCGACCCACTTTGTAGAGAGTTACAAGTGCTGTGATGGTCTGATCCTGATCATTCATGTGGAGATATGCGAGCGGGAGCGTCCTATACAAAGGAGTTTGTATAAGACCGAACCACGAAGTGTTATAGTCTCATTATATAATGTCGTTCATGACAGAGACTTCACTTCACTAGGATGACCATAGTTAACATGACCTCAATCCTAAGTGAGTTGAGAACTCCTGCCTTTGAGTGGGGTCCTTTGATTTGCATGGGTGCGAGTGGTCAGATCGCCGACTCAAACCTACCACTTTAAGGATTCTTCTAATTTGGGAGCTGGGAACTCAGCTACACAAGATGGAATTCACTCCTTCCCTGAAGCAGGGTTATGTAGATAGATTACTCCCTTAAGGGCTGATTCTGAGGCTTGAACGATGTGGCATCACACACTTCTCATGGCCCGAGAGGTGTCCACTCATAGTAGGACTATGAGATATTGTTCATTAAAGGGATCACTAGTACTTAAAGAGTTAGATGTAACTATAAAGGCAAAAGTGTAAATTGGCTCAGTTGTACTTACGAGCATCTGTGAAAGGTTATCGTACTGTTGACTGGTTATATCTGATGGTCACTGAAATATATATGTGGTGAAAAGAGTGCAGCTGTCGGTCTTTAATGGAGTGCTCAGTAGTTAACAGATGGTGGATCTCGTGGCTAAAGAGTTTAATAAGCTATTCACATACCGTTGGAGCTTCAAGCTACAAGTCCATAAGGTTCCCTTGGTAACTCAACGAATTCAAGTTGAGAATCAGTTTTTGGGTCAGTTTGAATTTTTCAAATTGATAGGAGGGAGTTTGATTATATATGATGTAATTAAACTGATCAATTATATATGATATAGTTGACATGATGTATGAGATGTTGGGGTTGACGCCCTAAGATCTCGTGTCCTTCAGTTTGTAAATAGTTTGTACAAATACTTGTGTTATTAATATATGATATTTAGTTCACATCTTGTATTTTTGCTCAATTACTTGTTTTATTTTCTTTACCACAAACCAATAAACATAAAATCCCTTGTTATCTGTATGTGACTCAAGCATGTATGTGGTGACATACAAGTGGATCATGTCTTGAGTGATAACCAAAATGGTCTGTAGTATATGAATATAGGAGGAAAACATGATCCTAGTAACGCTACGGATGCGGCCCGCTTTGTGGAATGGTCACAAGTGTTGTGACTTGTCATACATGATTTGATCCTGATCATTCGTGTTGGGGACATGTGAGCGGGGCGTCCTATACAAAGAGTTTGTATAAGACCTGACCACAAAGTGTAAACGTCTCGTTATATAACACCGTTCATACAGAGACTTCACTTCACTAGGATGGCCATAGGTAACATGACCTCAATCCTGAGTGAGTTGGGAACTCCTACCATTGAGGGCGATCCTTTGATTTGTATGGGTACGAGTGGCCAGGTCGTGGATTCAAACCTACTATTTTGGGGATTCGTCTGATTTAGAAGCTAGGAACTCAGCTACACAAGATGGAATTCACTCCTTCCCCGAGGCAGGGGTAAGTAGATAGATGGCTCCCTTAAGGACTGATTTCGGGGCTTGAACTGTGTGGTGCCACACACCTTCTCCTAGCCCAATAGGTGTCCACACATAGTTGGACTATGTTGTATTGTTCATTAGAGGAATCAGTGGTACTTAAGAAGTGAGATGTAACTACAAGGGAAAAACGGTAAATTGACCCAGTTGTACTTACGAGCATCTGTGAAGGATCATCGTATTCATGATTAGTTCTATCCGATGGACACATAAATATATCTCTTGTAAGAAGAGTTCAACTATTGGTCTTTAGTAGAATGCCTGACAATTAACGAATTGTGGATCTCATGGCTAAAGAGTTTAGTCAGCTATTCACGTACAGTTGGAGCTTCGAGCCACAGGTCCGTTAGGTCTCCTAGGTAGCTTGGATAAAGTCGAGAACCAGTATTTGGGTTAATTTGAAATGTTCAAATTGACAAGAGGAAATTCGATTATATATGATATAATTGAACTGGTTAATGATATATGATATAATTGGCTAAATGTATGAGATACATTATTTTGGAGAAAATTAGATATAAATATGATTTATATCAAATATAGGAGAAAACACTAGAAGAAATTCGAGCTTTAATGTCGTTTTAAATAAACATTAAAGGGCTTTAATGTCGGTTGACAATCGACATTAAAAATAGTGTTATTAAAGCCCTTTAATGTCGGTTGCCTTTAATGTCAGTTTTAAACCGACATTAAAGGGCTTCAATAACACGGCCTTCAATGTCGGTTGCAACCGACATTAAAGACCTTCAGTGAAATTTTCAACCGACATTAAAGGTCTTTAATTTCGGTTGCAACGACTTTAAAGACCTCTTGTGAAATTTCCAACCGACATTAAAGCCTCATTTTTTTTTTTTAATTCTTAACCACATTGAAGCCGGAATATGTCAATTTTCTTTAATTTTCGTTGTCGAATCCATTTTTTGGTCAAAAAGTATAACATGACACATCATCATCGAACATTGTGGCTATGACATATTATTCATGTATGGATTGTAAATCTATTACATTTAATCCACAAATTCTGCTATAAAACTATAATTTAAAAGGTCCTACAATAATTCAGGCCTTGAAAACACAAATTACAAGTAATACAAACATTATGATTTTACAAATACTATGAGTTTATTGTCCCTCTCCACTTGGTAAGTATGGATCCCTTCATAATTCTTCTTGAACAGACCCCTCCAGCTTCAGCAGTGTCTAGTTATAGGCATCTTTGTCTGACCACTGTTGTTCAAAGGATCACAAACAAAACAGGTTTAAGACAAAGGATTGAAAATGAAAATATGACCAGAATTCATATTCAACTAACCGTATTTATTGGGAATGTGCATAAATGGTACATTCAAGGCAAAATTCTTGTAGTGAATGTGTTGGATCTAGAGTTCGCCAAGAAAAAGCATAAAGAGGTTGCGATACCAAATCTTTACTCCTTTGTTGCACCTACAAAACAAGAAAACTCAATAGTTGAATAAATGAGAGAATCTTCTTTTTCAAAATCTTTACTCCTTTTTCAAGAATCTTCTTTTTCAAAATTTTCGACAACATAACGATGCTACCACAACAAAACCAAAAATTTACCTTGAACCTGTTCAAAGAAACACACTCCCAAAAATATTTCACTACCACTTGTTCTTAATAGAACTATCAGAATTCCCAAAAAATTAATATTCAAGAACACATACATCAATAAGCAAATTTAGCTCACAATGTACTTCAAATCTCAAAAGTTGTCACAAAAACTACCATAGTGCATGAATAACCCACAAACTACCATAGTGCAACCCACAAACTCAAGCACCTTGAATCAAATCTAAAGTACAAATAAATAGTACCCATGAGTCATAAGCGGGTGTTACATTCTAATCCAATATGGTCCAAAGAGAAATAAACACACTATAATTTCTTAAATAGGAATTTCCATATCATTAGAGTCACTTGAAAACACTTACAAATTGTGCTTAAAACTACAAGCATTCAAAAATGCACTTACCAGGAAGAATTTTTACGTGAATCCCTTACTGTTGCAAGAAATCCATCTCCTCCCCACCTCTTCCAAACACCTAAAAAACACACAAACAACATTATGAAAAGTATAGGGTAGAACGAACCTGGCGGCACGTGTGGCGAGACATGTGAACGACGATAATGCCTTCCATGTCTCTTCCAAAGGTGTCTTAAATATTGAAGAAGAAACAACAAAAGATGACATTATTGTAGTAATCTTTCTTTCTCAGCTCATAGACAAGAAGAAAAAATAGGAAATAGCCAATTTAAACATATTCTTTCAAGAAAAACAGATAGATCTCAAGAGTTGATATGAATAGATGAGAGAATCTTCTTTTTCAAGATCTTGAAGAAGAAAAGCTTGAGGCTAATTTAGCAGTTTCAGAATCACCTTATCAAATTCCCAAATGAAACCTTTTAGAGGTTCTTCAATATCCTCAAGTGGAATAGATATGACATTATTGATGAATGATCTAATTTTTGGATGCTAAAAGACGAAGAAATAAATTATTAAAAGAAGAAGAAGAAGAAGAAGGAGAAGAAGAAGAAGAAGAAGGGAGGAGAAATTTATGAGTTACAATTCTTTTACAGAGTTAACAAACAAAAAATTGATCCAAAAACAATCAAACAGTATATATTAAAAAAAAAAACGTTTAAAATAAATCAAAACAAGCAAGCAATACGTAAAAGAAGATTAGAATTTAAACCTCATAAGATGACTTACCTTAGTAAGCAACTAATAACAACATAAGATGACTTCATTAATAGTGTTGAAATCAGTACTCGGCCAAAGGTTACAAATCAATTGGAAGAACTTGCCATACAATTTCATAATAAGAATGAGCTTATCCATAACAAACTATTGACACCTAAACCTTTAATATCAGAACTCTGACAACGCTTTTCAGATTAATAATGAACGGAACTTACAAAGATTGGATTAATAGAATTTCACAATAAATCCTATGCTAAAATGTTTTGACTAGAAGTTTCATGATTTCTTCAATCAATTTTTAGAAAATGACGGTACAACATGGATTGGAAAACAAAACCGGTAGATATTTCATTCCGTAATTTTGAAGGCATAGACATTAATTCTCAATAGAGCCAATAGCTCCAATGATCATTGCCAAACAGTTATTAGACAGTAATATCCATCCAATCTCCTATAGACACAACTAATAAAATTTCAGCAGTTGTTTCATGTCAATACATCATAGCCATTCATAATATTTAGACTAGAAATATTTGTCCTATTTTCCCCTTCCCTTCTCTTCTTGAGCCTCATAAATAAAACAACAACAAAAAGAGGAGATATGATTATATGAATATAAATGATACCAACTGTTGTTTCATGTCAATACATCCAATCTCTAGCCATGTTAAGTAGTAGACAGATAATGCGTACCAACTGTTTTATTCTCCATAAAGCATTGCAGTGCAGTTACAAGTTCACGCTTACGCCCTTTGGCCAGAAGACCTACGCTTCTGAAAAATGTGAACATAAATGATAAATAAGAAAGTAAGCTAAAGATCTATTATACTATTACACATATGGAACTGGAATGCACTTGTTACCTCAATGTCATTACCTCAATGTCATTCTTAGTTCTTGGACCGTCATAGCCTCAATTCTCGACAGGTCATCCTTAAAACTTTGAATGTCCGCTTTACAGTCATTTTCCTATATGTAAAAGTTGAGTAAAAGCCCTAAATCCGAATAAAGAAGAGAAGCATAATATACTCAAACAAAAACCATCTCACAATAGTCTCTTCCAAAATTTGTTACCAGACTTATATCTCTCCTTGTCCCGCCAGGCTCTGAATTCTGTGTGGATAATGTTATAGAGGATTGATTCGACGCCATTACATTCCTTTGCACATTAGGTATCAATGTTGCAACTCTCAACCTACTCTGATTCACTACAAGGCTAAGGGGAGTCCGGGTTAGTCCAGATGAACAATGAGTCAATTGAAATACTACTAGTACAAGTAACAAAACCATATTCTAGTTAGGAGATGCAGAGAGCATTTCAGTCAAGAGAATGAGCTCACTCTTCCCAAGAATTTAACACTTGTTTTTCATATATGAAATGAGCCAAACTTTCATTCAAATTGAAGAGACTTGATTGACTTTTCCTTAACTTATGAACAAAGATTGAACAAAGATGGATACAACAAAATTAAAAAAGAGAGAGAGAGAAGAAGAAATTTGGTGAAAGGGCAAACCTGGAGGGATGAAGGAAACTCCTAAACCCCAATTGGAAAACTGACTTTATTGACAAATATGAGATAGAAAAATAGTATGCAGAGGGATAAATGCGTTACAGTGAGACTTTGAGGGAAGAAAAACAAGATTTACAGAAGCAGAGAAATGAAGCGGAAAAGACGAGCAGAGGGGAAGAAGAAGAAGAAGAAATTCCAACTCAGAAGGAACTTGAGAGTGTTGAGATATATATATGGGTAAACAACTCAAGAGGTAGGGTAAGAGGGAAGTGTGAGAATGAGAGGAAAAAGAAAATAGGGGGGGAGTGAAGAGGGAAATGAAAAAAATGGAGGGAAAATAGAAAGTTGGAGGATAAATTAAGCGGGTCATTAATGTCGATTTAAACAAAAACTAAGCAAAATTCAAAATTCCATCAATCCAAACAAATATCACAATAAACCACAAAATCTACAAAAAGAAGTGAGTGCAAAAACCAGCAAACGCAAGTAGTTAGCATAAGAAAGGAGAACTCTTAATAATCATCTATCAAATAAGAAAGGGGAAATCTAAAGATTAATTTCATTTGGCAAAATTATAAACATAAACTAAAAACTTATAAACATAAACAACTCAATGGAAGCCATAAACAAACTTATCAACCTAAGCATGTAAGCTTATCAAAACTAAGAAAAAAGACTAATAACAATCAAACTCATTTGAACAAATACATAAATATAAATGAAAACCATAAACAATAATTAAGTTATGACTACCATAACTACAGGATAGTCAAAGCACTCCAACACATATTTTAATTTAACACTTTAGAAAAAGACTCAATAAGACTCAATAAGTTCCCCTTCCCACCATGAATCAAACTTTACCTAGTAATTCAATATGGTAACAAAATTTTCAGTATTGAGTGTTTGCTTTTTTCTTCTTTTTCCCTCTTTTCGTAAGAAACAAAGAATTTCAATATAATCACAAAGCTGAAGTTGCATTATTAGAACTAAAATATAACTAACAGTGAAAAAAAAGTGAAAATAAAAAAACAAGCATATGCTATCAACCCACGATGCTCAATATTAGAAAAAAATACGCTATCAACTAAAATATAACTAACAGTGAAAACGGGTGAGGTGATCAATATTAGAAAAGAAGAAAGGGAAGAAGAGGAGAATAGTATTGGTACCAGTTAAAAATGGAAGATGTGGGCCTTAAGAGTGTGCAAACGAAACGGAAGGAAACAAAGAGTTGAGAGACTGATCTAAGACACATTAATCAAGTCCGAACTAGTCCGAAATGTGTTCGCCCTTGTTGTACATTAATCGAATACTTAGAAATTTACTCAACACGATAAGAAATGATTCCAAGAGTTCAGAATAACATTTGAACACTTAAATCTATTTCAAAAAGGAAAGTAAAGAAATAATCCTTACTGAATCAAGATCTAATCTTCATTGTTTAGTGTTCGAAAATGTTATGGGTAAACTGATTTGAAGCCAATCGGAGTGTGGGTAGTATCCCCAAGTAAAAAAATGTTGTTGCAAGACACCTAGTTATCAAGAACGTGATGCACAACTTATTGCCCACGTTGGAGTATCTGATTGAGAAGAAACGGTGCCACAAAACTTGTTCGAAGTTCATGTTCACGTCGCAGGCTAGCTCCATCATCGATCATGGAGCAAGGAAACGCACAAGAATGCATGGGTCTAATGCACAAAGACAAGTTGCTAATGGTCACTGTCGCAACTTGTGGGTTGCGCTGTGTAGTCGGTGCTGAACAATACTGATAAGGGGGCAGTGTGATCGGCGGCTACAAGTGGGAGGGGAAGAAGATGGAGGCAGAGAAGTCACCGTTACACCACGGGGAGGGACGGTGGAGAAAGGGGAGAGACGATGGAGAAGGGGGAGAGGAAGAGAAAGAGATGAAAGAGGCTAAGGTTTGTTTGATTTTAATATCACATTTTTATATTTTATTTAAAAAATTTAGGGTGGATCTTTAATGTCGGTTTTAAACCGACATTGTAGCCTATCTTTAATGTCGGTTCAAAACCAACATTAAAGATCCGTTTTTTTTTAAACCGAAATTATACACTCGATTTCACTTTTTCCAACCGACATTAAAGCCCAAAATTCTTGTAGTGAAAGACTACAGTAGATATGTGATATCAAATTATAGAATATAAATATAATATGATTATATTTATTAATTAATTGATTGATTAATTATATGATAATTCATCCTTTTTTCCATGTTCGGACGTGGGTAGTGGGCAGCATCATTTATGGCAACCGATGAGTTAAAAATGAAAAAAAAAATTCATTTTGGATCGTGCAATCAATATTCATTCTTCCGCCCAAAAGATTTCGTGAAACGATCGCCCGAGAGCCTATACGATAGTTGCTTCTTCGCCTAAACGATCGTCCACCTAATGATTTAACTAAACGACCGTAAATATTTTCCTAAACGATCGTTCAACATTTCCTAAAAAATCATGAAACACGATCGTGTAGCTTGATAACGGGCTGAAATATACGTTATTACAGTGCTAAGTTATTAAACATGAAGGTTTGCGTTGATAAAATATGTTAGATTGCATCCAAAAAGCATTAAGTTCATAACATTGCGGTCGCATGCGTTCATCGCATAGAAACAGTTAATTTTTTGTATTTTATGCAAAATATGCATTTATACAAGGCGGAAAGCACAATCACAAGAAATCAATGGTCGAGCGTAGCATTACCGCAAGGTTTTGAGGTGATTTGTGCTCGCAAACATCTGCTCAAGAAGGATTGCTGCATAGAGTCAGCGCAACTTGGTGGGCGCATCCGGGTGAAAAGCATAATTAATCACGATGGGACAAAAAGCTAATGACGGTCGAATCCAAATTAAGTTGACAAGCCGCTAACGATAACAAGTACACTTAGCTTTTCGATGACAAATATTTGGCACATCAGTCAGAGAATTAAAGCCATCCCATCTGTGCAATCATAAGAGAGAAGCCGCCTTTCACCCTGAAGCTCTATAAATACCGAAGGCAACCTTCAGAAAAAGGGTTCAGCTAGTTCAACAAGTTTTTGTTCATAGTTTAGCCTTGTTCATAGTTTCCTTTATTTTTAAGAAGGCGGAGCGAGAGAAGGGAAGAGACGTCAGAAGATCGCTCAGGGCAACTCGAGAGAGAACCTGGAGGCGTGGAAAGTAGAGAGCGGGCCGACTCTCGCGAGAGCGAGATTATCTTTTGAACAAAGTAGAAAAGACAGTGTAAAAGCCTGGGAAGCAAGAGATTGCTACCAGGCTCTTTATTCTCTTCTTGCATTGTTATTTTCTATTTCAACTATATATTTATACAATTGAAGTTCTTATTCTACATTTGTTCACTCTCTTGAAAGCACACATGAGTAGCCAAACTTATCAAATGGGTTGAGAAGAACTAAGCTAACATGACTTAGGACCTTCATTGCATGCGATTATCTTGTTTTATGTTGTGCCCAATACCCTTTAGAGCTACTCGAGAAAGAGTCTAAAGAAAGAACCTGAGACTTGAGAGAGCTAGGTTAGAATCTAGACTTGAGAGAGCAAGATTAGAACTACATAAACAAGAGATAGGGACTTAGAGATAAGCTCTGTTTGCCAACATACATCGCATGCACCCTAAAGATAGGTTATGATATTATGTGGTCGCCTTATTTGTATTTGTGTCATTTTTTTCATCACATGGAAAAGAATAGAGGCTTATGTGTAGGTCCTATAGACTCATCGCATATATCGCATGCGTTCTAGCATTATTTCTAAGGTGACGTGACAATCCTATTTCTAGGCTTTTATAGGCTCATATCTCTTTGTGACATCCGTTTACCCCTTAACCTTCTCAACATTCGAACATCACTAGATCGTTAAAGAAAATTGTCAATTTAGCTTACTGATTTTATCTTTAAATTCAATAAAGAGAATGTGTAAAACCAAGTGGTATGAAATACAACATTGCTTAAGCCATAAAAACCCTAGAGCATTCACATTGTTGAACACCTAGGAGGATTTAGCTCATGACTAAATGATAAAATAATGAATTTTAGAAGTCATAGTTACAAGATAGATTCGACGGGTAAAGGGAATGAAGAAAATACAAAAAATAAATGAAATGAATAGTGCTGGAAATACAACTCAAGATGCCTCGAGGAAAGTCCTCAAATTCAGTCTTTCCCTAGGTTAATTCTCCCTTTTCATGGATGAACCATCTCTCATCGCACACTTTCATGGGATGAGATGACCTAGAGTGATCCCGTCTCAGAGGAACTTTCATCTTGAGGCTGTTAACTTCAGAAGTTGAGAAGTCACCCAAAAGGACTGACTAAAATGGCAGAAACTATGAGTAAATCATGATAGAGTCGTCGATGGAGAGTCATGTGTTAAAATGAGGAGCTTCCCTTCCATCTATAGGCTCCAAATCGGTTGAGGAAGGTCGAGAATCAAGCTCTAGGAGTTAACCAAATCAGTTTAGGGCTAAACCATGCTTGGAACGAGAAAAACGCAACCTCCATTAACTTAATCGATTTCTGAAAAATTAGGGCTCAGTGATGCGGTCACAATGAAATCTGACGAAGCGGCTGCATTTTAAACAAAATAATCTCCAAATTGGTCAAAGTTACCTGCCAAAGTTCACAAAACCACCTAAAATCAGTAAATATCAACTTTTAAGACAAACAAGACCCTATAAACTCATTTTATCTATTAAGACTAAATCTAGAGGGAAACACATGCAGATTTTGTTTTTTCTAAATAAAAGTATGTAAACAAATGCCTAAAGCATGCAAAGCATGCATATTTCATGGCACCACGACTAACACTAATTGTGATCTATAGTCAAATTATTATTATACTTTAGACCATTGTTTGTAACACCATAATCAAATGTGTATCTTTATACCAAGCTTAACAACCACCGTTGTGATAGATTACTACCAAGTTTTCAAAACTATAATGTAAACATTAACTTTACACAAGGGTCAGCAAAAACCATGATCTAAAATCATACTATAGACTACATGCATTTAGAAACATGGTATAAAAATTAAATTTACTAAAAAATCAACACTTTTTAAAGTTTAGAGACATATATTATATAAACTTAGAAAACGATATACTAAACTTGTAATTTCACATGTCTCATTTATATTTAAAATTTTCATATCATAAATTGATAGCTTGTAGAAATACAAACTATTGTATCCTTTTACTTAGAATTATGAGGATTGATGAGCAGAATATGCATTGATAATACTAAAGATTCTTGTGAAAAAGTGAGTTTGGGCCGATCAGCACTGGAAATCCCCACTAACCCTATATCATGAGTTATTTTGCATCTGAATGTCTATTTTTGTAGCTATTGTAGGAATCGATCGCATGTGTTGATCCCAGACCATCGCAAAGATGCTCGCATGTTTGATCTTCATGAAGACCAGTTCGTCGCATGAAATGCTGCAACTAAAGAGTGGTAACCATGATAGAAGGTTGATCGCAAGGTGGGTGGAATGTGTTGATACTTTAGAAGAAACAATCATGAATGCATACCTTGGGAGTATCAAAGAAATAAGATGATGTTGACATTCCACCTACCGCGTCAGAAATGGCAGTGATTCAGAGTGGGATTACCAATGCTGTCAGGTGTTTGAGCTCTATAAATAGAGCCCTTGGAGCTCAAATTCAATGCATCTGAGTCTCTGCCTTGGGAAGATTCTTGTGATCACAGATGAGAGCGTGAGCAAGACATTCTTTGAGAGTTCTTCACCTCCACAACCCTTTCTAAGTGATGACCGGAGCTTCGCCAGAGATAGAACTCGAGAGAGACTACTCGACCACCCATCTATGGCACCACCGACAGCCATGACGTACATCTAATGAAAGCAAGAGATTGTCTACCTCTAGCTCTCCATCTCTCTTCTCACCTCTATGTTGTATTACATTTTTGCTTAAGACATTAATACATTTTGTAATCAATGCATCTCTTTAGTTCCTTCAACACCATCTTCATCATCTCCTTCTTCTTTATCATCTTTTACTTTCATTGCATGAGTTAAGTGTAGATTGCAAGAGTTATCGCATAATCAATCATGCGGCATAGAGATATGATACATGTAGCAAACCACCAAGAGGTGTGCGTTGCGCAAGTATAGTGAGGCAATCCTCTTTGCTTAGTGTGAGGCTAGCGCAATACTTGTCTATGAGCTAAGTAGCTATAACCAACTGCCTGATAGGGTAGGTAGTGGAACTCACTAAGCAAAGTAAGCAATGTTCCTAGAGATAGGAATAATCTTATGATTAACACAACCATGCATTGTAGAGATATAAGCATGTGGCTGATCACCAAGAGGTGTGTGATGCATTAGTGTGGCGAGTTGGGATTACTCTTGCGACTAAACTTAATGACTTGGTGAATTTATCCCCTCCACAATTCTACTTCTCCATGCATCTAATTACACATTAACAGTTGTCACATCTCTACCAACTCTCATAGTCAAACTTCTATTGCTCAATCTTTTTATCTATGAGTAGAAGCATATGATATTATGTTGAATTCGGATTAATCTTTTATTGTTTATGATTAATCTAATTTTTAGATTTTGAGATTGATATATATAATTAAAATGCTCTTATTCTATTTCCTTATCTCCATGAATTATTTGATAGATTTAAGTTATTTTATAAGCATGAAATGTTCAAATTATTAAATCAATATTACATTTGATATTCTAGTACATCATATACTAAATATTGCAAGATATATATATATATACACCATGAATTTAGTATTGCAATTGATATGTTTGTATACAATGTATCCATTACATAGATTTATTTGTAGTTAATTTTGTTCGATTAGAAATTGATTAAAAAGAACTCTGTCTAAGGATGGTTCTATCTAGGTTGTGATATATAAATTTATCCAGATATATTTTTTTGTTTGGCATCATTGATAAGGTCATTTTGGGTCAATAATGATGAGAAAATTATTGTAAATTCACATTAGACATCCTTTGAACAACTGAAAGATTCTTCAATCCAATAAATTGTCATATGTTGGTTACGCTCAAGAAGATTTATAATATACATTTGAAAACATAAAAATGTTATTTCTAAAATTTCATACTATTTGTATTGCTCAAACGAATATTCACAACATTCATTGGATCTGATAATATGTCACAAAATAAAAGCATTATACAAATTGAAGAAAGCTCATTTTAGTACGGAATCAGGACATCTATGCTTAAATAGGTCGATAAGTTGTGGATTGTACACTAATTATTATTATTTCTTTGTTTTGTTATAATTAATAATATTATTATTTTTTTAATCAGAAGGCACCAGTGGTCTAGTGGTAGAATAGTACCCTGCCACGGTACAGGAGCAACTTTGGTTGAATATTTTATGTACACAAAACAATACACTTCAATCATTTATGATGATCCCTCCAAACAAGCACAAGCTTATGGACAAAAGTCCCTTCTTTTACGAAGATCGTCTAGCTGCAAAGCTTATCTAAAAGGGGATTAATTTAATTAAAGAGTTTAAATAATTAATCTCATATCATTGGAACTTCAATCTATAGATCCATAAGGTCCCCTTGTAGAGATATATTTCCAAGGGTCGAGGATCGAGTCTTATTCGATAAGGTCCCCTTGTAGAGAAGAGTGCAGTTCACTAAAGACCAACAACTGCACTCTTCTCACTACAGATATATTTTTGTGTCCATTGAATATAACTAATCAACAGTATGATAACCCTTAACAGATCGCTCATAAGTATAGCTGGGCCAATTTACCATTTTTTCCCTGTAGTTACATATAACTCCTTAAGTACCATTGATTCCTCTAATGAACAATACATCATAGTCCTACTATGAGTGAACACCTATCCGGCCATGAGAAAGTGTGTGGCGCCAAATTGTTCGAGGCCCAGAATCAGTCTTTAAGAGAACAATCTATCTACTTACCCCTGCTTTGGGGAAGGAGTAAATTTCATCTTGTGTAGCTGAGTTCCCAGCTCCCCAATCAGACGAATCCCCAAAGTGGTAGGTTTGAGTCGGCGATCTGGCCATTTGCACCCATGCAAATCAAAGGACCGCCTTCATAGATAAGAGTTTCCAACTCACTCAGGATTAAGGTCATGTTACCTATGGTCATCCAAGTGAAATGAAAGTCTCTGTCATGAACGGCCTTATATAACGTGACTAAACATTTCGTGGTCTGGTCTTATACAAACTCTTTCTCATAGGATACCCCACTCGCATATCCCTACGTGAATGATCAGGATCAGGCCATCTGTACACTTTACAACACTTGTAATATCTACAAAGCGGGTCATATCCGTAATGTCACCAGGATAAGGTTTCCCTCTTTTATCCATATACTACAGACCATTTAGGTTATCACTTAAGACATGGTCCACTTGTATGTCTCCACATACATGCTTAAGTTATAACAATAACCATGGATCTTAGTTTATTTGTTTGTGGTTAATGCAATTAAAATATCTCATATTTCATAGACAATAGTGAAGAAAATATCTCATATTATTACATCACAAATGTTTGTTCATACATGTGTTTACAAACTATATGACCCTGTCCTAAAGCGAGTGGGTGTACAAGATAAATACAAGTAAAAAGAATAAACCAACGCACTAAGGCCGAGTACAAAATCTCCCACTTGCCCTAGTCCAACCACGGATGGTCCCGTAGACCCATGCTCTGTAGGTGACCCTTAAGAACTATAGCCATGAGAGCCTTCGTAAACGAGTCAGCAATGTTGTGCTCCGAAGCTATCTTCGTGACTATCACGTTCCCTCGATGCACTATCTCGCAGATAAGATGATACTTCCGCTCTATATGTTTGCTGCACTTGTGACTCCTAGGCTCCTTAGAGTTGGCAACAACACCACTATTATTACAATAAAAGGTGATGGGCCTAGACATTTTTGGAACAACTTCTAGATCAACCAGAAACTTCCTGAGCCAAACGGCCTCCTTAGCAGCTTCACAAGCTGCTACATACTCGGCCTCCATAGTGGACTGAGCGATGCACCCCTGCTTAGTGCTTCACCATACTACAGTTTCTCCATTAAGAGTGAACACTGATCCTGAAGTGGACTTTCGAGAATCTCTATCAGTCTGAAAATAGAGTTCATGTATCCATTATGAAAGGGTTCAATTGTCGAGACATTCAACAAGCCAGAAAGCCATATCTTGTTGCATGATTTATTTGGGAAAGATTATATTAGAACCCACATGAACTTGGGCAGAAAAAGTCTAAACCTCAACCATGTGATCCTAATATTTGTAACTTAATCGATCAATAATGCATAGCTAGAAAGATTTTGCTAACATGAAATTCAACAATTCGATTAAAAATTTAAAAAAATCCCCCAAAGGGTTCACAACAATGGAATAAAAGAAACTAAATGGCCTTCAAGAATTAAGGCATACAAACTATCCTAAGAAAATAATTTAGCCTCTAAAAGGCATATTCATACTACAATGATCAACAAAGAAGTAAGAATCGAGGCTAACTATACCAATAATTTCTCAGCAAATTGACTCAATCACTCAAAAATTGAATAAAAACTCTCAAATTTCTCTTTATACGAGCTTAATCTCGAATGTGTAGTGGATGCCTTCAAAACTGACCCTCAGGGTCCTATTTATAAGATCCTCACAGCGTCACGACGTCAGGGTCAAGCTATTGTGGTAAATGAATTTGTGACTTTATGCATGCTTAATTTCTAAAGCTTTAATTATTTTAATCATGTAACATCCCGATTTTTTTAGGAAAATTTAAGTTAATTATCTCAAATTGCTGAGTTTTAATTTCCTAATCTTTGGAATTTGGAAACAAATTGTTACAGTTGAAGAAGTTGTATTGGTTAATGTGGATTCTTTAAGTATTAGTTTTAAATTAATTGGAAGGGATAATTGAATTATTTGTACAATAAATTTTGAGTTTTTGTGAAATTTGAAATGGAAAAGAGGAAATTGTGGTTTTAAGATTTTACCCTTTTTAATTTTGGAACTTGGATCCAAAATTTAAGTAATGAATTAGGAAAAGAAAATTTGTTTATTTGGAAGTAAATAAATCAAGTACTTAAAAATATTTGTAAATTTGGATTCAAGTTAATTTGGAAAGTTAGAATTTAATTTTGGGATTTAGAATTTTTGGAAAGAAGTGATTTAAAGTTGGTGAATTTATTTTTCGGTTTATTTCATTAATTGGAGAAGAGGTGAAAGATTTGAGTTTGATATGACATATTTATTAACAAAAAGAAATATATATATATATATGTATGTATGTATGTATGTATATATATATATATATATAATATTATTTCCTTTCCTTTTCTTAAATTCCAAAACCCAGATATATTCTGGAATTTAAGAAAAGAAAAGGAAAGAATATATATGGGTTTTGGAATTTAAGAAAAGGAAAGGAAATAATATTATATATATATATATACACATATATATATTATTTATGTATTTGTGTGGTAGATAATTAAAAAGAAAAGAAATATGGATTTTTCAAACCCCCCACTTTCTCACTTTCTCTCTGGTTTAGACGAACTTCGGCTATTGCACTGTCGACGTCCACATCCTTTCCTCTGTCAAGTTGCAACTGCGCCACTCCGACCTTCACGTTGTCGGATCTGCTTGTTGTTGATTCTCCTCTCTTCCAGTCGTTTTCCTCTATTGAACGTCGTCGTGAGGTTCGTAGTTTTGGGATAAGATCTAAATGATTTTCATGGTTTTGTTGAGGATCTTGAAGATCCAATAAATAACGTGTTTAATTATTATTTCAATCGTGATTTTGGAGGTTGAATTTGAAAGTTTGAAGGAGTTTAAAAGGTCGTTAGTGTGCTATCAAGCAAAGTTAAGGTGATTTCAACATTAATTTTTGTAAGATTTGGGGTTTGTGACTTGTTCAGTTCGAATGTAATTTATACGAATTAAGTTATTAAGTTTTGTTATTAATTTTGGTGTGATTAAACGCTTAGGTGTGAACCTAGAGGTTAAATTTTATTTTGGCTTATTTACTAGGATTTAGTTCAAAGATTGTGGAGATTAGAAGGGCTTAGTTGCTCAAATAATTGACTCGATTAAGGATTCAAGAATTTCACAAAGATACAATTTTTTTTTGGTTCAACCTAATATCAAAGTAAGTAATCTTACTACTGGAACTACCCACGGGCCAGACACTAGATATATGCCGGCATGATAGATGAATATTATGATAGAACGATAACATGATAAATGGATAGTATAGTATGACTGATATATGTTCTTGTATGAGAATCTGAAAGATTTATTTGTGCACGTAGAGACTTGCATGCTAGTAAGAGGTGATACTTGATTCACTGAGGGTGTATTTGATATGAGGATATAGAGGCATATATGCATGCTGTATAGCTATGATGTTGAGGTGTATATGGATGTTATAAAACCATATTGTAATAATTGTGATGTTGAGATTATGATAGCATCTTTACTGATTAGTTAGATGACCACTAGGCATTGTGTTTCCTTCGGGATTCACCCGATTGTGTTTCCTTCGGGATTCACCAGATATTGTGTTTCCTTCGGGATTCACCAGATTGTGTTTCCTTCTGGATTCACCAGGTTGTGTTTCCTTCGGGATTCACCAGATATTGTGTTTCCTTCGGGATTCACCAGATATTGTGTTTTCTTCGAGATTCACCAGATATTGTGTTTCCTTCGAGATTCACCAGATATTGTGTTTCCTTCGAGATTCACCAGATTATATTTCCTTCGGGATTCACCAGATTGTGCTTCCTTCGGGATTCACTAGATATTGTGTTTCCTTTTGGATTCACCAGATATTGTGTTTCCTTCGGGATTCACCAAAGGTAGTGGGCATACTTAACTACAGTAGGATAAAACCAGTTTTGCATGTATGTATGTGTCCCATGAGGACTAGAGCAATTTTATGTTCCACCAGAGGTAGGCATCTAGAGGACATAGATACCTAGCCCGACCCTAGTAGTGGGGCTATTTACTGAGTATTTTATACTTAAACTTTCTCATGTTTATGTTTTAGGTAAGGGCAAGGACGCACTGGCGAATGACAAGAGGAATCCTTGAACGAGCCACTGGGGACCAGTTTTATTCTTCCGCTCATGATATTTAGATTTCTTTCCTTGTTTTTCAACTTTCAATTTGATGTTTGAAACATACTATTAAGATTTATTTTCAGACCTATTTATTATCATTTATGATTTATGGGTACCCTATCGTCTACTTTTAATATCTAAATTTAATGAAGGTCTTTTGAGTTCAACTTATTTATTTAGCATTTATTCACTATAAAAGGATGTTGTTTTAAGTTCCATGCATTCATGTGTTTAGTATCGGCCTAACTTGAGTCCTAGGGGGTCGGGTCGTTACAAATCATCTAGTTGAAGTTACCTCAGCTAAAACCATTCAAGAGAATAGGATAGCTAGAAACGCATTAAGTCAGACCGCACAGTAGCTTTAGAGATAAAAATGAAGGAGTAATGTAACATGCAACGGAAGAAATCAGAATCAATAAGCACTTTAACTAAACTTAATTTGAGTTTTAAACATGCTACTCAAGTAAAGTTCATAAGAGGGTTTGTACAGTGCAGTACCTTTGTACAATTCTCCATGAATTTTGCTAGATGTCTCCTAATCCGAGTTTGAAACTTCAAGTAGACCACCACCAAGGTCTTCTTTACTAAACTCAAGAAGGAATGTGTGGTGGAAACACTTACATTGAGCTCAATTTTGGATGAACTTAGGTGGGTTGTCAAGGGTTTACAAAGGTGCAGACTTTCTGCTTAAAATTTCAGAGCTCTCTCTCAAATCTCAGCATGCAAGTTCAATATAAAGGCTCAATCCATGCAAGGAGAAAGATTGCATGTAGGATAGCTCATACTAGCAATTATCATTGAGGAGGTGAGTGGAATCCGTTGATATATTACACAATTTGAGTTTTAGTGGATTTTTCCCAAAAAACTATTGTAAAAATCCACTAACTCATTTTGGATTTCAAAAATATTTTCTTTTAAATAAAATTATTTTATTTAAATAATTTAGTTATATAAAATTAATTCTAAATAATTAATCTAAATAAAACTAAATTTAATTTTTAATGAAACCTTTTAATTAAATTAAATTATTATTAATTTAGTATCTTAATATTAAATTAATAAAACACCAATTTGACTAATATGTGTCAATTTCATATTATTAATATTTAAATAAATATTAATTGATTCTCCCAGAATCACTAAATTCTTTCCGTATTGCCCTCTCTCGAAGCAGTATTTCCCTCAGCTGCATATCCAGTTTATTCCGAACTAACATAAGGGAAATCAACCGAGACCCCGATAGTAGCGGCGAGCGAGAGCGGATTGGGGGTTTTTTGTTTAGTTTTCGATAATATTAAACATTTCAATTATATCAAATATAATTAATTGAAATCCTAAAAAACTGAATTTCAATGTTTCAAATTCACAACCTTAATGAACCGACGGATCGTGAACATACTAAATTTATTAATCCAATTTATGAGCTAGTAGATGGACTTAATGGACCTACAAATCATGAGCTCCAACGATTTGTAATTAATTGGTTAAACTCTTTAAAACCGAATTAATCAATATTTGTTAATTATCAAGGCATACCACTATAGCTTGATAGTTGCATTCTCCTCACTATAGATATATGTCTATCCATTTTAATCATAATCAGTAAGTCGATCCTTCATAGGTCATTCATATTTATAGTTGCTTCAAAATTACCATTTTACCCCTGTAAATGCATCTTGTTCCTTAAGCTCCCACTAACCCTCTATTGAATAACGGATTCATAGAACCACTTATGAATCATGTCCCTCTCTATAACGAGAGGGCAAGGCCCCGTTGCTCAAGACCAAGAATCATCAGTTAAGAGAACAACCTATCTACTAACCCTAAGATGGGTAGGAGTGAGTTCCATCTTGCAAAGTTATGTCCCTAGCTATCTATCTAGTCTTATCCCCAAAATGGGAGGCTTATTGAGCAATGTTGTTGGACTACTCTTACCTATGCAGCTCAAAGGATAATCCCAAATAAACAGGAGTTCATAGTTAACTCGGGATTAAGATCGAGTTATCCTAGGTTATTTTAGTATGATAAAGTCAGTTTTAATAGTAAACGATCGTTATAAAGAATAGTGACTATTTCGAGGTCGAGTTTTTATGCAGACTCATTACATAAAGTTTTTATGCAGGCTCTACATGAATTATCTGTGGATCACATCATTTTTATCAGCATACAAAATAGGCCGCATCTAATAGTGTTACCAGGATGAGATACCCAATTTCATCCATATACTTATAGACTATTTAGGCTATATACTATAACTTGATCCTTTTTATGTCTTTACATAAAGTTAAAGTATTGATACTATAGCCATGGATTTGTTTATTGGATTTCATAATAAAATGCAATATCAACAACTTTAAATATTCAATAATATTTTATTGATAAATAGAATTTTTAACATGAATTACGAATTGCGAGTTTTTAGGACATCCCCAACAATCTCCCACTTGGACTAAAACTCCAGTGAGAATAAACATACAAATATATACGATGTTTATAATGTTGAAAAACATAGAGGAAAAATACATACAAATCAAATTCTCTATTGTCAATTTGAACATTTCAAACTAACCCAAAAACTGATTTTCAACTTGAATCCATTAAGCTACCAAGGGGGCCTTATGGATCTATAGCTTGAAGCTCCAATGTATGTGAATAAATTACTAAACTCTTTAATCACGATATCCACCATCCATTAACGGTCGGGCACTCCACTAAAGACCGACAGCTGCACTCTCCGCATTACAAATATATTTCTCTATCCATTGGATATAGCCAATCAATAGTACGACGACCCTTCACAAATCGCTCATAAGTACAGCTGGACCAATTTACCGTTTTTCTCCTATAGTTACATCTAACTCCTTAAGTACCATTGATTCCTCTAATGAACAATAGATCATAGTCTTACTATGACTAAACCCTTTTCGGGCCAAGAGAAGGTGTGGCACCACATTGTTCAAGCCCTAAAATCAGCCCTTAAGGGAGCAATTTATCTACTTACCCCTGCTTCGAGGAATGAGTGAATTCCATCTTGTGTAGCTGAGTTTCCAACTCCCAATCAGATGAATCCCCAAAGTGGTAGGTTTGAGTTGGCGATCTAGCCACTCTCACCCATGCAAATCAAAGAACCGCCTTCATAAGCAGGAGTTCACAACTCACTCAGGATTAAGGTCATGTTATCTATGGTCATCCTACTGAAATGAAAGTCTTAATTATGAACGACGTTATATAACGAGACTAACCATTTTGTGGTTCGATCTTATACAAAATCCTTTGTATAGAGTATCCGCGCTCGCATGTCTAATACACGAATGATCAGAATCACATCATTTGTAGCACTTTACAATATTTGTAACACCTACAAAGCGGGCCACACTCATAGTGTCACCAGGATAAGGTATCCCTCCTTTATCCATATACTACATACCATTTAGGTTATCACTTAAAGCACGATCTACTTTTATGTCTACACATATATGCTTAAGTTACAACGATAACCATAGATCTTAGTTTATTGGATTGTGGTTAATGCAACTAAAATATCTCATATTTCATAGACTGAAGTGAATAAAGTATCATATATTATAAATCACAAAGTTTTTTTTATATATATGTTTACAAAATAAAAGACCCTACGAGATTTAGGGCATCAACTCCAACAGTTCTTCAATCCACGAATTCAACTTCAATCTTCACTCCAAAAGATTAAATTTGTTTTACATAACTTGAAAATTACAGAGGCAATGGAAACAGTATAAACAAAAATAAACCTAAGCATGCTTCTACTACAAAATAGAGAAGAAAGGGAAATCGAAACTAACCCTTGGAGAACTAGTTCTTCGCATTTCCTCTCTGGTAGTGGATCACGAATCGATACATTACTTTTCCTGATCTCAGCACCACGAATACAACAACACAATAGAAACTCGAACACCATAATGAGGACACCTTCACAACGTCTTCCTTGTTATTCTCAAGGAGAGAATCACAGAGAGTTGTGAGCTTCTGTGGATTAATTTTTGTCTAAGGAAGGGAGAGAGTTTTTCTTTGAGAGCAATGCTTAGGAGAAATAGATTGAGTGGGATCCGTGAAACCAATTTCATTTTCAACTTCTGAATTCCCTTCTCTATCTTTCACGTATATGAGAGGGGGTTCAGAGAGTTATCAATAACTCCCTACCTTAATTGAAATCAACTTCCCTCGGGAGTTAATTTTCAAATTTAAAAAATTTGAATTTTTAATATATATTAACTAATTTAATATCAATATCAAATCATATGTTATATCACGTATAACATATAACCTCTAGTTTATATTATATCACATATAAAATATAACCTATAGTTTATAATTCTCTCATATAACTTATAGTATTAATATGAATCATACTCATATTAATTTTAAACTATAGTTTTTATATGAATCACATTCATATAATTAATATTGGAAACATATTCAAATATTTATTTTTCTCATTAAAATTATATTATAATGTATCAAATACATTATATTGATTATATCATATACATTCTCTTTAAATAAATTGAATAATTCAAACTAAACCAAAATTAATTTGAGTATCATTAATCATTATTGAGCTAACAAGAGGACTTTATGGACCTATAGATTGAAGTTCCAATGATATGAGATTAATTAATTAAACTCTTCGATTAATTTAATCCCCTTTCAGATAAACTTTGTGGCCCGACGATCTTCGTAAAAGAAGGGACTTTTGTCCATAAGCTTGTGCTTGTTTGGAGGGATCATCATAAATGATTGAAGTGTATTGTTTTTGTGTACATAAAATATTCAACAAAAGTTGCTCTTGTATAAGGGGTGTACATCTCACCTACATTTGGTTGGGTTAAGTCGTTCATCCAAATGACCAACTACGTTCAATTTAGGCCCCATCAGTTTCATAACATTCAGTTCATATCCTAACCCCAACAATGGGGTTACTTTTTAGGAATTTTAAACACTAATTTATTTCCTAAAAAGTTCTTCAGACATAGGCAAGAACATACTAGAGATGATTGATTAGGATGAATGTTCACCGTATCATTTTTTCACAATGTTTTGAAAGCTTATGAGAACTACTAATTTTAGTTGTTTTAAGTTTGAATGTTTCTTTTTAATTATAGTTTTTAGGAATCCCGAACTAAAGATTCATCTAGACTTTTCATTAAATTGTTTTTAATGGCTTTATTTGATTATAAAATGTTCAGCTTAAATTTGAATGGTCAACTAATTTTAGTTTTGAAACTGCAGTAATGGCTCTAGTTAGAGTTCCCGAAAAGTCGGGTGCATTATAATATATCACATGCTTTTAGTGATAAAAGTCTATCACTAATAAATTTCAATGATAGAAGTCTATCACTAATGGATCCAAGAACAATAAAAATAGAGAATTCATGGATTGTTTTTGCCATTTAAGAAAATTTACTTAGCTAATAGAATATTTCATCCATTTGAAACGCATTTGGAAGTGTTTCTATAAGCACAGTAGCGTCAACATAAATGGAGAAATAGAAGGGTCTCATAAGTTGTCAAGCTCAGAAGGGTCTCAATCATATGTTATATCCATAAGGTCATATTATCAAATATTTCATAAATTCACAAACTATTTTTTAAAGAGAATTAAAAAAAATTGTCAAGCTCAGAAGTGCCATGATCTCGTCAGAAAGATCCGATGGTTGTGATCGACCCACGATCACTACAGCACAGATGTCCTCACAGCAGGACAAATGGAAAGTGCACCAGCCGGGAATCGAACCCGGGTCTGTACCGTGGCAGGGTACTATTCTACCACTAGACCACTGGTGCCTTCTTATAAAAACAAAATAGGTATTATTAATTATAATAAAACAAAGAAATAATAATAATTAGTGAACAATCCACAACTTATCGACCTATTTAAGCATAGATGTCCTGATTCCGTACTAAAATGAGCTTTCTTCAATTTGTATAATGCTTTTATTTTGTGACATGTTATCAAATCCAATGAATGTTGTGAATATTCGTTTGAGCAATACAAATAGTATGAAATTTTAGAAATAACATTTTTATGTTTTCAAATATATATTATAAATCTGGATCAATTTATATATCGTAACCAAGATAGAACCATCCTTAGACAGAGTTCTTTATAATCAATTTCTAATCGAACAAAATTAACTACAAATAAATCTATGTAATGGATACATTGTATACAAACATATCAATTGCAATACTAAATTCATGGTATATATGTATATATATATATCTTGCAATATCCAGTATATGATGTACTAGAATATCAAATGTAATATTGATTTAATAATTTGAACATTTCATGCTTATAAAATAACTTAAATCTATCAAATAATTCATGGAGATAAGGAAATAGAATAAGAGCATTTGAATTATATATATCAATCTCAAAATCTAAAAATTAGATTAATCATAAACAATAAAAGATTAATCCGAATTCAACATAATATCATATACTCCTACTCATAGATAAAAAGATTGAGCAATAGAAGTTTTACTATGAGAGTTGGTAGAGATGTGACAACTGTTAATGTGTAATTAGATGCATGGAGAAGTAGAATTGTGGAGGGGATAAATTCACCAAGTCATTAAGTTTAGTCGCAAGAGTAATCCCAACTCGCCACACTAACGCATCACACACCTCTCGGTGATCAGCCACATGCTTCTATCTCTATAATGCATGGTTGTGTTAATCATAAGATTATTCCTATCTATAGGAACACTGCTTACTTTGCTTAGTGAGTTCCACTACCTACCCTATCAGGCAGTTGGTTATAGCTACTTAGCTCATAGACAAGCATTGCGCTAGCCTCACACTAAGCAAAGAGGATTGCCTCACTATACTCGCGCAACACACACTTCTTGGTGGTTTGCTACATGTATCATATCTCTATGCCGCATGATTGATTATGCGATAACTCTTGCAATCTACACTTAACTCATGCGATGAAAGTAAAATATGATAAAGAAGAAGGAGATGATGAAGATGGTGTTGAAGGAACTAAAGAGATGCATTGATTACAAAATGTGTTAATGTCTTAAGCCAAAATGTAATACAACATAGAGGTGAGAAGAGAGATGGAGAGCTAGATGTAGACAATCTCTTGCTTTCATTAGATGTACGTCATGGCTGTCGGTGGTGCCATGGATGGGTGGTCGAGTAGTCTCTCTCGAGTTCTATCTATGGCGAAGCTCCGGTCATCACTTAGAAAGGGTTATGGAGGTGAAGAACTCTCAAAGAATGTCTTGCTCACGCTCTCATCTATGATCACAAGAATCTGCCCAAGGCAGAGACTCAGATACTTTGAATTTGGGCTCCAAGGGCTCTATTTATAGAGCTCAAACGCCTGACAGCATTGGTAATCCCACTCTGAATCACTGCCATTTCTGACGCGGTAGGTGGAATGTCAACATCATCTTATCTCTTTGATACTCCCAAGGTATGCATTCATGATTGTTTCTTCTATAGTATCAACACATTCCACCCACCTTGCGATCAACCTTCTATCACGGTTACCACTCTTTAGTTGCAGCATTTCATGCGACGAACTGGTCTTCATGAAGATCAACACATGCGAGCATCTTTGCGATGGTCTGGGATCAACGCATGCGATCGATTCCTACAAAAACTACAAAAATAGACATTCGGATACAAAATAACGCATGATGTAGGGTTAGTGGGGATTTCCAGTGTTGATCCGCCCAAACTCACTTTTTCACAAGAATCTTTAGTATTATCAATGCATATTCTGCTCATCAATCCTCATAATTCTAAGTAAAAGGATACAATAGTTTATATTTCTACAAGCTATCAATTTATGATATGAAAATTTTAAATATAAATGAGACGTGAAATTACAAGTTTAGTATATCGTTTTCTAAGTTTATATAATATATGTCTCTAAACTTTAAAAAGTGTTGATTTTTTAGTAAATTTAATTTTTATACTAAATGCATGTAGTCTATAGTATGATTTTAGATCATGGTTTTAGCCGACCCTTGTGTAAAGTTAATGTTTACATTATAGTTTTGAAAACTTGGTAGTAATCTATCACAACAGTGGTTGTTAAGCTTGGTATAAAGATACATTTTTTATTATGGTGTTACAAACAATGGTCTAAATTATAATAATAATTTGACTATAGATCACAATTAGTGTTAGTCGTGGTGCCATGAAATATGCATGCTTTGCATGCTTTAGGCATTTGTTTACATACTTTTATTTAGAAAAAACAAAATTTGCATGTGTTTCCCTCTAGATTTAGTCTTAATAGATAAAATGAGTTTATAGGTCTTGTTTGTCTTAAAAGTTCATATTTACTAATTTTAGGTGGTTTTGTGAACTTTGGCAGGTAACTTTGACCAATTTGGAGATTATTTTATTTAAAATGCAGCCGCTTCGCCAGATTTCATTGTGACCGCATCACTGGGCCTTAATTTTTCAGAAATCGATTAAGTCAATGGAGGTTGCGTTTTTCTCGTTCCAAGCATGGTTCAGCCCTAAAATGATTTGGTTAACTCCTAGAGCTTGATTCTCGACCTTCCTCAACCGATTTGGAGCCTATAGATGGAAGGGAAGCTCCTCATTTTAACACATGACTCTCCATCGACGACTCTATCATGATTTACTCATAGTTTCTGTCATTTTAGTCAGTCCTTTTGGGTGACTTCTCAACTTCTGAAGTTAACAGCCTCAAGATGAAAGTTCCTCTGAGACGGGATCACTCTAGGTCATCTCATCCCATGAAAGCGTGCGATGAGAGATGGTTCATCCATGAAAAGGAAGAATTAGCCTAGGGAAAGACTGAATTTGAGGACTTTCCTCGAGGCATCTTGAGTTGTATTTCCAGCACTATTCATTTCATTTATGTTTTGTATTTTCTTTATTCCCTTTACCCGTCGAATCTATCTTGTAACTATGATTTCTAAAATTCATTATTTTATCATTTAGTCATGAGCTAAATCCTCCTAGGTGTTCAACAATGTGAATGCTCTAGGGTTTTTATGGCTTAAGCAATGTTGTATTTCATACCACTTGGTTTTACACATTCTCTTTGTTGAATTTAAAGATAAAATCAGTAAGCTAAATTGACAATTTTCTTTAACGATCTAGTGATGTTCGAATGTTGAGAAGGTTAAGGTGTAAACGGATGTCACAAAGAGATATGAGCTTATAAGAGCCTAGAAATAGGATTTTCACGTCACCTTAGAAATAAGGGGCACCATAGGATAAAAAAACTGAGCTTGAAGTAATTTAAGATCTAACTAACAATCACAACATTAGGCATTTGCTGCTTAGAACTCCTAAATGTGAAGAGATTGAATCCCAAGCGGAAGCGTGTGACGCCTTGCAATTTCATTTTCGACTTAACATAAACAAAATAAGGTATAAAAATAATAATATAATGGATAAAAAATCAAGATTAGCATGCATTTAAGAGAAGAAAAGAGGGAAGAGCTAAACCTTACCTTTGTAGATTTCCAAAATTATCACGATTTCCTCTCCGTCTTCTTCGGAACGTCTCTTTAATAATCAAGGGATACCACCGTAAGTGAAACCTTGTTATTCTCTAAGATCCCAAGAATTGGACGTATGATCTCCAGGATTTGGAAGAGAAAGAAGAAGTAGTAGAGAAAATAAGAGATTTTGAGAGAAGTAGTAGGAGACTAGGATTCAAAATTCTCAATTCAACTGTGTCACAAACATGGCCCATGAAGACCTATTTAAAGAGAGGAAGGGTGACCACCTTCTCCTAGTATTTTCTATTTCTACTCTAGTTCTAATTTAACTAAATAAGTTTTATTTAATTAATTCGTCCAATAATTAAGTAGCCATATATATTAAATCTAATTTAATGTACATATTTAATTAATAAATAAATAAACATCACATATTTATTTATCTCTACTTCTCAAAAATTAATTAATTGATTAATTAACCATTAATTAATCAATTAAACAACTTTATTAAATCATATTTACTATAGAATTAATCAATATATAATTTCACATATTTATATGTAAATATCTCTTTAATATTTGAATCTTATTCAAATATTTTTCTTTCTTAATTATAGATCACATTTAACCATATTATGTTAATCTCATTAATATACAATTGATTTGAACACTTAAAACCATTCCTATTATATATCATTTAGTGAGCTAACAAGGAACCTTATTGACCTACAGATTAGAAGCTCCAATGATATAAGATGAATTAATTAAACTCTTTAATTAATTTAATCAATTTTCATTAACTAACAGTCACTTCACTAAAGACCAATAGTTGCACTATTTATACTATAGATTTATTTCTATGTCTACGAATATAACCAATCAATAGGGAGTCGATCATTCACAAATTGCTTATAACTATAGCTGGGTCAAAATACCGTTTTACACCCGTAGTTACATCTAACTTCTTAAATACCACCGATCCCTCTAATGAACAAATAGTTTGTAGTCCAACTATAAACTAACATCTCTTGAGCCAATGAGAGGTTAAGGATTCAATGTTCAAGACTTGAAATTAGCTATTAAAGGAGCAATTTATCTACTTTCCCTAAGGTTGGAAAAGAAGTGAATTTCATCTTGTGTAGTTATGTTCCCAGCATCTTACTCAGACAAGTCCTCAAAATGCTAGGCTTATTGAGTCGGCTAACAGAGCCACTCTCACCCATAAAAATCAAAGAATTACCCTCATACACAATAGTTCAAAACTCACTCAAGATTAAGGTAAAGTCACCTATGGTAATCCTAGTAAAATATGTTGGGGTTGATGCCCTAAATCTCTAGGGTCCTATAGTTTGTAATTGTAATGTACAAGCGATTTAATTATTTCATAAAATATGAGATGTTTTATTTGACATTTAGTAGTAGTAAACCCACAAACCAATAAACTAACATCCAAGGTTATTATATGTAGCTTAAAAATGTAAGTAGAGACATACAAGTGGATCGTGTTTAAGTGATAACTTAAATGGTCAATGTAGAGACATGTGAGGTGGGTGTTCTATACAAAGGAGTTTGTATAAGACTAGACCACAAAATGACTAGTCTCATTATATAACACTGTTCATAATAGAAACTTACATTTCACCAGGATGACTATAGGGGACATGACCTGACTCCTGAGTGAGTTGTGAACTCTTTCCTATAAAAGCGATCCTTCAATTTGTATGGGTGAGAGTGGCCAAATCGCCGACTTAATAAGCCTACCATTTTGGGTATTCGTCTGATTGGGGAGCTAGGAAGATAACTATGGAGGAACTCTTATCAAAGAGGACCTATGAGTGGAAGCAAGATCATTCTAAATTCATTGTGACAAAAATACAAGTATTTACAAACATACATACAAGTTATGCATCACATAATAAATTACGGGATGCTTTCAACAAATAAATACAAAAGAACTAGAGACTCATCTTTGAAGAACTTTTCTTCTCTTTATCTCTCGCTCTCGTCAAAATCAGCCTCTCTCGCTATCACTACAACGCCAAGCCAATCGTCTACCAACTCTCGCCATCGCTCACCACCGAACGATCTTCTACACGAACAAGCAGCAAGGAGGACAACATCACTCAGTGACCTTGGTATTCTCGGATTGAGAATCCAGGAGGTGTTGGCTCTATTGGATTTGGTAGAGGGAAGAAGGAAACATGATTGTATTCAACAACCAAGAAAGTGGAAGAGGTTTTATGTCTATCGTATAGACGGGTGCTTGATCGTTTAGAAAAAGGTGCACGATCGTTTAAGTAATCGGGTCTGATCGTTTAGAGAATATCACTCTCGCACGCGATCGTTTAGTAAAAACTATATGATCGTTTAGGTCGACTGCGCGTGTACACGATCGTTTAGGAAAACTCGAGCTATCGTGTAAGCTCTCGTTAGCTATACGATGGGCAGTGTACAATTATGAAGCGATGATCCGATCCAATTGCAAAATGAAAACTATTTTTATTTTATTTTTTTGTTATGAAAATTGAATGTAACCTCCCGCTTTCACGTACGGTTATGGAGAAAACCATGAAAAATTATCTCATAATTGTTTAATTATAAATAAATATAATAACTAACTTATCATATTTTATTTATAACCTATAGTTTTAATATCACATTATATGCAACATTTAAACCATAGTCCTTTTCTCCTCCACTAGATATAAATCATATTTATATCCGTTTCCTCCAATTAATTTATCTCATGAAGGATCTCATACTGAGAGTTTCATGAGCACGTTCAGATCGCTCCGATCTCACCGTGACCGAAATGTAACAATATACATTCATCACATACAATTATGCAAGTAAATCTAATTATCAACATGCTAAGAACAAACAAAATCATAAGGGATAGAGTTTCATACCCGTTGAAGACTATCTTCACACTCTGAAACTCCAACGCAGTGAAAACCCTCTAAACAGATCTACCAACGCCTGACGGGAACGTCGACTGCAACAACACGATCAACACAAACATGAACGCCGCAACGGGGACGACACCACCACTAATGAGCCCCGGGTATTCATGGAGTGAAAACCCAAAGGGTGGACTTTGGTGAATTGGTAGAGGACGGAGGAAAAATGAGTCGTGTAGACGATAAGCAAGTGGAAAAAAAAACAATGCTATCGTATAGCAGAAGTGCTTATCACATAGAGGAGCTATGGTGCATTATTTTATGAGGTGAAATTATGGAATGAGATGTAGTGATGAAAATGCGTTACGCAACAAGCTTTCTCAGTGGAATCCAAGTATAAATCCCACTGAGTTTCCTGGTAAGTCCAGGGTCGAATTCAGGGACTTGGGAAAAACAGTTTGCTGTGGTAATTTTCAAGAAGACTTTGCGATAACCAAATAATCAAATATTTGTTTGGATTGTTGTTTGCGATAATAAAAATAAACAAATGCGGTGGAGTTTCGAAAAGAGTTAATAAAATGAAGGATGCGATGAGTATGTGGTGAACGGGTTGAGAAGGGTTCGGCTAACACTTCCTAGGATGCGTTCACGTTATACGACCACGCAACACACATACAATAGTAAACCATCTCTCGATGCGAATGCTACGGGTTCTAATGCTAGAACGCATGCAATATATGCGATGAGTCTATAGGACCTACACATAAGCCTCTATTATTTTCCATGTGATGAAAAAATGACACACATACAAATAAGGCGACCACATAATATCATAACCTATCTTTAGGGTGCATGCGATGTATGTTGGCAAACAGAGCTTATCTCTAAGTCCCTATCTCTTGTTTATGCAGTTCTAATCTTGCTCTCTCGAGTCTAGATTCTAACCTAGCTCTCTCAAGTCTCAGGTAATTTCTTTAGACTCTCTCTCGAGTAGCTCTAAAGGGGTGTTGGGCATAACATAAAACAAGATAATCGCATGCAATGAAGGTCCTAGGTCATGTTAGCTTAGTTCTTCTCAACCCATTCGATAAGTTTAGCTACTCATGTGTGCTTTCAAGAGAGTGAACAGATGTAGAATAAGAACTTTAATTGTATAAATATAAAGTTGAAATACAAAATAACAATGCAAGAAGAGAATAAAGAGCCTAGTAGCAATCTCTTGCTTCCCAGGCTTTTACACTGTCTTTTCTACTTTGTTCAAAAGATAATCTCGCTCTCGCGAGAGTCGGCCCGCTCTCTACTTTCCACGCCTCCGAGTTGTCTCTCGAGTTGCCCTGAGCGATCTTCCTACATCTCTTCCCTTCTCTCGCTCCGCCTTCTTAAAAATAAAGGAAACTATGAACAAGGCTAAACTATGAACAAAAACTTGCTGAACTAGCTGAACCCCTTTTCTGAAGGTTGCCTTTGGTATTTATAGAGCTTTGGGGTGAAAGGCGGCTTCTCTCTTATGATTGCACAGATGGGATGGCTTTACTTCTCTAACTGATGTGCCGAATATTTGTCACCGAAAAGCTAAGTGTACTTGTTATCGTTAGTGGCTTGTCAACTTAATTCGGATTCGACCGTCATTAGCTTTTTGTCCCATCGTGATTAATTATGCTTTTCACCCGGATGCGCCCACCAAGTTGCGCTGGCTCTATGCAGCAATCCTTCTTGAGCAGATGTTTGCGAGCACAAATCACCGCAAAGCCTTGCGGTAATGCTACGCTCGACCATTGATTTCTTGTGATTGTGCTTTCCGCCTTATATAAATGCATATTTTGCATAAAAATACAAAAATTAACTGTTTCTATATGATGAACGCATGCGACCGCAATGTTATGAACTTAATGCTTTTTGGATGCAATCTAACATATTTTATCAACGCAAACCTTCATTGTTTAAAAACTTAGCATTGTAATAACGTGCATTTCCGCCCGTTATCAAGCTACACGATTGTGTTGCATGATTGTTTAGGAAATGTTGAACGATCGTTTAGGAAAAGATTTACGATTGTTTAGTTAAATCGTTAGGTGGACGATCGTTTAGGCGGAGAAGCAACTATCGTATAGGCTCTCGAGCGATCGTTCCATGAAATCTTTTGGGCGGAAGAATGAATATCGATTGCACGATCCAAAATGAAAACTTTTTTCATTTTTAACTCATCGGTTACCATAACTGATGCTGCCCACTACCCACGTCCGAACGTGGAAAAAAGGAATAATTATCATATAATTAATCAATCAATTAATTAATAAATATAATCATATTATATTTATATTCTATAATTTGATATCACATATCTACTATAGTCTTTCACTACAAGAATTTTGGGCTTTAATGTCGGTTGGAAAAAGTGAAATCGGGTGTATAATTTCGGTTGAAAAAAAATGAGTCTTTAATGTTGGTTTTGAACCGACATTAAAGATAGGCTACAATGTCGGTTTAAAGCCGACATTAAAGATTCACCCTAAATTTTTTAAATAAAATATAAAAATGTGATATTAAAATCAAACAAACCTTAGCCTCTTTCATCTCTCTCTCTTTCTCTCCCCCTTCTCCATCGTCTCTCCCCTTTCTCCACCGTCCCTCCCCGTGGTGTAACGGTGACTTCTCTGCCTCCATCTTCTTCCCCTCCCCCTTGCAGCCGGCAATCACACTGCCCCCTTCTCAGTATTGTTCAGCACCGACTACACAGCGCAACCCACAAGTTGCGACGGTGACCGCTGGCAACTTGTCTTTGCGCATTAGACCCATGCATTCTTGTGCGTTTCCTTGCTCCATGATCGACGATGGAGCTAGCCTGCGATGTGAACACGAACTTCGAACAAGTTTCGTGGCACCGTTTCTTCTCAATCTGATACTCCAACGTGGGCAATAAGTTGTGCATCACGTTCTTGATAACTGGGTGTCTTGCAACAACATTTTTTTACTTGGGGATACTACCCACACTCCGATTGGCTTCAAATCAGTTTACCCATAACATTTTTGGACACTAAACAACGAAGATTAGATCTTGATTCGGTAAGGATTATTTCTTTACTTTCCTTTTTGAAATAGATTTAAGTATTCAAATGTTATTCTGAACTCTTGGAACTCATTTGTTGTCGTGTTGAGTAAATTTCTAAGTATTCGATTAATGTACAACAAGGGCGAACACATTTCGGACTAGTTCAAACTTGATTAATGTGTCTTAGATCAGTCTCTGAACCCTTTGTTTCTAACTGGTACCAATACTATTCTCCTCTTCTTCCCTTTCTTCTTTTCTAATATTGATCACCTCACCCGTTTTCACTGTTAGTTATATTTTAGTTGATAGCGTATTTTTTTTCTAATATTGAGTACCGTGGGTTGATAGCATATGCTTGTTTTTTTATTTTCACTTTGTTTTCACTGTTAGTTATATTTTAGTTCTAATAATGCAACTTCAGCTTTGTGATTATATTTAAATTCTCTGTTTCTTACGAAAAGGGGGAAAAAGAAGAAAAAAGCAAACACTCAATACTGAAAATTTTGTTACCATATTGAATTACTAGGTAAAGTTTGATTCATGGTGGGAAGGGGAACTTATTGAGTCTTATTGAGTCTTTTTCTAAAGTGTTAAATTAAAATATGTGTTGGAGTGCTTTGACTATCCTGTAGTTATGGTAGTCATAACTTAATTATTGTTTATGGTTTTCATTTATATTTATGTATTTGTTCAAATGAGTTTGATTGTTATTAGTCTTTTTTCTTAGTTTTGATAAGCTTACATGCTTAGGTTGATAAGTTTGTTTATGGCTTCCATTGAGTTGTTTATGTTTATAAGTTTTTAGTTTATGTTTATAATTTTGCCAAATGAAATTAATCTTTAGATTTCCCCTTTCTTATTTGATAGATGATTATTAAGAGTTCTCCTTTCTTATGCTAACTACTTGCGTTTGCTGGTTTTTGCACTCACTTCTTTTTGTAGATTTTGTGGTTTATTCTGATATTTGTTTGGATTGATGGAATTTTGAATTTTGCTTAGTTTTTGTTTAAATCGACATTAATGACCCGCTTAATTTATCCTCCAACTTTCTATTTTCCCTCCATTTTTTTCATTTCCCTCTTCACTCTCCCCCTATTTTCTTTTTCCTCTCATTCTCACACTTCCCTCTTACCCTACCTCTTGAGTTGTTTACCCATATATATATCTCAACACTCTCAAGTTCCTTCTGAGTTGGAATTTCTTCTTCTTCTTCTTCCCCTCTGCTCGTCTTTTCCGCTTCATTTCTCTGCTTCTGTAAATCTTGTTTTTCTTCCCTCAAAGTCTCACTGTAACGCATTTATCCCTCTGCATACTATTTTTCTATCTCATATTTGTCAATAAAGTCAGTTTTCCAATTGGGGTTTAGGAGTTTCCTTCATCCCTCCAGGTTTGCCCTTTCACCAAATTTCTTCTTCTCTCTCTCTCTTTTTTAATTTTGTTGTATCCATCTTTGTTCAATCTTTGTTCATAAGTTAAGGAAAAGTCAATCAAGTCTCTTCAATTTGAATGAAAGTTTGGCTCATTTCATATATGAAAAACAAGTGTTAAATTCTTGGGAAGAGTGAGCTCATTCTCTTGACTGAAATGCTCTCTGCATCTCCTAACTAGAATATGGTTTTGTTACTTGTACTAGTAGTATTTCAATTGACTCATTGTTCATCTGGACTAACCCGGACTCCCCTTAGCCTTGTAGTGAATCAGAGTAGGTTGAGAGTTGCAACATTGATACCTAATGTGCAAAGGAATGTAATGGCGTCGAATCAATCCTCTATAACATTATCCACACAGAATTCAGAGCCTGGCGGGACAAGGAGAGATATAAGTCTGGTAACAAATTTTGGAAGAGACTATTGTGAGATGGTTTTTGTTTGAGTATATTATGCTTCTCTTCTTTATTCGGATTTAGGGCTTTTACTCAACTTTTACATATAGGAAAATGACTGTAAAGCGGACATTCAAAGTTTTAAGGATGACCTGTCGAGAATTGAGGCTATGACGGTCCAAGAACTAAGAATGACATTGAGGTAATGACATTGAGGTAACAAGTGCATTCCAGTTCCATATGTGTAATAGTATAATAGATCTTTAGCTTACTTTCTTATTTATCATTTATGTTCACATTTTTCAGAAGCGTAGGTCTTCTGGCCAAAGGGCGTAAGCGTGAACTTGTAACTGCACTGCAATGCTTTATGGAGAATAAAACAGTTGGTACGCATTATCTGTCTACTACTTAACATGGCTAGAGATTGGATGTATTGACATGAAACAACAGTTGGTATCATTTATATTCATATAATCATATCTCCTCTTTTTGTTGTTGTTTTATTTATGAGGCTCAAGAAGAGAAGGGAAGGGGAAAATAGGACAAATATTTCTAGTCTAAATATTATGAATGGCTATGATGTATTGACATGAAACAACTGCTGAAATTTTATTAGTTGTGTCTATAGGAGATTGGATGGATATTACTGTCTAATAACTGTTTGGCAATGATCATTGGAGCTATTGGCTCTATTGAGAATTAATGTCTATGCCTTCAAAATTACGGAATGAAATATCTACCGGTTTTGTTTTCCAATCCATGTTGTACCGTCATTTTCTAAAAATTGATTGAAGAAATCATGAAACTTCTAGTCAAAACATTTTAGCATAGGATTTATTGTGAAATTCTATTAATCCAATCTTTGTAAGTTCCGTTCATTATTAATCTGAAAAGCGTTGTCAGAGTTCTGATATTAAAGGTTTAGGTGTCAATAGTTTGTTATGGATAAGCTCATTCTTATTATGAAATTGTATGGCAAGTTCTTCCAATTGATTTGTAACCTTTGGCCGAGTACTGATTTCAACACTATTAATGAAGTCATCTTATGTTGTTATTAGTTGCTTACTAAGGTAAGTCATCTTATGAGGTTTAAATTCTAATCTTCTTTTACGTATTGCTTGCTTGTTTTGATTTATTTTAAACGTTTTTTTTTTTAATATATACTGTTTGATTGTTTTTGGATCAATTTTTTGTTTGTTAACTCTGTAAAAGAATTGTAACTCATAAATTTCTCCTCCCTTCTTCTTCTTCTTCTTCTCCTTCTTCTTCTTCTTCTTCTTTTAATAATTTATTTCTTCGTCTTTTAGCATCCAAAAATTAGATCATTCATCAATAATGTCATATCTATTCCACTTGAGGATATTGAAGAACCTCTAAAAGGTTTCATTTGGGAATTTGATAAGGTGATTCTGAAACTGCTAAATTAGCCTCAAGCTTTTCTTCTTCAAGATCTTGAAAAAGAAGATTCTCTCATCTATTCATATCAACTCTTGAGATCTATCTGTTTTTCTTGAAAGAATATGTTTAAATTGGCTATTTCCTATTTTTTCTTCTTGTGTATGAGCTAAGAAAGAAAGATTACTACAATAATGTCATCTTTTGTTGTTTCTTCTTCAATATTTAAGACACCTTTGGAAGAGACATGGAAGGCATTATCATCGTTCACATGTCTCGCCACACGTGCCGCCAGGTTCGTTCTACCCTATACTTTTCATAATGTTGTTTGTGTGTTTTTTAGGTGTTTGGAAGGGGTGGGGAGGAGATGGATTTCTTGCAACAGTAAGGGATTCACGTAAAAATTGTTCCTAGTAAGTGCATTTTTGAATGCTTGCAGTTTTAAGCACAATTTGTAAGTGTTTTCAAGTGACTCTAATGATATGGAAATTCCTATTTAAGAAATTATAGTGTGTTTATTTCTCTTTGGACCATATTGGATTAGAATGTAACACCCGCTTATGACTCATGGGTACTATTTATTTGTACTTTAGATTTGATTCAAGGTGCTTGAGTTTGTGGGTTGCACTATGGTAGTTTGTGGGTTATTCATGCACTATGGTAGTTTTTGTGACAACTTTTGAGATTTGAAGTACATTGTGAGCTAAATTTGCTTATTGATGTATGTGTTCTTGAATATTAATTTTTTGGGAATTCTGATAGTTCTGTTGAGAACAAGTGGTAGTGAAATATTTTTGGGAGTGTGTTTCTTTGAACAGGTTCAAGGTAAATTTTTGGTTTTGTTGTGGTAGCATCGTTATGTTGTCGAAAATTTTGAGAAGGAAGATTCTTGAAAAAGGAGTAAAGATTTTGAAAAAGAAGATTCTCTCATTTATTCAACTATTGAGTTTTCTTGTTTTGCAGGTGCAACAAAGGAGTAAAGATTTGGTATCGCAACCTCTTTATGCTTTTTCTTGGGGAACTCTAGATCCAACACATTCACTACTAGAATTTTGCCTTGAATGTACCATTTATGCACATTCCCAATAAATACGGTTAGTTGAATATGAATTCTGGTCATATTTTCATTTTCAATCCTTTGTCTTAAACCTTTTTTGTTTGTGATCCTTTCAACAACAGTGGTCAGACAAAGATGCCTATAACTAGACACTGCTGAAGCTGGAGGGATCTGTTCAAGAAGAATTATGAAGGGATCCATACTTACCAAGTGGAGAGGGACAATAAACTCATAGTATTTGTAAAATCATAATGTTTGTATTACTTGTAATTTGTGTTTTCAAGGCCTGAATTATTGTACGACCTTTTAAATTATAATTTTATAGCAGAATTTGTGGATTAAATGTAATAGATTTACAATCCATACATGAATAATATGTCATAGCCACAATGTTCGATGATGATGTGTCATGTTATACTTTTTAACCAAAAAATGGATTCGACAACGAAAATTAAAGAAAACGGACATATTTCAGCTTCAATGTGGTTTAGAATTGAAAAAAAAAAAAAAAAAAACACAGGCATTAATGTCGTCTGGAAATTTCACGGGAGGTCTTTAAAGTCGTTGTAACCGACATTAAAGACCTTTGATGTCGGTTGAAAATTTCACTGAAGGTCTTTAATGTCGGTTACAACCGACATTGAAGGCTGTGTTATTAAAGCCCTTTAATGTCGGTTTAAAATTGACATTAAAGGCAACCGACATTAAAGGGCTTTAATAACACTATTTTTAATGTAAGTTGTCAACTGACTTTAAAGCCCTTTAATGTTGATTTAAAACGACATTAAAGCTCGAATTTCTTCTAGTGTTTTCTCCTCTATTTGATATAAATCATATTTATATCTAATTATCTCCAAAATAATGTATCTCATACATTTAGCCAATTATATCATATATAATCGAATTTCCTCTTGTCAATTTAAACATTTCAAATTAACCCAAATACTGGTTCTTCACTTTATCCAAGCTACCTAGGGGACCTAATGGACCTGTGGCTCGAAGCTCCAACTGTACGTGAATAGCTGACTAAACTCTTTAGACACGAGATCCACAATCCGTTAACTGTCAGGCATTCCACTAAAGACCAATAGTTGAACTCTTCTTACAAGAGATATATTTCTGTGTCCATCGGATATAACCAATCATAAGTACGATGACTCTTCACAGATGCTCGTAAGTACAGCTGGGTCAATTTACCGTTTTGCCCCTGTAGTTACATCTCACTCCTTAAGTACCACTGATTCCTCTAATGAACAATACAACATAGTCCAACTATGTGTGGACACCTCTCGGGCTAGAAAAAGGTGTGGGCTAGGAGAAGGTGTGTGGCACCATATCGTTCAAGCCCCGAAATCAGCCCTTAAGGGAGCCATCAATCTACTTACCCCTGCCTCGGGGAAAGAGTAAATTCCATCTTGTGTAGCTGAGTTCCTAGCTCCTAAATCAGACGAATCCCCAAAATAGTAGGTTTGAATCGGCGACTTGGCCACTCGTACCCATACAAATCAAAGGACTGCCCTCAATGGTAGGAGTTCCCAACTCACTCAGGATTGAGGTCATGTTACCTCGGCCATCCTAGTGAAGTGAAGTATCTGTATGAACGGTGTTATATAACGAGACGTTTACACTTTGTGGTCAGGTCTTATACAAACTCTTTGTATAGGACGCCCCCACTCGCATGTCCCCAACACGAATGATCAGGATCAGACCATCTGTGACAAGTCACAACACTTGTGACCATTCCACAAAGACCGACAGCTGCACTCTTTTCACCACATATATATTTCTGTGTCCATCAGATATAACCAGTTAACAGTACGATAACCTTTCACAGATGCTCGTAAGTACAACTGAGCCAATTTACACTTTTGCCTCTATAGTTACATCTAACTCTTTAAGTACCACTGATCCCTTTAATGAACAATATCTCATAGTCCTACTATGAGTGAACACCTCTCGGTCCATGAGAAGTGTGTGACGCCACATCGTTCAAGCCTCAGAATCAGCCCTTAAGGGAGTAATCTTTCTACATAACCCTGCTTTATGGAAGGAGTGAATTCCATCTTGTATAGCTGAGTTCCCATCTCCTAAATCAGAAGAATCCTCAAAGTGGTAGGTTTGAGTCGGCGATCTGACCACTCGCACCCATGCAAATCAAAGGACCCCACTTAAAGGCAGGAGTTCCCAACTCACTTAGGATTGAGGTCATGTTACCTATGGTCATCCTAGTGAAGTGAAGTCTCTGTCATGAACGACATTATATAATGAGACTATAACACTTCGTGGTTCGGTCTTATACAAACTCCTTTGTATAGGACGTCCCAGCTTGCATATCTCCACATGAATGATCAGAAGCAGACCATCACAACAATTGTAACTCTCTACAAAACGGGTCGCATCCGTAGTGTCACCAAGATAAGGTTTCCCTCCTTTATCCATATACTACGTTCCATTTTAGTTATCACTTAAGACATGATCCACCTGTATTTCTCCACATACATGCTTAATTTACAACGACAACTATGGATCTCAGTTTTTGGTTTGTGGTAAAGCAAATAAAGCATCCCATGTTTCATAGACAATAGTGAAGAAAATATCATATATTATTACATCACAAGCGTTTGTTCAATACCGTGTTTACAAACTACAGGACCCAACGAGAGTTTAGGGCATCAACCCCAACAAGCTACATTAGACGAAATTTACTCCTTCCCCAATGTCGGGGAAAGTAGATAAATTGCTCCTTTAAGAGCTGATTCTGGGGCTTAAACTATGTGGTGCCACACCTTCTTCTGGCTCGAGAGGGGTTTGGTCATAGTTGGACTATGACTTATTGTTTATTAGAGGAATCAGTGGTACTTAAGGAGTTAGATGTAACTACAGGAGCAAAACGATAATTTTGGCCCAGTTGTATATACGAGTAATTTGTGAAGGGTCATTAAACTATTGACTGGTTATATCCAATGGAGTATAGCTGTCGGTCTTTACTGGAGTGCCCGTAAGTTAATGGATGTTGAATAATTTAATTAGAGGAGTTTAATTAATTATTCAAGTAGAGTTGGAGCTTTAATCTATAGGTCCATAAGGTCCTCTCTGTAGCTCAATAGAGATTTAACAAGAATAAATTTTGGATTAATTAGAATTGTTTAAATTAATTGATGGAATTAATTATATGTGATATAATTAATTTTACTTAATTATATATGATATAATTACTACAATGTATTTGATACATTATTTCAGAGGAAATAAATATTTGAATTTGATTCATATATTAATTATGTGAATTGGATTCATATAATTAAATTTAATATGAATAGGATTTATATTAAATATCATGGATTGTTGAGAGAATGAAAACTATAGGTTATATTGTATTTGATACAATACAAAACTATAGGTTATGTGTTATTTTAGATAAAACATATAGTTTAACATATATTATATGATAAGGTAGTTATCATATAAATATATATTAAATATATATTTTTAAATAAATTATTTTAATTTATTTTTAAAAATGGTTTTAGGAGGGAGTTGTAACTCCTTTCCCCCTATGTCTCTCTGTTTAGTCCGTGTGTAGAAGAGTGGCTCTCCAAATTCTAAAAGAAAGAAGTTTTTCTTTGAAAAAACAAAATTCCTCTCAATTTTCTCCATTTCTTCCAAAAATCTAAGAGCCTACAACTCCTTAGTGATTCTCATTCCAAAAGAGAATGCAGGAGGTTCTTATTGTGATGGTGTTCATTTGGATTATTTTTTCATTCATGATTGTTCGTGACGAATCAAGAGAAGGGAATTGGATTTCCAGAAGAAAGGTTCTTCAAGCGTAAGTCTTCTCTCATCCTAATTCTCTCTTTTGCATTTATGTTTACATGTTGTAAATTTGTGATTATGCATAATGTTTGTATTTTGTAATTTTGATTCCGTGAAAATAAAACTTGGACCGATCCCCATGTTTCCCCTCAAGGACCTTCAAGGTTCCTTCAATTGGTATCAAAGCATGGTTTTGATTCCCTATTTTTATTGTTCTAGAATTTAATTTACAGTCATGATGGGCTTTGCATTCTGTATTCATATGATGAATTTGTATGGAATTTATTTTATACTTTCGGTATCCGATTTATTAGAAACGTAACATTCATAGAAAATTTGAACATCATAAGCTTTAAGCAAAGCACTTACTAAGCTTTCGCCATAAGAGCATTATTACAATTCAACATGAATGCTTCACAATTATAAACATGTAGTTTGCAATACTCTTTCGTTCAATCTTAACATGTGCTAGGATTAGCAAAACGCATTTAAATAACTTAAAACATCATTCTTAAGAAATGCCATGAACCCTTTAAAACATAAGTATAAACTTTAGTTGCTTAGAAAACACATGAATGCTAGCATGAAATTCATTTGGAATGCATGTTCCTTTCTATACATATTTTGAAAACATTTATTCACTCACGGATCTTTAGGCTTGATTTTTCCTAAGCTTGGTACGCCTCTCCAATGGACGTAGCTCCTACACATAAAAGAATTAAGATTTTATTTGCTACAATGGTCTCCCTACAATGGTCTCCCTTTTGAGACTACTCTTTTAACCAAGCTTATACTTAGCAAGAGGTTGCCTGTTCATCCAAAATTTCCAGATTCAACTTCTAGCGTCAATAACTTGAAAACTAGAACTCATTTTAAGAAAGTTCCTATTCCAAACATGTTTAGAATTTTTCTAACAATGTTACCTCAAAGTTTCAACATGAAACTCCTTGTGGATTAACCTGGTCCTTCAAATCTCTCCCGGAAGCCCTAAATCGCAACTCCTTACTTGAGCAAAGATTCTAGGTTTAATTTCCAAAATATGTAACTCGAACCTAGACCTTTACTTGCAAAAGTTCCTTCTACAAACTTACTTGAAATGGTGTTAACAATAATACCTTGAAATTTTGGCTTGAAAATCCAAGTGGTTCGGTCTATATCTATGATTCTTCGTTGAGTGCCGAAAACGCCCAAAAACAAACCTTCGACTCTTCCTTCCTTCTTTTGGCCCTATTTCCGGTGAGAACTCCCCTTCTAAAGGCTAGATTTCATAAACTAGACTCACAGAGCTTGCCAACGGTATCATGTTCGTCTGGTTTGCTCGGTCCAAAACGAGCTCTTGAAGTTCTCTTCCCTTTTTATACTATCATCCAACCCTTTTGCATGAAATCTCCTTAAGCCACCTCACCCACTAGTGGAGATTAAGGTCCGAGATTAATCCATGTATCTGGATAACTAAAAGAGAAGTTTAAAACTGAGTGTTTTGAGCAAACTCGATCCTCCCTGGAAAAACTTGATGGAGGAGGGTCATTACTCGATGGAAAATTCAATGGCTCTCTGTTGAATACTCGATGGGAAGGACTCGATACTCGATGGGATACTCGATGATGGATGGCTCACTCAATGCTCGTTCCTTACTCGATTGCTCATACTCGATGCATGACCCTTCCTCGCTTACACTCGACGCTTGACCTTCCTCGATCACTTATACTCGACGCTCGACCCTTCCTCAATCGGTTACACTTGACGCTCGACCCTTCGATGATCACTTATACTCGACGCTCGACATCATTTACTCGATGCTTGCCTTATGCTCACTCGATGCTCAGTCACCCCTCATCACGACCAACACTTAGCCAGAAATTCTCTTTGCAAGGCTAGATTAATAAGATCCGAGAGCTAAGTTTTCATACTTAAACATTTTCCTTCTTCAAACTTATCCTTTACCTCAAAATGCACAAATTCAATCTAACTTAAATATTTAAGCCCATCACTTTGCTTAAGTCAAACAATAAACATAATTACAAAGGGAAAGTAAAGTGTGGGTTTTACTGCCTGTATTTATGCATAAATATTGCGATCGTGTCTGTAATTTATTGTTTTTTAGTCACTCATGTTGTTCTGGGTGAGTTTCTGGAGAAAACGAAGTCCAAATTGGAGGAAAAACAAAAGTTTTCATGGCTGTATAGTATCTGGGTGATCACTGAGCGATTATTGGGCGATCGTTGGGTGATTGTTGGGCGATTGTTGTTGGGTGAGGCAAAAGATTGGATCTTTGGTCGATCGTTTCGTTTATAGGTTCGATTCGGTTCGAGCGGTTCAAGGCCCGATTCACTTGATTCAAACTGATTGACTCTTTATTTGTAATAGTTATTTTTGTTTATTAATTAAATTAATATAAGTTTTATATTGAATTTAGTTAATTGTTTAGGTGTCCAATCCTTGTCCAATAATTATTTTAAATTGTGAATTTGATATATGGTTTAATTTTATGACATAATGTATGCCATATAGAATAAACCCCACCATACATTATGCATATTTCATGCATCATTTATATTATAAATGTAATAATATATAGTTGCATGATTTTAGATTTATAGCATGCTCATGCATCATATAATATAGATGTTATAATATATGCGTGCATGCATTAATAACATATCCATGCATCATTTATATTATAAGAGTTATAATATATAGTATGTATGTATGGATGGTTGTATGTTATTAATTATTTCATTGCTTTATTATATAAGTGATATAAGTTTAGTAATGAAATGGAATTGCATGATGCATGACACTACTTTAGGTAATTTTATAAATATTATATTTTTACTAAGTGGATCAATGAATGCAATTGAATGATTTTAATTTATTTCATTTATTTTATAAAAGTTATAATTAAATGAAATTAGAAATTAAAATCAATAATTCAGTATTGCATGCAAATCTTAGGTTAAAATCATTTTCTAAAATAGTTTTAAAATATGATTCATATAGACCTAAGTTCATATTTATAATGAGATTAGAAATTAAGTTTAGTCTTTTAATCAGTTTAATAGGATTAAATTTGTCTTAATTAAAAGATTAAATTTATACAAAATGTATCTATAAGGGACCTTATGTCTAAGACTCGTTTTATCTAGACAGGAATATTTAAGTTGACGAAAACGTAACACCTTTACCTGGGAACTTACATGGAAAGGTGAATTAGATAGATTTGCTACAAGCATAAAATGGTTGATTAAGGTTTATTAAATTATTTAATAAACATTAATCAAAGTTGTTTATCTATCCAAAGTAAGTATTAATTTTGGGAAAATTTAAACAATCACTTAGTTAAAATCAGTAGCCGGATTTTCCTAAGTTAAGGTATAACAGTAAGTGGAAGGAAAATGGGGTATATGATACTTCATTTCACCTTTTCTCATTTCTCCTTAAAAGTTCACACCGTGAGATCTATACTCGGCCTCGAGACACCTTTGCTTATGTCCCCCTACGGATGGTGTTTGTATAGGTCAACATCAAGGTGAATGGAGAGAGTGTTTATAGTAAGTAGGAGTAGAAGGTGTGTCAACACATCCCATGGGCTCTCTCATTGGTTTGTAGTAAAGTTTCATGCTCAGTCTTGAGGCATCTTTGCTTGTGTGCCCTATAAATGGAATTTTCATGACTCTTTATTCAAAATCTATAAATTGATAGGGTTGGTTTAGTTTTTTCCCCAATCGGTTTTTCCCTATGGTTGGCTCATTGTGGCAGAACTTTAGAATCTAAAATGAGGGGTTACACTTACAAAAAAAGGTTAAGCGAGTTTAACAATTTATAGACCGAACAATTGTGATTGATAGTTACAGAAAGAAGGAGTTATTCTGTCTATTGGTTGAGATAGTCTCATTTATGTGAAGGGGCACCTGATCACTCTACAATGGCTTTTGTCCTGTCTCACTGAAATACCATTGCAAACTAGATGTCATTAGGGTGCATTAGATTATTTTGCTAAATTTGATTGGTTTTTGCAAATGGGTTAATGCATTGAATACTTATATAAATAAATTGTATGGTTTTAGCAAATTTCATTATAACTTTCGCAACATTTAATTTACTCGTTGCCAACAAACTTATCAGCGAAAACTATACAACATGGAAAAGCACAATCAACACAATACTAATCATCGATAACCTTCATTTTGTCCTTATAGAGGATTGTCTTCCTATTCCTCCTCAAAATGCTACTCGAAGCGTTCGAGAGGCATATGAGTGATGGACATGGGAAAATAAAAAGGCCCAAGCATATATCTTGGCAAGACTTTCAAAAGTCTTGGCCAAGAAGCTTGAGCCCATGCTCATTACTCGTGAGATCAAGGGGTCTATGAGGGGAAAGTTGGGACAACCGTCCGCACAGCTCAGGCATGACACTCTCAAATTCATATTCAATGCTCATATGCAAGAAGGGATATCTATTAGAGAACATGTTCTCAACATGATGGTCCACTTCAACGTGATAGAGATGAATGGGTCTGTCATTGATGAGGCCAGTCAGGTTAGCTTCATCTTGGAAACTTTACTTGAAAGTTTCCTACAATTTCGTAGCAATGCTGTTATGAACAGGATTGACTACAACCTGACCACCTTGCTCAATGAGCTACATAGATTCCAATCCTTGATGAAAAGCAAGTAATAAAAGGGTGAGGCAAATGTTGCTTCATCCTCCAAGAAGTTCTATAGAGGTTCAACCTCTAGAACTAAGTCTGTGTCTTCTTCTTCCAACACCAAAGAGTGGAAGAAGAAAAGGGTGGAAAGGGGAAAGCTAATCCACTAGCTGTTGCCCAGAGAGGCAAAAGGGCAAAGGCTACAAGGGAATCTGTTTCTATTGCAACCAACAGCGACATTGGAAGAGGAACGATCCCAGGTACTTGACAGAAAAGAAGAAAGCCAAGCAATGTAAATATGATTTACTTGTGTTGGAGACTTGTTTATGAAGGAAATCTAAACTGACATCCATGTGAGCGGAAATGGATCATTCCAATTTTCGTGGAGAAACATAAACAATTAAACTCTAAACGGAAATGAACAGATTATGCATAATTAGAAAATTACATCATGCTACTTAAAAATGAAGAGACAAGGGATAGAGTATGCTAACCTTTCAAGAACTCTTCTTCAAGTATCCCTCGATCGTTCAGCAAATTGTTTAATTAGCACATACTCAAATGCAACGATCAGAACTCGATCTCAACGAACGTCTGAATGAACCTCGATCCCAATTGAGTCCAACTCGATCCTCGAATAGAATTAGAACACCGCCACAATGGTTACCTTGGTATTCTTGGTGTGTGAATCTAGGATTTGTGGGCTCTATATGATTTTGGATTGAGGAAAGCAGGAGGTAGACGATCGAGTAAGTGGGAGATGAATGTTGTCTATCATATAGACGAAATACTCGATCGTTTAGTAAATAGAAGTCTATCGTATAGACTTTTCTACTCGATCGTGTAGCAACGATTAAACGAGTAACTATCATATAGTAAACTTGTAGCTCGATTGTGTATACTCTCTATACTATCGTTTAGTAAAACACTTTTACTTGATAGCCTTTTTGTGAGATTATTCTGAATCAATCATCATAATTTTGAAAAATTATTTTCCTTTTATCTCACAGTTACAATAAAACTTCTAATAACCTCCCACTCAATTTGGTTATTAGAGAAAAAGAATAATTAATTATCATATAATTAATATGTTATAATTAAATATAATAACCAACTTATCATACTATATTTATAACCTATAGTTTTAATATTTCATCATATGAAACATATAACTATGGTTATTTTTCTATTTTATGGTATTTAATATAAATCATATTTATTTTAATTCCTCCAATTAATATATATAATACATCATATCAATTATATCACATATAATTGAATTTTCTCTTGTTAATTTAAACACTTCAAATTAACCCAAAATCTTATTCTCAACTTGAAGCCATTGAGCTACTAAGGGGACCTCATGAACCTGTAGGTTGAAACTCCAGCGATACACGAATAACTGATTAAACTCTTTAATCACGTGATCTACCATCGGTTAACTGTTGGTCACTCCACTAAAGACCGACAACTGCACTCTTTGTACTACATATATATTTTTTTGTCCATATGATCAATCAATAGTGTGATGACCCTTCACAAATCGTTCGTAAGTACAACTGGGCCAATTCACCATTTTACCCTGTGTAATTACATCCAACTTCTTAAGTACCACTGATTCCTCCAATGAATAAAAAGTCATAGTCCTACTATTACTATGTCCTCTCGAGCCAGGAGAGGGTGTGGCCATTTTGTTCAAGACTCGGAATCAGCCCTTAAGGGAGCCATTTATCTACTTCCTCTACTTCAGGGAAGGAGTAAATTCCGTCTTGTGTAGCTGAGTTCCCAACTCCCCAATCAGACGAATCCCCATAATGGTAGGCTTGTTGAGTTGGCAATCTGGCCATTCTCTCCCATACAAATCAAAGGACTGCCCTCATAGGTAGGAGTTCCCAACTCACTTAGGATTAAGGTCATGTCACCTATGGTCATTTTAGTGAAATGTAAGTCTCAATTAACAACGGCGTTATATAAAGAGAGTAATCATCTCGTGGTCCGGTTTATACAAACTCTTTGTATAGGATACCCCCACTCGTATGTCTCCACATGAATGGTCAGGATCAAACCATTTGTAGCTACAACACTTGTAACATCTACAAAACGGGCCGTATCCGTAGTGTTATCAGGATAAGGTATCCCTCTTTTAACCATCTACTATAAACCATTTAGATTATTACTTAAGACATGATCTACTTGTATGTATCCACATACATGCTTAAGTTACATGAAATAACCATGGATCTTATTTATTGGATTTGAGTAAATATGTATCCCTCTTTTAACATTTATTTTATTAATAATAATATGTTTACAAAATGTTTACAAACTATGAGACCACTGGGAGAATTAGGACACCAATCCTAACAGTTTAGTGGAGAATGATGACTCTGTTTGGATAATTGATTCAGGCGCCACTAACCATGTTTGTTCTTCATTTCAGGGAATTAGTTCCTAGCGGCAACTGGTAGCTTGGGAGATGATGATGCGTGTTGGAACTGGACACATCGTCTCAATTGTGTCAGTGAGAGGACTTTGGCTTACTTCATATAATAAATATATTTTACTTGAAAATGTATTTGTTTTTCCTGGTTTAAAAAGGAATTTAATTTTTGTAAAGTGTTTGATTGAACAAACAATCCTGTAAATTTCTCTGTAAATAAAACGTTTATTTCTAAGAATGGTGTAGATATTTTTTATGCTAAGCTGAAACATAGTTTATAGGTGCTAAGATCATTAGCAACTAAAGTCGTAGGTCATGGAACAAAAGAGAAACAAGGGACCCTACGAAGACTTTGGGTTCAACTAAAGCTTCTGAATTATATTTAGGCAGGCCAAGCCCTTACCCTATGTTCTCTCCAGGTCGGGTCGGAGGCAAAGACTGAAAAATTTCATCATTCAGTAGTGGGGCAAAGACTGACAAATTTCATCATTCAGTGGTGGGGTGTTCATAGAAAAGAAGGCATCACCAAACGAATGGCAGATTTTGATGGAGTCTTGCTTTGATGCTGGGAAGATCCATAGATCTGTATAGAGTCTCGCTCATATATCTCGAGGAAGAGTACACCTAAATACTAAAATTTTTAAAACTGCGATAACCCAGAATAAAAGACTTAAAATTTCTTCTAAACAAAATTCCCAACTTTGGAACCTAAAATTAGGACACTTCTATTGGGTGTTATGTCCTAAAACTCGTGGTTTGGTAAACAATAAACTCATTCTGTTAGTCGATAAAGTTGTTACTGAATATATGAATTGCTTGTTTTATTTTAGAAATAAATCCAATAAACTATAAGATCCTTGACTATAGCATGTGTACTTGAACTTTATGTGGAGACATAAGAGTGGATCAGGTTCGAGTAAATAGTCAAAATGATCTATTGTATACGAATAAGGTTGGGTGCCTTATTCTGGTAACACTATTGGATGCGGCCCACTCTGTAGTTGTTACAAGGAGTTATAAAGTGCTAGAAATGAAGTGATCTTGATTCATTCATATGGTGACATGAGGAGTGAGGGTGTCTTGTGAAATGATTTTGCATAAGATCGGACCAAGAAATAAGTCACTCTTGCTTTATAATGTTCTTTACTATTTAAGACTGGCTATTTTAAAACGATGACCTATGTAACTTGACATGAATCCTGAGCTAACTATGAACTCTTGATTATTCGGGATTATCCTTAGACTTACATGGGTGAGGGTTGGCTCAATTGCGTCGACTCAATAAGCCTCCCATTTTAGGGGTAAGATCGGATAGATAGCTGGGGGACATAGGATGCAAGATGAAATTCACTCCTACCTGCTCTTAGGGATGTAGATAGGTTGTTCCCTTAAGTGCTCATTCCAGATCTTGAACAAGGGGCCCTACACTCTCATTGGCTCGAGAAGGACTCGGTTTGATGATCGGATCACAAACCAATTGTTCATTAGAGGATTAGTGGGACTTAAGAAACAAGAGGTAATCTCAGGGGTAAAATAATCTTTTGACCCAACCGTTATTACGAACAACCTGTGAAGGGTTAATTACTAATTATTGTTATATTGAGTGTGTTGGGGTTGATACCTTAAAGTCTCGTATCTTGTAGTTTGTAAACAGTATGTACAAACACTTGTGTTGTTAATATATGATATTTACTTCACATCTTGTACTTTTGCTCGGTTAATTGTTTTATTTCCTTTACCACAAACCAATAAACATCAAATCCCTAGTTATCTGTATGTGACTCAAGCATGTATGTGGTGACATACCAGTGGATCATGTCTTGAGTGATAACCAAAATGGTCTGTATATATGGATAAAGGAGGGAAACCTTATCATGGTAACGCTACGGATACAGCCCGCTTTGTGGAATGGTCATAAGTGTTGTGACTTGTCACATATGATCTGATCCTGATCATTCGTGTTGGGAACATGTGAGCGGGGGTGTCCTATACAAAGAGTTTGTATAAGACCTGACCGCGAAGTGTTAAAGTCTCATTATATAACACCGTTCATGACAAAGACTTCACTTCACTAGGATGTCCATAGGTAAAATGGCCTCAATCCTGAGTGAGTTGGGAACTCCTACCATTGAGGGCGGTCCTTTGATTTGTATGGGTGCGAGTGGCCAGGTCACTGATTCAAACCTATAATTTTGGGGATTCGTCTGATTTACGAGTTGGGAACTCAGCTACACAAGATAGAATTCACTCCTTCCCCGAGGCAGGGGTAAGTAGACAGATGGCTCTCTTAAGGGCTGATTCCAGGACTTGAATGATGTGGCGCCACACACCTTCTCCTGGCCCAAGAAGTGTTCACACATAGTTGGACTATGTTGTATTATTCATTAGAGGAATCAGTGGTACTTAAGGAGTGAGATGTAACTATAGGGGCAAAACGATAAATTGGCCCATGTGTACTTACGAGCATTTGTGAAGGGTCATCGTCCTTATGATTGGTTATATCCGATGGACACAGAAATATATCTGTGGTAAGAAGAATTCAACTGTTGGTCTTTAGTGGAATGCCTGACAGTTAACGGATGGTGGATCTCGTGGTTAAAGAGTTTAGTCAGCTATTCATGTACCGTTGGAGCTTCGAGCCATAGGTCCATTAAGTCCCTTGGGTAGCTTGGATAAAGTCAAGAACCAGTATTTGGGTTAATTTGAAATGTTTAAATTGACAAGAGGAAGTTCGATTATATATGAAATATTGGACTGGTTAATTATATATGATATAATTGGCTAAATGTATGAGATACATTATTTTGGAGGAAATTAGATATAAATATGATATATATCAAGTAGAGGAGAAAATACTATAGTAGATATGTGATATCAAACTATAGGACATAAATATAATATGATTATATTTATTAATTATTTAATTGATTAATTATATGAGAATTAATCATTTTTCCACGTTCGGACGTGTGTTAGTGGGTAGCATTGGTTATGGTAACCGGTGGGTTAAAATGAAAAATGTTTTCATTTTTGCATAGTCGTTCAATCACCCAAAAGAATTTGTGAAACGCGCATTGGTGATTCAAAACGATCGCTTGAGAGCCTATACGATATCGTTCTCCACCTAAACGGTCGTATACCTCGCGTCTAAACGGTCGCACACTATCACCTAGACGATCGGATAGCTTCTCTAAACGATCGTATAGTGTGCCAATTTAGCTAAACGATTGTCCACCTTTTCCTAAACGATCGTTCAACATTTCCTACACGATCATGTAGCTCCTCTGTGCGATAAGCACTTCTGCTATATGATAGTATTGTTTTCTCTCCCACTTGTTTATCGCCTACACAAATAATTTTTCCTCCGTCCTCTACCAAATTCACCAAAGCCCACCCTTTAGGTTTTCACTCTGAGAATACCCGGGGCTCATTAGTGGTGGTGTCATCCCCATTGCAGCGTTCGTGTTCGCATTGATCGTGCTGTTGCAGTCGACGTTCCCACCGGGCATTGGTAGATCTCTTGGAGGGTTTCTGCTGCATTGGAGTTCTGAAGTTCGAAGATAGTCTTCAACTGGTATGGAACTCCTTTCCTATTGTTTATCTAGTTATGAGCATGCCGATAATTAGATTTATTTGCATAACTATTTTTGATAAATGTATATTGTTTGTATTTCGGTCACAGTGAGATCGGATCGACCCGAACATGCTCAAGGAACTCTCGGTATGAGATCCTTCAATTGGTATCAGAGCCAGGTTCTGATACTCCGATTTCATCTGTTGCAACGAAATGACTTTTACATTCAAGGTGGGTGCATTTCTAAGCTGTTTAATTGTTAAATCTGCTGTGGATGTGCTAGATTAATGGATGTTTTCGGGATGTTTAGCCTCAGTTTGATTTAAATCCTTTTACATTTGCAGTTGTAAAGGCCCCTGCATTTTTTGGCCTTAATAATCGTTATCGAGACTGCATTCAAAGTTTGTTTGAAGTTTTGAGTTGTTCGTCGAAGGTTTGGGCAAGCATTGCGGCTCTTCGAGGAAGGAAGCGATCTAGGGTTGATCGAATCGTGCAAAATAAGTTCTACGCGATCGCTGTCCATCGCATCGTAAAGATGAAGGAGTACGCGATTGCTGATGAACGCATCGGTTAAACGATGGGGAATGTGATCAAGAGTTGGTCGCATCGGGTTGACGATCGAGTACGCAATCGCTGAGTATCGCGTTGTGTAGATGATGAGATGCTCGTGGATAGCTTAACGTGCAGGCGTGCTAGACGATCGTTTAGTTCAGCAAGCTTCATCGCTTAGTAACTAACTAAACGATCACTTAGTATCGCAAGGTAAATCATTTACCTGGTAGCACGCATCGTGTAGATGATGAGACGCTCGCAATTCGTTTAAAGTGCGCGCGCTAAACGATCGTTTAAGTCAGCAAGCTTCATCGATTAGTAACTGACTAAATGATCGTTTAGTAACTCAAGGTAAATCTTTTACCTGTCGTCGCACTACATGATCCCATGGACGGTCAGGCTTTGCAACCTCATCGTCGTCTCCGCGATCGTTTACTTATTCTTCTATCGTCTAGTGCACGCTCAACAATTGTCCACCTGCTGGAGTTTGCTACATGATGAAGACCTCCTGGTGTTTCAAGACTCGGTTCGACTGTGAACTGGTTTGCTCGATGAAAAATATAATAGATAGGATTTTTCATTCCGATTTCTATAAAGGCTCATCCCGGTCCATTAATCCTTTGTTTATTACATGCGATGTATGTTTTTTATATGTCATATGGTATGTACATATAGTAAATCCCACCTTAGGTTATGCAATGGTCATGCATCATCTCTTTATTGTAATTGTTATAATTTAGAGAAGCATGATTTAATTATGTAAGAGCATGCTCATGCATCATATAATATAAGAGTTATATTTATGCATGCATAAAAAGTATTGGCATGCATCATCTTTATATTATAATTGTTATAGTATAAGGGTGAAAGAAAGCATGTTTGCTTGGTTGTTACGCGTTGTATAAAAGTTATATATATAGTAATGACCGGACATTGTATGAAGCATGACACATAGGTTATTTTATAAATGTTATAAACGCCTCGTTGTGCGCAATGGTTTTAGTTGTTTCTTTTTAAAAGTTAAAGAGAAATTAGAACTAAAAGAAATAAGAAAGACATGCATGCTCACTTAGGTTTAATTCATGGTTTTAAAGTGTTTAAACCTTGGATCACATAGACCTAAGATCACGGTTCTAATACGATTAGCAACCATAAGGCTGTAATCTTTTAATCAATTTAATAGGATTAAATTGACTAATAAAAGGTTAAAGTGTAAAAAATCTATCTATAAGAGACCTTTTGTCTAAGGAAAGTTCAGGCTAGGCTGAGGTATTTAAGTTGACGGAAACATAACACCCCTACCTGGAAACTTACCCGGAAATGTGAATTAGATAGATTTGATGCATGCATGCAAGTTAAGGACAGTCCATTAAAGTGCTTAAATGTGACTACGTGAACTTGTTCATATTTCATAGACAAACATTGTTTATGAGCAAAGTTTAAAAAGATGACTTAGACTAAAATCAGTAGCCATATTGTCTAGGTTAATGAAACCCTAGGTAGAACATTCAGTGGGAGGTACTTGGGGCATGAGATGCTTCACTTAAACCTTTCACTTTTCTCCTAAATAGTCCACACCGTGAGATCTATCCTCGGCCTCGTGGCACCTTTGGCATGTCCCCCCAATGGATGGTGTTTGGGTAGGTCAATATCAAGGTAGATGGAGAGAATGCTCATAGTAAGTGGGAGCAGGAAATGCGATAACATATCCCTCGGTCTCCCTCGTTAGGTTGAATAAAGTTACTGTGCATCGCCTCGAGGCACCCTGGGAGTGTCCCCCTAAAGGATGGCAGTTTTGCGCGTTTCTTTATTTGATCTCTTGTAAGAGGATAAGGTAACTTAGTCTCTTGTCCTAATTTGTCTTTTCCCCACGGTAAGCGCATTAGGGCGGGACTCTGGCACCGAAAGCGAGGGGTTACACTTACATGGAATAGTTAAAGGTTAACGATTCTGGACCAAAAATGGTGACTGTTAGGTTCAGTTCCAAGAGTTGGTTCTGCCTAATGGTTGAGAATGTCTCATCCCAGCGAAGGGGCAACTGATCACCCCACCGGTGGCGTTTTTCCTGCCTCACGAGGGCATCATTGCAAAATAGAAGTCTATAACTTCGGGTACTTGAAGCTGATTTGCAAAACTGATTGGTTTAAAAGTGGTTTAGCAAAATCTAATAAAGTTTTGTTCGTATTTTTAGCCACTTTTTCAAATGGCAACAACCACGTTATCGTTGTTAAGTGCTGAAAAACTAATTGGCGATAATTTCGCAACATGGAAACACATGATCATGATGATCCTAATCATCGAGGATCTCATGTTCTCTCTCACGGAGGCTTGTCCTCCTATTCCAGCTCCAAATGTTGTTTGAAATGTTCGGGAGGCATACGAGCGATAGACAAGGGCGAATGAGAAAGCCCGGGCCTATATCTTGGCAAGTCTTTCTGACGTCTTATTTAAGAAGCATGAGCCTATGGTCTCATCCCGTGAGATCATGGAGTCCCTGAGGGGGATGTTTGGATAATCGTCTGAATAGCTTATGCATGAGGCTCTTAAATACATATTCAACTCCAAAATGCAATAAGGCACCTCTGTTCGTGAACATGTGCTAAACATGATGGTCCACTTCAATGTGGCGGAGTTGAATGGGTCTACCATCGATTAGGGCAACCAGGTTAGATAATCCTACATTCTTTGCCGGAGAGCTTCCTGCACTTTGTTAGTAATGTGATTCTTTACTAACCTTACAACTCTCCATAACAAGTTGCAGACATACCAATATTTACTGAAAAGTAAGGAGAGGTAGAAGGGTGAGGCAAATGTTGCTGCATCCTCTAGGACGTTCCATAGAGGTTCGACCTTAGGAACGAAGTTTGCACCTTCCTCTTCTAACTCTGCAAGGGAAAAGAGAAGGCACCTACTTACCCACTGGCTGTCGCCCCAAGGAGAAGTCCACAAGTTGCTAAGGGAAAGTGTTTCCATTGCAACCAAGATGGACACTAGAAGAGGAACTGTCCTTGGTATCTGAAAGAGAAGAAAGCAGCCAAGGCTAAGGCCAAGGCTAATAAAGGTAAATATGATTTACTTGTGCTTGAAACTTGTTTAGTGGAGAATGGTGATTCTGCTTGGATATTGATTCAGGTGCCACTAACCATGTTTGTTCTTCTTTTTAGAGGATTAGATCTTGGCGACAGCTGAAAGCTGGTGAGATGACGATGCGAGTAGGCACCGGGCACGTCATCTCAGCTGTGGTAGTGGGAGGACTCCAGTTAGCTTTACAAAATAGGTTTCTTATTTTAAATGATGTACAAATTATTCCTGAACTAAAAGGAACCTCATTTCTGGAAAGTGTTTATTGCAATGTAAATACACTGTTTCTTTTGATTTGAATAAAGCGTTTATTCATAAAGATGGTGTCCTTATTTGCATAGCAAATCTGGAATTGAATTTATATGTGCTAAGGCCGTTAGCCATTAATTCCCTCCGTAATACTGAAATGTTCAGAACTGTTGTAACTCAATCTAAACGTCAACAAATTTCTCCAAAAGAAAATGCCCAAAGGTACACGAGGGGGTTATTTTTATGATCCAATGGAAAATAGGGTGTTTGTTTCAACAAACGCTACTTTCCTTGAGGAGATCATATGAGGGAGCATAGTCCTTAAGGCAAAGTTGTGTTGCATGAGCTTTCCATTGAAACTACTGAAACTTCAACTAGAATTGTTGAAGAGCTTGCTACATCAACAAGAGTTGTTGATGGGAGTTCATCCAATAGATCGATTCAACCTCAAGAGTTGAGGGAACCTCGATGTAGTGGGAGGGTTGCAAACCCACCCGTTCGCTATCTTGGTTTCACGGAAATCCTTGCTATGGTAGCAGATGGCGGCATTGAGGATCCATTATTTTATAAGAAGGAAATGGAGGATGTTGACCGGGATGAATGGGTCAAGGCCATGGATCTCGAGATGGAGTCAATGTACTTCAACTCAGTATGGGATCTTGTAGATCAGCTTGATGGGGTTCGCCCTATAGGTTGTAAATGGATCTACATACGGGTGCTGATGGGAAGGTACAAACCTTCAAGGCTCGACTTGTGGCAAAGGGTTATACCCAGGTAGAGGGAGTCAACTATGAGGAGACATTCCCGCTTGTTGCCATGTTAAAGTCGATCCATATCCTCCTGTCCATTGCAGCTTATTATAATTATGAGATCTGGCAAATGGACGTCAAGACAACCTTTCTTAATGGCAATCTTGAGGAGACCATTTATGTGGTGCAACCCAAGGGATTCATAGCCTAGGGTCAAGAACAAAAGGTTTGAAAACTGAATCGGTCCATTTATGGACTGAAACAGGCGTCTCGATCTTGGAACATACGTTTTGATGCTGCGATCAAGTTATATGGCTTTGACTAAAATGTTGATGAACCTTGTGTATACAAGAAGATCATCAACACTTCAGTAGTCTTCTTAGGGTTGTATGTAGACGATATCCTACTCATTGGGAATGATGTAGGTCTACTGACTGCAGTTAAGAACTGGCTAGCGACCCAATTCCAAATGAAAGATTTGGGAGAGGCTCAGTTTTTTCTAGGTATCTAGATCTTTTAGGATCGTAAGAACAAAGTGCTAGCACTGTCTCAAGCCTCGTACATTGACAAGTTGTTGCTCAAGTACTCGATGTAGAACTCCAAGAAGGGCCTACTACCGTATGCGATGCTCTGTACTCATCCAGACATCTGCTACGCTGTAGGCATAGTCAGTAGGTATCAGTCTAACCCAGGCCAGGGTCACTGGACCGCAGTGGAGAACATACTCAAGTATCTTTGGAGAATGAGAGACTACATGCTCGTGTATGGTTCTAGGGATTTGATCCTTACAGGATACACGGATTCTAACTTTCAGACTGATAAGGACTCTCACAAGTCCACTTCAGGGTCAGTCTTTACTCTTAACAGAGGAGCTATAGTATGGCAAAGCACTAAGCAGGGGTGCATCACCGACTCCACTATAGAGGCGGAGTACGTAGCGACTTGCGAAGCTGCTAAGGAGGTCGTCTGGCTTAGGAAGTTCTTGACAGACCTGGAAGTTATTCTAGATATGTCTAGGCTCATTACCCTCTATTATGATAATAGTGGGGCAATGGCGAAGAGCCAAGGAGTCAATGGCGTGGTAAACACATAGAGCAGAAGTATCATTTGATCCACGAGATAGTGAAGCGAGGGGACGTGATCGTCACGCAAATCGCTTCGGAGCACAATGTTGCTGACCCATTTATGAAGGCTCCCAGGGCTATAGTGTTTGAGGGTCACCTACAGAGCATGGGTCTACAGGATCGCCCGCGGCTGGACTAGGGCAAGTGGGAGATTTTCTTGTACTGGGCTTTTATGCCCTAGTTTATTGTTTTGTACTAAGTTTTTTGTGCACCCCACTTCGCTTTAGGACAAATGGGAAATTGTTAGGGTTGATGCCCTAAAGTCTCATGTCCTGTAGTTTGTAAACAGTATGTACGAACACTTATGTTGTTAATATATGATATTTACTTCACATCATATATTTTGCTCGGTTAATTGTTTTAATTTGCTTTACCACAAACCAATAAACATAAAATCCCTGGTTATCTGTATGTGACTCAAGCATGTATGTGTTGACATACAAATGGATCATGTCTTGAGTGATGACCAAAATGGTTTGTAGTAAATGGATAAAGGAGGGAAACCTTATCTTGGTAACGCTGTGGACGCGGCCCGCTTTGTGGAATGGTCACAAGTGTTGTGACTTGTCATAGATGGTCTGATCTTGATCATTTATGTTGGGGACATGCGAGTGGGGGTGTCCTATACATAGAGTTTGTATAAGACCTGAACATGAAGTGTTAATGTCTCGTTATATAACACCGTTCATGACAGAGACTTCATTTCACTAGGATGACCATAGATAACATGACCTCAATCCTGAGTAAGTTGGGAACTCTTGCCATTGAGGGCGGTCCTTTGATTTGTATGGGTGCAAGTGGCCAGGTCATCGATTCAAACCTACCATTTTGGGGATTCATCTTATTTGGGAGCTGGGAACTCAACTACACAAGATGGAATTCACTCCTTCCCCAAGGTAGGGGTAAGTAGATAGATGGCTCCCTTAAGGGCTGATTTCGAGGCTTGAACGATGTGGTGCCACACACCTTCTCTTGGCCCGAGAGGTGTTCACACATAGTTGGGCTATGTTGTATTGTTCATTAGAGGAATCATTAGTACTTAAGGAGTGAGATGTAACTACAGGGGCAAAACGGTAAATTATCCCAGGTGTACTTACGAGCATCTGTGAAGGGTCATCGTACTCATGATTGGTTATATCCGATGGACACAGAAATATGTCTATGGTAAGAAGAGTTCAGTTGTTGGTCTTTAGTGGAATCACTAACAGTTAACGGATGGTGGATCTCGTGGCTAAAGAGTTTAGTTAGCTACTCACGTACCGTTGGAGCTTCAAGCCACAAGTCCATTAGGTCACCTAGGTAGCTTGGATAAAGTCGAGAACCAGTGTTTGGGTTAATTTGAAAATTTCAAATTGACAAGAGGAAGTTCAATTGTATATGATATAATTGGACTGGTTAATTATATATGATATAATTGACTAAATGTATGAGATACATTCATTTGGAGGAAATTAGATATAAATATGGTTTATATCAAATAGAGGAGAAAATACTATAGTAGATATATGATATCAAACTATAGGATATAAATATAATATGATTATATTTATTATTTAATTAATTGATTAATTATATGATAATTAACCAATTCTTCCACGTTCAGACGTGGGTAGTGAGCTGCGTTGGTTATGGTAACCAACGGGATAAAAATGAAAAGCGTTTTCATTTTTCAAATTGTGCATTCATTAATTTCGTCCGCCCAAAAGAATTCATGAAAACGATCGCGAGAGCCTATACGATAGAAGCTCTTCTGTCCAAACGATCGTTTACCTCACGATTTCTCAAAACAATAGTATACGTTCTTCCTAAACGATCGTTCAGCTTTTCATACATGATCGTGTAGCTCTTCTATACGATAAGCACTTCTGCTAGACGATAGCACAGTTTTATCTCCCACTTTCTTATCGTCTACATGACGCGTTGTTCTCCGTCCTCTACCAAACTCACCAATGCCCACTCTTTGGGTTTTCACTCCGAGGATACCTGAGTTCACTAGTGGTGGTGTCTTCCCCGCTGCAGTGTTCATGTTCGTACTGATCGTGCTGTTGCAGTCGATATACCCACCGAGTGTTGGTAGATCTGTTGGAGGGTTTCTACTACTTAGGGTTCAGACGTTCAAAGAGAGTCTTCAACTGGTATTGAACCCTTTCTTTGTTATTTATGATGTTCTGAGCATGCCGATAATTAGAATAATGTGCATAACTATATGTGTTGAATGTATATCTTTTGTATATCGGTCACGGTGAAATCGGAGCGATCTGAACATGCTCATGGAACTCTCGGTATGAGATCCTTCACTACAGTAGATGGATAAGGTTGGATACCTTATCCTGGTTACACTACAAGTACGACCCACTTTGTAGATGTTACAATTGTTGTAAAGTGCTACAAATGATCTGATCCTGATCATTTATGTAGAGACATGTGAGCGGGGGTATTCTATACAAAGGGGTTTGTATAATATAACATCATTCATAATAGAGACTTACATTTCACCAAGATGAACATAGGTGACATGACCTAACTCCTTTGTGAACTGTGAACTCCTTCCTATGAAGGCGGTCCTTTGATTTGTATGGGTGAGAATGGCCAGATTGCTGACTTAATAAGCCTAGCATTTTGGGGATTCGCTTGATTGGCTAGCTAGGAACACAGTTACACAAGACGGAATTCACTCCTTCACCAATGTCGGGGTAAGTAGATAAATTGCTCCATTAAAAGCTGATTTTGGAGCTTGAACAATGTGGCACCACACTCTTTTCTAGCCCAAGAGGGGTTTGGTCATAGTTGGACTATGACTTATTGTTCATTAGAGGGATCAATGGCTCTTAAGGAGTTAGATGTAACTATAGGGGCAAACCAATAATTTTGGCCCAGCTGTACTTATGAGCAATTTGTGAAGGGTCATTGCCCTGTTGACTTGTTATACCTAATGGACACAGAAATATATCTGTAGTGCGAAGGGTGTAGCTATTGGTTTTTATTGAAGTGCTCGTCAGTTAGTGGATGTTGAATAATTTAATGAAAGAAGTTTAATTAATTATTCAAGTATCATTGGAACTTCAATCTACAAGTCCAATTTGAATTTTGGATTAATTTGAATTGTTCAAATTATTTGAGGAAATTAATTATATGTGATATAATTAATTTTACTTAATTATATATGATATAAGTACTATAATGTTTTTGATACATTATTTGAGAGGAAATAAATATTTGAATATGATTTAAATATTAATTATGTGAATTGGATTCATATAATTAAATTTAATATAAATAGGATTTATATTAGATATCATGCATTGTTGAGAGAATGGAAACTATAGGTTATAATGTATTTGATACAATATTAAACTATAGGTTATGTGCTATATTAGATAAAACATATAGTTTAATATATATTATATGATGAAGTAGTTATCATATAAATATATATTAAATATTTTTTAAATAAATTATTTTAATTAATTTTTGAAAAATAGTTTTGGGAGGGAGTTGTCACTCCCTGATAGCACTAGAAATGTGCTATCTTCTTCCGCTTAGCTCAGGCTTGTTTAGCTACTTAATTTGGTTAAATTCATTATTTTGTAGGACTCGAGTGTACAAGTAGTCGAATTAAGCGTTCGGGACAAAAAGGCACTAAAGTGACGAAGTTAGGAGCTAAATTGATCAAATGATGAAGGAATGAAGAATGCTACCCTGCCGAGCGTTGCAACACTCTCATTAAACCTAAGTCCAACGCTAGCTCAAAGCCATTGGATAGAATGCTAGGATGCAGGGCAACGTTGCAACACTGTCCCAAGCGTTGCAATGCTTGGAAGATGCTCCAACGCCACCGTCGCACTGCTCGTCAACCCTGCCCTCAAACGCTCTACGACAGAATAGGCAGTGTTGCAATGCTCCCCTAAAGCATTGCAACGCTACGTGGTTTGACGGTTGTACAGCCTCAGCATGCGTGCAACACTGCGTCAAGGTAACATTGTGACGCTTGCCTATTGCTCGACCATTATGTGCCGTAGCGTTGCAATGCTCTTCTTATCGTTGTGCCGCTGCGATAGTTTTATAAAAGAACAATTTTGGTCAGTCCATTACATCAAATTGAGTACACCCGATCTTGGGTGTCGTCACTCTATTCTACCTCATTTTAGCTCTCTGATCTAGCTAAAGGGTAAGAACTTAGTTTGGTTTCGATTCAATTCTTGAGACTCATATTGTAATTCTGTGAGTTTTATAATGAATTTATGAGATTTTATCTTGAGCATATTCTTAAATTTTCGTGTATGGGATAATCTGACAAATTAGCTATGCATGTTCAATTTATTTCTTTGATTGGCCCTAATTTGTAATCGTTAGGTAGTCATCACCTAGAAGCATGAGATAAGTTAGTTTGTTGTGTTAATTTGGGATTCCAATTAGCAAGCATTTACTTTATAACTTAGATAAATCTCAATCAATTAATTGGTTAGACGATGGAAATCAATTAATTGGCTTAGCTTTGCCTTGAATCTTAATGCATGTTGATTGATTGAATAGTTAAGGATTCTCGCTTTTCTGTTATTTAACTTGATTTTATGGACTATTGAGTTGGATTCTACTTGAGTAGGCTAAGTTTTAATTCGAATTTTCTCACGCATCTTTTGATTAGTCTATGATAGAATTGATGAGGAATGAACTAAACTATAATAACCCAAGCTAAGTATTTATTCGATTGATAAATTTTTTGCATTCGTTTACGCTGCGCACCTTTTGTTTTCTTAAAATTTATTTCACAATTTTTCACAACCCCCTGCCCCCATTTTGGTTACTTCCTACAAGTTTCAATCTTTGAGGAATTGATATTCGACTCTCTATGATTTGACCCCGAACTTGCTACTTGTATTACTAGTTAGTATAAGGGGTTAGTTCGTTGCATACAAATTTTATTTGTGTAGGCGCGGGTTCACAGGCGACGACGAATCCAGTGGCCGACCATTCCATTCCCCTTATTTCTCTCTATCTAATGCGTGTATGGAAAAGTGGCTCCCAATATTCTTTTAAACAAAATTCCTCTCAATTTTCTCCCTCTCATTCAAAAATCTAAGACCTCACAACTTCATAGTGATTCTAATCCTCAAAGAGAATAAAGGAGGTTCTTATTGTGGTGGTGTTCATTTGGATTGTTTTTCTATTCATGATTATTTGTGACAAATTCGTAGAGAATTGGTTTTCATGAAGAAAGGTTCTTCAAGGGTAAGTCTTCTCTCACCCTAATTCTCTCTTTTTCATTTATGTTTACATGTTGTAAATTCTTGATTATGCATAATATTTTTATTTTGTAATTTTGATTTTGTGAAAATAAAACTTGGACCGATCCCCATGTTTTTGCTCAAAGACCTTCACAGGTTCATTTCGCGGTCCGGTCTTATATAAACTCTTTGTATAGAAAACCCCCACTCACATGTCTCCACGTAAACGATCAGGATCAGATCATTTATAGCACTTTACAACAATTGTAACATCTACAAAGCATGCCATATTCATAGTGTCACCAGGATAAGGTATCTAGTCTTATCTATCTACTATAGATGGTTAAGATTATCACTTAAACGTGATCCACCTGCATGTCTCCTTGAATCTTAATTCATTGGATTGAATTAATGCACTCTAAACATTAATAATATCTCTTATTTGATTAGATATATAATTTGTCTTTACAAATTACCAGTGACACTCGATTTATGACATTAACTCCAACAAAAGGAATTTGACACAAGACCAAGTAGTAGTAGTTTTCTGTCCATGCGTAACTCACTATCTTGGCATGATATGGGTGCGTCTCTTAAGGCATAGCACCTGAAAGGTTGAATCATTTTTTACCTTTATTTATCCATCATTCTTTTTGTAAATGTTACAAATGATTTGCTCCAAATCATTTATGTAGAGAAATGTGAGTGGGGGTATCCTATACAATGAGTTTGTATAATAAGATAGAACCACAAAATATTTAAATCTCTCTTTGTAATACGTTGTTGATTGAAGAGATTAATACTCCATATGATTACCATATGTAAATCGATCTCAATCCTGAGTGAGTTATGAACTCCTACCTATGGTGGATCGTCTTTTAATTTGTATGGGTGAGAGTGGCCCGAGTCATCGACTCAATACTCCTACCATTTTGGGGACGAGACTGAGTAAGGAGCTGAGAGCATAGCTACCCAAGATAGAATTCACTCCTTCTTGTCTATAAGGTAAGTAGATGAGTTGTTCCCTTAAGTACTAACTCTTGGACTTGAATAATGTAACTCCACCATCTCACTAACTCGAGAGGGACTTGGTTTATAGTTGTATTATAAACAAGTTATTCATTAGAGGACTAGTGCTACTTAAGGAGTAAGAGGTAATTACAAGAGTAAAACGGTAATTTGACCCAACTATAATTACGAACAACTCGTGAATGATTGACTTAGTTGTAATGGTTAAATCTATGGATGCAAAATATTCTATAGTTTATAAGAATACAACTATAAGTCTTTAGTGAAGTGCCCATAGTTAATAAATATTGATTAATTTAATTCAAGAGTTTAATTAATTAATCTCGTATTATTGGAGCTTATAACTAAAGGTCCATTATGTCCCACTTCTAGCTCACAACAGGTAAAACAAGGATCATTAGTTTTGATAGAATTTGAATTGTTCAAATTGGTTAAAGGGGAATTTATATAAATACATTATATGACATACAATTAATATAATGTATATAAATACATTATATGATATACTAAATTTTGAGTGAGATTCAAAATTAAATCATCTAAGTTTTTAATGAGATTCAAATATTAAAATAATATGAATTGGATTCATATTAAAACTACAAGTTAATATTCATACATTTGAATATGATTCAAAATTATATTTAATTAAATATGACATATTAAATTAGTTAATTAATTAATTTAATTTAAATTAAATTAAGTTAATTATAAATTAAATAAAAATAAAAACTCCACTACAAAGGGGAGTGGGGAAGTGAGTGTAGCCTTTTAAATGAAGATAAGTTTTCATTTGTGAAAGGGAAGTTTTTTACGAAAAAAAGACATTTCTCTCTCTCAACATCTGTGTTTCTTGATAGTTTATAGACAAGCATATTCTTATGTAAAATTTCATTTCTACTTTCAAAAGAGGTTCCCACATAATCAATCCTTACCAGAGAATATTAGGAACGACTCTTTTCATGGCGTCACTATTCATCGGGAGATTAGTTCATTGATAACGAGTGGAGTATTATTATAGAGAAGATTTGAAGAGGTATCTTCAAAGGTAATCTTTCTCTTCCCTTTGTTTTCCTCTACTTAACCATGTATGTTTTTCTTTTTCGTGTTACTATTTTTTAAGTCAAAATTAATAGCAAAGCGATCGCTCACCTTTATTGTGGAATTCGATCCCTTCATAATGAACTTAGAAACTTATTGGTTTGATACAAACATAGGAAATCCATAACATATCCAAAAACAAAGAAATAAAAGCCACGCCAAAGAAGGAGAAAGAAGCAAGTCTCTTGACTCTTGTCCTCAAGTTCTAGAACATCCTTCAATGATGTCCTCAATATCCATTCCTCTTAAACTCCAAGTCATCGCCTCTATCCAAAAAAAGTAGCTTTTGTTCACCTCAAAGACATGAAAATTTTACATGTTTTTACATTTGTCAAGAACATATTGGGTGTCTGGACTATTTTTTTCTACGGAATTTTATTTTATTTGTTGTATATTTTTTTAAGCTATTTTCTATTTTTGTCCTTGGAAAGATTGTTTTCCCTTACAAAATTGTTTCCTTATAGGGATTATAAATATTAAGTTTCCTCTTGGTTTGTAAGGTTAGGCCTTTTGACGAATTCATGTAGATGATTCCGAGTTAGGGCATCGTGCTAAAAAGAATAGTGTATTCCCATTGTGAGGTTGTGGCTATTGTCTTGTGCTGCAACATATGTTATTGTTTCTACTTCATTGAAGAATAGGCTTTTAAATTTGTTTTGTACTTAGAGGAGTATAAGTTTTAGCTCTAGGAGAGATTCTTGTTTATAGGGGATCATTAGTTTATCTTGTTTGAAGTGCCTTTCAAACAAGAAGATGAAAAGAGTGATAAAACAAGAAGGGAGTCCTAGGTTTAGGGGGAGCATAAAATCTTCAATAGAAGTAAGCTCTTTGAGATTCTCTATAGAAGTTTTTTAACAGATAAGTGCTTCATTGTAATCGCTTAACACTTTTTTTCAGCCACGTTGTCTCTAAACGTAGTGTGATTGCACTGAACTGGGTCACTAATGTCTAGGTGTTTATCTTTATTTTATTCTAAAAGTTTAGTTTATTGTCTTCTATATTATTTGTAACATTGTCTTTGACTTGTGTAGTCGCATATTAGATTCACCTAAATTTCAAAATCAATGAATCTAATAATGTAGATGGATAGAGGGTGAAAAATGAAGAAGACGAGCGATCATTGCCCAAAATGGCCACCTACTCCAGAAGTTATGACATAAAAAGCAATTTTTATCCCAACATGATAGGGTCACAATGCTAAAAATAACCATTACAACCCTTGCTCACAGGTTCAACGCATTGAGCTACGCTTCGAGACATCTTTTTGGCCCATAGTCTTCATCTTTCAATGCCTTAGATTTCAAATTGGCTCTTTAGACCCTATTTTCTCTATTATTGCTTCAAAGTCTTTAATGTTCATTCAAAATAGTCGATTCGTACAAAACAAACAGAAAAGCATAAAAGTACACATTTAATGGTCAAAACTAACTTAATCCTAAGCCCTAGAAGAGCACTTTTTGAGTGTTGTATTATATTATTGTCATTGTCTGCGGCAGTAAGTGATTTTTTTAGAAGAGAGAAATTATTTAGATATAAATAAATGAGCGTGGATTTTTTTTGCTTTCCTAAACTTGTGGTTAAGTTATAATAATTTAATCACAGATTACTTATGATTTTCTCAAGTTTAAGATGCAAAATTATTAACACAAAAATAATGTTTTCCTTTGGGGACGAATTTTAGATAACTAAAATTAATTAATCTTGGTTAATCAAAATTTGACTTTGGATTATTGACTATTAACCATTGTTAATAATGTAGCCGAAAAAAATTAGCCATTTCTAATAATAACAAAAAAATTTTAGGTCAAGAAATGATATCGATATTACTTTAACAATAATTTACAATTTATGTTTTATTTGAAAATGCTCCATGTAGTTATAAACATGTAATAAGAAGATTTATTATTGCATATTCAATAATGTAGACTCCACAAACTATTAGGTTTGTCCATCCCATTATAGTTGACAAATAATACATAGTATCACTTTCAATTATGAAAGAGTAGTTAGGCTTGATTGGGGAGCATATCCCAAAAAAACTATATTCCTATTTAGAGTGAAGAATCATAAGGCCTTTGTCCAAAGATATTTCCAGGAGGATGATAATTACATATAACAAATTGAGAGTTACTCTTACAAGGCACTCTAGCACATCCAATATGCACCGAATTTCGCCACACCACCTGAGTGTAGTGGTTACACTCGCCCTTGATGCACAAATTTGATGTGTAATTGTATAGAGGTTTCTCCTCCAGCCACAACTTCACTGCAAACGCTCCAGTGATCTCTGGGTAGTAGCCTGCGGCTATGTTTTCGCCATAAGGCCCACTTGAGTAAACCATCGCACAATCATTCCTCCTTTTATTGGCATAAGCTTGAGCATAGGCCGCTATTGTTTTATTCCATGTAACAGGGCCAACCCCAACTTGTGCACGAGCATGATTGTGTAATGCAACATAGTCACGAGGGGAGTTTTGTGCATGAGTTTGGCATAGGACGAACATGAAAGTAGCTAAGAAAATGGCCATGAGAGGCTTTTGAGTCCACATATTGAAGGAAATTTAGATTAAAAGGGTAAGTTTTGAGATGTGAAGTGAAGGGAATTTATAGATATGAAAAATTAAATATGGAATGTGATGAGGAAAGGAAGAATGAACCTAAGTTAACATGATCTGTATTTTTCTTATTTAGGAATATTTCTGTTTAGTAATTGCATTTGCACCCTAATTAAGGGCTAATAATTATTGTGTATAGGTCATTTTTCTTATTTAATGACCATTCTGTTTAGCAATTACACTCTAATTAAGGACTAATTACTAACTATGTTACGAAATCATTTTTCTTCATTAATGACATTCGCATTGCATAATTTGACCATTATAGCTTGACATTGTGGTCATGTTATAGTTTAGAAATTTATGCACAAATGAATGTCTACCGGGATTAAAAACAAAATTGGAAGGGAAAGAATAAAATGATATAAAATGATATATGATAAAATAAAATAAAGTATTTTATTTTTACTTTATTTTATTTTATACATTATTATTATTATTATTAATTTTTTATAAATAAATTCTTTCTCTCCCTCACCCCTCACGTTTTTCCTAGACCCCCCATCTTCATATTCTTCTTAGTGCCCTAGCCTCGCCCGACTTCCTTTTCTCTAGTCAGCCACCACCCGTGTCCGATCGAGCCACCACCAGTTTGTCGATCGTTCGTGGGCTGCCGTTCGCATGCAGGTTGACTCGATCTCGTTTACAAGCAGCGATCGTCTAGATCCCTTCTTCCGTCTCACCTAACGCCTTCCGTTCACGACCATCCGTGCTAGATACGCTTGGCCCATCGCAAAGTCTGTCTCCCAGCCAATCTCCTCCGCTATGTCGCTCGACTCGTCGCACTGTCATCTCCACTAGTTGCGACCCACGAGCATTCTTCCATCTCTCTTCGGCTCTTCGTCGGCCGAAGCCTCCACCAGCCAGTCGTGTTCGTTCGACACTGCCTAGCCCCTGCCGCCTTCATGGTTTCCATCAGATCTGTTTTGGGTAAGTTTTCCGTCGTTGGGTTTTGCCGGATCTTGTGGATTTGGGTAAATTGGTGATTATTTTCTCAAATAGGACTATTGACCATGGTGTTGTGCTTCATTATCAATTTTACATGCCTTTGGTTGGATTTTTAAGTAGAGTTTTGGAGTAGCTTGGAAGTCAGAGGGGCACCATCGAGGAAGTTTGTAGTGGTTTTGTCATTGGGTAACCTGTTGGACATTTCAATTTTGGTAATCGTTGTGAGTTGTGTCATTTGGGTATTTTTGTTTTTGGATATGAGGTTTTGCAGTTGTTGTTTGGACTTAAATTTGATGGTGGTATTCGTGTTAGGGCCGCTCTTAGAGTTGCTGTTTTCGTTTGGTTGTTCGATTTCATTTGTGGATTTTCGACTGAGGTAAGTGATCTTACTACTGGAACTGCCCATGAGCCAGGCACTAGGTGTATGCTAGTAAGATAAGGGATAGTATGACTGATTAATAGCATGATTGGTTGGTGGTATGATTGATGTACGTCTTCTTCGATATGAGGACCTGAGGGATTAAATGCACATATAAATATTTGATGTCTAGCATGAGATGAGTACGTGTTATTCTATGAGATTTTTTTTATTTCTAGCATATATGTGTTCTTTATGTTTGAACGCTAGCATGAGATGAGTATATGTATTCTATGAGAATATGTTTGAATGTTGGCATGAGACAAGTATAGGTTATCCTATGAGATTATGTTTGATCTAAGAATCTGAGATGTATGTATATGTATGTTATAGAGCCATGCTATGATGTTGTAGTAGCAGTAGTGTCCTTACTGTTAGTTAGTTTCCCACTAAAGGTTGTGATTCCTTCAGGAATCACCAGAAGTGGTGTTATCCTTTGGGATTCACCAGAGATTATATTTCCTTCGGGATTTACTAGAGGTGGTATTATCAATCGGGATTCACCAGAGGTTGTGTTTCTTTCAGGATTCACCAGAGATGGTGATATCCTTTAGGATTCACCAGAGGTGGTGTTATCCTTCAAGATTCACCAGAGGTTGTGTTTCTTTATGGATTCACTAGAGATAGTGTTATTCTTCGGGATTCACCAGAGGTTATGTTTTCTTCGAGATTCACTAGAGATGGTTGATAATGGGCAGAAATGCACGTTATCATAGTACTAAGTTCTTAAACAATGCTTGCTTGCGTTGATAAAATATGTTAAATTGCATCCAAAAAGCATTAAGTTTATTATATTGCGGCTGCATGCATTCATCGCATAGAAACAGTTGATTTTTGTGTTTTTATGCAGAAAATCCATTGATACAAGGCGGAAATTGCGATCGTAGAAAATCATTGGTTGAGTACAGCATTACCGCAAGGCTTTGCGGTGATTGTGCTCACAACATTTGCTCAATAAGGATTGTCGCAACCTGGTCAGCGCAATTTGGTGGGCGCATCTGGGTGAAAGGTATAATTAATCACGATGGGACAGAAAGCTGATGACAGTCGAATCTATATTAAGTTGACAGCCGCTAACGAACAAGTACATTCAGCTTTTCGGTGACAAATATTCGGCGCATCAATCAGGAATTAAAGCCGTCCCATCTGTGAAATCATGAGAGAGAAGCCGCCTTTCACCCTGGAAGTTCTATAAATACCAAAGGCATCCTTCATAAAAGGGGTTCAGTAGTTTTTACGAGTTTACCGTTTTGTTCATAGCTTAGCCTTGTTCTTAGATTTTTTTTCATTTTATGGCGGACGCGAGAGAAGAAGGTTGTGCAAACAGATCGTTCCAGTAAGCTTGGGAGAGCGCTGGAAGCTGCCAGAACAGAGAAAGGGCCGATGCTTGTGGAAGCAGGAATATCTTTGGAACCGAATAGAGATTGACAGTGCAAAAGCCTCGGTCAACAAGGAATTGCTACCAGACTCTCTACCTTTATCTTCCATTGTTATTTTGTACTCAAACTCATTTATGAAAATGGAATTTCCTTCTCTATATCTGTTTACTCTTTGTTATTTACGCATGAGTAGCTAAATCTGTTGAATGGGTTGAGAAGTATTTAGCTAGCACAACTGGGAATCTTCATTTTATGCGATTATCTTGTATTATGTATGCTTCATTCGTCCATTAGAGATACTCGGGAGGGTAGTCTATGGACAGGATTTAGGCTTGGGAAAGTCAGGTTAGAATCTAGGCTCGAGAGAGTCAGATTAGAATGATAATCAAGAGATAAGAGCTTAGGAATAAGCACTATTTGCTATTAACGCATCGCATACATGATTGTGTGCGGTCACCTTGCCTTTATGCATCTTGCATCATCGAATAGGACCAGAGTAAAGACTTAAGAATAAGCTTTATGGACACTTTGGCATTCAACACATGCGTCCTAGACTTAAGAGCATCGCATTTGCATTGGAAAATGACTTGCTGTGCATGGTTGTAGCATGATCGCATAGTTTGACGCATTCCCAAATAACGCTAGCTAAAGACCTTCTCAACCGTTCATCTGCATACTCAGTGCATCTATCACGCAATCCGAGTTTTTCTCAAATCCGCCACATTTATTTATTTTTCATCACCGCAAACAACAACCTCAACAACTATTGATTTATTTGGTTACCGCAAAGTTTTCATAAAAATTACCACTGCAACCTGTTTTCACAAGTCCCTGAGTTCGACCCTAGACTTACCAGAAAAGTCAGTGGAATTTACACTTAGATTCCGCTGAGGAATTTTGAGTGCTCAACGCAATTTCACCATCGCATATCATCCATAATTTCACTTCATAAAAAAACGCATCAAGTTTTTGGTGTCGTTGCCGGGGACTTCGGCAAAATAGTGTGCTAACGGTAATTTTTCTGATCTCTTTGCAAACTCTCAATCTCTGGCGAATTATGACCTAGAGATTGAGAGGACATTTAGACGAAGATTAAGAGATTGTCAACGACACCAGTCAGATAAAGAAGAGATGGCAGAGCAGCATGGAAACAGAGGACCAAACGAAAACAACATCATGGCGAATCTAATCATGCTGGCAAACGATCGCAATAGACCCATTAGGGACTATGCCTCGCCAAACCTCTATGATTTCTCTCTAGGAATCATGAGGCCTACCCTCGATGCAGTAGATTCGAAATGAAACCGATGATGCTGTAGATGATCTAGAATGCAGGACAATTCGGAGGCCGGCGTGGCGAGGACGCACATGCCCACCTCCGTAGCTTTATCAAAATCTGCAATACTTTTATGTTCCCAAACATCTCTGCCGAATAATTCAACTAACTTTGTTCCCATTTTCTCTTTGTGATCAGGCAAGGAAATAGGCGTATTCTTTTGAGCCGGAAGAGATCACTTCATCGGAACAGGTCGTGGAGAAGTTCATGAAGAAATACTTCCCACCTACTGAGAACGTTAGACGAAGGAAACTCATAACAAATTTTGAATAAGACATGGACGAATCGCTCAGTGATGCCTGGGTGAGGTTTAAGAGGTTGGTCCGGGACTGTCCACACAATGGTTTGCCAGACTGCCTTCAGACGGAAATCTTTTATCATGGTTTGAATCCTGTTTCATAGAATGCTGCCAATGCGGTAGCCGCTGGTGGTCTGCTTGATAAGACATATGACGAGGTGAATATCTTGGATCGCATCTCTAAAAACGATGAGGATTGGAGAGAGAGTGATCAGAGATTGAGAATCAAAGATAATGACGCAAGTAATGGTGCTATTGCTTCACTACAAAATCAGATGACCGCAATGATGAACTTAATTCAAGGAATTGCGATCAGCAGCCTAACACCACAAACTGGAAAAATCAACACAATTAGTTAAAACACCACAAGGTGTGCGACTTGCGTTGACGAGGTGAATATCTTGGATCGCATCTCTAAAAACGATGAGGATTGGAGAGAGAGTGATCAGAGATTGAGAATCAAAGATAATGACGCAAGTAATGGTGCTATTGCTTCACTACAAAATCAGATGACCGCAATGATGAACTTAATTCAAGGAATTGCGATCAGCAGCCTAACACCACAAACTGGAAAAATCAACACAATTAGTTAAAACACCACAAGGTGTGCGACTTGCGTTGACGAGGTGAATATCTTGGATCGCATCTCTAAAAACGATGAGGATTGGAGAGAGAGTGATCAGAGATTGAGAATCAAAGATAATGACGCAAGTAATGGTGCTATTGCTTCACTACAAAATCAGATGACCGCAATGATGAACTTAATTCAAGGAATTGCGATCAGCAGCCCAACACCACAAACTGGAAAAATCAACACAATTAGTCAAAACACCACAAGGTGTGTGACTTGCGTTGATGGGCATGCAATGGAAGAATTCCCATAGAATCAACAGTCCATTTACTTTGTGAAAAATAACCCCTTTTCGAATACCTACAACCCCGGGTGAAGAAACCACCCCAATTTTACATGGAGGAATCAACAATAGAATTTCCAATCCATGGCACAGAAAGAAGGGCCACCAGAATCTTCCCATGCAACAACGGTCAGACAAGCAATCAAGCAAGTAGCTCACAACCACTGCAATCTTCCTCCCTAGAAAGACTATTGAAGCAATATATAGAGAAAAATGAAATGGTGCTTCAAAGTTAGGCTACGTCCATCCGCAATCTAGAATTACAGATGGGCCAGATTGCAAGTGAGCTAAAGAATAGACCGCAAGGGGCTCTGTCGAGTTCAACAGAACACCCACGCAACCTGGGGGACCAGGTAAAAAGCAATGTCAGGTTGTGACATTGCGAAGTGGGAAAACTATGGAGGGAGAAAAGAAGAAGCTTAGTCGGACAACTCCCATTGCGGCAGAACCTAAAATTTCGTTGACGCAAGAAGAATGAGAAAAAGAAGAAATAGAGCCAGGGGTTGTGTCGTCCTCAAAAACAACTGAGACGGGCACTGTGAAGGTGCAGTTACCCCCTTTCCCACAAAGACTAAGGAAGAAAAAGAACGAAAAGGTATAGTACCAACGCTTTCTGTCTATGTTAAAACAATTACATATTAATATTCCATTCAGTGAAGCAATTGAGGAAATTCCTACCTACATAAAGTTTCTGAAGGATATGGTAACCAATAAGAGGGGAGCTAGTAAGTTTGCCACGGTGGCTTTAACACAAAGTTTGAAATCAATCATTCACTGAAGAAGAGTGATCCTGGAGCTTTACTATACCCTACTCCATAGGAGGACTGTACATCGGGCAGGCATTGTGTGACCTTAGTGCCACCATCAATTTGGACCCTACTCCATAGGAGGACTGTACATGGGGCAACTTGTGCCCACAACCGTGACTCTCCAACTAGCCGATAGATCTCTGGTACATCTAGAGGGAAAGGTGAAGGATGTGCTGATCACCATTGACAAATTTATCCTACCAGCCAACTTCATCATTTTGGATTACGAGGCCGACAAGGATGTGCCCATCATCTTGGGGCGACCATTTTTATCAACAGGTCGTACCCAGATTGATGTGCATAAAGGGGAGATCACTTTGAGAATCAACGGACAGAAGCTCAAATTCAGCATAATCCGTGCCATGAAGTTTCCTGATGAAGAAGACCTGCATCACTCAGACAATGACAAGAATTTGATTGAAGAAGAAAAGTTTAACGAAGAGAATGAAGAAGAGGATGCGAGCGCATCCGTTGCTGCCTGTAATGCGTTCATAAAAAAAACAAGCAAGGAAGAGGAGATGATCACAATCCAAGAAGAAGAGCCAATAGAAAAAGAAGAAAGAAAAACAACGCAAGTGTCCCTAGTAGAACCACCGACACTGGAATTAAATACACTACTAAATCATTTAAAGTACACATTTTTGGGGCAGAATGAGAAGCTGCGAGTTATTATTTCCTCTGATCTTAATGAAGACCAGAAGAATGCGTTGATGGGCATTCTGAGGAAGCATGTACGAGCAATTGGCTGGACGCTCACCGAGATTAGAGGAATTAGCCCAGCGTACTGTATGCACCGCATTCGTCTTAAAGAGGACCACAAGGCAACGATCGAACATCAACATGATGCTTTATTTTATGAAGTGGAAATGTGGATGATATGCATTGATGAAATTGCGTTGTGCACTAAAGTTTCCTCAGTAGAATCCAAGTGTAAATTCCACTGAGTTTCCTAGTAAGTCCAGGGTCAAACTCAGGGACTTGTGAAAACATATTGCGTTGGTAATTTTTATGAAAGCCTTGCAGTAACCAAATAAATAAATTGTTGGTTTGTTGTTGATTGCATTAATGAAGAAAAATAAAAATTGTGGCGGAGTTTGAAAAGAGTTGGTAAACGGGAGATGCGATGAATATGCGGTGAACGAGTTGAGAAGGGTTTCGGCTAACACTTCCTAGAATGCGTTCGTGCTTTGCGACCATGCAACATGCATACAATAATAAACCATCTCTTGATGCAAATGCTACGGCTTCTAATGCTAGAACACATGCGATATATGCGATAAGTCTATAGGACCTACACATAAGCCTCTATTCTTATTTATGCGATGACAGGATAACACACACACAAATAAGGTGACCACATAATATCATTCCTATCTCTAGGATTCATGCGATGCAGGTTGACAAACAAAGCTTATCTCTAAGTCCCTATCTCTTGTTTATGTAGTTCTAATCTTGCTCTTCCAAGTCTAGATCCTAACCTAGCTCTCTCGAGTCTTGGGTTCTTTCTTCAAACTCTCTCTCGAGTAACTCTGCATAAAACAAGACAATCGCAAGCAATGAACTTCCTAGGTCATGTTAGCTTAGTTCTTCTCAACCCATTCGACTAGTTTAGCTACTCATACGTATTAAGAGAGTGAACAAATGTAGAAATAGGACTTCCATTGTATAAATATGAAGATGAAGTACAAAATAACAATACAAATATAGAATAAAGAGCCTAGTGGCAATCTCTTGCTGCCCAGGCATTTACACTGTTTTCTACTCGTGTTCAAAAGATAATCTCGCTCTCGCAAGAATCGGCCCACTCTCTACTTCTTAGCCTCAAGGTTCTCTCTCGAGTTGCCCTGAGCGATCTCTAGCATCACCACTCTTCTCTTGCTCTGCCTTAAAATGGAAGAAAACTATGAACAAGGGCATGCAAACTTGTGGAACAAAGAATGGCAGAACTCGTGAACCCCTTTTCTGAAGGATGCCCTTGGTATTTATAGAGCATCCATGGTGAAAGGCGACTTCTCTCTCATGATTGTACAGATGGGACGGCTTTAATTCCTGACCGATGCGCCGAATAATGGTCACCGAAAAGCTGAATGTACTTGTGATCGTTATCGGCTGTCAACTTAATTCGGATTCGACTGTCATCAGCTTTCTGTCCCATCGCGATTAATTAGCCTTTCACCCAGATGCGCCCACCATGTTGCGCTGACCGAGTTGCGACGATCCTTCTTGGGCGAATATTTGCGAACACGATCACCGCAAAGCCTGTGGTAATTCTGCGCTCGACCAATGATTTCCTATGATCGCAATTCTTGCATTGCGTCAAAACATATTCTGCATAAAATTACAAAAATCAACTGTTCTGATGCGATGAATGCATGCGACCGCAATATTATGAAATTGATGCTTGATGGACACAATTTTAACATGTTTTATCAACACAATCCAACATTGTTTAAGAACTTAGCACTATGATAACGTGCATTTCTGCCCATTATCACACCCCCAAATTTTTCATGTATTCTTATCCTCAAGCATAAGCTAAAGATTCCTTTAGCTTGTCAACTGCAATGTTCTTTTCCTAGATTTCTCAAGGATACTTCGTTCAAATCCTATATGCCAAAATTTCCTTAAGTCTTATTTAAGTCTCTTCTTAAAATATTTCTAAGACCTAGGGACTGCAAGCTTAACCTTCAAAAGGACTTTACTAATTTCCAGAACATCGCATGATTTATTTCAAAAAGATAATTTTCCACCGGGGTGTCAAATGATTTTATCCTTGCATATTTTGTGACATTATTATTTTTTTCTGACCTTGCACTGATCCAAGTTCCCTTGCCTTCGTTTTGGCTTGCCCCCACATGTGTCATGCAGACATCCAACTACGAGCAATGCACTCTTTCTCAGTCTAAACTCATGCCTACTTGGTAGTGGAGTTGTGGTCATTTATTTATGCTTTTGATCCCGGTGACTTACTTTCGTTTTGGCTTGCCCCCACGTGTGTCATGCGGACATCCAACTACGGGTAAGTGCTTTTCACAACTTAACTCTTATCAACATGGGTTTCCAATTGCGTTGACAGTGGAGTTGTTCTTCTAAAAAATTTTCTCTTTTTTTCTCTCTCTTTTTTTTTTTCAAAATAGCAAGGTCGAAAATAAATACCTCACCCCCTAAATTTAAAATGCAGCAATATCCTCATTGCCAAAAGATTGATATAAGTCATGTGGTGTTCTTAGAAAGCTTCATAAAGAGAGTTTGAAAGAAAGCTAGCAAGCCCCTAACTTCTAGAAATATTTTATGAGGTGGCTATCTTAAAGTTAAGAAGACTCTAGTATATATGAAAGACATAGAAGCATATTTTTCATCATTGAAATCATACTTGGCAAAGAAACAGCATGCGGTAACTTACTAAATTTATCTATGTCAAATGATTGCGATAATCAAAGAGGATGCGGTGATAAGACTTTTAAAACTAAAATGCGATGTGATAGCGCAAAATTTGAAATAAAGATACGGAAGAATAAACCCCTAAATTTTTTGTATTGACGCATCCATCTTTGCGGCGATCTCTCTTCTTTAGATTGCAGTGATGGAGTGAGATAAGTTGCTTCTTCGCGTAACATCTCCACAATCCAGCACCTCGATTGTTGAATGAAAAACAGAGAGAGGGTCAAATTATTTTAAACAAAACGAAATTTGTTATCGCAATCTCCATTTTTTTTTTGTAGAAATAAAATAAGGATAGATAAAGACTGAAAAGATATAGTGAGAGTTCCGAATAGTAGAGAAGAATTGAAGAATTGATGTTTCCCAAAACTTGCATCCCTGATGAATTGCGATTGTTTGATAACGTAGAGACGACCTACTTCCTTCTTCATTCAAAGTTCTTTAGTTCCACGGAGTCGACTTGGCGATGCCATCCTTCTCCATGATATGCCTTTACTCGCTGCCCATTAACTTTGAATATGTTGATTCCGTCATCATTTGATAATTCCACCACGCCATGCGGGAATACTTGTCTAACTATGAACGGTCCGGACAAACGTGACTTTAGTTTTCCCGAGAAGAGCCGCAGATGTGAGTTGAAGAGTAAGACCTTTTGCCTGACTTGGAGGTTCTTACCATATATGCGTTTGTCATGCCAGCGCTTGGTGTGCTCTTTATAAATCTTCTCATTTTCATGTGCATTAATCCTCCATTATTCTAGCTCGACCAGTTGCATTTTTCGCGCTTCTTCTACCTTCTTCAAATCAAAGTTCGCTTTTCTACCGCCCACAATGCCTTATATTCCAGTTCCAAAGGCAAATACACGCCTTACCAAATACCAACGCATATGGGGACATACCTATTGGTGTTTTAAATGCAGTCCGGTATGCCCATAATGCATCGTCAAGCTTCGTTGCCCAATCTTTCCATGAAGGCCTTACTACCTTCTCAAGTATCATCTTAATTTCTCGGTTGGACACTTCGACCTTACCATTCGTCTTCGGATGGTATGGGATGGCCACCTTGTGGAGAATGTTGTATTTGCACAGCAGCTCCTTGATATTATGGACAAAGTGGGACCATTCATCACTTATGATGGCATGGGGAGTGCCAAAACGAGTGAAAATCTGTTTCTTTAGGAACTAGAAGACTACCGCCGCATCACTTGCGGCGCATGCTATTGCTTCTACCCACACGGAGACATAATTTACGGCTAATAAAATGTAATATTTACTGTTCGAAGGAGGGAATGGTCCCATGAAATCAATCCTCCATACGTCGAACAATTCAAGCTCCAAGATAGTGTTCATTGGCATCATATGTTTCCATGAAATGTTACTTGTGCGTTGGCACCGATCACACTTCATTGTGTAGTCAACTGCATCTTTGAATAATGTGAGCCAAAAGAATCCACTCTGTAAAACATTGGCTGCAGTGCGCTGCCCGCCAAAGTGCCCACCATATGGTGAGTTGTGACATTGTGATAGTATGCGTTGTTGAGCAGCATTTGGTGCACATAATCAAAAAATCTGGTCTACCCCTCTTTTATACATATTCGACTCATTCCAATAATAATGTTTGCATTCATGTTTGAGCTTCTTCTGTTGGTCGTAGGTGCAATCTTCAGGAAATTGTTCAAAAACCAGATAATTGACTATGTCTGCATACCAGGGCAATTCTTCAATATGGAATAGCTGCTCATCCGAGAACACCGCACTCACCTCAGACTCATTGCGGTCAAACTGACGATTTTTCAGTCTAGACAAATGATTCGCAACTTGATTCTCTATCACCTTCCTGTCAATTATTTCTATATCAAATTCTTGAAGGAGGAGAACCCACCTGATCAACCTCGGCTTTGCGTCCTTCTTTGTCATTAAGTATTTGGTTGCCGAGTGATCAGTGTGAATGAGTACCTTTGTTCCCAACAGATATGCCCGAAATTTTTCCAACGCAAAAATTACCGCTAGGAGCTCTTTCTCTGTGGTGATATAATTAGTCTGAGTAAGATTTAATGTTTTACTCACATATGCGATGGGATGCAAGATTGTTTTTCTCTTTTGCGCTAAAGCTACTCCCATCGCATATCTGCTTGTATCGCACATGATTTCAAAAGGAAGTGTCCAATCCGGTGTAATCAATATGGGTGTGGTAATCAGCGCATCTTTCAAAACTCTGAATGCGTTGAGGCAGTTGTTGTCAAACTCAAATTTTCTATCAGCCTCTAATAACGCACTCGGTGGTCTTGCTATTTTAGAAAATTCTTTGACAAATCGTCTGTAGAATCCAGCATGCCCCAAGAAGCTTCGTACAACCTTCACACTTGTTGGAGGTGGAAACTTTTCAATTGCTTTGATTTTTGCTTTGTCCACATCCAACCCATCCCGGGAAACCTTGTGTCCTAACACTATGCCCTCCTTCACCATGAAATGACATTTTTCCCAGTTAAACACCAGATTCGTCTCTTCGTATCTCTTCAGTATCTTTTCCAAGTTGGCTAGACAGACTTCACAAGTATTCCCATAAACAGAGAATTCGTCCATAAAGATTTCAACAGAGTCCTCAAGATAATCTGAAAAGATTACCATCATGCACCTTTGGAAGGTGCTTGGCGCATTGCAGAGATCGAACAGGATGCAGCGAAAAGCAAAAGTCCCATACGGGCAGGTTAATGTGGTCTTGTCTTAGTCTTCTGGAGCTATCATAATCTGGTTGTACCTAGCATAACCATCCAGAAAGCAGTAAAAGTCATTTCCAGCTAGACGGTTTAGCATTTGATCAATAAATGGTAGGGGAAATGATCTTTCTTTGTGGCCATATTTAGCTTGCGGTAGTCCATGCAAATAGCCACCCAGTGACGGTTCTTTGCGGTATTAGTTCGTTGTTTTCATTGGGGACTACCGCCATGTCGCCCTTTTTCGGCACACACTGCACAAGGCTGACTCACGTATTATCTGCTATAGGATAGATAATGCCAGCATCTAGCCATTTAATGATCTCCTTCTTGACTACTTCTTCCATCGCAGGGTTGAGTCTACGTTGATGTTCAATCGTTGTTTTGTAGTCCTCTTCAAGACGAATGCGGTGCAAACAGTATGGAAGGCTAATTCCTCTAATGTCAGCGAGCGTCCAGCCAATTGCTCGCACATGTTTCCTGAGAATGATCATCAACACATTCTCTTGGTCTTCGTTGAGCGTAGAGGAAATGATAACTGGAAACTTCTCATTCTGCCCCAAAAAATGCGTACTTCAAATGGGTCGATAGGGTATTCAATTCAAGTGTTGGTGGCTCTACTAGGGAAGGTTGCGTTGTTTTTCTTTCTTCTTTTTCTGTTGGCTCTTCTTTTAGCTTTGCGATCATTTGTTCTTCCTTGCTTGTTTTTGTTATGATCGCATTACAGGCAGCAACGGATGCGCTGGCATCCTCTTCTTCATTTTCTTCATCAAACTTTTCTTCTTCAATCACATTATGGTCATCAACTGAGTCATGCAGGTCTTCTTCATCCAGAAACTTCATGGCACGAATTATGTTAGACTTGAGCTTCTGTCCGTTGATGCTCAAAGTGATTTCCCCTTTATGCACATCAATTTGAGCATGACCTGTTGATAGAAAAGGTCGCCCCAGAATGATTGGCACATCTTTGTCGGCCTCATAGCCCAATATGATGAAGTCGGCTGGTAGGATAAACTTATCAATGGTTATCAGCACATCCTTCACCTTTCCCTCTGGATGCACCAAAGATCTATCGGCCAATTAGAGAGTCACTATTGTGGGCACAAGTTGCCCCATGTTCAACTGTCTAAAGATTGACAGAAGCATCAAATTTATGCTGGCTCCCAGGTCACACAGGGCTTGCCCGATGTGCAGTCCTCATATGGAGCAAGGAATAATAAAGCTCCCAGGATCGCTCATCTTCAGTGGAATGATTGATTTTGAGCTTTGAGATAATGATGACATGGAATTTGATGCAATGCTTAGATGATGTGCTACAAACTCATTTTTCCATAAACTTGCAACGACAAAAGCTATGAAATGCACGCAAGATGCAAGTCCAAAGATATACAATGATGACCTAACTTGATTCAATTTATGCGATACTACTTCTAGATATGCGTTATTAATGGATGTTCTTGTAGCATGTTGTGCGCTGCCACAAGTTTCCTTGCGCTGGAACCAAGTATAATTCCACCGCAAGTTTCTTGGTGTGATCCGAGGTCGAACACAGGGACTGTTTAGGTTATTGTGTTATGTTTGTGATACATGCGACCAGAGGTTTTTCAATTTATAAAAGTGTTTTGTGTACAAGTATTGAAAATTGCGATAAAGTAAAGAAAACAGCAAAATGCGATAATAAAATAAAGTACAATAAAATAAACCTAAGCTAAGATGATACAAGATACAGGTTTCATGATACAATATACTGAAGTCAAGGCTGGCTGTTAAGAGTATACAAAGATCGTGTAATGCGGCGGAAAGTCTTATGTACGAAGCAGAAAAAAGAAAAGATAACTAATATAAACATCGCAAGTTCTTAATTGCGTTAAAAGTTATAAGTACGGTTCCGTTTTTCCCTTGGCGTACACCTTTCGGTGCTCAGCCACGTTCCCACATGTCTGTGGTGAAACAGAGATGAACGTAATGAACGTAAGGTTGCTTCCATCTCTAGAAGTACTACTCGCTTTTGTTAACGCATTCTTCCAACCTTCTCTCGATAGATCAAAATGGCATCTTCACTTCTGCTCTCATAGGTGAAGATGCCGTCTAGCATGCCTTAGCTAAACACATTTATTTCTTTAACACAACTTAATTTACTCGTTTAATCCATATTAACTACCAGGGGATTAAGAAGACTTCATGAAGAAAGCGATTAATGGTAGAATGGAAATAGACAGAGAAGTGAAAATGGAAATGATTGAGACATTCAATAAATCTATTTAGCGTCTAATACATGATTCGTGAATGAAGAGATTAAGAAGATGAAATACAATGATGAATAGAGTTAGAAACAAATACAAATAAGTGCCAACGTCTTGGCGCCCATTTGGATGGAGATTTGCTTGCCGGTGTGGATGGATCGAATGGAAGGATGAGCTTCTCTCTTAGGCTTGCTCAACCGGTTGAGAACATTTTTGAGGTTTTCCCTTGCGCTGACATTGGAGTTTTGTATAATATATATTTCTTTTTGACAGAAAATGAACGCATTTTCTTAATGACCGCATATTCTTGATCTCATCTGCTCAGACCTTCCTTGCCCCCAAATTTAAAGATAAGCAAGGTCCTCATTGCGTTGTTTGGATAGACTAGACAAACACTTAGAAGAAAATTTTCAAAAAGAAGGTTTGAGCAGAACTTTGAAAGATAAAAGGTAAAATACTGCTAAACTAAGAATTAATTAAGTGTTTGTCAGAATTTACAAAGTATTAGAAATTTTTCTAAGTATAGACATATAATACATCATAGCAACGCAATGAGGAACACAGAAATAGAAGATTAAGAACATTGCAAACAATTGACAAAGGATGATAAAGAAAAAGGCACAGACAAAAAGGAGAGTGAATATGTACTCAGTTGTATTGAATATTAACAAAGTATACGAATAAGTATAAATGAACGCAATACAAAAATTGCGTTTCCTGTACAAAAGTCAAAGAATTTTGATTAACTTATAAAAAAAATAATGAATTGAATACAGAATATAAATTGGCCGCATAAAATAAAAAAATGTAAAGATCAATGTTAAGGGGTAGGAGGATCTGGAGGAGGGTGTTGAGGTGATGCAAAAGGAGCGTCTTCAAAAATCAGGTGATGCCTTAGATTCGGAGTCACCATCGAATCATGAAGATATGCAGTGAGAAAGCTGAAGTACTCTTGGTTGCGTTTCACAATCCGTCTCTGGTGCAGATGGATTTTATGAATACTGCGTTGCATGTTGATCAGCGCCTCCCTTGATGTGGCAGCACTGCGCTGAACATCATCAATTCGCTCCATTGCCACTTCAAATCTCTGGTTGAAGAAGTTTTGTTGTTGAGCGAGAAGTTGTTGTTGCTGAGAGAAGAGGGATCACATTTCTGCTAACTCAGCAGCCATGGAGGTGATGGAGGGTTTTGCCTGCGATTTCTTGCCAGCATCGTTTTGGGGTTAGGCAGAGGTGCCTTCACTCAAATCGTGTGGGTCATCAACATGCGGCGGTGGAATGGAGGGTTGCGGTGATGATGCTGAAAGTGAAGTTGGGGCTACTGTGTAAGCAGTTGGAGAAGTTGGGATAAGAAAGAGGTTGGTAAAATGTTCATGGAGTGGAGTAGAGGGTTGTTCAGGTGGGCTTGGGGGGCTTGGAGGGCGAATGACTAAAGGAAGAGGGTCCACAAGTTCTGGATCTTGCATTGGTGACTCTTGGACCTTTTCTTTTCCCTTGTCTTCTCTGCATTGTCTTTTGGTCCTGGGTTCTTGCGGTGCATTCAAGTCAATTGTGGGCCTCTTTATGAGAAGTCCTTGAGGAGCATCCTCAAGATCTTGATGTTGATGAGGCCGTGGACTTCAGGCATGGGTTCCTCATCAATGCCTATGCCCATTGACAGGCACGGACTTGAAACGATCAATGGAAAGAAGTACTGCCCTCGGATGTGCCCCACCAATGATCTGAGTTGCCTTGCAATCAACTGCCCTACGTCGATTGAAATGTCGCATGCGATGCAGTACGCAGGCATGACTCGATCCTTTGATATAGGCCTGTCGTGCATTGTTGGGATCAACCACTTCTTGACCAAGTAGACCCAAAGCCTTCCCTCCGAAAGCAAGGACTTGGATTCCAAGGTGCGGATGCCTTTGAGTGAAATCGACCACTTCATGCCCAGTTGCGTTAATACTCACAATGCGTCCTTCATCTGCTTCTCCGTGGGGTCATTAATAATTTTGTTCCCCGGTGCATCAGGGTTATCCTTCATTTGATATATCTTATTGATGTCCCTTCTGCTGAAGGACACCATTTCTCCTTTGAAGGTCACCCCGTCCCTGTTTCTGTGTAGATGCCCTCTGTAGAAGTCTCGCACTACCTATGGCACAATGATGGATGGGCACTAGCAAAAAGAGTCACAGCCATGTTCCACAATCACACTTGTAATGAAGTCAGGTAGTGGCATCGACGCAGGATAGAAGCCCATCTCTATCAGCACGTCATCATTCTCCTTTCTCTTCGGTGGATGCTTCCTGGTCGATGCTGGCTCGCTACTTTCTCCAATCACCTTGCCCTTTTCTTTGGCCAACGCAAGGCGGGCTGCTTACCTTTGCTTCTTCTCCCGCTCTTTGCACTGTTCCTCTTTCTCGCGCTCTGCGAGTTCTTTACCCTTCTTCTTCTGTAAGTGCCTCCTTGTAACTTCGCGCTTCTTCTCCTTCTCTTCCAAAAATCTCCTCTCCTTTTCTTCCTTCTTCCTCCTCTCTTCTTCTTCTTCTTCTCTTTCTTCTCTCTCGAACTCCTCTACAAACTGCTTGGAGGCTCGCGTCTCATTTCTTGTTCAATCCTTGCAAGCTCATTATTACTACCCATCTCTTCATATTCTAGTCTTTTTCTTCTATTTCCTTCTGCTATAATGAGCTTCCCCCTCTCCGTTTTCTCTTGCTTTTCCTCCTTTTCTTTTCTTTTTCTTTCTTCTTCTTCTAATGCGATGATCAATCTTTGAGGGTCAATAGTAGACCCTTGCGGCGCATTCTCCATCAGGGGGGTTCTTTCTCCTTCTTCTCCTTCATTGGTCACAACCACTTGCATTGTTTTTGGTTGTGCCGGCTCCATCAACTGCGCTGTTTCCTCACTGTCCTCCCTTATGGAGTTTGATTCTTCATCCTTTTCTGGGCTTGTAGCCCTCTGCTTCTTTTCTTCTTCTTTTCTTAGGCGCCTTTCTTCACGCTAGCGCAATCTTTTTTCTTCCTTTTCTTTCTTCTTCCTTTCCTTCTTGGCCTTCTCGTCTTCGTTATCATCCTTTTTTTTTTGTTCTTCTACTCCTTGCGATGATGAGAAGATTCAGCCTCTCCACCCTTTCTTCCTTTGGTTTTCTTCTTTTTATTTTTCTCTTCAGCTACTTCTGGTTGCGTCTCCACTGCAACCACATCCATCACAACTCCAGGAGTCTCAACTGCAACTTCAGCCTCCTTAGTTTCCTCCATCGCAATCCCCTCCACTACAATTTTGGAGGGTCTGTCATAGGTTTATATGTTGGCAGTCACCTTAGGAGTCTCTAGGACCAGAATGCCATTTCCTGCCTCCTCTTCTTCCATCACTGTCTCTTCCTCTGTGGACAGTGGTTGATTTACAACCCCTGCCTCAAGTAATCCACCACCTAGCTCCAGATTGCTCAAAATGTTGCCAAACACCTCAGTGTCGTCGCGTCTCTTCTTCTTGCTCTTGGTTGAGACAACTGGGTTGGAACAGGGGTACTTTCAGTGCTTTGCCGCCTCTTGAACAGAGGAGGTCGGACGGCTAAGGGGTTTCTCCAGTTTCTATCAGCGATTCTCAGGATGGTGTGGGGTTGGGCAACGAGCCTGTGACTGGCAGCCAGAAATGCTGCCTCTCGCATAGCGACTTGGTCAGAGGAAGGGGTTGATGGTGAAGTAGAGTGTTGGGACGCTTGGTTTGCCATGGAAGCTTGGTTGAAAGAACTGGAAATTCATTGGGTTTCTGGGGAAGAAGAAAGCTTCGTATGCTGTAGACGCTAAGCTTTCCAAATGCAAAATGAGGTAAAGATTTCACATACGAGGGGAAGGGTCCTTGTAACATCCCGCACCTTTTTATTTATTTATTAATGATGTAATTTTTTCTTTTTCAGTAATTGTCCTTAATTGAAGGGCATGTTTGGAATTTTGAATTTAAAGTTTAAGCACGAGGATTTAACTCTTGACATGGAAATTATTCAAATTATTCAATTTTCAAACTCAATTTGGAAATTTATGGCCAGAATTTATTTTCTTTGGAAAAGGAAAGAAATTAAATGGTATAAAGTGGATTAAGGAAAGGAATTAATTAGAGTTATACTATTTTCCTTATTATTATTATTATTATTATTATTTTTATTTTTTTTAAATAAAGAGGACCCCCACGCCTTCTCCCTCACGCAAGCCCCCCTTAGTTTCTGCTTCCAACGCTGCCTCACTACCCTCCCTCTCAGCCGTCCAATCATCTCCGTTCGTGGGTTCCGGCTGGCCAGATCTCGCCGGTCAGACACGCCGCCAGTCGCCCAGTTCTCTAGCCACGCCTTCCTTGCCATCTGCACAGTCGTCCGACCGTCACGCCTCCCTCACTCCCTCCCTTCGTCGCACGAGCCACCAGATCTGTGCACCGCCGCCGCCGCTCCCACTTTGACCCGCCCATCGTCCAGTCTTCAGCTGCAGCGCCTCCTAGCCCTCTGTTCGCCGTCTGCCACTGCCGTCATCTTTGGGTTCGCCGGATCTGGCAGCTTTAGGTAAGCCTTTTGTGAAGTTTTGGGTGGAAGTTTGGGCCCTCATTAAGTTTGGAATGAAGATTAACTTATTCGAATTATTTTTGGCCTTAGATTTGAATCAAGGAAACTGTTGGACGGGCTGTCCAACGGGTTCGAGATCGTCGACAAGAGTTTTGGTAAGAGGTATAGTCCTTATTGTTGGTTTGTGGGCACGCTTTGATCACTGAATTAAGTTTGACTTAACCTTTGTATCTCTAGGGTTCTGAGTTGTCGTCCATTGGGAGTTAAAATCTGTTGGAAGGAGATTTGGAGTGGTTGTTAATCGAGTTCCTTGGGTAAGCTTTTGGGTATTGTGGTTTTGATTCTGAGATGTCGGAATTATTTTTGGACTGAAACTTAATGGTTGTATTCGTATGTTAGGTTCGTTTCTTCAAACCGCGGTCATCGTTTGGTTGTCTGAGTTTATCTGTGGATTTTCGATTAAGGTAAGTAATCTTACCACTAGAATTTCCCACGAGCCAGGTTTTATTTGTATACTAGCATGTTAAGTGTATGTTATGGTAAATATTAGCATGTTAACTGATAGTATGACCTGAATCAAGTATGTTCTGGCATGGTTTCTGTTTTAATTAAAGATACACCTAGGCACTTGATCGTTAGTATGTGATGGTATGTGTTTTTATATGTTGATATCTGATTTGCTGATGTTGAGGCATACTTGTATGTTGTGGAACTATGATATTAAGGTATACATGAAAGTTGTAGAATAGGTTGTTGAGGATTATGTGTATGTGGTAGAGCCATGGTATCAAGGATTGCCTGTATGTCATAGATGTACGACGTTGAGTTTTTGAACGGCGAGACTGTGTGAATATCCTATTATTGTTTTAACAATTGCATTTAACAAATGTCTTTTGAACTTCTCTTGATTAATTAGCATTTATTTCAACATAACTGAGTTTCGTTTTAAATTCTAGGCATGCATTTATTTTTGTAACGGCCTAACCTAAGTCCTAGGGGGTCGGGTCGTTACAGTCCTATTTATAGGTTGGGCCGTAGTGGGCCCAATGCGACTTTTGCGACGACAGGCCTCAAGAAGCTCAAAAGACCCATCGTTCGAACTTCCCTCAATTATGAGATTTCAGGAAAATGTCCTTTCGTATGCAAAATCATCATTGCTTGGGATATGAAATGTTGGACTCCCAAAATTACAAAAAGAATTTTCTTTAATATTTTATTAGAATGGACGCAAGATAAAGATTAATGCAATGTGCTCACCAATGCAAATGCATCTTCATAGAGGATAGGCAACAACGCATGCATTCTCGCAACACACCCCTTATCTAAAGACATTTCTTGAGGATACCTCAATATAGTGCATTTAGCTAAGGACGGGCAAAGGACATATACGCACGCAACACACCCCTCAGCTCAATACAGTCGAGTTGGGTGAACACAAAGTGTATCTTATTGGTTCAAGATGTGTCCATTATCGCCTTGCATACTGGTTGTTGATTATTTTATTTTTATTATATATTTTTTTCATCAACGCAAGTTTCTATGACTTGCAGCAATAAATTTCTCTTTAGTTCTCATTCAATCACCAGTTAAAGACTAACGCATTAATATAGAAAAACCAAAAGAATTAAAGACGGTACAGAAATAAATGCAAAGGAAATAAATAAATAATCAAATTCATAAAGTCAAGAAATGAATTAAATGAAGTAAAGACAAAATTCAGGAATTTAATAAGACAGAATTTAAAGAAAGCATTTAAACATAGTTGTGAGATATGGACCAAAAGATGCATTTCTTTGGATGAGCACAATCCACATCTCAGCAGGCGGTCAGACTTGCCTGCCTAATGTCCTAGGGACATTACTCCTTTCCATTAGATCCTGAGGCTTCTGAGTTGCTGGGCAACGTTCCTGGTGCTCTATTTCTCAGCTCGGATGCCAGCTGGCCCACTTGGATCTCCAAGTTTTTAATTGAAGACGTTTGCACCTGTATTACTGCATCATTTTTGTCCATGTATTGTTTCAGCAGAACCTCCAATGAGCTTCCAGAGGTGTTAGAAGATGAGGGTTGCTGGTTATACAATTGCCTTGGTTGCCCTTGGTTATGGTGAAAAGAAGGATTCCCTCGACTACCACTTTGATGATTGATTGGCCCCCCTTGGTTAGGATTACCTCCCCAACCGAAGTTAGAATGGCTCCTCCAGCCAGGATTATAGGTGTTGCTGAAGGGGTTGTTTTGGATGGCTCATACTTGCTGGAGATTTGATGGGCACATTTTTGCTCCGTGAGCCCCTCCACAATTAACGCAACTTAATGCGGCCACTTGAGCCGGTGCAGCAGGTTACGTTGATTGTTGAGAGATGGCTCCTTGATTAATTGTCATCGATTGAAGGATGGAGGTCACCGCGGCCATCTGAGCTGCCAATGCGATCATTGTCTCCGCAGAGACAATGGCAGTTTCGTTCTTCATTCTTTCGGCACCTCGACCTCCATAGCCATCATCAATCCAATCATCCATGTTCCGCGATATGCGGTCAAGGATGACCTTGGCCTCTGTATAGATTTTGTCCATAAAACCTCCTGCCACGGAGGCGTCAGCAACAACCTGTGTTGATCTATTCAGGCCATTATAAAAGGTCTCCATCAAAACACAATCGGGGATCCCGATATGGGGGCAGCTTTTCACCAATCTTCTAAATCACACCTAGACGGTGCTTAGGGTCTCATTCTTCATTTGCTCGAAGTTCATCATATCCTTTCGTCGCCTTGCATTGACGGCCGATAGGAAGAACATCTTCATGAATCGCTCCACCAGTTGGTCCAATGAAGTAATCTCGTTTGGCTCCAGTGAGTGAGCCCACCTCTTGGCTTCGTCTCTCAAGTATAAGGGAACAAATACAGTCTAATGCTCTCCAGGGTTACGCCAGGTAGCGAGAAGTTGCCGCACATTTTGAAAAAGCTGGTCAGGTGGACATGCGGGTCTTCAACTTGCAGACCCCCAACTTACCCAACATTTTGGATCATTTGTAGCATGATCGACTTTATTTCGAACCTTGCGTTCTCCTCAACAGTAGGCCTCAAAATCCTAGGCGAAAAGTCATATAGGTTAGGTGCCGCATAATTCCTCATGGGAATGTTGAGATCAGTAGCCAGGAAAACAAGATCCTGCGTTGGCCGAACAGCCCCTTGATTTACTATGGGTACCACATTATCATTATTATCTGCCATGCTCGCTGCTTTCTTTCGCCTTATTTGATTCTGACGTGCCTGTGCACGAAAGGTACACTCGATCTCAGGGTCAGCTTTGAATTCTAATTCAGCACCAGTACTTATAAACCGTGAAGCTGCTCTATGCGTTAAACAGCCAGTACAACGAGATCTGTCCTGCAAAATACCACAAACTTACTCAAACAATAAACCGTTAACCAGATCCCCAGAAACGGTGCCATAAACATGATGACATGGAATTTGATGCGATGCTTAGATGATGTGCTGTAAGCTCATGTTGCCATAAACTTGCAACGGAAAAAGCTATGCAATGCATGCAAGATGCATGTCCAAAGATATACAATGATGACCTGACTTGATTCAATTTGTGCGATACTACTTCTAGATATATGTTATTAATGGATGTTCTTGTAGCATGTTGTGCGTTGCCACAAGTTTCCTTGCGTTGGAACCAAGTATAATTCCACCGCAAGTTTCTCGGTGTGATCCGAGGTCGAACACAGGGACTGTTTGAGGTTATTGTGTTATGTTTGTGATACATGTGACCAGGGGTTTTTCAATTTATAAAAGTGTTTTGTGTACAAGTATTTAAAATTGCGATAAAGTAAAGGAAAGCAATAAAATGCGATAATAAAATAAAGTACAATAAAATAAACCTAAGCTAAGATGATACAAGATATAGGTTTCATGATACAAGATACTAAAGTCAAGGCTGGCTGTGAAGAGTATACAAAGATCGTGTAATGCAAAAAAAAGAAAAGATAACTAATATAAACATCGCAAGTTCTTAATTACGTTAAAGTTATAAGTACGGTTCCCTTTTTCCCTTGGCGTACACCTCTCGGTGATCGGCCACGTTCCCACATGTCTGTGGTGAAACAGAGACGAACGTAATGAACGCAAGGTTGCTTCCATCTCTGGAAGTACTACTCGCTTTAGTTAAAGCATTCTTCCAACCTTCTCTCGATAGATCAAAATGTCATCTAGTATGCCTTATCTAAATGCATTTATTTCTTTAACACAGCTTAAGTTACTTGTTTAATCCATATTAACTACCAGGGGATTAAGAAGACTTCACGAAGAAAGCGATTAATGGTAGAATGAAAATAGACAGAGAAGTGAAAATGGAAATGATCGAGACATTCAATATATATATTTAGCGTCTGGTACATGATTCGTGAATGAAGAGATTAAGAAAATGAAATATAGTGATGAATAGAGTTAGAAACAAATACAAATAAGTGCCAATGTCTTGGCGCCGATCTGGATGGATATTTGCTTGCCGGTGTGGATGGATCGAACGGAAGGATGAGCTTCCCTCTCAGGTTTGCTCAACCGATAGTAGGGATCTAAGCACAGAGCTTCACGGCAGGGATTTGGCAGAATCGTGCTAAGACTCACCTCTCGGCCTTGTCTCTTCTTCTTCTCTGGATCGAATATCGCATGCGGTTGCAGTTCTGGATCGAATATCGCATTGTGCCGTCATTGTGTTGATCGTCTATTCATTTTTTATTGTTGGGTGCAATGCGATGGAGATGCGTTGTTCAGTTCGTCTTGAGCCTTACTCGCAAGCGGTGACTTGGTTTCCTGCAAAACAGAATAGAAATCTCCTTTTCTTCCATCTTAATGATGTTAGTGGGTGTAATTGCAATAGTTTATAATTATTGTATTTCTGAGCTAATTTCCATACAATCGACGCATATTCACTATCTTTTGGCTGCAATATCTAGATAAGGCAGCATAAATAACTTGTATTTCTACAAGTTATCAGTTAACGCCACCATGGCAAACTTACCATCTCCTCTCTTCTTAGTTACCATATCCTTCAGAAACTTTGCGTAGGCAGGCATTTCCTCAATCGCTTCACTGAAAGGAATATTAACATGTAATTCCTTTAACATAGATAGGAAGCGTTGGTACTGTACCCCTTCGTTCTTTTTCTTCCTAGTTTCTACGGGAAAGGGGGGTAACTACACTTTCACGGTTCTCGTCTCAGTTGGCTTTAAGGTCAACACAACCTCTGGTTCTACTGCTTCTTTTTTTCTTTCTTCTTCTTGCGTCACTACAACTTCAGATTCTGCCGCAATGGGAGCTATCCGACTAAGCTCCTTCTTTTCTCCCTCCACAGTCTTCCCACTTCGCAATGTCACAACCTGACATTGCTCTTTACCTGATCCCTCCGGGTTGCGTGGAAGTTCAGTCGAACTTGGTAGAGCCCCTTGCGGTCTACTCTTTAGCTCACTCATAATCTGGCCCATCTGTAATTCTAAATTGCAGATGGACGTAGCCTGACTTTGAAGCACCGTTTCATTTTTCTCTATGTATTGCTTCAATAAGCTTTCCAAGGAAGAAGATTGCGGTGGTTGTGAGCTACTTGCTTGATTACTCGTTTGACTGTTGTTGTGTGGGAAGAATCCTAGTGGCCCTTCTTTCTGTGCCACAGGTTTGGAAATTCTGTTGTTGATTCTTTCAAGCAAAATTAGGGTGGTTTATCCACCCGGGGTTGTAGGTATTCGAAAAGGGATTATTCTTTACAAAGTAGACAGATTGTGGATTTTGCGAGCAATCTACCATCACATGCCCATCACCGCAAGTCTCACACCTTGTGGTGTTTTGACTGATTGCATTGATTTGCCCATTTTGCGGTGTTGGGCTACTGATCGCAATTCCTTGTATTAGGTTCATCATTGCGATCATCTGGTTTTGTAGTGAAGCAATAGCACCATTACTTGCGTCATTGTCTTTGAGTCTCAATCTCTGGTCACTCTCTCCAATCTTCATGGTTCTTAGAGATGCGATTCAAGATATTTTTCGCCTCATCATATGTTTTATCAAGCAAACCACCAGCAACTGCCGCATTGGCAGTGGTCTATGAAGCGGGATTCAAACTATGATAAAAAAATTTCCATTTGAAGGCAGTCTGGTAACTCATTGTGTGGACAATCCCTGACCAACCTCTTAAACCTTGCCCAGGCATTGCTGAGCGATTCGTCCATGTCTTGTTCAAAATTTATAATCAGTTTTCTTCGTCTGGCATTCTCAGTAGGTGGAAAGTATTTCTTCATAAACTTCTCCACGACCTGTTCTCAATAAGTGATCTCTCCCAGCTTGAGAGAATACGCCCATTTCCTAGCCTAATCACAGAGAGAAAATGGAAACAAAGTTAGTCAAACTTCTTCGACAGAGATGTTCGGGAACACAAAAGTATTGTAGATTTCAATAAAGCTTCGGAGGTGGGCATGCGGGTCCTCGCCACGCCTTCCTTCGAATTGTCCAACAGTCTAGATCATCTGTAGCATCACCGGCTTCATTTCGAATCTGCTTCCATCAAGGGCAGGACTCATGATTCCTGGAGAAAAATCATAGAGGTTTGGCGATGCATAGTCCCTGATGGGTCTATTGCAATCGTTTGCCAACAGGATTGGATTCGCCATGACATTGTTATCATTTGGTGCTCCGTTTCCAGGCTGCTCCGCCATCTTTTCTTTATCTGATTGTGATTGTTGTTAGCGGTCTCTCAGTCTCCTTCTAAATGTCCTCTCAATCTCCAGGTTGTAATTCGCCAGAGATTGTGTTGGTAATTTTTATGAAAGCCTTGCGGTAACCAAATAAATAAATTGTTGGTTTGTTGTTGATTGCGTTAATGGAGAAAAATAAAAATTGCGGCGGAGTTTGAAAAGAGTTGGTAAATAGGAGATGCGATGAATATGCGGTGAACGGGTTGAGAAGGGTTTCGGCTAACACTTCCTAGAATGCATTCGTGCTTTGCGACCATGCAACATGCATACAATAGTAAACAATCTCTCCATGCGAATGTTACGACTTCTAATGCTAGAACACATGCGATATATGCGATAAGTCTATAGGACCTACACATAAGCCTCTATTCTTATTTATGCGATGATAGGATAACACACACACAAATCAGGCAACCACATAATATCATTCCTATCTCTAGGATGCATGCGATGCAGGTTGACAAACAAAGCTTATCTCTAAGTCCCTATCTCTTGTTTATGCAGTTTTAATCTTGCTCTTTCGAGTCTAGATCCTAACCTAGCTCTCTCGAGTCTTAGGTTATTTCTTCAGACTCTCTCTCGAGTAGCTCTAAAGGGGTGTTTTGCACAGCATAAAACAAGACAATCGCAAGCAATGAACTTCCTAAGTCATGTTAGCTTAGTTCTTCTCAACCCATTCGACTAGTTTAGCTACTCATGCATATTTAGAGAGTGAACAGATGTAGAAAGAGGACTTCCATTGTATAAATACGAAGATGAAGTACAAAATAACAATGCAAGTATAGAATAAAGAGCCTGGTGGCAATCTCTTGCTGCCCAGGCATTTACACCGTTTTCTACTCGTGCTCAAAAGATAATCTCGCTCTCGTGAGAGTCAGCCCGCTCTCTGCTTCTATGCCCCAAGGTTCTCTCTCGAGTTGCCCTGAGCGATCTTCGGAGTCACCACTCTTCTCTTGCCCCACCTTAAAATGGAAGAAAACTATGAGCAAGGGCATGCGAACTTGTGGAACAAAGAATGGCTGAACTCGCGAACCTTTTTTCTGAAGAATGCCCTTGGTATTTATAGAGCATCCATGGTGAAAGGCAACTTCTCTCTCATGATTGTACAGATGGGATGGCTTTAATTCCTGACTGATGCACCAAATAATGGTCACTGAAAAATTAAATGTACTTGTGATCGTTATCGGCTGTCAACTTAATTCGGATTGGACTGTCATCAGCTTTCTGTCCCATCGCGATTAATTAGCCTTTCACCCAGATGCGCCCACCATGTTGCGCTGATCGAGTTGCGGCGATCCTTCTTGGCTGAATATTTGTGAACATGATCACTGCAAAGCCTTGTGGTAATGCTGCGGTCGACCAATAATTTCCTATGATCGCAATTCCTGCATTGCATCAATGCATATTCTGCATAAAAACACAAAAATCAACTGTTCCTATGTGATAAACGCATGTAACCGCAATATTATGAAATTGATGCTTGATGGATGCAATTTTAACATGTTTTATCAATGCAATCCAACATTGTTTAAGAACATAGCATTACAATAACATGCATTTTTGCCCGTTATCACAACGCAGACTCAATCCTACGATGAAAGAGGTCGTCAAAAAGGAGATCATTAAATGATTAGATGTGGGCGTCATTTATCCTATAGCAGATAGCACGTGGGTTAGCCTCGTGCAATGTGTGCCGAAAAAGGGTGGCATAACGGTAGTCCCGAACGAAAACAACGAACTAATACCACAAAGAACCATCACTGGGTGGCGCATTTGCATGGACTACCGCAAGCTGAATGCGGCCACAAAGAAAGATCTTTTACCCTACCGTTTATTAATCAAATGCTAAATCGTCTAGCTGGAAATGACTTTTACTGCTTTCTAGATGGTTATGCTGGGTACAACCAGATCATGATAGCTCCAGAAGACCAAGACAAGACCACATTCACCTGCCTATATAGGACCTTTGCTTTTCGCCGCATGCTGTTCGGCCTTTGCAATGTGCCAAGCACATTCCAAAGGTGCATGAAGGCCATTTTTTTAGACTATCTTGAGGACTCTATCGAAATCTTTATGGACGACTTATCTATTTATGGGAACACTTATGAAATCTGTCTAGCCAACGTGGAGAAGATACTGAAGAGATGCGAAGAGATGAATATGGTGCTTAACTGGAAAAAATGCCATTTCATGGTAAAGAAGGGCATAGTGTTGGGGCACAAGGTTTCCCGTGACAGGTTGGAGGTGGATAAAGCAAAAATCGAAGCAATTGAAAAACTTCCACCTCCAACAAGTTTGAAGGCTATACGAAGTTTCTTGGGGCACGTTGGATTCTACAGACGCTTTGTCAAAGATTTTTCGAAAATAGCACGACCTCTGAATTCGTTATTAGAGGCTGATAGAAAATTCGCTTTTGATGACAATTGCCTCAACGCATTCATAGTTTTGAAGAATGCACTGATTACCGCACCCGTGTTAATTGCACCTGACTGGACACTTCCTTTTGAAATAATGTGCGATGCAAGCAGGTATGCGATGGGAGTAGCTTTGGCACAGAAGAGAAAAACAATCTTGCATCCCATCGCATATGCAAGTAAGACATCAAATCCTGCTAAAAAAAGTTATACCACCACAGAGAAAGAGCTTCTGGCGGTAATTTTTGCATTGGAAAAATTTCGAGCATATCTGCTGGGGACAAAGGTACTCATCCCTACTGATCATTCGGCAATAAAGCACTTAATGATAAAGAAGGACGCAAAGCCGAGGTTGATCAGATGAGTTCTTCTCCTTCAAGAATTTGACATAGAAATAATTGACCAGAAGGGGACAAAGAACCAAGTTGTGGATCACTTGTCCAGATTGGAAAACCCTGAAGTTAACCGCAATGAATCATAGGTGAGTGCGATGTTCCCGGATGAGCAGCTGTTCCATATTGAAGAATTGCCTTGGTATGATGACATAATCAACTATCTAGTTTGCGGATAATTTCCTAAAGATTATACCTACCACCAACAGAGGAAGCTCAAACATGAATGCAGACTAGATCTTGCGACTATGCATACCAAATCCTGCTCAACAACGCATATTATCGCAATGCCATGACTCACCATATGGTAGGCACTTTGGAGGACAGTGCACTACAGCCAAGGTTTTACAGAGTGGACTCTTTTGGCCTACATTGTTTAAGGATGCAGCTGACTACGTAATGAAGTGTGATCGGTGCCAGTGCACAGGTAACATTTCATGGAAACATGCAATGCCAATGAACACCATCTTGGAGCTTAAATTGTTCGACGTATGGGGTATTGATTTCATGGGACCATTCACTCCTCGAATGGTAAACATTATATTTTATTAGCCGTCGATTATGTATCCAAGTGGGTAGAGGTAGTGGCATGCGTCGCAAGCGATGCGGCGGTAGTCTCCCAATTCCTGAAGAAAAAAAAATTTACTCGTTTTGGCACTCCTTGCCATAGACAAGCTTGAAGGGCATTGTTCAATAGGAGTTTTGAAAGCAGTTCTGTAAGCCCAAAGAGCACCGTCAAGGGCGTGCTCCAATCTTTCCTTACTGGATTGACAGTTTTCTCCAGGATACTCTTAACCTCTCGGTTAGAAATTTCTGCTTGGCCATTCGTTTGAAGATGGTATGGAGTGACAACCCGATTGTGAACTCCATACTTCATCATGAGCACCTCGATAGTCCGATTGCAAAAGTATGTACCTTGATCACTACTTATGGCTCGAGGTATGCCAAACCTAGAAAAGATGTTTGCTCTTATGAATACTAAAACAATGGGCCTTCCTAATAGAATTGTAAAAGAAGAATGAGTGGAAATTTCATCCATTTTCAAAGTAGAAATCAAATCCAAAACTTGCAATAACACATCCTCCACTATCCTTAGGGGCTGGATATAAGATCTATTAGCTAATTGGATGCACACAGTAGTTTTTTGCAAAACATTCAAATTAAGATCCTCATACACATGATAAGGCATGACATTAGTAAAGGCTCCTAGATCAAGCATAGCATGACGAATGACTCTATTACCAATAATGTAGGGTAAAGTGAACATACCTGGGTCTCGCCATTTTCTAGGCATATTTTGTTTAAATAGATCCGATACATTCTTACTTACCAGAACCCGTTCCTTATCCTTACCTATCCTTTTGTCGGTGCAGAGTTCCTTGAGAAATTTAGCATACCTAGGAATTTGCTGGATTGCGTTCACGAGGAGAATGTTTATCTGAACCTTTTTAAACATCTTGATCAACTCCTCATCTCTATGTTCTTGTTTTCGTCTTGCCAACCTACTAGAAAACGAAGGTTTAGGAATATAAGGTTCAATAAAAGGTGAAGGAAGAGTACTTACCTTAGGGGTAGACGGGCGTGCCTCAGATTTACCCTCATTTTTCTCAGCTTCTTTGTTGGACTTACCAGGCGGAGGTGGGTTGTCTGTGAAGGAACTCTTATTCAATAGAACCATTGAGTAGAAGCAAGATCTTTCCAAGTCCATTGTGAAAGAATAAAGCATTTACAAACAAACAACCATAGTTATGCATTATAGAGAAAATTACAGCATGCTTTCTTTACTTAAATACAAAGGGAATCGAGTGACATACCTTTGAAGAAATATTATTCATGTATTTCCTCGATCTACACTGGTCAGGCATCCCAGCAAAGTCTAAACGATCATGAATGCAACGAACAACCAATGTAATCATGAACTGTCAGATCCTCGAACCCAATCGAGTAAGACTCGATCCTCAACCCTCAAACAACAATACTCGATATACCACTCGGTTACCTTGGTATTCTTAGAGTGAGAATCCAGGAGGTGTGGGCTTTGTGTGAATTTGGTAGAGGGAAGAAGGAAGTATAAGATCGAGTTAAATGATCGAGTAAGTGGGAAAGAGGTTTAGTATATCGTATAGATAATGGTTTCTCGATCGTTTAGTATCGAGGAGCAATCATCTAACAAACTCGCTCGGTCGTTTAGTCTCTCGGAAGGACTACCGTATAGCTTTCTTTCACTCAATCAATTAGTATGTGATAATGATGCGATCCTCAAAAAATGAAAACTCTTTTCATTTTATTCTTCAGTTATTAAAATTAAAAATAACCTCCCACTTGCACAGTTAGAGGAAAAACCAATCACAATTATTTCGTAATTATTTTTATTATAAATAAATAAAATAACTAATTTATCATATTATATTTATAACCTATAGTTTTAATATCACATCATATGTAATATATAAACTATAGTTCTTTTTTTTTCCCTTTATTTAATATAAATCACATTTATATTAATTCCTCCAATTAATGCATTTAATACAACAAATCAATTATATAATATATAATTGAACCAATTTAATTATATCATATATAATAAAATTTCCTCTTGTTAATTTTAACACTTCAAACTAACCCGAAAATTGATTCTCGACTTGAATCGATTGAGCTACCAAGGGGACCTTATGGACCTGTAGTTTGAAGCTCCAATGACACGTGAATAACTATTTAAACTCTTTAATCAAGATATCCACCATCCGTTAACTGTCGGGCAGTTCACTAAAGACTGACAACTGCACTTTTCTCACTACAGATATATTTTTGTGTCCATTGAATATAACTAATCAACAGTATGATAACCCTTCATAGATCGCTCGTAAGTATAGCTGGGCCAGTTTACCATCTTTTCCCTGTAGTTACATATAACTCCTTAAGTACCATTGATTCCTCTAATGAACAATACATCATAGTCCTACTATGAGTGAACACCTATCCGGCCATGAGCAAGTGTGTGGCGCCACATTGTTCGAGGCCCAGAATCAGCTCTTAAGAGAACAATCTATCTACTTACCCCTGCTTTGGGGAAGGAATAAATTTCGTCTTGTGTAGCTGAGTTCCCAGCTCCCCAATCAAACGAGTCCCCAAAGTGGTAGGTTTGAGTCGGCGATCTGGCCATTTGCACCCATGCAAATCAAAGGACCGCCCTTATAGATAAGAGTTCCAACTCACTCAGGATTAAGGTCATGTTACCTATGGTCATCCAAGTGAAATGAAAGTCTTTGTCATGAATGGCCTTATATAACGTGACTAAACATTTCGTGGTCTGGTCTCATACAAACTCTTTCTCATGGGATACCCCGCTCGCATGTCCCCACGTGAATGACCAGGATCAGGCCATCTGTAGCACTTTACAACACTTGTAATATCTACAAAGCGGGTCATATCCGTAGTGTCACCAGGATAAGGTTTCCCTCTTTTATCCATATACTACAGACCATTTAGGTTATCATTTAAGGCATGGTCCACTTGTATGTCTCCACATACATGCTTAAGTTATAACAATAACCATGGATCTTAGTTTATTGGTTTGTGGTTAATGCAATTAAAATATCTCATATTTCATAGACAATAGTGAAGAAAATATCTCATATTATTACATCACAAATGTTTGTTCATACATGTGTTTACAAACTATATGACCCTGTCCTAAAGCGAGTGGGTGTACAAGATAAATACAAGTAAAAAGAATAAACCAACACACTAAGGCCGAGTACAAAATCTCCCACTTGCCCTAGTCCAGCCATGTAGGGTCCCATAGACCCATGCTCTGTAGGTGACCCTTAAGAACTGTAGCCATGAGAGCCTTCGTAAACGAGTCAGCAATGTTGTGCTCCGAAGCTATCTTCATGACTATCACGTCCCCTCGATGCACTATCTCGCATATAAGATGATACTTCCGCTCTATATGTTTTCCGCACTTGTGACTCCTAGGCTCCTTAGAGTTGGCCACAACACCACTATTATTACAATAAAGGGTGATGGGCCTAGACATTTCTGGAACAACTTCTAGATCAACCAGAAACTTCCTAAGCCAAACGGCCTCCTTAGCAGCTTCAAAAGCTGCTACATACTCGGCCTCCATAGTGGACTGAGCGATGCACCCCTGCTTAGTGCTTCACCATACTACAGTTTCTCCATTAAGAGTGAACACTGATCCTGAAGTGGACTTTCGAGAATCTCTATCAGTCTGAAAATAGAGTTCATGTATCCATTAAGAAAGGGTTCAATTGTCGAGACATTCAACAAGCCAGAAAGCCATATCTTGTTGCATGATTATTTGGGAAAGATTATATTAGAACCCACATGAACTTGGGCAGAAAAAGTTTAAACCTCAACCATGTGATCCTAATATTTGTAACTTAATCGATCAACAATGCATAGGCTAGAAAGATTTTGCTAACATGAAATTCAACAAATCAATTTGTCACAAAAACTTATTGAATTCGATTAAAAATTTAAAAAAATCCCCCAAAGGGTTCACAACAATGGAATAAAATAAACTAGATGGCCTTCAAGAATTAAGGCATACAAACTATCCCAAGAAAATAATTTAGCCTCTAAAAGGCATATTCATACTACAATGATCAACAAAGAAGTAAGAATCGAGGCTAACTATACCAATAATTTCTCAGAAAATTGACTCAATCACTCAAAAATTGAATAAAAACTCTCAAATTTCTCTTTATTCGAGCTTAATCTCGAATGTGTAGTGGTTGCCTTCAAAGCTAACCCTTAGGGTCCTATTTATAAGATCCTCACAGCGTCACGACGCTAGGGTCAAGCTATTGTGGTAAATGCGTTTGTGACTTTGTGCATGCTTAATTTCTAAAGCTTTAATTATTTTAATCATGTAACATCCCGGTTTTTTAGGAAAATTTAAGTTAATTATCTCAAATTGCTGAGTTTTAGTTTCCTAATCTTTGGAATTTGGAAAAAAATTGTTACAGTTGAAGAAGTTTTATTGGTTAATGTGAATTCTTTAAGTATGAGTTTTAAATTAATTGGAAGAGATAATTGAATTATTTCTATAAGAAATTTTGAGTTTTTGTGAAATTTGAAAGGGAAAAGAGGAAATTGTGGTTTTAAGATTTTACCCTCTTTAATTTTGGAACTTGGATCCAAAATTTAAGTAAAGAATTAGGAAAAAAAAATTGGTTTATTTGGAAGTAATTAAATCAAGTACTTAAAAAGATTTGTAAATTTGGATTCAAGTTAATTTGGAAAGTTAGAATTTAATTTTGGGATTTAGAATTTTTGGAAAGAAGTGATTTAAAGTTGGTGAATTTATTTTTAGGTTTATTTAATTAATTGGAGAAGAGGTAAAAGATTTGAGTTTGATATGATATATTTATTACGAAAGGATATATATATATATATGTGTGTGTGTGTGTGTATATATATATAATATTATTTCCTTTCCTTTTCTTAAATTCCAAAACCCAGATATATTCTGGAATTTAAGAAAAGAAAAGGAAAGAATATATATGGGTTTTGGAATTTAAGAAAAGGAAAGGAAATAATATTATATATATATATATATACATATATATATTATTTATGTATTTGTGTGGTGGAGAATTAAAAAGAAAAGAAATATGGAATTTTCAAACCCATCCTTTCCTCCGTCAAGTTGCAACCGCGCCGCTCCGACCTTCACGTTGTCGGATTTGCTTGTTGTTGATTCTCCTCTCTTCCAGTCGTTGTCCTCTGTTGAACGTCATCGTGAGGTTCGTAGTTTTGGGATAAGATCTAAATTATTTTCCTGGTTTTGTTGAGGATCTTGAAGATCCAATAAATAACGTGTTTAATTATCATTTCAATCGTGATTTTGGAGGATTAATTTGAAAGTTTGAAGGAGTTTAAAAGGTCGTTAGCGTGCTATCAAGCAAAGTTAAGGTGATTTCAGCATTAATTTTTGTAAGATTTGGGCTTTGTGACTTGTTCAGTTCGAATGTAATTTATACGAATTAAGTTATTAAGTTTTGTTGTTGATTTTGGTGTGATTAAATGCTTAGGTGTGAACCTAGAGGTTAAATTTTATTTTGGCTTATGTACTAGGATTTAATTCAAAGATTGTGGAGATTAGAAGAGCTTAGTTGCTTAAATAATTTGCTCGATTAAGGATTCAAGAATTTCACAAAGATACAATTTCTTTTTGGTTCAACCTAATATCAAAGTAAGTAATCTTACCACTGGAACTACCCACGGGCCAGACACTAGATATATGCCAGTATGATAGATGAATATTATGATAGAACGATAACATGATAAATGGATAGTATAGTATGACCGATATATGTTCTTGTATGAGAATCTGAAAGATTTATTTGTGCACGTAGAGACTTGCATGCTGGTAAGAGGTGATACTTGATTCACTGAGGGTGTATTTGATATGAGGATATAGAGGCATATATGCATGCTGTATAGCCATGATGTTGAGGTGTATATGTATGTTATAACTTAGGTGGTGGTGGAAACACTTACATTGAGCTCAATTTTAGATGAACTTAGGTGGGCTGTCAAGGGTTTACAAAGGTGCGGACTTTCTACTTAAAATTTCAGAGCTCTCTCTCAAATCTCAGCATGCATGGTCAATATAAAGGCTCAATCCATGCAAGGAGAAAGATTGCATGTAGGATAGCTCATACTAGCAGTTATCATTGAAGAGGAGAGTGGAATCCGGTGATATATTACACAATTTGAGTTTTAGTGGATTTTTCCCAAAAAATTGTTGTAAAAATCCACTAACTCATTTTGGATTTCAAAAATATTTTCTTTTTAAATAAAACGATTTTATTTAAATAATTTAGTTTTATAAAATTAATTCAAAATAATTAATTTAAACAAAACTAAATTTAATTTTTAATGAAACCTTTTAATTAAATTAAATTATTATTAATTTAGTATCTTAATATTAAATTAATAAAATACCAATTTGATCAATATGTGTCAATTTCATATTATTAATATTTAAATAATAATTTAAATATTTTATTTAAATATTAATTGATTCTCCCATTTTGTTCAGTTTTCGATAACATTAAACGTTTCAATTATATCAAATATAATTAATTGAAATCCTAAAAAACTGAATTTCAATGTTTCATATTCACAACCCTAATGGACCGACGGATCGTGAACATACTAAATTTATTAATCCAATTTATGAGCTAGTAGATGGACCTAATGAACCTACAAATCATGAGCTCCAACGATTTGTAATTAATTGGTTAAACTCTTTAAAACCGAATTAATCAATATTTGTTAACTATCAAGGCATACGACTATAGCTTCATAGTTGCACTCTCCTCACTATAGATATATGTCTATCCATTTTAACCATAATCAGTAAGTCGATCCTTCATAGGTCGTTCATATTTACAGTTGGGTCAAAATTACCATTTTATCCCTGTAAATGCATCTTGTTCCTTAAGCTCCCACTAACCCTCTATTGAACAATGGATTCATAGAACCACTTATGAATCATGCCCCTCTCTACAACGAGAAGGCAAGGCCCCGTTGCTCAAGACCAAGAATCACCAGTTAAGAGAACAACCTATCTACTAACCCTAAGATGGGTAGGAGTGAGTTCCATCTTGCAAAGTTATGTCCCTAGCTATCTATCTGGTCTTATCCTCAAAACGGGAGGCTTATTGAGCAATGTTGTTAGACTACTCTCACCTATGCAGCTCAAAGAATCATCCCGAATAAACAGGAGTTCATAGTTAACTCGGGATTAAGATCGAGTTATCCTAGGTTATTTTAGTATGATAAAGTCAGTTTTAACAGTAAACGATCGTTATAAAGAATAGTGACTATTTCGATGTCGAGTTTTTATTCAGACTCATTACATAGGATGCCCCCATTCAGATGTCTCTACATGAATTATCTGTGGATCACATCATTTGTATCTGCATACAAAATAGGCCGCATCCAATAGTGTTACCAGGATGAGATACCCAATTTCATCCATATACTTATAGACTATTTAGGCTATATATTATAACTTGATCCTTTTTATGTCTTTACATAAAGTTAAAGTATTCATACTATAGCCATGGATTTGTTTATTGGATTTCATAATAAAATGCAATATCAACAACTTTAAATATTCAATAATATTTTATTGATAAATAGAATTTTTAACATGAATTACGAATTGCGAGTTTTTAGACATCCCCAACAATCTCCCACTTGGATTAAAACTCCAGTGAGAATAAACATACAAATATATACGATGTTTATAATATTGAGAAACATAGAGGAAAAATACATACAAATCAAATTCCCTATTATCAATTTGAACATTTCAAACTAACCCAAAAACTGATTTTCAACTTGAATCCATTGAGCTACCAAGGGGGCCTTATGGACCTATAGCTTGAAGATCCAATGTACGTGAATAAATTATTAAACTCTTTAATCACGATATCCACCATCCATTAACAGTCGGGCACTCCACTAAAGACCGACAGCTGCACTCTCCGCACTACAAATATATTTCTTTGTCCATTGGATATAACCAATCAATAGTACGACGACCCTTCACAAATCGCTCATAAGTACAGCTGGACCAATTTACCGTTTTGCTCCTATAGTTACATCTAACTCCTTAAGTACCACTGATTCCTCTAATGAATAATAGATCATAGTCCACCTATGACTAAACCCTTCTCGGGCCAAGAGAAGGTGTGGCACCACATTGTTCAAGCCCTAGAATCAGCCCTTAAAGGAGCAATTTATCTACTTACCCCTGCTTCGGAGAATGAGTGAATTTCATCTTGTGTAGCTGAGTTTCCAGCTCCCCAATCAGATGAATCCCCAAAGTGGTAGGTTTGAGTCGACGATCTAGCCACTCTCACCCATGCAAATCAAAGAACCGCCTTCAAAGGCAAGAGTTCACAACTCACTCAGGATTAAGGTCATGTTACCTATGGTCATTCTACTGAAATGAAAGTCTTAATTATGAACGACGTTATATAACGAGACTAAACATTTCGTGGTTCGATCTTATACAAACTCCTTTGTATAGAGTATCCCCGCTCGCATGTCTAATACACGAATGATCAGAATCAGATCATTTGTAGTACTTTACAACATTTGTAACACCTACAAAACGGGCCACACTCGTAATGTCACCAGGATAAGGTATCCCTCCTTTATCCATATACTACAGACCATTTACGTTATCACTTAAAGCACGATCTACTTGTATGTCTCCACATATATGCTTAAGTTACAACAATAACCATAGATCTTAGTTTATTGGTTTGTGGTTAATGCAACTAAAATATCTCATATTTCATAGACTGAAGTGAATAAAGTATCATATATTATAAATCACAAAGTTTTTTTTTATATATATGTTTACAAACTAAAAGACCCTACGAGATTTAGGACATCAACTCCAACACTTCTTCAATCCACGAATTCAACTTCAATCTTCACTCCAAAAGCTTAAATTTGTTTTACATAACTTGAAAATTACAGAGGCAACGGAAATAGTATAAATAAAAAATAAACCTAAGCATGCTTCTACTACAAAATAGAGAAGAAAGGGAAATCGAAACTAACCCTTGGAGAACTAGTTCTTCGCATTTCCTCTCTGGTAGTGGATCACGAATCGATACATTACTTTTCCCGATCTCAGCACCACGAATACAACAACACAATAGAAACTCGAACACCATAATGAGGATACCTCCACAATGTCTTCCTTGTTATTCTCAAGGAGAGAATCATAGAGAGTTGTGAGCTTCTGTGGATTAATTTTTGTCTAAGGAAGGGAGAGAGTTTTTCTTTGAGAGCAATGCAGAGGAGAAAAAGAATGAGTGGGATCGGTGAAACCAATTTCATTTTCAACTTCTGAATTCCTTTCTCTATCTTTCACGTATATGAGAGGGGGTTTAGAGAGTTATTAATAACTCTCACCCTTAATTGAAATCAGCTTCCCTTAGGAGTTAATTTTCAAATTTCAAAAAATTGAATGTTTAATATATATTAACTAATTTAATATCAATATCAAATCATATGTTATATCATGTATAACATATAACCTCTAGTTTATATTATATCACATATAACATATAACCTATAGTTTATAATTCTCTCATATAACTTATAGTATTAATATGAATTATATTCATTAATTTTAAACTATAGTTTTTATATGAATCATATTCATATAATTAATATTGGAAATACATTCAAATATTTATTTCTCATTAAAATTTTATATTATAATGTATCACATACATTATATTAATTATATCATATACAGTTAATTTCCTTTAAATAATTTGAATAATTCAAACTAAACCAAAATTAATTTGATTATCATTAATCACTATTGAGCTAACAAGGGGACCTTATGGATCTATAGATTGAAGTTCCAATGATATGAGATTAATTATTTAAACTCTTTAATTAAATTAATCCCCTTTCAAATAAGCTTTCCAGCCCGACGATCTTCATAAAAGAAGGGACTTTTGTCCATAAACATGTGCTTGTTTGGAGGGATCATAATAAATGATTGAAGTGTATTGTTTTGTGTACATAAAATATTCAACCAAAGTTGCTCCTGTATAAGGGGTGTACATCTCACCTACATTTGGATGGGTTAAATCGTTCATCCAGATGACCAATACGTTCAATTTAGGCCCCATCAGTTTCATAACATTCAGTTCATATCCTAACCCCAACAATGGGGTTACTTATTAGGAATTTTAAACACTAATTTATTTCTTAAAATGTTGTTCAAACATAGGCAAGAACATACTAGAGATGCTTGATTAGGATGTTTGTTCACCATATCATTTTTTCACGATGTTTTGAAAGTTTATGAGAACTACTAATTTTAGTTGTTTTAAGTTTAAATGTTTCTTTTTAATTAAAGTTTTTAGGAATCCCGAACTAAAGATTCATCTAGACTTTTCATTAAATTGGTTTTTACAGCTTTATTTGTTTATAAAATGTTCAGCTTAAATTTGAATGGTTAACTAGTTTTAGTTTTGAAACTGCAGTAATGGCTCTAGTTAGAGTTCCCGAAAAGTCGGGTGCATTATAGTATATAACATGCTTTTAGTGATAAAAGTCTATCACTAATAAATTTCAATGACAGAAGTCTATCACTAATGGACTTCACTTACAATGATACTACTTTTCTAATGGATCCAAAAACAATAAAAATAGAGAATTCATGGATTGTTTTTGCCATTTAAGAAAATTCACTTAGTTAATAGAATATTTCATCCATTTGAAACACATCTGGAAGTGTTTCTATAAGCTCCGGTCATCACTTAGAAAGGGTTATGGAGGTGAATAAATCTTAAAGAATTTCTTGCTCACGCTCTCATCTGTGATCACAAGAATCTGCCCAAGGCAGAGACTCAGATACTTTGAATTTGGGCTCCAAGGGCTCTATTTATAGAGCTCAAACGCCTGACAGCATTAGTAATCCCACTCTGAATCACTGCCATTTCTGACGCGGTAGGTGGAATGTCAACATCATCTTATCTCTTTGATACTCCCAAGGTATGCATTCATGATTGTTTCTTCTATAGTATCAACACATTCCACCCACCTTGCGATCAACCTTCTATCACGGTTACCACTCTTTAGTTGCAGCATTTCATGCGACGAACTGGTCTTCATGAAGATCAACACATGCGAGCATCTTTGTGATGGTCTGGGATCAACGCATGCGATCGATTCCTACAATAGCTACAAAAATAGACATTCGGATGCAAAATAACGCATGATATAGGGTTAGTGGGGATTTCCAGTGCTGATCGGCCCAAACTCACTTTTTCACAAGAATCTTTAGTATTATCAATGCATATTTTATCAATGCATATTTTGCTCATCAATCCTCATAATTCTAAGTAAAAGGATACAATAGTTTTTATTTCTACAAGCTATCAATTTATGATATGAAAATTTTAAATATAAATGAGACATGTGAAATTACGAGTTTAGTATATCGTTTTCTAAGTTTATATAATATATGTCTCTAAACTTTAAAAAGTGTTGATTTTTTAGTAAATTTAATTTTTATACCATGGTTCTAAATGCATGTAGTCTCTAGTATGATTTTAGATCATGGTTTTTGCTGACCCTTGTGTAAAGTTAATGTTTACATTATAGTTTTGAAAACTTGGTAGTAATCTATCACAACGGTGGTTGTTAAGCTTGGTATAAAGATACATTTTTTATTATGGTGTTACAAACAATGGTCTAAAGTATAATAATAATTTGACTATAGATCACAATTAGTGTTAGTCGTGGTGCCATGAAATATGCATGCTTTGCATGCTTTAAGCATTTTTTTACATACTTTTATTTAGAAAAAACAAAATTTGCTTGTGTTTCCCTCTAGATTTAGTCTTAATAGATAAAATGAGTTTATAGGGTCTTGTTTGTCTTAAAAGTTCATATTTACTAATTTTAGGTGGTTTTGTGAGCTTTGGCAGGTAACTTTGACCAATTTGGAGATTATTTTATTTAAAATGCAGCTGCTTCGCCAGATTTCATTGTGACCGCATCACTGAGCCCTAATTTTTCAGAAATCGATTAAGTCAATGGAGGTTGCGTTTTTCTCGTTCCAAGCATGGTTCAGCCCTAAAATGATTTGGTTAACTCCTAGAGCTTGATTCTTGACCTTCCTCAACCGATTTGGAGCCTATAGATTGAAGGGAAGCTCCTCATTTTAACACATGACTCTCCATCAACGACTCTATCATGATTTACTCATAGTTTCTGCCATTTTAGTCAGTCCTTTTGGGTGACTTCTTAACTTCTGAAGTTAACAGCCTCAAGATGAAAGTTCCTCTAAGACGGGATCACTTAGGTCATCTCATCCCATGAAAGCGTGCGATGAGAGATGGTTCATCCATGAAAAGGGAGAATTAGCCTAGGGAAAGACTGAATTTGAGGACTTTCCTCGAGGCATCTTGAGTTGTATTTCCAGCACTATTCATTTCATTTATGTTTTGTATTTTCTTTATTCCCTTTACCCGTCGAATCTATCTTGTAACTATGATTTCTAAAATTCATTATTTTATCATTTAGTCATGAGCTAAATCCTCCTAGGTGTTCAACAATGTGAATGCTCTAGGGTTTTTATGGCTTAAGCAATGTTGTATTTCATACCACTTGGTTTTACACATTCTCTTTATTGAATTTAAAGATAAAATCAGTAAGCTAAATTGACAATTTTCTTTAACGATCTAGTGATGTTCGAATGTTGAGAAGGTTAAGGTGTAAACGGATGTCACAAAGAGATATGAGCCTATAAGAGCCTAGAAATAGGATTGTCACGTCACCTTAGAAATAAGGGCACCATAGGATAAAAAAACTGAGCTTGAAGTAATTTAAGATCTAACTAACAATCACAACATTAGGCATTTGCTGCTTAGAACTCCTAAATGTGAAGAGATTGAATCCCAAGCAGAAGCGTGTGACGCCTTACAATTTCATTTTTGACTTAACATAAACAAAATAAGGTATAAAAATAATAACATAATGGATAAACAATCAAGATTAGCATGCATTTAAGAGATGAAAAGAGGGAAGAGCTAAACCTTACCTTTGTAGATTTCCAAAATTATCACGATTTCCTCTCCGTCTTCTTCGGAACGTCTCTTTAATAATAAAGGGATACCACCGTAAGTGAAACCTTGTTATTCTCTAAGATCCCAAGAATTGGACGTATGATCTCCAGGACTTGGAAGAGAAAGAAGAAGTAGTAGAGAAAATAAGAGATTTTGAGAGAAGTAGTAGGAGACTAGGATTCAGAATTCCCAATTCAACTGTGTCACAAACATGGCCCATGAAGACCTATTTAAAGAGAGGAAGGGTGATCACCTTCTCCTAGTCTTTCCTATTTCTACTCTAGTTCTAATTTAACTAAATAAGTTTTATTTAATTAATTCATCCAATAATTAAGTAGCCATATATATTAAATCTAATTTAATGTACATATTTAATTAATAAATAAATAAATATCACATATTTATTTATCTCTACTTCTCAAAAATTAATTAATTGATTAATTAACCATTAATTAATCAATTAAACAACTTTATTAAATCATATTTACTATAGAATTAATCAACATATAATTTCACATATTTATATGTAAATATCTCTTTAATATTTGAATCTTATTCAAATATTTTTCTTTCTTAATTATAGATCACATTTAACCATATTATGTTAATCTCATTAATATACAATTGATTTGAACAATTAAAACCATTCCTATTATATATCCTTTAGTGAGCTAACAAGGAACCTTATTGACCTACAGATTAGAAGCTCCAATGATATAAGATGAATTAATTAAACTCTTTAATTAATTTAATCAATTTTCATTAACTAACAGTCACTTCACAAAAGACCAATAGTTGCACTCTTTATACTATAGATTTATTTCTATGTCCACGAATATAACCAATCAATAGGGAGTCGATCCTTCACAAATTGCTTATAACTATAGCTGGGTCAAAATACCGTTTTGCACCTGCAGTTACATCTAACTCCTTAAATACCACTGATCTCTCTCATGAACAAACGGTTTGTAGTCCAACTATAATCATATATTATTATATCACAAACGTTTGTTCAATACCGTGTTTACAAACTACAGGACCCAACGAGAGTTTAGGGCATCAACCCCAACAAGCTACATTAGACGAAATTTACTCCTTCCCCAATGTCGGGGAAAGTAGATAAATTGCTCCTTTAAGAGCTGATTCTGGGGCTTAAACTATGTGGTGCCACACCTTCTTCTAGCCCGAGAGGGGTTTAGTCATAGTTGAACTATGACTTATTGTTCATTAGAGGAATCAGTGGTACTTAAGGAGTTAGAAGTAACTACAAGAGCAAAACGATAATTTTGGCCCAGTTGTATATACGAGTAATTTGTGAAGGGTCATTAAACTGTTGACTGGTTATATCCAATGGACACGGAATTAATATCTATAGTGCGAAGAATATAGCTGTTGGTCTTTACTGGAGTGCCCGTAAGTTAATGGATGTTGAATAATTTAATTAGAGAAGTTTAATTAATTATTCAAGTAGAGTTGGAGCTTCAATCTATAGGTCCATGAGGTCCTCTCTGTATCTCAATAGAGATTTAATGAGAATAAATTAATTGATGGAATTAATTATATGTGATATAATTAATTTTACTTAATTATATATGTTATAATTACTACAATGTATTTGATACATTATTTCAGAGGAAATAAATATTTGAATTTGATTCAAATATTAATTATGTGAATTGGATTCATATAATTAAATTTAATATGAATAGGATTTATATTAAATATCATGGATTGTTGAGAGAATCAAAACTATAGGTTATATTGTATTTGATACAATACTAAACTATAGGTTATGTGTTATTTTAGATATAACATATAGTTTAATATATATTATATGATAAGGTAGTTATCATATAAATATATATTAAATATATATTTTTAAATAAATTATTTTAATTTATTTATAAAAATTTTTTGGGAGGGCGTTGTAACTCCCTTCCCCCTATGTCTCTCTGTTTAGTCCGTGTGTAGAAGAGTGGCTCTCCCAATTCTAAAAGAAAGAAGTTTTTCTTTGAAAAAACAAAATTCCTCTCAATTTTCTCCATTTCTTCCGAAAATCTAAGAGCCTAAAACTCCTTAATGATTCTCATTCCAAAAGAGAATGCAGGAGGTTCTTATTGTGATGGTGTTCATTTGGATTATTTTTTCATTCATGATTGTTCGTGACAAATCAGGAGAAGGGAATTGGATTTCCAGAAGAAAGGTTCTTCAAGCGTAAGTCTTCTCTCATCCTAATTCTCTCTTTTGCATTTATGTTTACATGTTGTAAATTTGTGATTATGCATAATGTTTGTATTTTGTAATTTTGATTCCGTGAAAATAAAACTTGGACCGATCGCCATGTTTCCCCTCAAGGACCTTCAAGGTTTCTTCAATTGGTATCAAAGCATGGTTTTGATTCCCTATTTTTATTGTTCTAGAATTTAATTTACAGTCATGATGGGCTTTGCATTCTGTATTCATATGATGAATTTGTATGTAATTTATTTTTTGCATTCTGTATTCATATGATGAATTTGTATGTAATTTATTTTATACTTTACAATTTCTAGGATTGGCCATTTAGTTTTATCATTATCTTTGTACAAATTGGTTTGTAAGGGCCTGTATCACACCCCCTCCCAGTTTACCCTCTAAAATCGAAAGGGGACATGACGGCAGCAGTTACTGACCTACTTGCCAACACTTACTACCTAACTTAAGTGAAACCTACTTTAGACCTCAATATGCAAAAATGACTTGGCAGTAAATCAACTATGACTTTAACAAGCATTCCAAAACAACAAACATATATCCAACGAAAGCATAATAATGAACATGGGTCCTAAAACAAATTTCACAAGTACATCAAAACAAGCTTAATCTAAGCTTCTTCCTTCAATAACCGAGCTTTGAGTGGCAAGCTGTAGTGGGTTCAACCGCGAGGGAATTAACCGCTACCTGGGAAAAAGGAAAACATTTGAAAATAGTGAGTTGGTTGGCCAGTGAGTGACTCACAGAAATACAGTTCTTCTCAAGCCTTTCATATGCATTAATGTAAATAAATAAACATGCTGAAAATAATCTCAACCAACTTAGATAGTATCATGCATTAATCATAGCATCATAATCAATCATACTGTCAAACCTTAGTTGAGAACGAGCATTCATAGATTAAGCTCCCAACATCCATTTATGACCGTGAGACCCATACTTCGGTCCCATTATAAAGACTGTAGCCAAGAGACCGATAGTCCAACCTCTCATAAAGTATCGTCAACACCTTAGGTACTTCCTCGAATAGCTTTTATACTTTCGATATCCGATTTATTAGAAACATAACATTCATAGAAAATTTGAGCATCATAAGCTTTAAGCAAAGCACTTACCAAGCTTTTGCCATAAGAGCATTATTACAATTCAACATGCATGCTTCACAATTATAAACATGTAGTTTGCAATACTCTTTCGTTCAATCTTAACATGTGCTAGGATTAGCAAAACGCATTTAAATAACTTAAAACATCATTCTTAAGAAATGCCATGAATCCTTTAAAACATAAGTATAAACTTTAGTTGCTTAGAAAACACCTGAATGCTAGCATGAAATTCATTTGGAATGCATGTTCCTTTATATACATATTTTGAAAACATTTATTCACTCACGGATCTTTAGGCTTGATTTTTCCTAAGATTGGTAGGCCTTTCCAATGGACGTAGCTCCTACACATAAAACAATTAAGATTTTTTTTGCTACAATGGTCTCCCTTTTGAGACTACTCTTTTAACCAAGCTTATACTTAGCAAGAGATTGCCTATTCGTCCAAAATTTCCAGATTCAACTTCTAACGTCAATAACTTGAAAACTATAACTCATTTTAAGAAAGTTCCTTTTCCAAACATGTTTAGAATTTTTCTAACAATGGTACCTCAAAGTTTCAACATGAAACTCCTTGTGGATTAACGTGGTCCTTTAAATCTCTCCTGGAAGCCCTAAATCGCAACTCCCTGCTTGAGCAAAGATTCTAGGTTTAACTTCCAAAATATGTAATTCGAACCTAGACCTTTTCTTGCAAAATTTCCTTCTACAAACTTACTTGAAATGGTGTTAACAATAATACCTTGAAATTTTGGCTTGAAAATCCAAGTGGTTCGGTCTATATCTATGATTCTTCGTTGAGTGCCGAAAACGCCTGAAAACAAACCTTCGACTCTTCCTTCCTTCTTTGGCCCTCTTTCCGGTGAGAACTCCCTTCTAAAGGCTAGATTTCATAAACTAGACTCACAGAGCTTTCCAATGGTATCATGTTCGTCTGGTTTGCTCGGTTCAAAACGAGCTCTTGAAGTTCTCTTCCCTTTTTATACTATCATCCAACCCTTTTGCATGAAATCTCCTTAAGCAACCTCACCCACTAGTGGAGATTAAGGTCCGAGATTAATCCATCTATCTGGATAACTAAAAGAGAAGTTTAAAACTGAATGTTTTGAGCAAACTCGATCCACCCTGGAAAAACTTGATGGAGGAGGGTCATTACTCGATAGAAAATTCAATAGCTCTCTGTTGAATACTTGATGGGAAGGACTCGATACTCGATGGGATACTCGGTTATGGATGGCTCACTCGATGCTCATTCCTTACTCGATTGCTCGTACTCGATGCATGACCCTTCCTCGCTTACATTCGACGCTCGATCCTTCCTTGATCACTTATACTCGATGCTCGACCCTTCCTCAATCGGTTACTCTTGACGCTCGACCCTTCGACGATCGCTAATACTCGACGCTCGACATCATTTACTCGATGCTTGCCTTATGCTCACTCGATGCTCAGTCACCCCTCATCACGACCAACACTTAGCCAGAAATTCTCTTTGCAAAGCTAGATTAATAAGATCCGAGAGCTAAGTTTTCATACTTAAACATTTTCCTTCTTCAAACTTATCCTTTACCTCAAAATGCACAAATCCAATCTAACTTAAATATTTAAGCCCATCACTTTGCTTAAGTCAAACAATAAACATAATTACAAAGGGAAAGTAAAGTGTGGGTTTTATTGCCTGTGTTTAGGCATAAATATTGCGATCATGTCTGTAATTTATTGTTTTTTAGTCACTCATGTTGTTCCGAGTGAGTTTCTGGAGAAAACGAAGTCCAAATTGGAGGAAAAACAAAAGTTTTCATGGCTGTATAGTATCTAGGTGATCACTGAGCGATTATTGGGCGATCGTTGGGTGATTGTTAGGCGATTGTTGTTGGGTGAGGCAAAAGATTGGATCTTTGGTCGATCGTTTCGTTTATGGTTCGGTTCGGTTCGAGCGGTTCAAGGCCCGATTCACTTGATTCGAACCGACTGACTCTTTATTTGTAATAGTTATTTTTGTTTATTAATTAAATTCTTATAAGGGTTATATTGATTTAGTTAATTGTTTAGGTGTCCAATCCTTGTCCAATAATTATTTTAAATTGTGAATTTGATATATGGTTTAATTTTATGACATAATGTATGCCATATAGAATAAATCCCACCATACATTATGCATATTTCATGCATCATTTATATTATAAATTTAATAATATATAGTTGCATGATTTTAGATTTATAGCATGCTCATGCATCATATAATATAGATGTTATAATATATGCGTGCATGCATTAATAACATATCCATGCATCATTTATATTATAAGAGATAATATATAGTATGTATGTACGGATGGTTGTATGTTATTAGTTATTTCATTGCTTTATTATATAAGTGATATAAGTTTAGAAATGAAATGAAATTGCAAGATGCATGACACTACTTTAGGTAATTTTATAAATGTTATATTTTTACTAAGTGGATCAATGAATGCAATTGAATCATTTTAATTTATTTCATTTATTTTATAAAAGTTATAATTAAATGAAATTACAAATTAAAATCAATAATTCAGTATTGCATGCAAATCTTAGGTTAAAATCATTTTCTAAAATAGTTTTAAAATATGATTCATATAGACCTAAGCTCATATTTATAATGAGATTAGAAATTAAGTTTAGTCTTTTAATCAGTTTAATAGGATTAAATTTGTCTTGATTAAAAGATTAAATTTGTACAAAATGTATCTATAAGGGACCTTATGTCTAAGACTAGTTTTTTCTGGACTGGAATATTTAAGTTGACGAAAACGTAACACCTCTACCTGGGAACTTACATGGAAAGGTGAATTAGATAGATTTGCTACAAGCATAAAATGATTGATTAAAGTTTATTAAATTATTTAATAAACATTAATCAAAGTTGTTTATCTATCCAAAGTAAGTATTAATTTTGGGAAAATTTAAACAATCACTTAGTTAAAATCTGTAGCCGGATTTTCCTAAGTTAAATAACCCTAGGTATAACACTCAGTGGGAGAAAAATGGGGTATATGATACTTCATTTCACATTTTCTCATTTCTCCTTAAAAGTTCACACTGTGAGATTTATACTCGGCCTCGAGGCACCTTTGCTTATGTCCCCCTACGGATGGTGTTTGTATAGGTCAACATCAAGGTGAATGGAGAGAGTGTTTATAGTAAGTAGGAGTAGGAGATGTGTCAACACATCCCATGGGCTCTCTCATTGGTTTGTAGTAAAGTTTCATGCTCGGTCTTGAGGCATCTTTGCTTGTGTGCCCTATAAATGGAATTTGCATGACTCTTTATTCAAAATCTATAAATGGATAGGGTTGGTTTAGTTTTTTCCCCAATCGGTTTTTCCCTATGGTTGGCTCATTGTGGCGGAACTTTAGAATCTAAAATGAGGGGCTACACTTACAAAAAATGGTTAAGCGAGTTTAACAATTTCTAGACCGAACAATTGTGATTGACAGTTACAGGAAGAAGGAGTTATTTTGTCTATTGGTTGAGATAGTCTCATTTATGTGAAGGGGCACCTGATCACTCTGCAATGGCTTTTGTCCCGTCTCACTGAAGCACCATTGCAAAATAGATGTCACTTAGGGTGCATTAGATTATTTTGCTAAATTTGATTGGTTTTTGAAAATGGGTTAATGCATTGAATACTTATATAAATAAATTGTATGGTTTTAGCAAATTTCATTATAACTTTCGCTACATTGAATTTACTCGTTGCCAACAAACTTATCAGCGAAAACTATACAACATGGAAAAGCACAATCAACACAATACTAATCATCGATAACCTTCATTTTGTTCTTATGGAGGATTGTCCTCCTATTCCTTCTCAAAATGCTACTCGAAACATTCGAGAGGCATATGAGCGATGGACATGGGAAAATAAAAAGGCCCAAGCATATATCTTGGCAAGCCTTTCAAAAGTCTTGGCCAAGAAGCTTGAGCCCATGCTCACTACTCGTGAGATCAAGGGGTCTATGAGAGGAATATTGGGACAACCATCCGCACAATTCAGGCATGACACTCTCAAATTCATATTCAATGCCCATATGCAAGAAGGGATATGTATTAGAGAACATGTTCTCAACATGATGGTCCACTTCAACGTGATAGAGATGAATGGGTTTGTCATTGATGAGGCCAATCAGGTTAGCTTCATCTTGGAAACTTTACTTGAAAGTTTCCTACAGTTTCGTAGCAATGCTGTTATGAACAGGATTGACTACAACCTGACCACCTTGTTCAATGAGCTACATACATTCCAATCCTTGATGAAAAGCAAGTAATAAAAGGGTGAGGCAAATGTTGCTTCATCCTCCAAGAAGTTCTATAGAGGTTCAACCTCTGGAACTAAGTCTGTGTCTTCTTCTTCCAACACCAAAAAGTGGAAGAAGAAAAGGGTGGAAAGGGGAAAGCTAATCCACTAGTTGTTTCCTAGAGAGGCAAAAGGGCAAAGGCTACAAGAGAATCTGTTTCTATTGCAACCAACAGCGACATTGGAAGAGGAACGATTCCAGGTACTTGACAGAAAATAAGAAGGTCAAGCAATGTAAATATGATTTACTTGTATTGAAGACTTGTTTATGAAGGCAATCTAAACTGACATCCATGTGAGCGGAAATGGATCATTCCAATTTTCGTTGAGAAACATAAACAATTAAACTCTAAACGAAAATGAACAGATTATGCATAATTAGAAAATTACATCATGCTACTTAAAAATGAAGAGACAAGGGATAAAGTATGCTAACCTTTCAAGAACTCTTCTTCAAGTATCCCTCGATCGTTCAGCAAATTGTTTAATTAGCACAAACTCAAATGCAACGATCAGAACTCGATCTCAATGAACGTCTGAATGAACCTCCATCCCAATTGAGTCCAACTTAATCCTCGAACAGAATTAGAACACCACCACAATGGTTTTGGATTGGTGTGTGAATCTAGGAGTTGTGGGCTCTGTATGATTTTGGATTGAGGAAAGTAGGACGTAGACGATCGAGTAAGTGGGAGATGAATTTTGTCTATCATATAGACGAAATACTCGATTATTTAGTAAAGAAAAGCCTATCGTATAGACTTTTCTACTCGATCGTGTAGCAACGATTAAGCGAGTAACTATCATATAGTAAACTCGTAGCTCGATCGTGTATGCTCTCTATGCTATCGTTTAGTAAAACACTTTTACTCGATAGCCTTTTTGTGAGATTATTCTGAATCACTTATCATAATTTTGAAAAATTATTTTCCTTTTATCTCACAGTTACAATAAAACTTCTAATAACCTCCCACTCAATTCGGTTATTGGAGAAAAAGAATAATTAATATGTTATAAATAAATATAATAATCAACTTATCATACTATATTTATAACCTATAGTTTTAATATTTCATCATATGAAACATATAACTATGGTTATTTTTCTATTTTATGGTATTTAATATAAATCATATTTATTTTAATTCCTCCAATTAATGTATATAATACATCATATCAATTATATCACATATAATTGAATTTCCTCTTGTTAATTTAAACACTTCAAATTAACCCAAAATATTATTCTCAACTTGAAGCCATTGAGCTACCAAGGGGACCTCATGAACCTGTATGTTGAAGTTCCAACGATACACGAATAACTGATTAAACTCTTTAATCACGAGATCCACCATCGGTTAACTGTTGGTCACTCCACTAAAGACCGACAACTGCACTCTTCGTACTACATATATATTTCTTTGTCCATATGATCAATCAATAGTGTGATGACCCTTCACAAATCGTTCGTAAGTACAACTGGGCAAATTCACCGTTTTACCCTGTGTAATTACATCCAACTCCTTAAGTACCACTTATTCCTCCAATGAATAAAAATTCATAATCCTACTATTACTATGTCCTCTCGGGCTAGGAGAGGGTGTGGCCATTTTGTTCAAGACTCGGATCAGACCTTAAGGGAGCAATTTATCTATTTCCTCTACTTCAGGGAAGGAGTAAATTCCGTCTTGTGTAGTTGAGTTCCCAACTCTTCAATCAGACGAATCCCCATAATGGTAGGCTTGTTGAGTTGGCAATCTGGCCATTCTCACCCATACAAATCAAAGGACCACCTCATAGGTAGAAGTTTCCAAGTCACTCAGGATTAAGGTCATGTCACCTATGGTCATTTTAGTGAAATGTAAGTCTCAATTAACAATGGCGTTATATAAAGAGAGTAATCATCTCGTGGTCCGGTTTATACAAACTCTTTGTATAGGATACCCCCGCTCGTATGTCTCCACATGAATGGTCAGGATCAAACCATTTGTAGCTACAACACTTGTAACATCTACAAAACGGGCCGTATCCGTAGTGTTATCAGGATAAGGTATCCCTCTTTTATCCATCTACTACAAACCATTTAGATTATTACTTAAGACATGATCTACTTGTATTTATCCACATACATGCTTAAGTTACATAAAATAACCACGGATCTTATTTATTGGATTTGAGTAAATATGTATCCCTCTTTTAACATTTATTTTATTAATAACAATATGTTTACAAAATGTTTACAAACTATGAGACCACTAGGAGAATTAGGACACCAATCTCAACAGTTTAGTGGAGAATGATGATTCTGTTTGGATAATTGATTCAGGCGCCACTAACCATGTTTGTTCTTCATTTCAAGGAATTAGTTCCTGGCGGCAACTGGTAGCTTGGGAGATGATGATACGTGTTGGAACTGGGCACATCGTCTCAATTGTGACAGTGAGAGGACTTTAGCTTACTTATATAATAAATATATTTTACTTCAAAATGTATTTGTTTTTCCTGATTTAAAAAGGAATTTAATTTTTGGAAAGTGTTTGATTGAACAAACAATCCTGTAAATTTCTCTGTAAATAAAGCGTTTATTTCCAAGAATGGTGTAGATATTTTTTATACTAAGCTGAAAAATAGTTTATAGGTGCTAAGATCGTTAGCAACTAAAGTCGTAGGTCGTGGAACAAAAGAGAAACAAGGGACACTACGAAGACTTTGGATTCAACTAAAGCTTCTGAATTATATTTAGGCAGGCCAAGCCCTTACCCTGTGTTCTCTCCAGGTCGGGTCGTAGACAAAAACTGACAAATTTCATCATTCAGTGGTGGGGCGAAGACTGAAAAATTTCATCATTCAGTGGTGGGGTGTTCTTAGAAAAAGAAGGCATCACCAAACGAATGGCAGATTTTGATGGAGTCTTGCTTTGATTCTGGGGAGATCCATAGATCTGTATAGAGTCTCGCTCATATATCTCAAGGAAGAGTACACCTAAATACTAAAACTTTTAAAACTGCGATAACCTAGAATAAAAGACTTAAAATTTCTTCTAAACAAAATTCCCAACTTTGGAACCTAAAATTAGGACACTTCTATTGGGTTTTATGTCCTAAAACTCGTGGTTTGGTAAACAATAAACTCATTCTGTTAGTCGATAAAGTTGTTACTGAATATATGAATTGCTTGTTTCATTTTAGAAATAAATCCAATAAACTATAAGATCCATGACTATAGCATGTGTACTTGAACTTTATGTGGAGACATAAGAGTGGATCAGGTTCGAGTAAATAGTCAAAATGATCTATTGTATACGAATAAGGTTAGGTGCTTTATTCTGGTAACACTATTGAAGGCGGCCCACTCTGTAGTTGTTACAAGGAGTTATAAAGTACTAGAAATGAAGTGATCTTGATTCATTCATATGGTGACATGAGGAGTGGGGGTGTCTTGTGAAATGAGTTTGCATAAGATCGGACCAAGAAATAAGTCACTCTTGCTTTATAACGTTCTTTACTATTTAAGACTGGCTATTTTAAAATGATGACCTATGTAACTTGACATGAATCCTGAGCTAACTATGAACTCTTGATTATTTGGGATTATCCTTAGACTTACATGGGTGAGGGTTGGCTCAATTGCATCGACTCAATAAGCCTCCCATTTTAGGGGTAAGATCGGATAGATAGCTGGGGGACATAGGATGCAAGATGAAATTCACTCCTACCTACTCTTAGGGATGTAGATAGGTTGTTCCCTTAAGTGCTCATTCCAGGTCTTGAATAAGGGGCCCTACACTCTCATTAGCCCGAGAAGGACTCGGTCTGATGATCGGATCACAAACCAATTGTTCATTAGAGGATTAGTGGGACTTAAGAAACAAGAGGTAATCTCAGGGGTAAAATAATCTTTTGACCCAACCGTTATTACGAACAACCTGTGAAGGGTTAATTACTAATTATGGTTATATTGAGTGTGTTGGGGTTGATACCTTAAAGTCTCATATCTTGTAGTTTGTAAACAGTATGTACAAACACTTGTGTTGTTAATATATGATATTTACTTCACATCTTGTACTTTTGCTCGGTTAATTGTTTTATTTCCTTTACCACAAACCAATAAACATAAAATCCCTAGTTATCTGTATGTGACTCAAGCATGTATGTGGTGACATACCAGTGGATTATGTCTTGAGTGATAACCAAAATGGTCTGTATATATGGATAAAGGAGGGAAACCTTATCCTGGTAATGCTACGGATACAACCCACTTTGTGGAATGGTCATAAGTGTTGTGACTTGTCATAGATGATCTGATCCTGATCATTCGTGTTGGGGACATGTGAGCGGGGGCGTCCTATACAAAGAGTTTGTATAAGACCTGACCGTGAAGTGTTAAAGTCTTATTATATAACACCGTTCATGACAAAAACTTCACTTCACTAGGATGTCCATAGGTAAAATGGCCTCAATCCTGAGTGGGTTGGGAACTCCTACCATTGAGGGCGGTCCTTTGATTTGTATGGGTGTGAGTGGCCAGGTCACTGATTCAAACCTACAATTTTGGGGATTCGTCTAATTTAGGAGTTGGAAACTCAGCTACACAAGATGGAATTCACTCCTTCCCCGAGGCAGGGGTAAGTAGACAGATGGCTCCCTTAAGGGCTGATTCCGGGGCTTGAACGATGTGGCGCCACACACCTTCTCCTAGCCCAAGAAGTGTTCACACATAGTTGGACTATGTTGTATTGTTCATTAGAGGAATCAGTGGTACTTAAAGAGTGAGATGTAACTATAGGGGCAAAATGATAAATTGGCCCAGGTGTACTTACGAGCATCTGTGAAGGGTCATCGTCCTTATGATTGGTTATATCCGATGGACACAGAAATATATCTGTGGTAAGAAGAATTCAACTGTTGGTCTTTAGTGGAATGCCTGACAGTTAACGGATGGTGGATCTCGTGGCTAAAGAGTTTAGTCAGCTATTCATGTACCATTGGAGCTTCGAGCCACAGGTCCATTAAGTCCCCTGGGTAGCTTGGATAAAGTCAAGAACCAGTATTTGGGTTAATTTGAAATGTTGAAATTGACAAGAGGAAGTTCGATTATATATGATATAATTGGACTGGTTAATTATATATGATATAATTGGCTAAATATATGAGATACATTATTTTGGAGGAAATTAGATATAAATATGATTTATATCAAGTAGAGGAGAAAATACTATAGTAGATATGTGATATCAAACTATAGGACATAAATATAATATGACTATATTTATTAATTATTTAATTGATTAATTATATGAGAATTAATAATTTTTCCACGTTCGGACGTGGGTTAGTGGGCAGCGTTGGTTATGGTAACCGGTGGGTTAAAATGAAAAATGTTTTCATTTTTGCATAGTCGTTCAATCACCCAAAAGAATTTGTGAAACGCGCCTTGGTGATTCAAAACGATCGCTTGAGAGCCTATACGATAGCGCTCTCCACCTAAACGATCGTATACCTCACGACTAAACGGTCGCACACTATCACCTAGACGATCGGATAGCTTCTCTAAACGATCGTATAGTGTGCCAATTTAGCTAAACGATCGTCCACCTTTTCTTAAACGATACTTCAACATTTCCTACATGATCATGTAGCTCCTCTATGCGATAAGCACTTCTGCTATATGATAGCATTGTTTTCTCTCCCACTTGTTTATCGCCTACACAAATAATTTTTCCTCCGTCCTCTACCAAATTCACCAAAGCCCACCCTTTGCTTTTCACTTTGAGAATACCCGGGGCTCATTAGTGGTGGTGTCATCCCCATTGCAGTGTTCATGTTCGCGTTGATCGTGCTGTTACAGTCGACGTTCCCGCCGGGCATTGGTAGATCTCTTGGAGGGTTTCTGCTGCATTGGAGTTCTGAAGTTCGAAGATAGTCTTAAACTAGTATGGAACTCCTTCCCTATTGTTTATCTAGTTCTGAGACCAATAATTAGATTTATTTGCATAACTATTTGTGATGAATGTATATTATTTGTATTTCGGTCACAGTGAGATTAGAGCGACCGGAACATGCTCAAGGAACTCTCGGTATGAGATCCTTCAATTGGTATCAGAGCCAGGTTCTGATACTCCGATTTCATCTGTTGCAAGGAAATGACTTTTACATTCAAGGTGGGTGCATTTCTAAGCTGTTTAATTATTAAATCTGCTGTGGATGTGTTGGATTAATTGATGTTTTCGAGATGTTTAGCCTCAGTTTGATTTAAATCCTTTTACATTTGCGGTTATTTGTAAAGGCCCCTGCATTTTTGGGCCTTAATAATCGTTATCGAGTCTGCATTCAATGTTTGTTTGAAGTTTTGAGTCGTTCGTTGAAGTTTTGGGCAAGCATTGCGACTCTTTGAGGAAGGAGGCGATCTAGGGTTGATCGAATCGTGCAAAATAAGTTCTACGCGATCGCTGTCCATCACATCGTAAAGATGAAGGAGTACGCGATCGCTGATGAACGCATCGGTTAAACGATGGGGAATGTGATCAAGAGTTGGTCGCATCGGGTCGACGATCGAGTACGCAATCGCTGAGTATCGCATCGTGTAGACAATGAGATGCTCGTGGATAGCTTAACGTGTAGGCGTGCTAGACGATCGTTTAGGTCAACAAGCTTCATCGCTTAATAACTAACTAAACGATCGCTTAGTATCGCAAGGTAAATCGTTTACCTGGTTGCACGCATCGTGTAGATGATGAGACGCTCGCATATCGTTTAAAGTGTGCGCGCTAGACGATCGTTTAAGTCAGCAAGCTTCATCGCTTAGTAACTGACTAAACGATCGTTTAGTAACTCAAGGTAAATCTTTTACTTGTCGTCGCACTACACGATCCCATGGACGATCAGGCTTCACAGCCTCATCGTCATCTACGTGATCGTTTACTTATTCTTCTATCGTCTAGTGCACGCTCAACGATCGTCCACCTGCTGGAGTTTGCTACATGATGAAGACCTCCTGGTGGTTCAAGACCTGGTTCGACTGTGAACTGGTTTGCTCGATAAAAAATGTAATAGATAGGGTTTTCATTCCGGTTTCTATAAAGGCTCATCCCGGTCCATTAATCCTTTGTTTATTACATGCGATGTATGTTTTTTATATGTCATATGGTATGTACATATAGTAAATCCCACCTTAGGTTATGCAATGGTAATGCATCATCTCTTTATTGTAATTGTTATAATTTAGAGAAGCATGATTTTATTATGTAAGAGCATGCTCATGCATCATATAATATAAGAGTTATATTTATGCATGCATAAAAAGCATTGACATGCATCATCTTTATATTATAATTGTTATAGTATAAGGGTGAAAGAAAGCATGTTTGCTTGGTTGTTAAGCATTATATAAAAGTTATATATATAGTAATGACCGGACATTGCATGAAGCATGAAACATAGGTTATTTTATAAATGTTATAAATGCCTCGTTGTGAGCAATGGTTTTAGTTGTTTCTTTTTAAAAGTTAAAGAGAAATTAGAACTAAAAGAAATAAGAAAGACATGCATGCTCACTTAGGTTTAATTCATGGTTTTAAAGTGTTTAAACCTTGGATCACATAGACCTAAGATCACGGATCTAATACGGTTAGCAACCATAAGGCTTTAATATTTTAATAAATTTAATAGGATTAAATTGACTAATAAAAGGTTAAAGTATAAAAAATCTATCTATAAGGGACCTTTTGTCTAAGGCGGGTTCTGGCTAGGCTGGGGTATTTAAGTTGACGGAAACGTAACACCCCTACCTGGAAACTTACCTGAAAAGGTGAATTAGATAGATTTGATGCATGCATGCAAGTTAAGGACAGTCCATAAAAGTGTTTAAATGTGACTACGTGAACTTGTTCATATTTCATAGACAAACGTTGTTTATGAGCAAAGTTTAAAAAGATGACTTAGACTAAAATCAGTAGCCATATTGTCTAGGTTAATGAAACCTTAGGTAGAACATTCAGTGGGAGGTACTTGGGGCATGAGATGCTTCACTTATACCTTTCACTTTTCTCTTAAATAGTCCACACCATGAGATCTATCCTTGGCCTCGTGGCAACTTTGGCGTGTCCCCCCAATGGATGGTGTTTAGGTAGGTCAATATCAAGGTAGATGGAGAGAATATTCATAGTATGTGGGAGCAGAAAGTGCGACAGCATATCCTTCGGTCTCCCTCGTTAGGTTGAATAAAGTTACTGTGCATCGCCTCGAGGCACCCTGGGAGTGTCCCCCTAAAGGATGGCACTTTTGCGCGTTTCTTTATTTGATCTCTTGTAAGAGGATAAGGTAACTTAGTCTCTTATCCTAATTTGTCTTTTCCCCATGGTAAGCACATTAGGGCGGGAATCTGGCACCGAACGCGAGGGGTTACACTTACATGGAATAGTTAAACGTTAACGATTCTGGACCAAAAATGGTGACTGTTAGGTTCAGTTTCAAGAGTTGGTTCTGCCTAATGGTTGAGAATGTCTCATCCCAGCGAAGAGGCAACTGATCACTACACCAGTGTCGTTTTTCCTGCCTCACGTGGGCATCATTACAAAATAGAAGTCTATAACTTCGGGTACTTGAAACTGATTTGCAAAACTGATTGGTTTAAAAGTGGTTTAGAAAAATCTAATAAAGTTTTGTTCATATTTTCACCAACTTTTTCAAATCGCAACAACCACATTATCATTGTTAAGTGCCGAAAAACTAACTGGCGATAATTTCACAACATGGAAACACATGATCATGACGATCCTAATCATCAAGGATCTCATGTTCTCGCTCACGGAGGCTTGTCCTCATATTCCAGCTCCAAATGTCGCTTGAAATGTTCGGGAGGCATACGAGCGATAGACAAGGACGAATGAGAAGGCCCGGGCCTATATCTTGGCAAGTCTTTCTGACATCTTAGCTAAGAAGCATGAGCCTATGGTCTCAGCCCGTGAGATCATGGAGTCCCTGCGGAGGATGTTTGGATAATCGTCTGAACAGCTTATGCATGAGGCTCTTAAATACATATTCCACTCAAAAATGCAAGAAGGCATCTCTGTTCGTGAACATGTGCTAAACATGATGGTCACTTCAATGTGGCGGAGTTGAATGGGTCTACCATCGATGAGGGCAGCCAGGTTAGATAATCCTACATTCTTTGCCGGAGAGCTTCCCCTTCCACCCAGATGCGCCCACCATGTTTTGCTGATCGAGTTGTGACGATCCTTCTTGGGCGAATATTTGCGAACACGATCACCACAAAACCTGCGGTAATGCTGTGCTCGACCAATGATTTCCTATGATCGCAATTCTTGCATTGCATCAAAGCATATTCTGCATAAAATCACAAAAATCAACTATTCCGATGCGATGAATGCATGCGACCGCAATATTATGAAATTGATGCTTGATGGACACAATTTTAACATGTTTTATCAACGCAATCCAACATTGTTTAAGAACTTAGCACTATGATAACGTGCATTTCTGCCCATTATCACACCCCCAAATTTTTCAAGTATTCTTGTCCTCAAGCATAAGCTAAAGATTCCTTTAGCTTGTCAACCGCAATGTTCTTTTCCTAGATTTCTCAAGGATACTTCGTTCAAATCCTATATGCCAAAATTTCCTTAAGTCTTATTTAAGTCTCTTCTTAAAATATTTCTAAGACATAGGGACTGCAAGCTTAACCTTCAAAAGGACTTTACTAATTTCCAGAACATCGCATGATTTATTTCAAAAAGAAAATTTTCCACCGGGGTGTCAAATGATTTTATCCTTGCATATTTCGTGACATTATTATTTTTTTCTGACCTTGCACTTATCCAAGTGCCCTTGCCTTCGTTTTGGCTTGCCCCCACATGTTTCATGCGAACATCCAACTACGAGCAATGCACTCTTTCTCAGTCTAAACTCATGCCTACTTGGTAGTGGAGTTGTGGTCATTTATTTATGCTTTTGATCCCGGTGACTTACTTTCATTTTGGCTTGCCCCCACATGTGTCATGCGGACATCCAACTACGGGTAAGTGCTTTTCACAACTTAACTCTTATCAACATGGGTTTCCAATTGCGTTGACAGTGGAGTTGTTCTTCTAAAAAATTTTCTCTTTTTTTCTCTCTGTTTTTTTTTTTTTTTCAAAATAGCAAAGTCGAAAATAAATACCTCACCCACCAAATTTAAAATGTAGCAATGTCTTCATTGCAAAAAGATTGATATAAGTCATGTGGTGTTCTTAGAAAGCTTCATAAAGAGACTTTGAAAAAAGCTAGCAAGCCCCTAACTTCTAGAAATATTTTATGAGGTGGCTATCTTAAAGTTAAGAAGACTCTAGTATATATGAAAGACATAGAAGCATATTTTTCATCATTGAAATCATACTTGGCAAAGAAACAGCATGCAGTAACTTACTAAATTTATCTATTTCAAATGATTGTGGTAATCAAAGAGGATGCGGTGATAAGACTTTTAAAACTAAAATGCGATGTGATAGCGCAAAATTTGAAATAAAGATACGGAAGAATAAACCTCCAAATTTTATGTATTGACGCATCCATCTTTGCGATGATCTCTCTTCTTTAGATTGTGATGATGGAGTGAGATAAGTTTCTTCTTCGCGTAACATCTCCGCAATCCAGCACTTCGATCGTTGAAAGAAAAACAGAGAGAGGGTCAAATTATTTTAAACAAAACGAAATTTGTTATCACAATCTCCATTTTTTTTTTTTGTAGAAATAAAATAAGGATAGACTGAAAAGATATAGTGAGAGTTCCGAATAGTAGAAAAGAATTTAAGAATTGATGTTTCCCAAAACTTGCGTCCCTGATGAATTGTGATTGTTTGATAATGCAGGGACCATCTACTTCCTTCTTCATTCAAAGTTCTTTAGTTCAATAGAGTCGACTTGGCAATGCCATCCTTCTCCATGATATGCCTTTACTCGCTGTCCATTAACTTTGAATATGTTGATTCCATCATCATTTTATAATTCCATCGCGCCATGCGGGAATACTTGTCTAACGATCCGAACAAACGTGACTTTAGTTTTCCCAAGAAGAGCCGCAGATGTGGTTGAAGAGTAAGACCTTTTGCCTGACTTGGAGGTTCTTACCATATATGCGTTTGTCATGCCAGCGCTTGGTACGCTCTTTATAAATCTTCTCATTTTCAAATGCGTAAATCCTCCATTCTTCTAGCTCGACCAGTTGCATTTTTCGCGCTTCTTCTGACTTCTTCAAATCAATGTTCAGCTTTTTTGCCCACAATGCCTTATATTCCAGTTCCAAAGGCAAATACACGCCTTACCAAATACCAACGCATATGAGGACATACCTATTGGTGTTTTAAATGCAGTTCGGTATGCCCACAATGCATCGTCAAGCTTCGTTGCCCAATCTTTCTGTGAAGGCCTTACTACCTTCTCAAGTATCATCTTAATTTCTCGGTTGGACACTTCGACCTGACCATTCGTCTTCGGATGGTATGGGATGGCCACCTTGTGGAGAATGTTGTATTTGCGCAGTAGCTCCTTGATAATATGGTTGACAAAGTGGGACCCTTCATCACTTATGATGGCATGGGGAGTGCCAAAACGAGTGAAAATCTATTTCTTCAGGAACTGGGAGACTACCGCCCCATCACTTACGACGCATGTTATTGCCTCTACTCACACGAAGACATAATTTACGACTAATAAAATGTAATGTTTACCGTTCGAAGGAGGGAATGGTCCCATGAAATCAATCCCCCATACGTCGAACAATTCAAGCTCCAAGATAGTGTTCATTGGCATCACATGTTTCCATGAAATGTTACTTGTGCGTTGGCACTGATCACACTTCATTGTGTAGTTAACTGCATCCTTGAATAATGTGGGCCAAAAGAATCCACTCTATAAAACTTTGGCTGCAGTGCGCTGCCCTCCAAATTGCCCACCATATGGTGAGTTGTGACATTGTGATAGTATGCATTGTTGAGCAGCATTTGGTGCAAATAATCAAAAAATCTGGTCTACCCCTCTTTTATACATATTCGGCTCATTCTAATAATAATGTTTGCATTCATGTTTGAGCTTCTTATGTTGGTCGTAGGTGCAATCTTCAGGAAATTGTTCACAAACCAGATAATTGACTATGTCTGCATACCAGGGCAATTCTTCAATATGGAATAGCTGCTCATCCGGGAACACCGCATTCACCTCAGACTCGTTGCGGTCAAACTGACGATTTTCCAATCTAGACAAATGATTCGCAACTTGATTCTCTGTCCCCTTCCTGTCAATTATTTCTATATCAAATTCTTGAAGGAGGAGAACCCACCTGATCAGCCTTGACTTTGCATCCTTCTTGGTCATTAAGTATTTGGTCGCCGAGTGATCAGTGTGGATGAGTACCTTTGTTCCCAACAGATATGCCCGAAATTTTTCCAACGTAAAAATTATCGCTAGGAGCTCTTTCTCTGTGGTGATATAATTAGTCTGAGTAGGATTTAATGTTTTACTCGCATATGCGATGGGATGCAAGATTGTTTTTCTCTTTTGCGCTAAAGCTACTCCCATCGCATATCTCTTGCATCGCACATGATTTCAAAAGAAAGTGTCCAATCCGGTGCAATCAATATGGGTGTGGTAATAAGCGCATCTTTCAAAACTCTGAATGCGTTGAGGCAGCTGTTGTCAAACTCAAATTTTCTATCAGCCTCCAATAACGCACTCAGTGGCCGTGCTATTTTCGAAAAGTCTTTGACAAATCGTCTGTAGAATCCAGCGTGCCCCAAGAAGCTTCGTACAACCTTCACACTTGTTAGAGGTGGAAGCTTTTTAATTGCTTTGATTTTTGCTTTGTCCACCTCCAACCCATCCCGGGAAACCTTGTGTCCTAACACTATGCCCTCCTTCACCATGAAATGACATTTTGCCCAGTTAAGCACCAGATTCGTCTCTTCGTATCTCTTCAGTATCTTTTCCAAGTTGGCTAGACAGAATTCATAAGTATTCCCATAAATAGAGAATTCGTCCATAAAGAGTTCAATAGAGTCCTCAAGATAATCTGAAACAGATGGCCATCATGCACCTTTGGAACGTGCTTAGCGCACTGCAAAGGTCGAACGGCATGCAGCAAAAAGCAAATGTCCCATATGGGCAGGTGAATGTGGTCTTGTCTTGGTCTTCTGGAGCTATCATAATCTGGTTGTACCTAGCATAACCATCCAGAAAGCAATAAAAGTCATTTCCAACTAGATGGCTTAGCATTTGATCAATAAATGGTAGGGGGAAATGATCTTTCTTTGTGGCCGCATTCAGCTTGCGGTAGTCCATGCAAATAGCCACCCAGTGATGGTCCTTTGCGTATTAGTTCGTTGTTTTCATTGAGGACTACCGTCATGCCGCCCTTTTTCGGCACACACTGCACAGGGCTGACCCACATGCTATCTTCTATAGGATAGATAATGCCAGCATCTAGCCATTTAATGATCTCCTTCTTGACGATTTCTTCCATCGCAGGGTTGAGTCTACGTTGATGTTCAATCGTTGTTTTGTGGTCCTCTTCAAGAAGAATGTGGTGCAAATAGTATGGAAGGCTAATTCCTCTAATGTCAGCGAGCGTCTAGCCAATTGCTCGCACATGTTTCATGAGAATGATCATCAACACATTCTCCTTGTCTTCGTTGAGCACAGAGGAAATGATAACTGGAAACTTCTCATTCTGCCCCAAAAATGCGTACTTCAAATGGGTCGATAGGGTATTCAATTCAAGTGTTGGTGGCTCCACTAGGGAAGGTTGCGTTGTTTTTCTTTCTTCTCTTTCTGTTGGCTCTTCTTTTTGCTTTGCGATCATTTCTTCTTCCTTGCTTGTTTTTGTTATGATCGCATTATATGCAGCAACGAATGCGCTGGCATCCTCTTCTTCATTTTCTTCATCAAACTTTTCTTCTTCAATCACATTACGGTCATCAACTGAGTCATGCAGGTTTTCTTCATCCAGAAACTTCATGGCACGAATTATGTTAAACTTGAGCTTCTGTCCGTTGATGCTCAAAGTGATTTCCCCTTTATGCACATCAATTTAAGCATAATCTGTTGATAGAAAAGGTCGCCCAGAATGATTGGCACATCTTTGTCGGCCTCATAGTCCAATATGATGAAGTTGGCTGGTAGGATAAACTTATCAATCGTTATCAACATATCCTTCACCTTTCTCTCTGGATGCACCAAAGATCTATCGACCAATTGAAGAGTCACTATTGTGGGCACAAGTTGCCCAATGTTCAGCTGTCTAAAGATTAACAGAAGCATCAAATTTATGCTGGCTCCCAGGTCACACAGGGCTTGCCCGATGTACAGTCCTCCTATGGAGCAAGGAATAATAAAGCTCCCAGGATCGCTCATCTTCGGTGGAATGATTAATTTTGAGCTTTGAGATAATGATGACATGGAATTTGATGCGATGCTTAGATGATGTGCTACAAGCTCATGTTGCCATAAACTTGCAACGGCAAAAGCTATGTAATGCACGCAAGATGCAAGTCCAAAGATATACAATGATGACCTAACTTGATTCAATTTATGCGATACTACTTCTAGATATGCGTTTTAATGGATGTTCTTGTAGCATGTTGTGCGTTGTCACAAGTTTCCTTGCGCTGGAACCAAGTATAATTCCACCGCAAGTTTCTTGGTGTGATCTGAGGTCGAACACAGGGATTATTTAGGTTATTGTGTTATGTTTGTGATACATACGACCAGGGGTTTTTCAATTTATAAAAGTGTTTTGTGTACAAGTATTTAAAATTGCGATAAATTAAAGAAAACAGTAAAATGCGATAATAAAATAAAGTGCAATAAAATAAACCTAAGCTAAGATGATACAAGATATAGGTTTCATGATACAATATACTGAAGTCAAGGCTGGCTGTTAAGAGTATACAAAGATCGTGTAATGCGGCGGCAAGTCTTATGTACGAAGCAAAAAAAAGAAAAGATAACTAATATAAACATCGCAAGTTCTTAATTGCGTTAAAAGTTATAAGTATGGTTTCGTTTTTCCCTTGGCGTACACCTTTTGGTGATCGGCCACGTTCCCACATGTCTGTGGTGAAACAGAGACGAACGTAATGAACGCAAGGTTGCTTCCATCTCTGGAAGTACTACTCGCTTTTGTTAACGCATTCTTCCAACCTTCTCTCGATAGATCAAAATGGCATCTTCACTTCTGCTCTCACAGGTGAAGATGCCGTCTAGCATGCCTTAGCTAAACGCATTTATTTCTTTAACACAGCTTAATTTACTTGTTTAATCCATATTAACTACCAGGGGATTAAAAAGACTTCATGAAGAAAGCGATTAATGGTAGAATGGAAATAGATAGAGAAGTGAAAATGGAAATGATCGAGACATTCAATAAATCTATTTAGCGTCTAATACATGATTCGTGAATGAAGAGACTAAGAGGATGAAATACAGTGATGAATAGAGTTAGAAACAAATACAAATAAGCGCCAACATCTTGGCGCCGATCTGGATGGAGATTTGCTTGCCGGTGTGGATGGATCGAATGGAAGGATGAGCTTCTCTCTCAGGCTTGCTTAACCGGTAGTAGGGATTTGAGCATAGAGCTTCACGGTGGGGATTTGGCAGAATTGTGTTGAGACTCACCTCTCGGCCTTGTCTCTTCTTCTTCTCGGATTTCTTTAGTTCAACACTTAGCTCAACCTTTCTCTCAACAATCTAGCATCAATTAGCCCTCGTATCAAGTATATTTTTCACTGAAGTCTATGGGGTTATTTATAGATGAAAGGCTTTAAATCTTGGCTCGTGGTCCCCACTTTTTGTTATGGAAATTCTGAAGATGGTGGGACAATTATTCCTTCTGTTATGCAATCAGACCGTAGAATCTGCACAATCGTTAGTTGTACACATGTCGCAATCCTCCGTGTTTGCGTTGCTCAGAAGCATCTTTCGATTGGGTGCTTACATCCGTGTTGCTTTTATAACCGCATGCAGTTGAAGTTCAGCTCTGGATCGACTATCGCATTGCGCCGTCATTGTGTTGATCGTCTCTTCATTGTTGATTGACAGGCGCAATGCGATGGAGATGTGTTGTTCAGTTCGTCTTGAGCCTTACTCGCAAGCGGTGACTTGGTTTCCCGCAAAACAGAATAGAAATATCCTTTTCTTCCATTTTAATGATGTTAGTGGGTGTAATTGCGATATTTATAATTATTGTATTTCTGATCTAATTTTCATACAATCGACGCATATTCACTATCTTTTGGCCGCAATATCTAGATAAGGCAGCATAAATAACTTGTATTTCTACAAGTTATCACACCCCCAAATTTGGATATATGCTTGTCCTCAAGCATATCTTCTACTAAGGAAATAATGCTAAATTCCTATCCTATATTTCTGCGATGATTGGTTTCTCTGAATGTTACACTTAGGCACATTACTTGACATTGCAATTTCCTTCTATCCTTGCAAATTCTAGCAATGCCCTACTTTATTCTTCTATATAACAAAATTCTACTCAAAGATGCTTTTCTAGTTTTAAAATAGAATGTTTATCTCTTCTTTGTCAAAACAACTTGACGCATCTATATGCAGTGGTCAAAACTTTGCGTCATTTTTTAGAGATTGTTGGTCATGGTTACACTCTTCGTTTTGGTTTGTTCCCACGGGTGTCATGCGAACATCCAACTGCGGTTGCGTGTCAATCTCAACTTTAACTTATGATATTCAGAGGAGTTATCTCTTGCATTCTTCTATTTTCCTTTTTGTTTCTTTTCATATTGTATTGTCCTTGGAAACCCGCCTTCGTGTTGGCTTGCTTTTACGGGTGTCATATGAATATCCAACTACGAGCAGGCTTCTTTCACAACGAAACTCTTATCAGGTTGGGAACATTTTTTAGGTTTTCCCTTGCGCTGACATTGGAGTTTTGTATAATATATATTTCTTTTTGACAGAAAATGAACGCATTTTCTTAATGACTGCATATTCTTAATCTCATCTGCTCAGACCTTCCTCGCCCCCAAATTTAAAGATGAGCAAGGTCCTCATTGCGTTGTTTGGATAGACTAGAACAAACACTTAGAAGAAAATTTTCAAAAAGAAGGTTTGAGCAGAACTTTGAAAGATAAAAGGTAAAATCTGCTAAACTAAGAATTAACTAAGTGTTAGTCAGAATTTACAAAGTATGGGAAATGTTTCTAAGTATAGACATATAATATATCATAGCAACGCAATGAAGAACGCAGAAATAGAAGATTAAGAACATTGCAAACAATTGACAAAGGATGATAAAGAAAAAGGCACAGGCAAAAAGAAGAGTGAATATGTACTCAGTTGTATTGAATATTAACAAAGTATATGAATAAGTATAAATGAACGCAATACAAAAATTTTGTTGCCTGTACAAAAGTCCAAGAATTTTGATTAACTTATAAAAAAAATAATGAATTGAATACAGAATATTAATTGGCCACATAAAATAAAAAAAAAATGTAAAGATCAATGTAGAGGGGCAGGAGGATCTGGAGGAGGCTGTTGAGGTGATGCAAAAGGAACGTCTTCAAAAATCAGGTGCTGCCTTAGATTCGGAGGCACCATCGAATCATGAAGTTATGCAGTGAGAAAGTTGAAGTACTCTTGGTTGCGTTTCGCAATCCATCTCTAGTGCAGATGGGTTTTATGAATACTGCATTACATGTTGATCAGCGCCTCCCTTGATGTGGCAGCACTGCGCTGAATATCATCAATTCGCTCCATTGCCACTTCAAATCTCTGGTTGAGGAAGTTTTGTTGTTGAGCGAGAAGTTGTTGTTGCTGAGAGAAGAGGGATCACATTTCTGCTAACTCAGCAGCCATGGAGGTGATGGAGGGTTTTTCCTGCGATGTCTTGCCAACATCGTTTTGGGGATGGGCAGAGGTGCCTTCACCCAAATCGTGTGGGTCATCAACATGCGGTGGTGGAATGGAGGGTTGCGGTGATGATGCTGAAAGTGAAGTTGGGGCTACTGTGTAAGCAGTTGGAGAAGTTGGGATAAGAAGGAGGTTGGTAAAATGTTCATGGAGTGGAGAAGATGGTTGTTCAGGTGGGCTTAGGGGGCTTGGAGGGTGAATGACTAAAGGAAGAGGGTCCACAAGTTCTGGATCTTGCATTGGTGACTCTTGGACCTTTTCTTTTCCCTTGTCTTCTCTGCATTGTCTTTTGGTCCTGGGTTCTTGTGGCGCATTCAAGTCGATTGCGGGCCTCTTTATAGGTAGCTTGGGACAGTGTGGGGAGTCTTTGAGGAGCATCCTCAAGATCTTGATGTTGATGAGGCCGTGGACTTCAGGCGTGGGTTCCTCATCAATGCCTATGCCCATTGACAGGCACAGACTTGAAACGATCCATGGAAAGAAGTACTACCCTCGGATGTGCCCCATCAGTGATCTGAGTTGCCCTGCGATCAACCGCCCTACGTCGATTGGAATATCGCATGGAATGTAGTACGCGGCCATGACTCGATCCTTTGATATCGACCTGTCGTGCATTATTGGGATCAGCCACTTCTTGACCAAGTAGACCTAAAGCCTTCCCTCCGAAAGCAAGGACTTGGATTCCAAGGTGCGGATGCCTTTGAGTGAAACCAACCACTTCGTGCCCGATTGCGTTAATACTCGCAATGCGTCATTCATCTGCTTCTCCGTGGGGTCATCAATAATTTTGTTCCCTAGTGCATCAGGGTTGACCTTCATTTGATATATCTTGTTGATGTCCCTTCCGCTGAAGAACACCATTTCTCCTTTGAAGGTCACCACATCCCTGTTTTCGTGTAGATGCCCTCTGTAGAAGTCTCGCACTACTTGCGGCACAATTTTTTTTTTTTTTTTTTTTTTTTTTTTTTTATTATTATTATTATTATTATTATTATTATTATTATTATTAATAATAATAATAATAATAATACCAATAAGAATAATAATAATACCAGCACAGAGAAAGAGCTTGAAGGGGACAGAGAAAAACAATCTTGCATCCCATCGCATATGCAAGTAAGACATTAAATGCTGCTCAGAAAAATTATACCAACACAGAGAAAGAGCTTCTGGCGGTAATTTTTGCATTGGAAAAATTTCGAACATATCTGTTGGGGACAAAGGTACTCATTCCTACTGATCATTCGGAAATAAAGTACTTAATGACAAAGAAGGATGCAAAGATGAGGTTGATCAGATGAGTTCTCCTCTTTCAATAATTTGACATAGAAATAATTGACCAGAAGGGGACAGAGAACCAAGTTGTGATCACTTGTCCAGATTGGAAAACCCTGAAGTTGACCGCAATGAATCATAGGTGAGTGTGGTGTTCCCGGATGAGCAGTTGTTCCATATTGAAGAATTGCCTTGGTATGATGACATAATCAACTATCTGGTTTGTGGATAATTTCCTAAAGATTATACCTACCACCAACAGAGGAAGCTCAAACATGAATGCAGACCAGATCTTGCGACTATGCGTACCAAATGCTGCTCAACAACGCATATTATCGCAATGCCATGACTCACTATATGGTGGGCACTTTGGAGGACAGTACACTGCAGCCAAGGTTTTTCAAAGTAGATTCTTTTGGCCTACATTGTTTAAGGATGCAGCTGACTACGTAATGAAGTGTGATTAGTGCCAACGCACAGGTAATATTTCATGGAAACATGCAATGCCAATGAACACCATCTTGGAGCTTGAATTGTTCGACGTATGGGGTATTGATTTCATGGGACCATTCCCTCCCTCGAATGGTAAACATTATATTTTATTAGCCGTTGATTATGTATCCAAGTGGGTAGAGGCAGTGGCATGCGCCACAAGCGATGCGGCGGTAGTCTCCCAATTCCTGAAGAAAAACATTTTCACTCGTTTTGGCACTCCTTGCCATAGACAAGCTTGAAGGGCATTGTTCCAATAGGAGTTTTGAAAGCAGTTCTGTAAGCCCAAAGAGCACCGTCAAGGTGCGTGCTCCAATCTTTCCTTACTGGATTGACAGTTTTCTCCAAGATACTCTTAACCTCTCAGTTAGAAATTTCTGCTTAGCCATTCGTTTGAAGATGGTATGGAGTGACAACCCGATTGTGAACTCCATACTTCCTCATGAGCGCCTCGATGGTCCGATTGCAAAAGTATGTACCTTGATCACTAATTATGGCTCGAGGTATGCCAAACCTAGAAAAGATGTTTGCTCTTATGAATACTAAAACAATGGCAGCATTGTTAGTTCTAGTGGGAATAGCCTCAACCCACTTTGACACATAATCCACTCCCAAAAGAATATACAAGTAACCATATGAAGAAGAAAGGGTCCCATGAAATCCATGCCCCAAACATAAAAAATCTCACACACAAGGATAGAATTAAGTGGCATCTCGTTTCTCCTAGACAAAGAACCTAAGCTCTAACATCTCTCAAAGGATTTACAAAATGAAAAACAGTTAGCAAACAGAGATTTCCAGATCAACCCACTATCCGAAACATTCCTAGCAGTCCTCCTAGGGCTAAAATGCCCCCCACAAGCCATCTCATGATAGAATGAAAGTACAGACTCAAACTGCTCAGTCCGGGACACATCTTTTAACGATTTGGTCAGAAAAAATCTTCCAAAGGTATGGCGGGTCCCAAACAAAATATTTTGAATCACTCCTCAGTTTGGCCATCCTGGAACTAGACATATCATAGAGGAACTTACCATTAACCAGGAAATTTACCATGTTAGCATCATGGCATGGGCGTGGTAATATGGAATAGGAACTTGTCACCGAAAACCTCTCTTAAAGGTGTAGGGTCCTCCTATTCGCAATCCTTCTTAAGTGGTCTGCCACCAAGTTTTGTACTCCCTTCATATCCTTGATAGTCATGTTGAATTCTTGAAGAAGAAACATCCAATGCACAAAACGGGGCTTCAACTTTTTCTTGGTCATAAGGTACCTAAATTAGAATGATCAGTAAAAATAGTAATAGGAAAGCCAAGAATGTAAGAACGAAATTTATCTATAGCAAAAACAATAGCCATAAATTCTTTCTCAGTCGTGGTGTAGTTTATCTGGGTAGGATTTAGGGTCCTTGATACAAAGCATATAACGTGAATTTTCTTTTCGACCCGCTATCCTAGGACCGCTCCCACTGCTAGATTACTAGCATCACACATGATCTCGAACGTTACGTCCCATCGTGGAGGTTGCAGAATTGGGGTGGTGGTCAACTTTTCTTTCAAAATGTCAAATGCATCCTGACATTTCTAGTCAAAATTAAAAGGAACATCCTTCTGCAACTTGATAGTTGTAATGCCAACTTTGAAAAATCCTTGACGAAACACTTGTAAAAACCTGCGCTACCAAGAAAAGAATTAATGTCCATAACACACGTAGGATAGGAGAGGTTAGCAATAACATCTGGCTTAGCCTTGTCTACCTCAATCGCCCTTACAGAAACTAAATGTCCTAAAACAATCCTGTGAGAAGCCATAAAGTGATACTTTTCATAATTCAACACAAGATTAGTCTCAATGCAATGTTTTAATAATAGACCAAGATTATGCAAACAATCATCGAAAGATTCTCCATAAACTATAAAATCATCCATGAATACCTCTATGCACCTTCCTATGAAATCAGAAAAAATACTCATCATACAACTTTGGAACATACCTGGGGCATTGCAAAGCCCAAGTGGCATCCTCTTCAAGTCGTAAGTCCCATAAAAACAAGTGAAGGTATTCTTTTCATGGTTTTCTTGGCCGATTGAGATTTGGTAGAATCCAGAGAACCCAACAAGAAAACAAAAGAACGATTTTTCGGCAAGTCGTTCCCCCATCTGATCGAGAAAAGGGATAGGAAAGTGGTCTTTTTTAGTTACCTCATTGAGCTTTTGAAAATCGATGCACATTGTCCACCCGTTCTATACGCGCATCGGCACCATCTCACCCTTGTCATTCTCCATAATTGCCATGCTGGTCTTTCTTGGAACTACGTGAATAGAACTTACCCACTTACAATTAGGAATTGGGTAAATAATACCGGCTCATTGAGCTTGATAATTTCCTTGAGAATGATGTCTTTCATCGTGGGGTTGAGCCTTCTGAGGGGTTGAACTGTGGGCTTGGCTCCTTCCTCTAAAGTTATTATATGCATGCAAAGAGAAGGGCTCGCTCCCTTGAGGTCATCAAGAGTCCACCCAACGACCTCCTTTCAGGTCTTCAGAGTCTCAACTAAGGATTCCTCTTGGGTAGATGTCAACTCCCTGGAGACTATAACTAGAAGGGTGTTCCCTTTACCTAGGTACACATATTTTAAATGACAAAGGAGAGCCTTTAGTTCAGTCCCTTGTACATGCAAACCAACAATATCAAAATTAGACGAAGGTTCCTTCAGTTGCTAACATCAACAATAGAAAGAGATAAATCATGCGAGTCATGTGAATCCAAATCAATACATGGAGTAATCAATATGTAATAGTCATCACTACCATCATGAAATATAATATCATCTAATAAGTCATGAGCCTCAATCATACATAGCGACAGATATTCCTCAGAAAATTTCATGGTATCATACATGTTAAATGAAACTAATTCCCCATCAAACTCTATAGAAAGACAGCCCTTGTCAACATCTATTTTTGTCTTTACAGTTTTCATAAAGGGCCTTCCTAATAGAATTGTAAAAGAAGGAGTGGAAATTTCATCCATTTTCAAAATGTAGAAATCAAATCCTTAACTTGCAATAACACATCCTCCACTATCCTTAGGGGCTGGATATAAGTTCTATCAGCTAATTGGATGCACATAGTAGTTTTTTGCAAATCATTCAAATTGAGATCCTCATACACATGATAAGGCATGACATTAGTAAAGGCTTCTAGATCAAGCATAGCATGACGAATGACTCTATTACCAATAATGTAGGGTAAAGTGAACATACCTGGGTCTCGCCATTTTCTAGGCATATTTTGTTTAAATAGATCTGATACATTCTTACTTACCACAACCCGTTCCTTATCCTTACCTATCCTCTTGTCGGTGCAGAGTTCCTTGAGAAATTTAACATACCTGGGAATCTGCTGGATTGCGTTCATGAGGAGAATATTTATCTGAATCTTTTTAAACATCTCGATCAACTTCTCATCCCTATGTTCTTGTTTTCGTCTTGCCAGCCTACTAGGAAACGAAGGTTTAGGAATATAAGGTTCAATAGAAGGTGAAGGAAGAGTACTTGCCTTAGGGGTAGACGGGCATGCCTCGGATTTACCCTCATTTTTCTCAGCGTCTTTGTTGGACTTACTAGGCGGAGGTGGGTTGTTTGTGAAGGAACTCTTATTCAATAGAACCATTGAGCAGAAGCAAGATCTTTCCAAGCCCATTGTGAAAGAATAAAGCATTTACAAACAAACAACCATAGTTATGCATTATAGAGAAAATTACAGCATGCTTTCTTTACTTAAATACAAAGGGAATCAAGTGACATACCTTTGAAGAAATATTCTTCACGTATTTTCTCGATCTACACTGGTCAGGCATCCCAGCAAAGTCTAAATGATCATGAACGCAACAAACAACCAATGTAATCACGAACTGTCAGATCCTCGAACCCAATCGAGTAAGACTCGATCCTTGACCCTCAAACAGCAACACTCGACACTACCACTCGGTTACCTTAGTATTCTTAGAGTGAGAATCTAGGAGGTGTGGGCTTTATGTGAATTTGGTAGAGGGAAGGAGGAAGTATAAGATCGAATTAAATGATCGAGTAAGTGGGAGAGAGGTTTAGTATATCGTATAGACAATGGTTTCTCGATCATTTAGTATCGAGGAGCAATCATCTAACAAACTCGCTCGGTCGTTTAGTCTCTCGAAAGGACTATCGTATAGTTTCTTTCACTCGATCAATTAGTATGTGATAATGATGCGATCCTCAAAAATGAAAATTCTTTTCATTTTATTCTTTAGTTATTAAAATTGAAAATAACCTCCCACTTGCATAGTTAGAGAAGAAACCAATCACAATTATTTTGTAATTATTTTTATTATAAATAAATGTAATAACTAATTTATCATATTATATTTATAACCTATAGTTTTAATATCACATCATATGTAATATATAAACTATAGTTCTTTTTTTTCCTTTATTTAATATAAATCATATTTATATTAATTCCTCCAATCAATGTATCTAATACAACAAATCAATTATATCATATATAATTGAACCAATTTAATTATATCATATATAATAAAATTCCCTCTTGTTAATTTTAACACTTCAAACTAACACGAAAATTGATTCTCGATTTGAATCGATTAAGCTACCAAGGGGACCTTATGGACCTGTAGTTTGAAGCTCCAACGACGCATGAATAACTATTTAAACTCTTTAATCAAGATATCCACCATCCGTTAACTGTCGGTCAGTTCACTAAAGACCGACAACTGCACTCTTCTCACTACAGATATATTTTTGTGTCCATTGAATATAACTAATCAACAGTATGATAACCTTTCACACATCGCTCATAAGTATAGTTGGGCCAATTTACCCTTTTTTCCCTTTAGTTACATATAACTCCTTAAGTATCATTGATTCCTCTAATGAATAATACATCATAGTCCTACTATGAGTGAACACCTATCCGGCCATGAGAAAGTGTGTGGCACCACATTGTTCGAGGCCCAGAATCAGCCCTTAAGAGAACAATCTATCTACTTACCCCTGCTTTGGGGAAGGAGTAAATTTCATCTTGTGTAGCTGAGTTCCCAACTCCTCAATCAGACGAATCCCCAAAGTGGTAGGTTTGAGTCGGCGATCTGGCCATTTGCACCCATGCAAATCAAAGGACCGCCCTCATAGATAAGAGTTCTCAACTCACTCAGGATTAAGGTCATGTTACCTATGGTCATCCAAGTGAAATGAAAGTCTCTGTCATGAACGGCCTTATATAACGTGACTAAACATTTCGTGGTCTGGTCTCATACAAACTCTTTCTCATAGGATACCCCGCTCGCATGTCCCCACGTGAATGATTAGGATCAGGCCATCTGTACACTTTACAACACTTGTAATATCTACAAAGTGGGTCATATCCGTAGTGTCACCAGGATAAGGTTTCCCTCTTTTATCCATATATTACAGACCATTTAGGTTATCACTTAAGGCATGGTCCACTTGTATGTCTCCACGTACATGCTTAAGTTATAACAATAACCATGGATCTTAGTTTATTGGTTTGTGGTTAATGCAATTAAAATATCTCATATTTCATAGACAATAGTGAAGAAAATATCTCATATTATTACATCACAAATGTTTGTTCATACATGTGTTTACAAACTATATGACCCTGTCCTAAAACGAGTGGGTGTACAAGATAAATACAAGTAAAAAGAATAAACCAACGCACTAAGGCCGAGTACAAAATCTCCCACTTGCCCTAGTCCAGCCACGGATGGTCCCGTAGATCCATGCTCTGTAGGTGACCCTTAAGAACTGTAGCAATGAGAGCCTTCGTAAACGAGTCAGCAATGTTGTGCTCCGAAGCTATCTTCGTGACTATCACGTCCCCTCGATGCACTATCTTGCAGATAAGATGATACTTCCGCTCTATATGTTTGCCGCACTTGAGACTCCTAGGCTCCTTAGAGTTGGCCACAACACCACTATTATTACAATAAAGGGTGATGGGCCTAGACATTTCTGGAACAACTTCTAGATCAACCAGAAACTTCCTGAGCCAAACGGCCTCCTTAGCAGCTTCACAAGCTGCTACATACTCGGCCTCCATAGTGGACTGAGCGATGCACCCCTGCTTAGTGCTTCACCATACTACAGTTTCTCTATTAAGAGTGAACACTGATCCTGAAGTGGACTTTCGAGAATCTCTATCAGTCTGAAAATAGAGTTCATGTATCCATTAAGAAAGGGTTCAATTGTCGAGACATTCAACAAGCCAGAAAGCCATATCTTGTTGCATGATTTATTTGGGAAAGATTATATTAGAACTCACATGAACTTGGGCAGAAAAAGTCTAAACCTCAACCATGTGATCCTAATATTTGTAACTTAATCGATCAACAATGCATAGGCTAGAAAGATTTTGCTAACATGAAATTCAACAAATCAATTTGTCACAAAAACTTATTGAATTCGATTAAAAATTTAAAAAAATCCCCCAAAGGGTTCACAACAATGGAATAAAATAAACTAGATGGCCTTCAAGAATTAAGGCATACAAACTATCCCAAGAAAATAATTTAGCCTCTAAAAGGCATATTCATACTACAATGATCAACAAAGAAGTAAGAATCGAGGCTAACTATACCAATAATTTCTCAGAAAATTGACTCAATCACTCAAAAATTGAATAAAAACTCTCAAATTTCTCTTTATTCGAGCTTAATCTCGAATGTGTAGTGGTTGCCTTCAAAGCTAACCCTTAGGGTCCTATTTATAAGATCCTCACAGCGTCACGACGCTAGGGTCAAGCTATTGTGGTAAATGCGTTTGTGACTTTGTGCATGCTTAATTTCTAAAGCTTTAATTATTTTAATCATGTAACATCCCGGTTTTTTAGGAAAATTTAAGTTAATTATCTCAAATTGCTGAGTTTTAGTTTCCTAATCTTTGGAATTTGGAAAAAAATTGTTACAGTTGAAGAAGTTTTATTGGTTAATGTGAATTCTTTAAGTATGAGTTTTAAATTAATTGGAAGAGATAATTGAATTATTTCTATAAGAAATTTTGAGTTTTTGTGAAATTTGAAAGGGAAAAGAGGAAATTGTGGTTTTAAGATTTTACCCTCTTTAATTTTGGAACTTGGATCCAAAATTTAAGTAAAGAATTAGGAAAAAAAAATTGGTTTATTTGGAAGTAATTAAATCAAGTACTTAAAAAGATTTGTAAATTTGGATTCAAGTTAATTTGGAAAGTTAGAATTTAATTTTGGGATTTAGAATTTTTGGAAAGAAGTGATTTAAAGTTGGTGAATTTATTTTTAGGTTTATTTAATTAATTGGAGAAGAGGTAAAAGATTTGAGTTTGATATGATATATTTATTACGAAAGGATATATATATATATATGTGTGTGTGTGTGTGTATATATATATAATATTATTTCCTTTCCTTTTCTTAAATTCCAAAACCCAGATATATTCTGGAATTTAAGAAAAGAAAAGGAAAGAATATATATGGGTTTTGGAATTTAAGAAAAGGAAAGGAAATAATATTATATATATATATATACACATATATATATTATTTATGTATTTGTGTGGTAGATAATTAAAAAGAAAAGAAATATGGAATTTTCAAACCCCCCACTTTCTCACTTTCTCTCTGGTTTAGACGAACTTCGGCTATTGCACTGTCGACGTCCACATCCTTTCCTCTGTCAAGTTGCAACTGCGCCACTCCGACCTTCACGTTGTCGGATCTGCTTGTTGTTGATTCTCCTCTCTTCCAGTCGTTTTCCTCTATTGAACGTCGTCGTGAGGTTCGTAGTTTTGGGATAAGATCTAAATGATTTTCATGGTTTTGTTGAGGATCTTGAAGATCCAATAAATAACGTGTTTAATTATTATTTCAATCGTGATTTTGGAGGTTGAATTTGAAAGTTTGAAGGAGTTTAAAAGGTCGTTAGCGTGCTATCAAGCAAAGTTAAGGTGATTTCAACATTAATTTTTGTAAGATTTGGGTTTGTGACTTGTTCAGTTCGAATGTAATTTATACGAATTAAGTTATTAAGTTTTGTTGTTAATTTTGGTGTGATTAAACGCTTAGGTGTGAACCTAGAGGTTAAATTTTATTTTGGCTTATTTACTAGGATTTAGTTCAAAGATTGTGGAGATTAGAAGGGCTTAGTTGCTCAAATAATTGACTCGATTAAGGATTCAAGAATTTCACAAAGATACAATTTTTTTTTTGGTTCAACCTAATATCAAAGTAAGTAATCTTACTACTGGAACTACCCACGGGCCAGACACTAGATATATGCCGGCATGATAGATGAATATTATGATAGAACGATAACATGATAAATGGATAGTATAGTATGACTGATATATGTTCTTGTATGAGAATCTGAAAGATTTATTTGTGCACGTAGAGACTTGCATGCTAGTAAGAGGTGATACTTGATTCACTGAGGGTGTATTTGATATGAGGATATAAGGGCATATATGCATGCTGTATAGCCATGATGTTGAGGTGTATATGTATGTTATAAAACCATATTGTAATAATTGTGATATTGAGATTGTGATAGCATCTTTACTGATTAGTTAGATGCCAACTAGGTATTGTGTTTCCTTCGGGATTCACCCGATTGTGTTTCCTTCGGAATTCACCAGATATTGTGTTTCCTTCGGGATTCACTAGATTGTGTTTCCATCTGGATTCACCAGGTTGTGTTTCCTTCGGGATTCACCAGATATTGTGTTTCCTTCGGGATTCACCAGATATTGTGTTTCCTTCGAGATTCATCTGATATTGTGTTTACTTCGAGATTCACCAGATATTGTGTTTCCTTCAAGATTCACCAGATTATGTTTCCTTCGGGATTCACCAGATTGTGTTTCCTTCCGGATTCACCAGATATTGTGTTTCCTTCCAGATTCACCAGATATTGTGTTTCCTTCCGGATTCATCAGAGGTAGTGGGCATACTTAACTACAGTAGGATAAAACCAGTTTTGCATGTATGTATGTGTCCCATGAGGACTAGAGCAATTTTTATGTTCCACCAAAGGTAGGCATCTAGAGGACATAGATGCCTAGCCCGACCCTAGTAGTAGGGTTATTTACTGAGTAATTTATACTCACCTTTCTTATGTTTATGTTTTAGGTAAGGGCAAGGACGCACTGGCGAATGACAAGAGGAATCCTTGAACAAGCCACTAAGGACCAGTTTTATGCTTCCGCTCATGATATTTAGATTTCTTTCCATGTTTTTCAACTTTCAATTTGATGTTTGAAACATACTATTAAGATTTGTTTTCAGACCTATTTATTATCATTTATGATTTATGGGTACCCTATCGTTTATTTTTAATATCTAAATTTAATGAAGGTCTTTTGAGTTCAACTTATTTATTTAGTATTTATTCACTATAAAAGGATGTTGTTTTAAGTTCCATGCATTCATGTGTTTAGCATCGACCTAACTTGAGTCCTAGGGGGTTGGGTCGTTACAAATCATTTGGTTGAAGTTACCTCAGCTAAAACCATTCAAGAGAATAGGATAGCTAGAAACGCATTAAGTCAGACCGCATAGTAGCTTTAAAGATAAAAATGAAGGAGTAATGTAACATGCAACGGAAGAAATCAGAATCAATAAGAACTTTAACTAAACTTAATTTGAGTTTTAAACATGCTACTCAAGTAAAGTTCATAAGAGGGTTTGTACAGTGCAGTACCTTTGTACAATTCTCCACGAATTTCAGCTAGATGTCTCCTAATCCGAGTTTGAAACTTCAAGTAGACCACCACCAAGGTCTTCTTTACTAAACTCAAGAAGGAATATGTGGTGGAAACACTTACATTGAGCTCAATTTTGGATGAATTTAGGTGGGTTGTCAAGGGTTTACAAAGGTGCGGACTTTCTGCTTAAAATTTCAGAGCTCTCTCTCAAATATCAGCATGCAAGTTCGATATAAAGGCTCAATCCATGCAAGGAGAAAGATTGCATATAGGATAGCTCATACTAGCAGTTATCATTGAAGAGGTGAGTAGAATCCGATGATATATTACACAATTTGAGTTTTAGTGGATTTTTCCCAAAAAACTGTTGTAAAAATCCATTCACTCATTTTGGATTTCAAAAATATTTTCTTTTAAATAAAACGATTTTATTTAAATAATTTAGTTTTATAAATTAATTCTAAATAATTAATCTAAATAAAACTAAATTTAATTTTTAATGAAACCTTTTAATTAAATTAAATTATTATTAATTTAGTATCTTAATATTAAATTAATAAAACACCAATTTGACCAATATGTGTCAATTTCATATTATTAATATTTAAATATTAATTGATTCTCCCAGAATCACTAAATTCTTTCCGTACTGCCCTCTCTCGAAGTAGTATTTCCCTCAGCTGCATATCCAGTTTATTCCGAACTAACATAAGGGAAATCAACCAAGACCCCATTAGTAGCGGCGAGTGAGAGCGGATTGGGGGTTTTTTGTTTAGTTTCGATAATATTAAACGTTTCAATTATATCAAATATAATTAATTGAAATCCTAAAAAACTGAATTTCAATGTTTCAAATTCACAACCCTAATGGACCGACGATCGTGAACATACTAAATTTATTAACCAATTTATGAGCTAGTAGATGGACCTAATGGACCTACAAATCATGAGCTCCAACGATTTGTAATTAATTGGTTAAACTCTTTAAAACCGAATTAATCAATATTTGTTAATTATCAAGGCATACCACTATAGCTTGATAGTTGCATTTTCCTCACTATAGATATATGTCTATCCATTTTAATCATAATCAGTAAGTCGATCCTTCATAGGTCATTCATATTTATAGTTGCTTCAAAATTACCATTTTACCCTTGTAAATGCATCTTGTTCCTTAAGCTCCCACTAACCCTCTATTGAACAACAGATTCATAGAACCACTTATGAATCATGTCCCTCTCTATAACGAGAGGGCAAGGCCCCGTTGCTCAAGACCAGAAATCACCATTTAAGAGAACAACCTATCTACTAACCCTAAGATGGGTAGGAGTGAGTTCCATCTTGCAAAGTTATGTCCCTAGCTATCTATCTAGTCTTATCCCCAAAATGGGAGGCTTATTGAGCAATGTTGTTGGACTACTCTCACCTATGCAACTCAAAGGATAATCCCGAATAAATAAGAGTTCATAGTTAACTCGGGATTAAGATCGAGTTATCCTAGGTTATTTTAGTATGATAAAGTTAGTTTTAACAGTAAACGATCGTTATAAAGAATAGTGACTATTTCGAGGTTGAGTTTTTATGCAGACTCATTACATAGGATGCCCCCATTCATATGTCTCTACATGAATTATCTATGGATCACATCATTTGTATCAGCATACAAAATAGGCCACATCCAATAGTGTTACCAAGATGAGATACCCAATTTCATCCATATACTTATAGACTATTTAGGCTATATACTATAACTTGATCTTTTTTATGTCTTTATATAAAGTTAAAGTATTCATACTACAGCCATGGATTTGTTTATTGGATTTCGTAATAAAATGCAATATCAACAACTTTACATATTCAATAATATTTTATTGATAAATAGAATTTTTAACATGAATTACGAACTGCGAGTTTTTAGGACATCCCCAACAATCTCCCACTTAGACTAAAACTCCAGTGAGAATAAACATACAAATATATACGATGTTTATAATGTTGAAAAGCATAGAGGAAAAATACATACAAATCAAATTCCCTATTGTCAATTTGAACATTTCAAACTAACCAAAAAACTGATTTTCAACTTGAATTCATTGAGCTACCAAGGGGGCCTTATGGACCTATAGCTTGAAGCTCCAATGTACGTGAATAAATTACTAAACTCTTTAATCACGATATCCACCATCCATTAATGATCGGGCACTCCACTAAAGACTGATAGCTACACTCTCTGCACTACAAATATATTTCTCTATCCATTGGATATAACTAATCAATAGTACGACGACCCTTCACAAATCGCTCATAAGTACAGCTTGACCAATTTACCGTTTTGCTCCTATAGTTACATCTAACTCCTTAAGTACCACTGATTCCTCTAATGAACAATAGATCATAGTCCTACTATGACTAAACCCTTCTCGAGCCAAGAGAAGGTGTGGCACCACATTGTTTAAGCCCTAAAATCAGCCCTTAAGGGAGCAATTTATCTACTTACCCCTGCTTCGGGGAATGAGTGAATTTCATCTTGTGTAGCTGAGTTTCCAACTCCCCAATCAGATGAATCCCCAAAGTGGTAGGTTTGAGTTGGCGATTTGGCCACTTTCACCCATGCAAATCAAAGAACCGCCTTCATAGGCAGGAGTTCACAACTCACTCAGGATTAATGTCATGTTATCTATGGTCATCCTACTTAAATGAAAGTCTTAATTATGAACGACGTTATATATCGAGACTAAACATTTTGTAGTTCGATCTTATACAAACTCCTTTGTATAGAGTATCCCCGCTCGCATGTCTAATACACGAATGATCAGAATCAGATCATTTGTAGCACTTTACAACATTTGTAACACCTACAAAGCGAGCCACACTCATAGTGTCACCAGGATAAGGTATCCCTCATTTATCCATATATTACAGACCATTTAGGTTATCACTTAAAGTACAATCTACTTTTATGTCTCCACATATATGCTTAAGTTACAATGATAACCATAGATCTTAGTTTATTGGTTTGTGGTTAATGCAACTAAAATATCTCATATTTCATAGACTGAAGTGAATAAAGTATCATATATTATAAATCACAAAGTTTTTTTTTATATATATGTTTACAAATTAAAAGACCCTACGAGATTTAGGGCATCAACTGCAACCCTTCTTCAATCCACGAATTCAACTTCAATCTTCACTCCAAAAGCTTAAATTTGTTTTACATAACTTGAAAATTACAGAGGCAATGGAAACAGTATAAAAAAAAATAAACCTAAGCATGCATCTACTACAAAATAGAGAAGAAAGGGAAATCGAAACTAACCCTCGAAGAACTAGTTCTTCGCATTTCCTCTTTGGTAGTGGATCACGAATCGATACATTACTTTTCCCGATCTCAGCACCACGAATACAACAACACAATAGAAACTCGAACACCATAATGAGGATACCTCCACAACGTCTTCCTTGTTATTCTCAAATAGAGAATCACAGAGAGTTGTGAGCTTCTATGGATTACTTTTTGTCTAAGGAAGGGAGAGAGTTTTTCTTTGAGAGCAATGCAAAGGAGAAAAAGATTGAGTGGGATCCGTGAAACCAATTTCATTTTCAACTTCTGAATTCCCTTCTCTATCTTTCACGTATATGAGAGGGGGTTCAAGCGTTATCAATAACTCCCTACCTAAATTGAAATCAACTTCCCTCATGAGTTAATTTTCAAATTTAAAAAATTTGAATTTTGAATATATATTAACTAATTTAATATCAATATCAAATCATATATTATATCACGTATAACATATAACCTCTAGTTTATATTATATCACATATAAAATATAACTTATAGTTTATAATTCTCTCATATAACTTATAGTATTAATATGAATCATACTCATATTAATTTTAAACTATAGTTTTTATATGAATCACATTCATATAATTAATATTGGAAACATATTCAAATATTTATTTTTCTCATTAAAATTATATTATAATGTATCACATACATTATATTGATTATATCATATACAATTAATTCCCTTTAAATAATTTGAATAATTCAAACTAAACCAAAATTAATTTGAGTATCATTAATCATTATTGAGCTAACAAGAGGACCTTATAGACCTATAGATTGAAGTTCCAATGATATGAGATTAATTAATTAAACTCTTTAATTAAATTAATCCCCTTTCAGATAAACTTTATGGCCCAACGATCTTCGTAAAAGAAGGGACTTTTGTCCATAAGCTTGTGCTTGTTTGGAGGGATCATCATAAATGATTGAAGTGTATTGTTTTGTGTACATAAAATATTCAACCAAAGTTGCTCTTGTATAAGGGGTGTACATCTCACCTACATTTGGTTGGGTTAAATCGTTCATCCAAATGACCAACTACGTTCAATTTAGGCCCCATCAGTTTCATAACATTCAGTTCATATCCTAACCCCAACAATGGGGTTACTTTTTAGGAATTTTAAACACTAATTTATTTCCTAAAAAGTTCTTCAGATATAGGCAAGAACATACTAGAGATGCTTGATTAGGATCAATGCTCACGGTATGTTTTGAAAGCTTATGAGAACTACTAATTTTAGTTGTTTTAAGTTTAAATGTTTCTTTTTAATTATAGTTTTTAGGAATCCCCAACTAAAGATTCATCTAGACTTTTCATTAAATTATTTTTAACGGCTTTATTTGTTTATAAAATGTTCAGCTTAAATTTGAATGGTCAACTAATTTTAGGACAAATGGAATGTGCACCAGCACGGAATCGAACCCGGATCTATACCATGGCAGGGTACTATTCTAACACTAGACCACTGGTGCCTTCTGATTAAAAGACTAATACTAATTATTACAAACAAAGAAATAATAGTGTACAATCCACAACTTAAATGTACAATCACATTTAAGCATAGATGTCCTGATTCCGTACTAAAATCAGCTTTCTTCAATTTGTATAGTGCTTTTATTTTGTGACATGTTATCAGATCCAATGAATATTGTGAATATTCGTTTGAGCAATACAAATAGTTTAAAATTTTAGAAATAATATTTTTATGTTTTCAAATCTATATTATAAATCTTCTTGAGCATAACCAACATATGACAATTTATTGGATTGAAGAATCTTTCAGTTGTTTAAAGGATGTCTAATGTGAATTTACAATAATTTTCTCATCATTATTGACCCAAAATGACCTTATCAATGATGCCAAACAAAAAAATATATCTAGATCAACTTATATATCACAACCTAGATATAACTATCCTTAAACAGAATTCTTTATAATCAATTTCTAATCAAACAAAATTAACTACAAATAAATCTATGTAATGGATACATTGTATACAAACATATCAATTGCAATACTAAATTTATGGTATATATATATATCTTGCAATATTTAGTATATGATGTACTAGAATATCAAATGTAATATTGATTTAATAATCTGAACATTTCATGCTTATAAAATAACTTAAATCTATCAAATAATTCATGTAGATAAGGAAATAGAATAAGAGCATTTGAATTATGTATATCAATCTCAAAATCTAAAAATTAGATTAATCATAAACAATAAAAGATTAATCCGAATTCAACATAATATCATATACTCCTACTCATAGATAAAAAGGTTGAGCAATAGAAGTTTGACTATGAGAGTTGGTAGAGATGTGACAACTGTTAATGTGTAATTAAATGCATGGAGAAGTAGAATTGTGGAGGGGATAAATTCACCAAGTCATTAAGTTTAGTCGCAAGAGTAATCCCAACTCCCTATATTGAATTTACTCGTTGCCAACAAACTTATCGGCAAAAACTATACAACATGGAAAAGCACAATCAACACAATACTAATCATCGATAACCTTCGTTTTGTTCTTACGGAGGATTGTCCTCCTATTCCTCTTTAAAATGCTACTCTAAACATTCGAGAGGCATATGAGCGATGGACATGGAAAAATGAGAAGGCACAAGCATATATCTTGGCAAGCCTTTCAGAAGTCTGGCCAGGAAGCTTGAGTCCATGCTCACTACTCGTGAGATCATGGGGTCCATGAGGGGAATGTTGGGACAACCGTCCGCACAGCTCAGGCATGACACTATCAAATTCATATTCAATGCCTATATGTGAGAAAGGATATCTATAAGAGAACATTTCTCAACATGATAGTCCACTTAAACGTGGTAGAGAAAAATGGGTCTGTCATTGATGAGGCCAGTCAGGTTAGCTTCATCTTGGAAACTTTACTTGAAAGTTTCCTACAGTTTCGTAGCAATGCTATTATGAATATGATTGAAAACAACCTGACCACCTTGCTCAATGACCTACAGACATTCCAATCCTTGATGAAAAGCAAGGAATAAAAGGGTGAAGTAAATGTTGCTTTATCCTCCAAGAAGTTCAATAGAGGTTCAACCTCTGGAACTAAGTCTGTGTTTCTTCCTACACCAAAAAGTGGAAGAAGAAAATGGTGGAAAGGGGAAAGCTAACCCACCAGCTACTGCCCATAGAGGCAAAATGGCAAAGGCTACAAGGGAATCTGTTTTTATTGCAACTAACAGTGACATTAGAAGAGGAACGATCCCAAGTACTTGATAGAAAAGAAGAAGGCCAAGCAATGTAAATATGATTTACTTGTATTGGAGACTTGTTTATGAAGGAAATCTAAACTGATATCCATGTGAGCGGAAACGGATCGTTCCAATTTCTATTGAGCATGAACACAAACAATTACACTCTAAACGGAAATGAACAAATTATGCATAATTAGAAAATTACATCATGCTACTTAAAAATGAAGATACAGGGGATAGAGTATGCTAACCTTTTAAGAACTCTTCTTCAAGTATCCCTCGATTGTTTAGCAAATTGTTCAATTAGCACGAACTCGAACGCAACGATCAGAACTCGATCTCAACGAACATCTGAATGAACCTCGATCTCAATCGAGTCTAACTCGATCCTCAAAACGAATTAGAACACCGCCACAATGGTTACTTTAGTATTCTTGGTGTGAGAATCTAGGAGTTGTGGGCTCTGTATGATTTTTTATTGAGGAAAGCAGGAGGTAAATGATCGAGTAAGTGGGAGATGAGTGTTGTCTGTCATATAGACGAAATACTCGATCATTTGGTAAATGGAAGCCTATCGTATAGACTTTTCTACTCGATTGTGTAGCAACGATTAAGCGAGTAACTATCGTATAGTAAACTTGTAGCTCGATCGTGTATGCTCTTTATGCTATCTTTTAGTAAAACACTGTTACTCGATAGCCTTTTTGTGTGATTATTCCAAATCAATCATCATAATTTTGGAAAAAAAATTTCCTTTTACCTCACAGTTACAATAAAACTTCCAATAACCTCCCACTCAATTCGGTTATTAGAGAAAAAGAATAATTAATTATCATATAATTAATATGCTATAAATAAATATAATAACCAACTTATCATACTATATTTATAACCTATAGTATTAATATTTCATCATATGAAACATATAAACCATAGTTATTTTTCTATTTTATGGTATTTAATATAAATCATATTTATATTAATTCCTCCAATTAATGTATATAATACATCATATCAATTATATCACATATAATTGAATTTCCTATTGTTAATTTTAACACTTCAAATTAACCCAAAATCTTATTATCAACTTGAACCCATTGAGCTACCAAGGGGATCTCATGGACCTGTAGCTTGAAGCTCCAATGATACATGAATAACTAATTAAACTCTTTAATCATGAGATCCACCATCCGTTAACTGTTGGTCACTCCACTAAAGACTAATAATTGCACTCTTCGCACTACATATATATTTATTTGTCCATATGATCAATCAATAATGCGATGACCCTTCACAAATCGCTTGTAAGTACAACTCGGCCAATTCACCGTTTTGCCCTGTGTAATTAATCCAACTCCTTAAGTACCATTGATTCCTCTAATGAACAAAAAGTCATAGTCCTACTATGACTAAGTCCTCTAGGGCCAGGAGAGGGTGTGGCCACTATGTTTAAGACCTGGAATCAACCCTTAAAGGAGTAATTTATCTACTTTCCTTGCTTCAGGGAAGGATTAAATTCTGTCTTGTATAGCTGAGTTCCCAACTCCCAAATCTGACGAATCCTCATAATGGTAGACTTGTTGAGTTGGCAATCTGGCCACTCTCACCTATACAAATCAAAGGACTGCCCTCATAGGTAGGAGCTCCCAACTCACTCAGGATGAAGGTCATGTCACCTATGGTCATTTTAGTAAAATGTTCTCAATTAACAATGGTGTTATATAAAGAGACTAATCATCTCATGGTTCGGTCTTATACAAACTCTTTGTATAGGATACCCCCGCTCGCATGTCTCCACATGAATGGTCAGGATCAGGTAATTTATAGTACTTTACAACACTTGTAACATCTACAAAACGGGCCGTATCTGTAGTGCTATCAGGATAAGGTATCCCTCCTTTATCCATCTACTACAGACCATTTAGATTACGACTTAAGACATGATCCACTTGTTGTCTCCACATACATGCTTAAATTACATGAAATAACTACGGATCTTAGTTTATTGGATTTGAGTAAATGCTTATAAAATAACATTTATTTTATTAATAACAATATGTTTACAAAATCTTTACAAACTACGAGAGCACTAGGAGAATTAGGACACCAATCCCAACAGTTTAGTGGAGAATGATGACTTTGTCTGTATAATTGATTCAGGTGCCACTAACCATGTTTTTTCTTCATTTCAGAAAATTAGTTCCTAGTGGCAACTGGTAGCTGAGGAGACGACGATGCATGTTGGAACTGGGCATGTCGTCTCAATTGTGGCAGTGAGAGGACTCCAGCTTACTTCATATAATAAATATATTTTACTTGAAAATATATTTGTTTTTCCTGATTTAAAAAGGAATTTAATTTCTGTAAAGTGTTTGATTGAACAAACAATCCTGTAAATTTCTCTATAAATAAAGCGTTTTATTTCCAAGAATGGTGTAGATATTTTTTATGCTAAGCTGAAAAATAATTTATAGATGCTAAGATCATTAGAAACTAAAGCCGTAGGTTCTGGAACAAAAGAGAAATAAGGGACCCTACCAAGACTCTGGGTTCAACTAAAGCTTCTGAATTATATTCAGGCGGGCCAAGCCCTTACCTTTTGTTCTCTCCAGGTCGGGTCGGAGGCGAAGACTGATAAAGTTCATCATTCAGTGGTGGGGTGTTCATAGAAAATAAGGCATCGCCAAATGAGTGGCAGATTTTGATGGAGTCTTTCTTTGATGTTGGGGAGATCCATAGATCTGTATAGAGTCTCGCTCATATATCTCAAGGAAGAGTATGCCTAAATACTAAAATGTTTAAAACTGCTATAACCCATAATAAAAGACTTAAAATCTCTTCTAGTGAAAATTCCCAACTTGGAACATAAAATTAGGACACATGTATTGGGTTTTATGTCCTAAAACTCGTGGTTTGTAAACAATAAACTCATTCTGTTAGTCGATAAAGTTGTTATTGAATATATGAATTGCTTATTTCATTTTAGAAATAAATCCAATAAATCTATAAGATCCATGACTATTACATGAGTACTTGAACTTTATGTGGAGATATAAGAGTGGATCAAGTTCGAGTAAATAGTCAAAATGATCTATTGTATACGAATAAGGTTAGATGCCTTATTCTGGTAACACTATTGGATGCAACCCACTCGTAGTTGTTATAAGGAGTTGTAAAGTGATACAAACGAAGTAATCTTGATTCATTCATATGGTGACATGAGGAGTGGGAGTGTCTTGTGCAATGAATTTGCATAAGATCGGACCAAGAAATAAGTCACTCTTGCTTTATAACGTTCTTTACTGTTTAAGACGACTATTTTAAAACGATGACCTATGTAACTTGATCTGAATCCTAAGCTAACTATGAACTCCTGTTTATTCAGGATTATCCTTAGACTTACATGAGTGAGGGTTGACTCAATAATGCCGACACAATAAGCCTCCCATTTTAGGGGTAAGATCAGATAGATAGCTGGATGACATAGGGTGCAAGATGAAATTCACTCCTACCTATTTTCAGGAGTAGATAGGTTGTTCCCTTAAGTGCTAATTCCAGGTCTTGAACAAGGGACCCCACCCTTTCATTGGCCCGAGAAGGACTCGATTTGATGATTGGATCACAAATCAATTGTTCATTAGAGGAACAATGGGACTTAAAGAACAAGAGGTAATCTTAAGGGTAAAACAACCTTTTAACTCAACCGTTATTACGAACAACATGTGAAGGGTTAACTTACTAATTATGGTTATATGGAGTGGACACAATATATCTACAATGAGGGGAATGCAACTACTAGGCTTTAGTGGAGTGACTAGATAGTTAATGAATGGGGGTTAATTCGGTGTAAATATTTTAGCCAATTAATCTCGAATCGTTGGAGCCCATAATCTGTAGGTCCATTGGGTCCCCCTACTAGCTCACAAATGGATTAGCCTTAGAATAGCATGATAAATTGATTTGAAATATTCAAGTTCGAATTAAAGTAATTAGTAATTATATGTGATATAACTACACGTTTAATTTTGGAATTACAAGTAATTGTAGAATCGATTATTATATAAATATGATTTAAATATTAATTTCATAAATACGGATTTATAGTAATGGAATTGGTGACAAATTAGTTTGATATTTGATATTAAATTAATAGAATTAATTAAAATTTTCAATTAATTCTTAATTCTTAATTTTATTAGAAAAATTTATTATTGAATTATTTTTTGTAAAAATTAGTAATATTTTAATTCTAATTAAAGAATTAGAATTAGAGAAAGTTTTGATTATGAAAATAAAATTTTAAAATCAAATTGAAAATTGAGAAAATCCAAATGTGGGATTTTCCCACTTTCAAGCATGAAGGTTAGTCACATTCTTACCCACAATTCCACCACCAAATTCAAAGAGTACCTAGAATCACTTCAAGTGATTATTTTGTATGAGTGTCATGTAATAAAACCACTTTTGATTGAGTGGAAAAGTTGATGCAATTACTGAATTGCTATGTTTTTTAATGTTAAAGAAGTTATTCTTCAACAAGCTGAAAAACTAGAAAAGCTCTCATCCAATTCCCTAAATTTAAGCTTGTTTTGAGTCCCACAACTTAATCTAAGGCTCCTAGAGAATAGTAGGGAAGCTCTAGTGGTAGTTTACAGCAAGAATTGGAGAAGATTGTAGTTAAATTTCAAATTTGAAGAGGATCTTCAAAGGTATGTAAGGAAACCCTCTCAACACCCTATGAACATACTTATTTTGATGTCAAAATTGAGGAATTAGAATGCTCAATGATTCTGTTTTGTTCTGCTACATGTTTCTGTATTCCAACAACATCAATCTCAATAGGATTAAGAGACTGGTTAAGGATGGACCTCTAAGCAAGTTAGAAGAATTTTTTTTATCGATGTGTGAGTCATGCCTCGAAGGCAAAATGACTAAAAGATCTTTTCTAGAAAAGGTCATAGGGCCAAAGTGATGGAGTTAACATGCAATTAGCAGAAGAAATGATGATCATTAAGCACTCTAATTCATTAATTTTAGCATCTAAGTAAGCATGTTCATAAGATAAAAAGGGGTTTTCTGAAACATACTTTTGTAGAACTCTTCTATCTTCAAATTGAGCTTGAATTTCCACTCTAAAGTCTTGTAGACCACCACTCGATTTTCTACTATTCTCTAGGACCTTAGATCGGTGGTGGAACCCAAAATGAGCTGGGATTTAAGGAATTTTGAGAAGAGAGGATTTGTTTTTGGTGTTTTAGGTGAAGAACACTTCTTCTTTAAACCAGCAAAAATTTCAGCTGCATTAAAAAATTGCATGGGGTTTCTCTCAGCTCAATATTGCTAGCTTTAATCAATTTCGGCATGCAACTCTTTTTCATTTGAATTAGACACCTCAAATTGAATAAATTGGAAGCAAGAAGGAGGTGGAAGACAAATTGGTGGAAGTGGGAAAAACCATTTTCTTCCAATTTTGATTTAAATTGAATATAAAATAAATTTTAATTTGAACTTAAATTTCAAATTCTAAAGTTAATTCAATTTAATTTAATTTTTCACCAAAATTATTCTAATAATTAATTTTGAATAAAACTTATTCCAATTAAACTATTTTTATGAATTAAAAATTGATATCAAATATCAAATTCTTCAACCACCAATTCCATAATCATGAATCTGTATTCATGTAATTAATATTTAAACCAAAATTAAATATGATCCAATCCTTCAATTTCGTTTAGTTCAATAATTAAACGTGTAATTATATCGTATAAAATTATTAATTCCCTTAATTCAAATTTGAACACTTCGAATTAAACTCATCACTCTATTCTAAGGTTTAATCCATTTGTGAGCTAGTAGGACGATCTAATGGACTTATAGATCATGGGCTCCAACAATCCAAGATTAAATGGATAAACTCTTTAAATCAAATTAATTAACATTCATTAACTACCGGGTCACTCCACTAAAACCCAGTAGTTGCACTCCCCTAGCAGTAGATATATTTCTTTCCACTTGATTTAACCATAATTAGTAAGTCAACCCTTCACAGGTTGTTCATAATAACGGCTGGGTCAAAAGCTATTTTACACCCAAGATTACATCTTGTTCCTTAAGTCTCATCGATCCTCTAACGAACAATTGGTTTGTGATCCAATCACCAAATAGAGTCCTTCTCTAGCCAATGAGAGGGTGGGGCCCCTTGTTCAAGACCTGGAATTAGTACTTAAAAGAACAACCACTCTACTATCTCTAAAAACCAGTAGGAGTGAATTTCTTCTTACATCCTATGTCCCTAGCTATCTACCCGATCGTACCCCTGAAATGGGAGGCTTATTGAGCTGGCATCTATTGAGCCAACCCTCACCTATGAAAATCTAAGAAATACCTGAGTAAATAGGAGTTCATAGTAGCTCAGGATTAAGGTCTATGTACCTAGGTCATTGCTTTGAAATAGTTAGTCTTAAATAATAAACAACATTATTTAAGAAACATAGAAATGCATTGAACACACAATGTATTAATTTCTTAATCTAAAATGTAATGCAATACAATATAAGAAAAGAAGAGGAAATGAAATGACCAGCTGGAAGCAATGTCTTGCTTCCAACAGATGTGTGTCAAGGCTGCCGGTTGTGCATGGATGGGCGGTGGAGCTGACTTTCTCGAGATCTAACTCCGGCGAAGGCTCCGGTCATCACTCGGAATGGATGAAGGAGATGAAGAACTCTCAAGCTTTCTTCTAACGCGTTCGTCTGGATCAGAAGGTCCACCCGAAGGTAGGAAACCTTGGATGAAAACCTTGGATCCTTTGAAATTCCGCTCATCGGCTTCTATTTATAAAGCTTGATCACCGATAGCATTAATGGACCTGCTCTGATTTTGACATTCGCGGCGCATTGGTCCTTTTCTTAGTCTCGGCTGCTAACGGCGTGGTAGGTGAAATGTCAACATCATCTTTTGATTTTCCCTTAGATATGCGTGGATGCTTCCATTCCACCAACTTGCGGTAATCCTGCTATTATGGTTATCATCGTGTAGCCGCAATCTTGAAATGACCGCATTCACTTGATTACCGCAACTTCTACACGATGACTGAAATCGCTTGACGATCGCAACACCTATGTGATGAGCGCATGTGGTTGATTACCGCACCATCCATGCATTGAACGTATGCGTTCATGTTTGTGATGGAGAATTTCTCTGCATTCGGTCATCTATGCGATAGCCCGGCTTCCGCGTATGCGTCCCATTCCTGTGTTAGCTACAAAGATAGACAAATGAACGCATAAAAAAAAAATTGGCTTACAGACCCGAATTAGCTTCCAGACTCGAGAGGAAACTCCCAGACCTGACTCACTGCCCATACCCGACCCGGTTCGGAGAAGCTCGCACGCGTGTCTGGCTTCGCACGCCTGCCCGCTCGGATCTGACCCGCTCGTCCACTCCGCTTTGTGTAGTCTTGCACGCCCGTTCGCCCACCTGCCCGAGACCCGCTCTACGACCTGCGCGCCCACGCCTCCGTTGACTGTCCCAGCGTACAGCCGATCCAGACGGTCTGGACCGGTTCATTTGACCTGGTTGAGCCAGTTTGACCGGTTTAGATTAGTTTTTGGTGTTTTCGGGTCGGTTCGAGTGATTTCTGAGCAGTTCCTGATGGTTCAAAGTGTTTGAAGCCGGTTCAGAGAAGCTGGTTGCTGAATTTTGTAATAAATTAGTTATTTGTTTGTTTTTAATGCCAAATCGGTCTACTTTATTGTTGTTTACTTATTATCCATGTGATGTATAATGTTGTTTGATTATGTGTGCATATAGTATGCCATATAGTTTTAAAATCCCACCATAGGAAAAACATGTGACATGCATTTGTTATATCATATAAGTGTTATAAAATATATACTATTCATGCTTAGTTTTAATATAAGTGTTATATTAAAGCATGTTTGATTGAAGGAAGCATGTTATAGATGAATGCTCTAGGGTTATAATTGTTATAATTTATTTTATAATTTTTATAAAATAACCTAGACTTCTAAAATCTATAACAAAGTTAAGATGCATGCTCATTTAGGTTAACCATCGAACAATCCTAATTTTGATACAAAATAGGTCGATATCTTGTAAAACCGAAGTTACAAAAAAACTCACCCGACAAGATCTTGGCAAAAAGTCAGATAAGATGACAAAGGTTGAAGGTTTTTAAGTTGACGGTTCACAGAACACCTACTACCTGGAGATCGAGTCGGCGTCTGAGTTAGGTTAAACCGGTTTTATGAGCATGCGTGAGCGGTGTGAGATGATAAAATTTGTTTATCACCTAGACATCGTAGGTTAAAAATCCAGTATAAAAGTTATACTCGGATGAATCACCTAGACATAGGATATGTTTAGTTAGCCGAAATGTATCGCTAAGTATTTTATACCCTAATCGTCTAGAACACTTCAGCTGGAGAGACGACATTTAGAACGTAAAAAGTGACTATTTCATGGTTCAGTCTTATGTAAACTCTTTACATAGGATACCCCCACTCACATATCTCTATATGAACGATTCAGGATCACATCGTTTGTACTATCTACAAAGTGGGCCACATCCATATTGTCCCCAGAATAAGGTGCCCAACCTTATTCATATACTATAGACCATTTTGGCTATATATTTGAACTTGATCCACATCTATGTCACTGCATAAAGTTCAAATTACATTAAATAGCCTTGGAACTTTAGTTTATTGGATTCAA